>NC_047103.1:133314558-133959558 GCF_902500255.1 Thalassophryne amazonica | reverse complement strand
CTTGCATACTCTGGTCCTGGTGGGTCCCGTGTTGTGTCTGGTGGCCGCCCAAAAACCAGCTCAGCTGGGGTCCAGATTTCCCTAGCCAGCATCAGCATGGCAGGGGTGCAGTTTGTAGAGCTCTGGACAGCAGAGCGGTAGGCCATCAAGACCAGGGGAATGTGTCTGTCCCAGTCGCACTGGTGAGTGGCAGAAAGGATTGCTAGCTGCTGCTGCATCGTGCAGTTAAAACACTCCACTAAGCCATCACTCTGTGGATGTAACGGTGTGGTGCGTGTTTTCTGCACATTCAACTGGTCACACAGAGCTGTGAAAAACTTGGACTCGAAGTTCCGGGCCTGGTCACTGTGGATTATGTCAGGTGTTCCAAACTGGCTGAACATGCCCTCCAACAGGGCGTCTGCCACTGTTTCTGCTTCTTGGTCTGGCAGAGCATAAGCTTCTGGCCATTTTGTAAAGTAGTCCATCGCGCAGAGCACATACTTATTTCCGCGGTCAGACACTGGAAAGGGGCCCATGATGTCCACCGCTACCCTCTCCATGGGTTCCCCAACTGCTTGTTGCTGTAGAGGGGCCCGGGACTGATCAAAGGGTCCTTTATAGACTGCACAATCATCGCAGCGCCGACAGAAATCCTCGACATCATGGTGATGCTGACCCCAGTAAAACCCCTGGTGCAGCCGACGGAGGGTCTTAGTACTCCAAAAGTGTCCTGAGCCTGTACCCCCATGACATGCCTTCAGTACTGTCTGTCTAAGGCTTTTGGGGACCACTACCTGCCATCTCTCTTCTCTGGTGACAGGCTCCTTCCATACCCACTGGAGCACCCCATCTAGCATGCGCAACGTGCTAAACTTACTCCACAGGCCCTTAACAGTCCCTGACAGGCCCATCACCCCCTCCCAGGATGGTATGACCCCGCTCTGAACCCACTGCCGCACAGATTTCAACTCTTTATCGTCTTCCTGCTGAGAGGCCCAATCTGCAGCCCCAACAACCTCTAGAGAGCAGCATGTCTGTTCAGCAGCCGACCCCAGCAGCCGACCCCTCCCCCCTGAGTTCAATTTCCCTGGCATCCCTGCGGTCACAATAGCTATAGCCGTCCACTGCACATGGACGCCGGGACAGGGCATCAGCATTTGCGTGCTGGGCCCCTGGTCGATGCACGACACTGAAGTGAAAAGACTGCAGCTCCTCCAGCCATCTTGCAACCTGGCCTTCCGGCTCCCTGAAAGATACCAGCCACTGAAGGGCTGCATGATCAGTCCTGATTGTGAAGGGCACGCCACATAAATAATACTTGAAGTGCCGGGCAGCCAAAACAACAGCCAGAAGCTCACATCTGGTCACACAGTAGCGTCTCTCACTCTTATTGAAAACGCAGCTGAAATATGCCACCACCTGCTCCCCTTCAGGACCCACCTGCGCCAACACTGCTCCCATTCCCACATCACTGGCATCCATATCCAGAAAGAATGGCAAAGTGGGGTCCAGTGTGGTGAGAACAGGGGCATTTGTGAGAGCCTGCTTAAGGGTAGAAAATGTCTCTTGACAGTTTGGTGTCCACACGAAAGGCTGGTTGTTCTGGAGGAGACGGAAAAGGGGGGCTCTGATACAGGAAAAACCCTTCACGAATCTATGATAGTAAGAGGCCAGTCTAAGAAAACTCTTGAGCTGCTTCTGGTTATCTGGGACTGGCCAGTCCCTGATAGCCTGAATTTTCACCTGGAGCGTGCTGATGCCTTCGCTGTTCACTTTGTGGCCAAGGAACTCCACCTCCCGCTGCATAAAGTGACACTTCTCTGGGTGCAACTTCAATCCGGCAGCAGCAATCCTTCCCAGCACCAGCCTCGAAGGACCTCCCATGGACGAGGACATTGTCCAAGTACACCAAGCACTCATGTCGAGCACTCATGTCGAGGAGGAAGAGGATGCTCCGCAGGAGGAGCTACTTTCGCTGGAACAACGGGTGGTGGATTTTTTGAACAGTAAAAACATAAACATTCGTAAGGAGGACTTATCCGTTTGCCACACTTTACCCAGAAAGTCAGAGAAAATGAGACCTGCTATTGTAATGCGTTTCATCAGCAGGAACACAAAGAGCAATGTCCTAATGTATGCCAAGAATCTAAACGGCACAAATGTGTTTATAAACGAACAGCTCACAAAGAAGAATGGGGACATTGCATGGGAAGCAAGATTGCTGAGAAAACAGAGGATTATTACTGGAACATGGACAAGGAATGGAAATGTATGGATCAGAGACCAAAATGGAGCAGCCAGGATGATTAAGGACTTGAAAGAACTTGAGAAGTATAAGACTGGTATCCGATAAAGCTCTATCCATTATACACTTCAATAATCAAAGTTTAAAATCCAAATTAGGAAAAATTAAAGAGTTCTTCAGTGATTTAAAACAACATTTTAAAGTGATTGCTATAACAGAAACTTGGCTAAAGAACACTGATATTAATAAAGTACAGATTGAAGGCTACAACATGTTTAATATAAACAGGATTAGAAAAAAAGGAGGGGGTGTAGCTCTCTATGTAGATAAAAATCTAAAATGTAAAGTTGTTGAACAGAAAACTGTAACTCTGCCTGATTTCCATGACAAAAACTCTTGCAACAGTGAAATGTGCCATTCATTTCCACACTGGACGCTGTGTTGATCCGGGACGTCATCTGACTTCCACAGGAATTGCGGACGACGTGGACATATGCACTTTTTCGGCACATTGAGACAGACGTGGGGAGGAATTCCGCACGTCGCGGCGGAGCTGCATGGCGCAAAGCAATGCCGTGATGAAGCCTCACAGGACATGTTCTGGCATGTCCAGCTCATGCACAATTTCTCGGATAGTCACACGACTGACAAGCCATCGAAAGC
Source organism: Thalassophryne amazonica (assembly GCF_902500255.1). Taxonomy (NCBI): domain Eukaryota; kingdom Metazoa; phylum Chordata; class Actinopteri; order Batrachoidiformes; family Batrachoididae; genus Thalassophryne; species Thalassophryne amazonica. Next base: position 133,956,668 of record NC_047103.1, on the reverse strand, counting down.
CGTCTGAAAGCCATCTGAAAGCAGTCCTGTGAGACTAACACGGACGTGGTTTTGTGCCGCGCCATGAGCGGCACGGTGGCGCATCCCTCCGCTTCTCTTTCCATGAAAAAACTCCTGTAACAGTGGAATGTGCCGAAAAAGTCTTGATGTCCACGTCTTCTGCCATTTTTGTGGAAGTCAGACGACGTCCTGGATCAACAAAGCCTTCTCATTGGAAATGATCTGGTTGTTTCAGCAGGGTTTCAGCCTGTCGATCGGCGCTCGGAGTGCGCCGCGCTCTCAGATGCTGTGGGCGGTCTTTAAACCGGCTGGAGCACTCCTTAATCTGTGTAATCCCCATAAAATCGTCCCTGAAAGCCATCTAAATTTTCCGAATGGTGTCCACCTGGAGGTCTCTCACAGTTTCTGGAAAAATTTGATACAGCAAAGCTCCAGATCGTTCAGACATTTATTCGCAATAAAAATCCGACGAGAGGGGTGGACCACTGCTCACACAAAGCCTGCTCACAGGCGAATGACGCAACCGACAGGCGTGAAAAAACTCACGCATGCGCACGAAGGGTCAAGCTTGGCTGATGCAATCACACGTGATTCAAATCCATATGGTTTTTGCAAAAAATAAAAAGGTCGGATACTTTTCTAACAGACCTTGTATATAAAACTATACACTTATTGCTACTTACATTAACTGATGATTATAATGTGTTTGCAATCTGTACGTTTAATTGAGCAGTGTTGTCAAGTTTCAGCCTCACATGGATGACAAAATCTAAATAAGCCTTTATGTTTTATTGTGTCATCCGTGTATCATTAATATATTCATATTTCTGTGTTCATATTGATTTTACAAAATTAACACAATCAATTTTGTAAATACTGATGATTTCTGTTTTACTCTAAATAGTATTTTATCTGAGAGAAAAAAGTGTGGCTTAAGATTTACCCAACAAGGCTGTTCATGTTGCCAGACTGGGAACTGCTCGACTCAGCATCCAAAAGTTTGAAAACCCTCAGTTCCAGCCACATGGTCAGCTGGTGGTCTCTGGTGACAACAGTCACCTGCGTCAAACTGTCTGGCAGAACGCTGCCTGTGGGGCCTCACAGTTGATCCCAGATATCCTGGACGTCTCTGTGATGCAAGGACTCAGATGCTTCTCTAGCAATGTGGACACTTCTGAAACTACAAATTTTCATGTCAATTTAAATCATGTAATATCATACAAGAGAGAGAATAATACCCCACCTCTTGTCAAAAGTTTGATGGATGACATCACAGCCAATCAGAATCGACTACGTCACTAACCCCCGCCCCTAACCCCTCCCCTAATCCCACCCCATGACGTGTCACAGCCAATCAGAATCGACTGTCACTAAGCCTTGCCCCTAACCCCTCCCTAATCCCGCCCCTATGACGTGTCACAGCCAATCAGCGTGAGCCCGCCCCTAACCCCTCCCCTATGACATCACAGCCAATCAGCGTGAACCCGCCTCCGGAGTCCCGCCCATCCATAATTAGTTCACACACAGGTGTCATATCAGCCTAATTTGCATTGAATGCTAGTCTGAGCATGGATGGGCATGTCTGCCCAATTTGCATCGACTGGGGTTCACCACTTCCATGAGTCTCTGACGCTATAATATTATATAAAAATAAAGATTTATAAAATGTAATTATTTAATTCTTTAAAAATGTAATTATTTAATTAATTAAACAATTGTTTAGTCTGGGAGCCCTGTTTGATTAACCCTTTAAAAAATGGTTCTGACAGAAATGCTCATTGCGGGTGATGTGTGCGCGTGCACATGTGCGTCTCCCTTTAAAGCTGGTGCTGAGGTGGAATATCTCGCTTTTCAAACCGCGATGGCCCGACGTTTTTTAACTTCGCTCTGCACAGCCGAAACGCCGGTAAATATTACAACGGTCTCTAATGATGGGGCAGCGCCTAAGGAGGTAAAATTATACATAAATCATGTAAAACCGCCTCTACCGCTCGACCACCTGGCTGGGGTAGTGAATTTTGAGTCAGGAGCCTGTTTGGGGTATATTTTTGAAGCGTATAAAGCAACCCTGAATTTTTACGTTACCATCGATCGATCCCCACACCCCGAAAGTGACTTTGTGCACATATGACTGGAACGTTATGTCCACTGTGGTCACTGCTTATTTCAGAGGGGATGTTTTAGCGGATCCTCAGACAATCCGTGCTGAGAACAAAAAACATTTTCAGATTACATGGACCGGTAACTCCAGCTCTCTGTATAAAGTGACCTTTGAATAAGTGCAAAAACCGTCTGGATTGAATAAACATTTTAGATCCGTGTAGCACTGTTTGATCTGTGGGTGTGATGATTACAGCTCTGACCTGTCTGGAGCGAATAAACATTTTAGATCCGTGTAGCACTGTTTGATCTGTGGGTATGATGATTACAGCTCTGACCTGTCTGGAGCGAATAAACATTTTAGATCCGTGTAGCACTGTTTGATCTGTGGGTGTGATGATTACAGCTCTGACCTGTCTGGAGCGAATAAACATTTTAGATCCGTGTAGCAGTGTTTGATATGCATACAGTACCGGGAAGTGATGATTACAGCTCTGACCTTTCTGGAGCGAATAAACGTTTTAGCTCCCTGTAAGAGGGTGAGGGACAAATATAATCTTCATTTAGCCGGAAAACAGGGTCGAAGCAGTCGCTCTGAGAGATCTCCACACATCCGCGTTAAAAGGGATATTTTCAAAGTTTGGTTATACAACCCTGGCAAAGTTATGGAATCACCGGCCTCGGAGGATGGTCATTCAGTTGTTTAATTTTGTAGAAAAAAGCAGATCACAGACATGACACAAAACTAAAGTCATTTCAAATCGCAACTTTCTGGCTTTAAGAAACACTATAAGAAATCAGGAAAACAAATTGTGGCAGTCAGTAACGGTTACTTTTTTAGACAAAGCAGAGGGGAAAAAAATAATGACTCACTCAATTCTGAGAAATAAATTATGGAATCACCCTGTAAATTTTCATCCCCAAAACTAACATCTCGTTAGTCTGCATCTAAAAAGGAGTGATCACACCTTGGAGAGCTGTTGCACCAAGTGGACTGACATGAATCATGGCTCCAACACCAGAGATGTCAATTGAAACAAAGGAGAGGATTATCAAACTCTTACAAGAGGGTAAATCATCACGCAATGTTGCAAAAGATGTTGGTTGTTCACAGTCAGCTGTGTCTAAACTCTGGACCAAATACAAACAACATGGGAAGGTTGTTAAAGGCAAACATACTGGTAGACCAAGGAAGACATCAAAGCGTCAAGACAGAAAACTTAAAGCAATATGTCTCCAAAATCGAAAATGCACAACAAAACAAATGAGGAATGAATGGGAGGAAACTGGAGTCAGCGTCTGTGACCGAACTGTAAGAAACCAGCTAAAGGAAATGGGATTTACATACAGAAAAACTAAACGAAAGCCATCATTAACACCTAAACAGAAAAAAACAAGGTTACAATGGGCTAAGGAAAAGCAATCGTGGACTGTGGATGACTGGATGAAAGTCATATCCACTGATGAATCTCGAATCTGCATTGGGCAAGATGATGATGCTGGAACTTTTGTTTGGTGCCATTCCAATGAGATTTATAAAGATGACTGCCTGAAGAGAACATGTAAATTTCCACAGTCATTGATGATATGGGGCTGCATGTCAGGTAAAGGCACTGGGGAGATGGCTGTCATTACATCATCAATAAGTGCACAAGTTTACATTGATATTTTGGACACTTTTCTTATCCCATCAATTGAAAGGATGTTTGGGGATGATGAAATCATTTTTCAAGATGATAATGCATCTTGCCATAGAGCAAAAACTGTGAAAACATTCCTTGCAAAAAGACACATAGGGTCAATGTCATGGCCTGCAAATAGTCCGGATCTTAATCCAATTGAAAATCTTTGGTGGAAGTTGAAGAAAATGGTCCATGACAAGGCTCCAACCTGCAAAGCTGATCTGGCAACAGCAATCAGAGAAAGTTGGAGCCAGATTGATGAAGAGTACTGTTTGTCACTCATTAAGTCCATGCCTCAGAGACTGCAAGCTGTTATAAAAGCCAGAGATGGTGCAACAAAATACTAGTGATGTGTTGGAGCGTTCTTTTGTTTTTCATGATTCCATAATTTTTTCCTCAGAATTGAGTGATTCCATATTTTTTTCCCTCTGCTTGGTCTAAAAAAGTATCCGTTACTGACTGCCACAATTTTTTTTCTTGATTTCTTATAGTGTTTCTTAAAGCCAGAAAGTTGCCATTTTAAATAACTTTAGTTTTGTGTCATGTCTGTGATCTGCTTTTTTTCTACAAAATTAAACAACTGAATGAACATCCTCTGAGGCCGGTGATTCCATAATTTTTGCCAGGGGTTATATTTGCGGGTCTATACTCTCAAAATGTTAATAATCATCACTTCCAACTAGAAATTGAAGCTTCAAGCGTGAGCAGATTCTGCAGTGAGTAGATTTTGTAAATTGATTTTAAATTCATTTTTGCAGCCTGTTTAATAATAATTATCTTGTTTTTTGTCTTACCTAATTATTATTTATACATATATATATACATATATATATATATTGTCTAGCCTGATAATTATTTTATATGTTATTACCGATTATTTAAAAGTGAGTTGTGTAAATAAAGTCGTATATCTGCTCTGTGTTTAGAGAAATCTGCGCGGACATTACAAACCTTTTTCGGACGTGCGCCAGCCGGGGAGGTAATTATCTCAGATTATTTATTTATTTATTTATTTGTGTATGTATTTATTTTTTTAGCATTTGAGGAGCGCATATAATTCTTTCTCTCTCTTTCTTTTTCTCTGTCTTCACTTTTAGAATTCAAGCCTAAAGAAGAGGTGCCAGGTAAATTACCCTCCATTCATAAAAACTTTCTTTCTAATGAAAAGTGAACTTGTGTAATATTTTATTTTCTATCATCCCTAATAATTATTTTACTTTTTGGTACTGATTCAGCAACCCTGAACAACGTTCCTGAACAGCTTAACAGAGCCGGTAAGCAATAATATTTATTGTTTAAGTCTGTATAAGGTTGCATACCCTATACTTTAAAAATTCACGTACATGTCTGTGTTACAGAACCAGTGCAGACCACTCCTTCAGTCAAACCTTCGGGGGGGTGGAGGCAGCCGTTGACGCCCGAGGATAGATCCCTAGCTGCGTTCTTTGGAGAGTATTTGCAAAAGCGTTCTGTTGACATGACATGTAATTAAGAGATAATTTATTCATAACACGTAAAATCTGTATATTTCAGCCAGGAGACGTTGAGCAACTCCCAGAGAAGGAGGAGACCTGTTGACTGGCGCTCAAACAACCTCCAGATCCAGACCTCGTTTAGCACATTCATCACAGCTGAACTGGTATTAACTCACATACAGAGGGATACTGATTCTTCATTGTTTTTCAATATGTCAGAGGACAGTCAAGATAGGTCACCTGAAGCAGGAGTGAATCCTTATCTCACCGCCTTAATTTCAGAAATAAATAATGCTTTAAATGATACGTGTCAGCCTGGAGATCCCCTACATGATTCACCAGAGAACATCCCCGCACCGTATTAATCAGGCCGAATTCCAAAACCAAATACGTCTGACACAGTTAACAGAGGCTTTAAACCCGGGCCGTCGAAACTGGCTTGGACGGTGAAATACCAGGAGCCTCCTCACCAACCCCCCCTTCCAATCAGCACGGTTTCCTCCTCAAGGGGAGAAGACAAGAGACCGGGAACGTCATCACTTCTGCGCAGTGAATTATAATCACACCATCAGAGCAGGGATCGTGTGGGAGGAGCACCTGTCATGAGCCGGGCAGGGAGAAATCTTGTTACAACCAGAAACAGGTTTAATAATGTGGAAATCCAGCAAATGTTAAATTTCCCTGCAACAGGTGATACCCCAGACTTTGCTCAGTTTTACAGTGGTGTCATGACCACCTTTCAAAGCTCTGTTGAAAGAGCACTATCATATGCCAGGGAGGGTGACATTGTACAGGCAGAAATTAGAGGTAAAAGTCTCCACAATCAGGGGGCTCTTATCAGGACATGCGACGCCGATGGTGATTTGGCTGGGTTCCAAAATCTTCTCGAGCGCCTTGTTCAATCAAACGCGAATGTGTTATCTGACAGCTCGCTCGAATTGGTTGTTCAAGTCGTGCATAATCCCAGTGGTGGGGGTTATAAACATAAAATAACCAGCCTTCTCGATGATGAGCTGATAGTGAAAAAGGCCCAGTGTCTCAACATTGTGCGTAATGTTGATAATCAGCTATGTTTTGCAATAAATCTCATCCAATTATTAAACCGACATCTCACTACCCAGAAAGCCACCGCCAGGGCGTATGAGTTACAAAGTTCCGTTGGATTATCGACGAGCACACCCGTGTCGTTTGACCACCTTGGAAAATTTGAATTGGCTCTCGACTGCAAAATTGTGGTGTTTTTTTTTTTTTTTTTTAGAGCTGACGGGGAAAGAAAGCTATCCAAATTCCAGACAGTGCAGATTAATCACTCCCCTGAAAAAACAGCATTTCTACTTCTTTTCAAAAACCATTATTACGGTATCATGAACATGAAACAGTTCCTGGGGGTGAAATATTTCTGTGATTTTTGCTTTATCGGATATGAGTGTCAGCGGGGGCACTCCTGCTCACGGCGCTGTGGTGTATGCGAGACCCCTGACTGTGGAGACAATGATAAACACCCTATTTCCTGCGCTGATTGTAACAAGAACTGTCGGCCTGAGCTATGCTATGTCAGGCATAAAGAACCAAGGTTGCGACCTGTCGCAGGTAAATCTGTAAGCCTGTGTGATTACAGGAAAATATGTCTTAAATGCAGAAGAGAGTATTATTATGTACCCTTCTCTTAAAAAAGCAGCCCTCACATCTGTAAGCACTCGTCATGTCTGATATGCAGTGAAAAGCTTGAGGAGACAGACGAGCCCCACTTGTGCTATATGACACCAATCAAACCAGCAGAGTCTTATTCTGACAAATATGTACTTTATGACTTTGAAACATTTATGAATGATGTCGGAGAACACGTCCCGTTTTATGTCAGCACCCAGACAATGACTGGCTGCATCTGGAAAGCATGGGGGACTGACTGCGTTGCTGAAATTTTCAAACATTTTAGAGCAAAGAAATTCAAGGATCACATCTTCATAGCGCATAATTCTAAAGGATTCGACGGTTATCTCTTTCTGCAATATTTAATCAGTCAGGGTATCACTCCTGAACTGATTATGTCAGGGAGTAAACTTCAGCAAATGTCCGATCGGGCATTCAGGCAGAAGTACATTGATTCGCTGTCATTTTTAACCATGCGCCTCGCTCAAATGCCAAAAGCTATGGGTATCGAAGTGGAAGCGGGTATGCGGAAAGGTTACTTTCCGCAACTGTTCAACTCAGCAAAAAATTTGGATTATATCGGCCCATATCCTGATCCCGCTGTGTATGGCGTGGCGAAAATGTCTGAGACAGAAAAACGGGAATTTGATGCGTGGTACAAAACCAAACAGAACTCAGTTTTCGATTTTAAAGCGGAGGCAATGATGTACTGCGATAATGACACTAGAATTCTCGCAGCAGCATGCACTAAATTTATGAAGGAATTTGTCAGCGAAACATGCGTGGACCCTTTCAGCTGCACTAGAAAGTTGAATGAAAAGTTGAAAGTTTTTAAAACAAACTTTCTTCCACCTAATACATTGGCCTTACCGTCAGCCGACAATTACTGCCAACAGTATAAAAGAGTTTCAAATGGTTCGATTCAATGGTTAGAATGGGAAATGGAGAACTAAAATATTATATTCGCTCACGCACTGAACCAGGGTGAGAAAAAGCTGGGGGCGTATACCGTTGATGGTTATGCAGAGGTTAACGGGGTGAAAAATGTCTGGGAATTCCTTGGTTGCTTTTATCACGGTTGTCCAACCTGTTTTCTGGCCCATGAAAAAAATCCTCCTCTGAACACCACATTCGGTCAGCTGTACGCAGTGTGTCAGATGAAATTAGCAGCTTTGCGGGTGATGGAGGGTGTCAGTCTTACCATTATCTGGGAGCACGAATGGAATAACATAAAAAAAAAATAATCAGACAGTCCGACAATTTCTCCAGCAGTACCGAGCCCTGAAACCCCTCGGACCAACAGACTCTTTGTACGGGGGACGGACAGCCCCTGCGCATCTGCGGTACACGTCAGGTCAGGGTGAACAGATTCATTATGTTGATGTAACGTCGTTTTACCCTTAAGGTAAGTTAAGGTGTTGGGCTTGAGTCCAGAAGATCATGGGTTCAAATCCCCGCCTGACTGGAAAATCACTCAGGGCCCTTGGGCAAGGCCTTTAATCCCCTATTGCTCCCGGTGTGTAGTGAGCGCCTTGTATGGCAGCACCCTGACATCGGGGTGAATGTGAGGCATAATTGTAAAGCGCTTTGAGCGTCTGATGCAGATGGAAAAGCGCTATATAAATGCAGTCCATTTACCATTTTATTTTAAATTATTATTGGAGAACTGTGATCATGTAATGAAAGATGTGCTGGAAAATATTGTATCGATTTACACCTCATTCCAACCCATGTACTCTGAACTGAGGGCGAAGAATAAAAACAACTGTGCAAGGTCTGCCTGATTCTTTCGAAGACAAAAGCCTTTTTCCTTCTGGTCAGTCTCACCTGATAATATTGGACGATCTCATTTTTCAGGCAGCTGATGACCCCGGAGTTGTGAGAGTATTTACACAGTACAGACACCATAGGAATATGTCGATAATTTTAATAACTCAGAATGTGTTTCATCAGGGGAATACAGCAAAACAATCAGTCTCAACACAAACTATATGGTGCTCTTTAAAATCCCACGTGATAAGCTGCAGATGAATAATTTAGCTCAACAAATGTTCACCTCCAAAAAAAACAATATTTTTTGGACAGCTTAGAAGATGCAACTGTTGTGTGTTGGGGGGTTTGGCTGGACAGTTTGGTGTTGTTTTCTTTTCTTTGCTCTCCAGGTGGTATGCAAACTGGTTTTTTGTCTGTGGAGAAGGTGCTGGCAGAAGAGTCCTTCACCCTCATCAGCATTATTAGCAGCACCTGTGGATGATGCTCACGTGCAAATGAGATGGCGTTCTGCATTTAAGCCATGAGTGATTCGAGCAGAATTGCCGGGAACTCGACCTTGTGACATTCGTTTGTGAGACGCTGAGGACCGCGCCAGGGTTTGACACATCGTGCCTGTGAAGGAGGACGGGTGAGGGACACATGCTGTCAGCACACATCAGAGGTGATGATTGTCTGAATAAGTGTTAACAGTAATTTGGTATTTTGTTACGCAGTATATTTGAACACTGATGAGAATTGTGCAGTTTGCTTCTCACTGCTGTGGCGTACGGAATGATGATCCTCCACCAGTTGTGAGAAGCTGCTCATTTACATAAAGCTTAAATTCAGACCTGAATGTGTTGCTGATAGCGTGTGCCTCTGAAGGATATTTGTTGTAGCTCTGTTGACGTACCTCACCTTTTCCATCCTTCACAGAGTCAGTTTGTCGTATCCACCTGGGGGGTGTTCGGCGGTGAGTCTGGGTCCAGAAGCGTCGAGCTTTGATCCATTTGGGCGCTGGAGAGCATGCCGTCCTTCACCTCGCCAGACAACCGCACATTTATGTTGTACACAAAGTATTGCACAAGAGGGAAATAAATTTCTTTTGTTTTTGGAACCGCTTTCTGGTTATTTAGCGCTGGGTTCAGTCAGATGCTGGTCCGCTCCTCAACCCGCGTCTGCACATAACAGCAACCAGCGAACCATACGGATATTTATTCCTGGACTGTACACAAAACTGCCCAGATCGGTTTAGATTGAGAACAGGGTTGTTCAAAATCAGTGGCCGGCTGTTTATATTGCAAAATCCAGCAGGAGACCATGAGCTCACTTTTAAAAAGGAACGCCAACATTCTTAAAACTCTTATCAAAGGCAGCCTACATCAGCGTCAAGGCATTTTGAGAACGGCGGCTCCCGACCTTCTGCGTGCCTTATCTGAGATTGCTCTGAATATTTTAAAGGGTAATATCGTCCTGAACAGGAGACAATTCAGCACCCTGAAAAGAAGGAGAAAAGCTTTACGGCTTTTGGCGGCTAAAAAGACCAGCTTAAAGAGTAAATGCAGGAGTCTAATACAGACTGGAGGATTCCTGTTGCCACTACTGGCTGCTGCACTGCCGATTATTACTCAACTCATACGAGGATAAATTACATCAAAATCGACTCAGAAGATGTTTCTGTTAACGCCCCAGCAATTTGAACAGATGACCTCAAATACGCAACGGTTGAATCCTGGTGGTACAGACATCAGACAGTCCGCTGAAAATGATTTGGATTTTAAAATGAGGGCAGTTATAGCCAAGGATGGACAGAGTCCTTATGAGAAAATTAAAAAATACGAGGCTCTCCTGCAGCGTTATTTAATGCTTATCAGGCAGGGGGAGAATGAAAAGCGGGCACGTGTTTCACCCTCTGAAAAGGAGTCCGTTATTACACCGAAAGAGGAGGAGTTCACGGGTACCACGAGGGAGGTGATAGAGAACCTGCTCTCGAGAGACCGTAAGAACGCAGAGTATATTATGAGGAAGATTTCCGCAGATAATGCTACTTGGACCGCATCGGGTGAATTTATTTATAACGGGCAGGCAGTTAAGGGTTCCCATGCAATCGATCTCATGAAATATCTCAGCTCTTCCTTCAAAAAATCCAACCCTCCAACAGGCTGAGGCCATTTTCTTACTGTTTTGAATGAATATAATATTCCTGTGACCTGCATTTCAAACCCTGCAGCCCGCAAAGAACTGCAGAAATTAAAAAAAGCCAAAGTATATCGCCGGATGAGTCACCGCTTGCAAGCAAATCCCCCAGCAAGAAGAAAAAAAAAAGATGAAGCCGATCATTTGGGAAGAATTTCCCACATAAACACTGCTTTTTGAGGCTAACCGGATCAGCAACATGGTCAGAGATACCCAGGCATCAGAGCCGGTGACACTTCCAGCATGAAAGAAGATCACAGAGTTTTCAAATAAAAGAAGCAGACCTTGTTATTGTACAAATCATTTATTTAATGTATAATTTGCTGTTATGCAGCATGTTTATCACCACAATAAAAATCTTTACAAAAGTAACAGTCTACAGCAATTTCATTCAGTGTAAATTGTAACAGGTTTTAAACGCATGAAAACAACATGAACACTACACAAGCTCTTACAGCCTGTTCTGGTACATTGCTGATATTCCTTCACAAATTCAAAAACCATATTGTCGTTCTTAACAGTGTTGCGGGTGTATAAAGACAGTACATCTTTGAAGGACAGCCCGCAGGCTCTTTTAGATAAATAAAAGACACAGTGCTGCCCGCACACATCTGACATTTCATGTTGTAGCTGTCTATTATGATAGAAAATCTTTGTAATCCCACGTTGATTTTCCAAATACTGTAGGATACCTTTGGGGTACAGGTTGAAGTCCGGGCTAAATCCGAAGGAATCAAAAAAACGTAGCTCCACCATCTTTTTCAACAGTGATCGCCAGCCAGTGTTCACCCGGTAAATGCCTCGGGTGTTTATTTACTATGAAAAAAGCAGGTGGTTTCGCTTTGATGCGATCTAATTCATCACAGACCTACACTCCTCCGAAAATGTTTCCTGCTAAATGCCTCATCACGGCCTCCAACTCGAGGGTGTTCATGATTCAGTAAAAATCAACCAACACTTGCCGTTTGGAGTTAATTTCCAGAATGGAGTCGTAGCACAGACCACTAGCATTATCGTATGCAGGGTCGCCACTCTGAAACGCATTTCCGGCCTTAGACTGCCAGTAGAAACCAGTGACAATGCCCCTGTATCCTCCTCCGGACTCAGGTTAAAGGCGTACAAGGCGTATCCCAGTGGGAAATCGTCACGAGTTATACAGAGAGGAAGATCCTTCAAATGTCTCCCTGTGGCTGTGTACAAATTATAAAACTCTCTGACAGAGATCCCGTTGTTAAATTGTGGTTGGAAGGGTTTAGAAGGCACCTGTCTCCCATTTTTGCTTAGAGCCACATATTCCACATCGTAGTTTCGGAAGTTAAACGAGGATAAATCCCTTTTTCCGCTGAAAGCATTGTGGTTCACCATACCCAGGACGGCGTATTTCGGCTTGACCCCCAGAAACAGATTTTCCTGATTGCAAATTCTGGAATTGTGAGGGATAACACAGGTTTTCACATTAATCCGTGATAACAGATACAGGGCGTTCTTCTTCAATAATGCCACATTGTGGCCGAGACGAACTATTGGGGAGACTGAGACTTTTTTAACAAAAAGAGATGCTCCCAGGATGTTTAACTTACAAGTGCTGTTATCAGCACACATCAGGCTGAAAGCGTCACCTGCGCGAATCAGCTTAACTCTAAGGTCAACATTATTTAACAATGACCTCTCACAGAAAAAGATGTCTGCGTGTAACGGACCAAGCAGCTGGATTTCTCTCGACCGAGCAGTGAGGTGCGCTCTGCTCACTAGACCAGCGTTGGGCCCATCATCAGCCGTCACGATTGAATCCATCACGCCTGCCGTGTCTTTGAAAAAAGGCCTGCTGTGAACTGAGATTTGAGTGATTCAGCTGAGAAGTTCAGTAATGTTTCAATCATAGCCCTGTAAGGATGTGTGCCGCTGGACTACGAAATTAACCTGTCACCCAGAGTGACATCTACCTGTGAAAAAATTGTGTTCAGGGGGTAATTATTAGCCCCACGCTGGCATCAGCAGCCAGATTACTCCCGTCAACATTTGTAATTTTCACCAGGAGATGAATCGGCGTGTTATTTAAATCCAGGTATCTTTCTCCATCTCCGGGGATAAAAAATTCGATCAGCCCGGTGTCAGTCAGTGCCGATATCTGAGTTATTTCCACATACTGACTGTCCTCTATCGAGAGCTGTGTCGTTGGGACGGTAAACAGGTCTAGCTCACTCATGGCACACTCGGGTGAATTATATTGTAACAGGCTCATCCTTAAGAAAAAATATCACAAGACGGTCTTCTCTTCTTGGCGTTCCGGCGGACTGTCTCACATTTGTGCGAGATTCTTCGTTTTTTACCCCTGCCTATGCGTTCCCGGGAGGGCGTTTCCTGGGGCATCGCGAGAGTACCATGATCCCAGATCCTTCCTGCACGCCGGCTTCCTGAGGACGGGACACCCTTTTAACCACACGGCTCGCCACATCGGACGCAATATTTTTGGCGGTGTTTTTCAGGTGAGGTTTGGTAAGCGCGTATCCTTGTTTAAATAAAGGCGTGACGAAATTGAATAATTTTGAAAATATGTTACCCAAACCTTTCCCGTACATAACAGGGATGCCTGAAAAACCGTGACCGACCTGATTTTCATAATAAGGAACGAATCTATAAATATCAGGTTGCATTGTTTTTAACCCGTCGGTTTAAAGTGTAACGTGACAATCACTTTCCCGTATGTGAATTTAACGGGCTCGTCTTGATCTGTATGAATCTCAACATGTATCTTTTCAATATGTCTTTTAGAAACTGGAATATAATAAGCAGGGTTGAATCTTTGCGCGATAATTTCTCCAAACTTCCCTTGGATCTCGAAACAGCCGAGCAGAGGAGCAAAACTGTCACCCACCGTCTGAACCTGAACAACGTCTGTGTAACAGAAAAAATGATATAACCCGCCTTTTATGTCAAGGAAACGCGGGGAGGTCACGGCCCCAGGCCTGCATCTCAACCACTTATCAGGCTGTAACCCCAGCATGTACGCCGTTGGGGTTTCAAAATGTACGTGGCAGGTACGGTCTCCTTCCCACACAAAATCTTTTTGAATATTGTCATATTTTAAAGAGATCTTGGGATCTATATTCTTCAAATGAGAGTTTATCTGTGTTGCAATAAGGTCAAAGTTGTCATAATATCCTGCCTCAAAAGAAGTTGAGTGAATGGATATTTTGTTCTTGGACGGAGGACCTGTAATTTTTTTCACCTGAAACGTACAGCAATGCTTTTCCGGAATATTTAACCAAGTGTGAGGATAAGAAATCTCTGTCAGCGCCATAACCCACTCTCCCTCTAAATCCAGGTGTCAAGCCAAGTCCACCTGGTAGCAAGAAATCGTGTTATCCAGGAATACTTTTAGGCTGGCGTTTGAAGGCAGAGTCACATAAAATCCTTGTCTCAGGTCCCGATCCATTTTTCATATGTCGGTTGAAGATAAATGTCGTCACATTTATATGGCCATCACTTGGTCTGCAGGAACCCAGGAATTAAATTTTTCAGGCCAGTTCTTCCATCTGACAAATACAAATTTCTTCCCCTTGGTAAAACGTTCACCAATCATTTCTTGAACCTGATACGGTTTGTCTTTTGATATTTTAACCTTCTGCAAATCTGGTTCATGAAATGAACCTTAAATGATCTTGCCGTCATAGTCCGTTAATTTATACACAGGTGGGAAATGTGGAATACATTCTGACACTGTGAACATTTCATCTGTAAAACTCTGTTGATTTTTTTTTATCAAAAACTCCCCTGAGCTTGGAGATCCTGACTATATCACCAACCTTATATTTAAACTTCATAGGCCTTATGCATAGGGGAAAAGTCCCATACAAATTTTGAAACACTTGATCGACATTTTGAGCATTAACCTCATTCGGACTCATCTTAATGCTTTTATGATAAGACGCATCATAGGCTTTAAGCAGATCCTGCAGCACGTCGATGTAATGACGTGTATTGTTTGCAGTGAAAAACCTCCACATCTTGGTTTTTAGTGTCCAATTAAAGCGTTCAACAACTGAGGCCTTCAGATCACTGGCAGTTGAAAAATGTTTTATGCTGTTTTTTTTTTTCATGAGGGCTGAAAAAACCATGTTGAAAAATTCTTTCCCAGCATCAGTCTGCAACTTCTGTGGGACTCTTGTAAAATGGTGGCGAAAGCGTTTGAGACCTCACGACCTGTTTTTGTTTTGAGAAGCCTGGCTTATGCTTTTTTTGAAAATATGTCTATGACTGTTAAGAGATACTTATAGTCGTCGTTATGAGCTGATAAAGCTTGCATATCGCAGCGATCAGCCTGGAATTGTTTCATAGGGGCTGTAACAAACACCCTATTTCTGATAAAATTCATCCTTGCGGGTTTATGTAAAGTGTAAGCATCTTCCCCGGACAAGAAATACTCCACATCTTTCCTGGAGGGTTTAACCCCGGATTCGGCTTTGATAGCCTTCTGTAAACGTTCCACACTGCCGAAGCTTCCAGGATTTGAAGGGTCATAATACACATTTCTCATCAATCTTTCTTCAGCCATCATGTAAGCGATCAAGTACGTGAATGACAAAAAACAGGCAATATATATATATATATATATGAGGTCTGTCAATAAAGTAACGGTCCTTCTTATTTTTTCAAAAACTATATGGATTTCATTCATATGTTTTTACGTCAGACATGCTTGAACCCTCGTGCGCATGCATGAGTTTTTCCACGCCTGTCGGTGACGTCATTCGCCTGTGAGCAAGCCTTGGGAAGGAGTGGTCCCGCCCCCTCGTCGGATTTTCATTGTCTGGAAATGGCGGAATGAAAAGGACTTTTTTTCCATCAGAATTTTTTCAGAAGCTGTTAGAGACTGGCACCTGGAAACCATTCGAAAAATTTATCTGGCTTTTGGTGAAAATTTTACGGGCTTCACAGAGACTGAGGTCTGTTACTACAGCTTTAAGGACCCCTTTAAGGACGCTCGGCGCACCGTGCTCCGAGCTGCGACGACGCGGCACAAGCCACCGGACCATTTCTAAACGGATGGCTCTGTGGATACGAGACCGTCGTGTGCTCTTTCTCTGGTTATCACAAGAGCTGGACATCAGCCATTTTCCGGCAGATTCACTTTGGAAGCGAGACAAAGGAACACCTCCGTTTCGGCGTGTCAGAGGACAAGTTTGGACATGTCTATCTCGGCTTTCAATGCTTACCAGTCCAGTAAGTATCAGTGAAATTGTGGAGAGCTGGACATGTCCAAACTTGTCCTCTGACACGCCGAAACGGAGGTGTTCCTTTGTCTCGCTTCCAAAGCGAATCGGTCTTTACGCGCGAAGCCTCCGTGCGGCTTTCCATGACAAAATCTCTTGTTAAAAGTGAAATCTGCTGGAAAATGGCTGATGTCCAGCTCTTGTGATAACCAGAGAAAGAGCACACGACAGTCTCGTATCCACAGAGCCATCCGTTTAAAAATGGTCCGGTGGCTTGTGCCGCGTCGTCGCAGCTTGGAGCGCGGTGCGCAGAGCGTCCTTAAAGCTGTAGTAACAGACCTTATTCTCTGTGAAGCCCGTAAAATTTTCACCGAAAGCCAGATACATTTTTCGAATGGTTTCCAGCTGCCAGTATCTAACAGCTTCTGAAAAAATTCTGATGGAAAAAAAGTCCTTTTCATTCCGCCATTTCCAGACAATGAAAATCCGACGAGGGGGCGGGACCACTCCTTCCCAAGGTGTGCTCACAGGCGAATGACGTCACCGACAGGCGTGGAAAAACTCACGCATGCGCATGTTCAAGCATGTCTGACGTAAAAACATATGAATGAAAGCCATATAGTTTTTGAAAAAAATAAAAAGGACCGTTACTTTATTGACAGACCTTGTATGTATGTATGTATGTATATATATATATATATATATATATATATATATATAATTTTATTACAAACACATGCAAGTCAAAAAACAGAGAAATTATTGTTTTACACATTTTTATCATTCATTTAAAAAAAAAACAGAAAAAGAAGTTACTATTTAATCATCTGCAGGGTTCGGTGTAAAACATCCCGCCATTATTCAGACAAATCGCTGTATTAAGTTTCTGTAGGACGGTCAGGACTGGAGGATCTCTCCAGGAGTTGTTGTCTTACACTGTGACAAAGGACGTCCATGATAAATGTGTACAGTGTAAAGAAGTGGTAGGGATTAAATCGAGGAAAATTGTCAGTAACCATAACGGAAATCCTGCGTAAGACAATGTAGGCAGAGTTATCCGCTATTTGCGAAACGGTTCTTAGCACGTTTTCCTCCCAAAACTCTGGAGCGGCCTGATTTTTAACAGAGTCCAGCACCCTTTCCAATACAGAAGACATTGTAATATAGTTCAGCCTACGTGTGACAGCCTGATTCAAAAGATGCGACAGTTCACGAATGACATAACGATCCTTTACACCTCGACACAGATTAATCAGATAATTTCCCATGATAAATTGGACGTTGACAAATATATATATATATATATATAAAGCAAAAAGCTCTGCAGGTGATGATCAGATCAGGCCGTGCCAGACATCCTCCATTTCACGAATGTGAGTGGGATTTTCATGCTCCAAACAGCTGGATATCTGGTTCAGCACTCCACCAAAATTATCACAGTGTTTCAGCTCGTTCAAGATGTTTTCAGCCACACCCTGGACTCTCGCCGGTGAGGGAAATATGTAATGGCTCGCCAGCAATTTGAGCACTGCAGGAATAAACCGCTCCGTCCAGAGGCTTTTTATCACACGATAGAAATTGATTGGGTAAAAGAATTCAGATACCTCTTCCAGGCGTTCGTGCTGCGTCTGACTCGGATGCTCGACCTGACAGCCGTAACAGAGTTCCTTTCTACAATTCGCAATCACTCCTGCCAGCAGATGGATGATGGCCAGTTTCGTTGTTTTCAAAAATTTGTTGGAGAGAAGTCCGTCCGGCTGGCCACCTATGACTGGTGTGACGCACGTCTCGCCACACAGCGCTTCTTGTATCAGGTGGGGTGGGAGGGATGTTTCACCCCAGACCTCCGCCGGAGCTGTAGGTTGACCCCCTACGTAAACACTTGGGGGTGATCCTGGTCCGTCGTCTAAAATTACAGATGGTGACCAAGGGTACACCCCTTGGGCTTCTTCGCCCCACATCACCGATGCTTCAACTGAGGAAAGCTCGCGGTAACCAGGCCAGGATTCTGGCGGTGAGGTGAAGAGGTCCTGCGAGCAGCCTTCTTCCTCGTAGCCGGTGTAATGACTCACACGATCGACGTCCTCCTCTGGTGGGGGTGAAGCTGGAGGAATGTGAGCTGATGTGAAAGCTTGAGTCATGATGTCGGTTGTCGAATGGTAGCACATCGTGGCCCGCTGATGAATATATATATATATATATATATATATATGTATTCGGGCGGGGTGGGAGTGGCCAGATTGCCCTTAACAAAATAAAGGGGTCAGGTTTCTTCCGACTCCGATAATGTCTTTATATTCCAGCCACTGCCTAAAAACCCCGCTGATTCTGTCCCCATATGCTGAAAACATTTTTTTCCCACGTTGGTACCTGGGCTTCTACGACGGCCCGCTGATTACCGTGGATGCGTTCCAAGGTCATCCTGGCCGTAGTGGGTATCCCAGCAGGATATCTATCGAAGGTCACTTTATACAGAGAGCTGGCATAACCGGTCCATGTAATCTGAAAATGTTTTTTGTTCTCAGCACGGATTGTCTGAGGATCCGCTAAAACATCCCCTCTCAAATAAGCAGCGACCACGGTGGACATAACGCTTCAGTCATATGTGCACAAAGTCACTTTCGGGGTGTGGAGCTCAATTGAGGGTAACATGGAAAAACTCAGGGTTGCTTTATACGCTTCGAAAATATACCCCAGACAGGCTCCTGACTCAAAATTCACTACCCCGGCCCTTACGCGTAGCCAGTGGTGGGCCTGGATGGGCCTGGGCCCACCCACTTGTCAGCCAGGCCCGCCCCATCCAATGTGAAGGCTGAGTCGACACTCGACAGTCACCTGTTGTTGCCTCATTGTATTCCTATGATATGGTATTGCATTAGCACTGAGCAACAATTAATAAATTTTGTCAAAAAAAATCTGGTTCATCTTCTGTGATTTTTATTAATTCATTTTCAGAGTACAGTGGTCCCTCGCTATAAGCGGTTCACCTTTCACGGCCTCGCAGTTTTGCAGATTTTTTTAGTGCAATTTTGTATGCTTCTTTTTTTAACAGCGCATTGTGTTCTGCGTCCTTATCAGGCGGGCCAGTCGCGGCACCGGTCGGCATCACCGCAATTGCTCTCACTGCCTCCGATGCGCTTTCTGCGGGCTTGGTAAATGCAGCAGCGGGCCAATCACACCGCCCTCCTGTCTGCTGTGCGGAATTGCGCCAAATCTGGCAACAGGTCCAGAGACTATGCTCGCTGTTTTGATGCGGATGTTGACCGCAGCCGCAGAGCTCCGTAGCCACCAAGAGAGGACTTGGATTTTTTTGCGGGTCCCGCATCCGTACCTCCAGAGGCAGTGAGCGAAGGGAGAGCATGCGCATTGTGTTCTGCGTGTGTCTGTTTATAATCTTCTCCCACAGAAGAAAAAAGAGTGTGTTTACACAAGAGAGAAAAGTGAGAAAATCTTAATGCCTGTTTGAGAAAAGTGTATAAAATGTGTAGTGAGGGGTTTTACAGCCTTAAAACGTCTATAATAATTGTAAAAAATAGCGCTGACTACTTCGTGGATTTCGCTTATCGCGGGTTATTTTTAGAACATAACGCCGGCAATAAACGAGGGACCACATTTTTTCCTCAAATAAATAGTCTTCTGCGGGCCCTCATCACAATGCCAATAACAACATGCACTGTCGAACGGCTGTTTTCTACTGTTAATCGGATAAAAATGTCCACCAGAACATCCATGTTAACTCACAGACCGAATCACTCTCCGTGCTTTCCCTTGAAAGAGAACTGACCGAAACGTTGGACTATGATGACGTGATAAGAGAGTTCAACAAAAAACCCCGTCGTCTCCTGCTGTAGCATTAAAAGGATTCATCAAATGTAAGTGTGAGACCATTAATTACTTTTTTCTTCTAAATAGGCCTAATTGTTAATATTATATTGCAACTGCCACGAATCATGTTGGTGTCCATTCTGATGGTTTTTAATTTGGCCGTTGAGCCATAGTTTCCATTGTTTGTTGTGTGGGCCGCTGAAGAGGAGGTACTGCTGGCCCACCACCACCAGAGGGCGCCCTGCTTGGAGTGCGGGCTCCAAGCACGAGAGGGCGCCAGACCCAGAGGAAGTGACAGCTGTCACTCATCCTCTGCACCAGCTGTCACTCGTTTATCATCACCACCATAAAAGCCGGACTGCAACTCCACCTCCCCGCCGAGAAATCGACTACCAGTACCAAGGTAATTTCTCTGCTGACTAATACGTTGTCTAACATTGTTCTGTGTGCAGTCGCATTCCTGTGAAGACCCAGAAGAGGGACAAACAGGAGCTGCACGAGTGTGTGTGATTTGGAGGTGGAGGTGCTCCCTCCTAACGGTGTCTGGACTGTAAATTACTGAGTGTGCGGACTCACACTCACACATCATATTTCTGCTTTCTGCCAGCAGTACCAGGGTCGACAGTCGAAGACAGAGGCCACCTGGGGACTCGGGACTTGGCGGCTCCGGTGTTCTTCAGACCGTTGGTGGTGGAAGCCGTGTGGGACGCGGCTTCTCTCTCGTCGGGCGTCTTCTATCTTCGAGCCTGCCCACACATCACCTGGTGTTTATTGACTGTGACAATTACGACACGTTTCGTTGTGTATTATCACAACATTAAATTGTTACCTTTTGGCTTACTCATTGTCCGTTCATTTGCGCCCCCTGTTGTGGGTCCGTGCTACGACACCTTCCCAACATTGTTTATCAATTTCATAATTTGGCTGCTGAGCCAACCTGTTTTCATGTTGCGGATATATTTAGAATTTTTATTTTAAAGGACTTTTGAAACAATACCTTATTTAAATACACTCAACAAAAATATAAACGCAACACTTTTGGTTTTGCTCCCATTTTGTATGAGATGAACTCAAAGATCTAAAACTTTTTCCACATACACAATATCACCATTTCCCTCAAATATTGTTCACAAACCAGTCTAAATCTGTGATAGTGAGCACTTCTCCTTTGCTGAGATAATCCATCCCACCTCACAGGTGTGCCATATCAAGATGCTGATTAGACACCATGATTAGTGCACAAGTGTGCCTTAGACTGTCCACAATAAAAGGCCAATCTGAAAGGTGCAGTTTTGTTTTATTGGGGGGGGGGGGGGGGGGAATACCAGTCAGTATCTGGTGTGACCACCATTTGCCTCATGCAGTGCAACACATCTCCTTAGCATAGAGTTGATCAGGTTGTCAACTGTGGCCTGTGGAAGGTTGGTCCACTCCTCTTCAATGGCTGTGCGAAGTTGCTGGATATTGGCAGGAACTGGTACACGCTGTCGTATACGCCAGTCCAGAGCATCCCAAACATGCTCAATGGGTGACATGTCCGGTGAGTATGCCGGCCATGCAAGAACTGGGACATTTTCAGCTTCCAAGAATTGTGTACAGATCCTTGCAACATGGGGCCGTGCATTATCCTGCTGCAACATGAGGTGATGTTCTTGGATGTATGGCACAACAATGGGCCTCAGGATCTCGTCACGGTATCTCTGTGCATTCAAAATGCCATCAATAAAATGCACCTGTGTTCTTCGTCCATAACAGACGCCTGCCCATACCATAACCCCACCGCCACCATGGGCCACTCAATCCACAACATTGACATCAGAAAACCGCTCACCCACACGACGCAACACACACTGTCTGCCATCTGCCCTGAACAGTGTGAACCGCGATTCATCCGTGAAGAGAACACCTCTCCAACGTGCCAAACGCCAGCGAATGTGAGCATTTGCCCACTCAAGTCAGTTACGACGACGAACTGGAGTCAGGTCGAGACCCCGATGAGGACGACCCGATGAGGCTGGTTGGATGTACTGCCAAATTCTCTGAAACGCCTTTGGAGACGGCTTATGGTAGAGAAATGAACATTCAATACACGAGCAACAGTTCTGGTTGACATTCCTGCTGTCAGCATGCCAGCTGCACACTCCCTCAAATCTTGCGACATCTGTGGCCTTGTGCTGTGTGATAAAACTGCACCTTTCAGAGTGGCCTTTTATTGTGGGCAGTCTAAGGCACCCCTGTGCACTAATCATGGTGTCTAATCAGCATCTTGATATGGCACACCTGTGAGGTGGGATGGATTATCTCAGCAAAGGAGAAGTGCTCACTATCACAGATTTAGACTGGTTTGTGAACAATATTTGAGGGAAATGGTGATATTGTGTATGTGGAAAAAGTTTTAGATCTTTGAGTTCATCTCGTACAAAATGGGAGCAAAACCAAAAGTGTTGCGTTTATATTTTTGTTGAGTGTACCTATTGACGTTTTGGGTTTAGACAGAGCCAAGCAGGCTACCAGACTTGCACTGAATGTGTGTGTGTGTGTGTGTGTGCGCGTGGCGCTGCACTGCAGCTTGCATTATCCATGAAGAGTACTTGTGTCTGACGTGTTGCGTCTGTGTGCTCACTTTGCCAGTGCTGTAGGCTAAGTGATAACATTGCTTGCAATGTCCAAACAAGGCACACTTTTTCAAATGGTGTATAATAATATCTACACCTTACCTACAACCCCAAAGGTTGGGCCCATCTGATTTTTTCTGGGACCACCCATTTTATGATTTCTGCCTACGTCCCTGCCCCAGCCAGGTGGTCGAGCAGTAGAGGAAGTTTTACACGATTTATGTATAATTTTACCTTCTTAGGCGCTGCCCCATCGTTAGAGACCGTTGTAATATTTACCGGAGTTTCGGCTGTGCAGCGCAAAGTTAAAAAACGTCGGCCATCGCGGTTTGAAAAGCGAGATATTCCACCTCAGCACCAGCTTTAAAGGGAGACGTGCGCGCGCACACATCACCCGCAGTGAGCGTTTCTGTCAGAACCGTTTTTTAAAGGGTTAATCCCACTGGGCTCCCAGACTAAACAATTGTTTAATGAATTAAATTACATTTTATAAAGAATTAAATAATTACATTTTATAAATCTTTATTTTATATATAATATTACAGCGTCAGAGACTCATGGAAGGGGTGAACCCCAGTCGATGCAAATTGGGCAGACATGCCCATCCATGCTCAGACTAGCATTCAATGCAAATTAGGCTGATATGACACCTGTGTGTGAACTAATTATGGATGGGACTCCGGAGGCGGGCTCACGCTGATTGGCTGTGATGTCATAGGGTCGGGATTAGGGGCGGGCTCACGCTGATTGGCTATGACATGTCATAGGGGCGGGATTAGGGAGGAGTTAGGGGCGGGGCTTAGTGAAGTAGTCGATTCTGATTGACTGTGACACGTCATGGGGTGGGATTAGGGGAGGGGTTAGGGGCGGAGCTTAATGACAGTCAATTCTGATTGGCTGTGACGTCATCCATCAAACTTTTGACAAGGGGTGGGGTATTATTCTCTCATACAAAACTGCTGGGCTTGCTGGCGATTTTTTCCCCAGTTTTGGCAGCTTGATAGAAACTGAAGGCACGTGTCAGGTCTTTCATGATGCCTCTCATATTTTCTTTGATTTGTGTGGACTGAAATAAATGTTGCATATTTAATTGTATTGACGGTGTGATACCTCAGTGATATCAAAATAAGTTTTGTTGTTCAGCAAAAGAGGGTCGTTCTTCTGGTACAATATCAGGATCGTCAAGATTGATGCCAGCCCATATTTCCTTGAAATCATGGGAAAAAATTGAAATTGCTGCAGTGACGCCGGCAACCTTCTGATATCGCACACATCTCTGCATGTTGCTGTTGGACTGACTAAAATCCCCACTGCCGAAAGTGCGTTTGTGCATAGACGAGGTCTGGTAGAAAAGTATCCGACATTTTTATTTTTTGCAAAAACCATATGGATTTGAATCATGTGTGATTGCATTAGCCAAGCTTGAACCTTCGTGCGCATGCGAGAGTTTTTTTCACGCCTGTCGGTTGCGTCATTCGCCTGTGATCAGGCTTTGAGTGAGCAGTGGTCCACCCCTCTCGTCGGATTTTTATTGCGAATAAATGTCTGAACGCTTTGGAGCTTTGCTGCATCAAATTTTTCCAGAAACTGTGAGAGACCTGCAGGTGGACGCCATTCGGAAAATTCAGATGGCTTTCAGGGACGATTTTATGGGGATTACACAGATTATGGCGTGCTCCAGCAGGTTTAAAGACCGCCCACAGCGTCTGAGAGCGTGGCGCACTCCGAGCGCCGATCGCCAGGCTGACACCCCGCTGAAACAACCAGATCATTTCCAAAGTGAAGGCTTTGTTGATCCGGCATGTCGTCTGACTTCCACAAAAAGGGCAGAACACGTGGACATCAAGATTTTTTCGGCACATTCCACTGTTACAGGAGTTTTTTTCATGGAAAGAGAAGCGGAGGGAAGCGCCACGGAGCCGCTCATGGCGCGGCACAAAACCACCTCCGTGTTGGTCTCACAGGACGGCTTTCAGACGGCTTTCGGTGGCTTTTCAGTCGTGTGACTATCCGAGAAATTGTGCATGAGCTGGACATGCCAGAACATGTCCTGTGAGGCTTCATCACAAGGTGCTTTGTGCCATGCGGCTCCACCGCGACGCACGGAATTCCTCCGCTCCTCTTTCCATGACAAAAACTCCTGTAACAGTGGAATGTGCCGTTCATGTCCACACTGGACGCTGTGTTGATCTGGGACATCGTCTGACTTCCACAGGAATTGCGGAAGACGTGGACATCTGCACTTTTTCGGCACATAGAGACAGATGTGCGGAGGAATTCCGCACGCCGCGGTGGAGCTGCATGGCGCAAAGCAACGCCGTGATGAATGTTCTGGCATGTCCAGCTCATGCACAATTTCTCGGATAGTCACACGACTGAAAAGCCACTGAAACCCGTCTGAAAGCCATCTGAAAACCGTCCTGTGAGACCAACACGGAGGTGCTTTTGTCCCGCGCCATGAGCGGCACGGTGGCGCATCCCTCCGCTTCTCTTTCCATGACAAAAACTCCTGTAACAGTGGAATGTGCCGAAAAAAGTCTTGATGTCCACGCCTTCTGCCATTGTTGTGTAAGTCAGACGACGTCCCGAATCAACAAAGCCTTCACGTTGGAAATGATCTGGTTGATTCAGCCTGTCGATCAGCGCTCGGAGTGCGCTGCGCTCTCAGCTGCTGTGGGCGGTCTTTAAACCGGCTGGAGCACTCCTTAATCTGTGTACTCCCCATAAAATCGTCCCTGAAAGCCATCTGAATTTTCCGAATGGTGTCCACCTGGAGGTCTCTCACAGTTTCTGGAAAAATTTGATGCAGCAAAGCTCCAAATCGTTCAGAAATTTATTCGAAATAAAAATCCGACAACAGGGGTGGACCACTGCTCACAAAGCCTGCTCACAGGCGAATAATGCAACCGACAGGCGTGAAAAAACTCACGCATGCGCACGAAGGTTCAAGCTTGGCTGATGCAATCACACGTGATTCAAATCCATATGGTTTTTGCAAAAAATAAAAAGGTCGGATACTTTTCTAACAGACCTCGTATATCTCAGGCCGAAATTTTTTTTTCCAAAATAAGAGTTTGAGATGTCACTCTCGCATTTTTGATTTGTAAAGATGCAGATATGACTTGTAACTTTGTGGAACAGTCTCCCTCATCATGTGGTAAAAGCTTCAAGTGATATTACTTTAAACAAATACTATGATTATTTTTATGGTGTTTGATTTTTATTGATTGATGATTTTATTATGGTGTTTGATGACTTTTAGTCTGCTATTTACGAGTTGTATACTGTTATAAGTTTTACTATGATGCTTTTTAAAATAAAAGAAATATACTCAAAACCTGGATTAATCTTTTTAGTCAGATACCACTACTATTATTCTGAACACTACTGTATGGTTTTATTGTATTTTTTAAACGTTTTATGAATAATTAATTATTGACCATTATTTTCCACCACAGTTGCTGTCAGTCTGCTCTTATCAATAGTATTAGCAAGTTTTGTCCTGAATATGATTTAAAATCAACAAGAACTTCATTCAGGCTACACTTTGAACATAGTTCAAGGCAATAACTTGCTGAAACCACGGCAGAAAACGCAAGAAAGCACGCAGAAACTGTCCTTTACGAGCGCATCTGGTGTTAATGCAGACCGAACGGTCCCCCCTAAAAATCGGTCTGCCCTGCCTTCACTGCACATGCGTCATTAGAAGTGGTTCACAGATTATCACCTCGTTTCTGCTTAAAACTGCACTCCAGTCATCATCTATATCAGCGATAGATATCTTAAGCTTTTGTACAACAATCATTTCCACATAAATTCAGCATTATTTCATCATAAAAGATGGAGGAATCGATCAGAGTGCAGCATCTACACGAGCTGCTAGCTGCGTGTCCGTCATTTCAAAGCCTCAGCGATTATTGTCTCGTTTCTGCTTAAAACTGACTTTAGAATGATTTAAGAGGTTTTACCTTGTCACCTGATGGATAATAATCCCATGAATCCATTTGACCGCTTTACGTGAAGAGACTGTCTCAGACGAGCTGCTGTGGTTCCAAATGACGCATGCGCAGCAGAGGCAGGACGGACCAATTTTTAGGGGGTCCGTGTGGTCTGCGACACTGGAAGTAAATTACCCCAACTCTCGCAGCCGACTGGCTGAAATCTCTGGTTCGCAAGCTCATAAACACAACACACTGGAATAACGAGATCTTGAATTGGCATTCCAGTCTCTCCACTGCTATGTTTAAACTTAAGTTTATGGTAAGCTAGTGTAGCTATGTGACAAACTCAGCATCAATCAACAACCAACTAACCCTAACCACTGTGCTAAATGGCCAGCAGTCCATTTTCCATCTCACAGTACTTGAAAGACATGGTTTCTACAGCATCCAAGGTCACAATCTGATATTTCCACCAGTCTGAATTTACCAGGTAGCGCTTTAGAGCTACATGCTAGTGACAATGTTTGTTTGGAGACTGATGACTGCAAATCATTTTTTAAGACACCAATGAAAACTAAACAACAAATTAATGAACAATAATTCCGAACACATTTTTACTTGGAAATCCAAACCCTGCAGCACTGAGGCTGTGAGAATCAAAGGTCATTTTTTGTCCCTGTTCTGCTGAGCTTCACACACACACACACACACACACACACACACACACACACACACACACACACACACACACACACACACACACACACACACACACACACACACACACACACACACCAAAACACCTGTTAAATGCATTTCTTATAGATATAACTGATTATAAAGTCATTTTCACATGAAGACATTATGCTCACAGAAGTATTGTTAAACTGTAATTCTGTTGTGTGAACCAGTGGACTTTTGCGCTCCATTATGCCTTAACAAATCATTAATTAATCACAGCCACCAAAACTCTATAAATCTTCTATTCATGATGTTTGTCATCCAGATTTTAACTTTGAAGGAGCAGATATGAAAATGAAAATAGTCCAGGTTAAACTTTCGTTCAAATAAGAGTATTAAAGGGGTCATATAACACAAAGCCATTTTTAAAATAAAAAAATCTACCTTTTACATTTTTGTGTGTTTGAGATTTAATGTTAAACATCTCCAAAGTACCACAGACATTCTCCTCCTGCTATGAACATCACTTATGTCTGACAGGTTGCATGAAAACTGTATGATATGTAACAGAATACACACAAAATGCCTCAGTTGTAATTGCAGTCTCTGCTGACAAATGTAAACTTCACGACGGTGCTAACACGGGAAGCTAACGTCTAATAATCCAGGTGATAATGTTTTTAAAGATATAAGTTGTAAAAGTGTGTTATTTCTGGCACAGTGATCACCTCCACCCAATCCAAATGTAAGGAAGAGAAGCAAAGACTTTGACGAAGGAGATAAATGTCTTGAAAAGCTGACTATTTTGGACTACTTTAAGAAATCTTTCAGTTATTTCACCATGAATGCAGTGAAGTCAGGAGACGCTGCTGTTGTTTGTCCCCTTGCCATCCCAGAATGCATTGCGCTCAGCAAAAATGGCGGTAGCTGCCACAAGTCTATTATTTTCAACAAGCTTCACGTAAACATCGTGCAGAGCGATGCATCTTTTATTTATTTTTCAATCAATACACAAAATTAAAGTGTAACAGCAATAAATAAATATCCCGGCTGTCTGTGTGTGACATCACGTCTGGACAAGAATTGGCCCGGAAGTGACATAGCTTTGCTGGTGTGTGTGCCTGCCTCCTTTTCCGTGTGACCAAGCAGTTGTAATTATGTCTTTTTGAAATGAAGGAGTAACCATTTATTATCCCCCCCCCACACACACACACACACACACAACCACCACCACCACCACTCCCCTGTAGTTGGTTGAAAGCCATGCCTCCTAAAAGGAACAGATAATCAACAACAAGCACTTTACAGTGAGTGTTTTTCGTCAGGTTGGGGCGACTAAACTTGACAAATTAATAATAATAACTGAACACTGAAACTAGAAAATGTATTTTAATTTTCAAAAAACTAAGGATATGCAAGTTGAAAACATGACATTAACACAGTGAACGACATGGAAACAATATTTGCGATACAACCAGATGCAAGGCATTTTTTTTTCAAAGCCTCTAAGTGATGGAGCTGCTGGCTGTTGACCTGTGGTGGTTCCTTCCTGATCTCAGTACTCAATGAAAAAAATCTCTGCAAGGGTACGCATTTCTGTTTTAGCTGCACGGGAAACATCTAAATTATATTGAGACAAGTCGACGAGAAAGAAAACTAGCTGACGAGTGACGTGCTAGCTAGCTGTAGCCTACTATTACGACTAGTCTTCTCGACCCTTGTTTCCAGTCTGCTCCATATAATTACATCCACCAAGGACGTAATAAAATCAGTGTTTATTTATTTGTCTGTCTGTCCATCCGTCTGCTAGCAGGATTACATCAAAACTTCTGCACAGATTTTGATGAACTTTTCAACACATACATACGAGGTCTGTCAATAAAGTATAGGTCCTTTTTATTTTTTTCAAAAACTATATGGATTTCATTCATATGTTTTTACGTCAGACATGCTTGAACCCTCGTGCGCATGCGTGAGTTTTTCCACGCCTGTCAGTGACGTCATTCGCCTGTGAGCACTCCTTGTGGGAGGAGTCGTCCAGCCCCTCGTCGGAATTCCTTTGTCTGAGAAGTTGCTGAGAGACTGGTGCTTTGTTTGATCAAAATTGTTTCTAAACCTGTGAGAGACACATCGAAGTGGACACAGTTCGAAAAAGTAAGCTGGTTTTCGGTGAAAATTTTAACGGCTGATAAGAGATTTTGAGGTGATACTGTCGCTTTAAGGAATTCCCACGGTGCGAGATGTCGTGCAGCACTCCCAGGCGCCGTCGTCAGCCTGTTTCAAGCTGAAAACCTCCACATTTCAGGTTCTATTGATCCAGGACGTTGTGAGAGAACAGAGAAGTTTCAGAAGAAGTCGGTTTCAGCATTTTATCCGGATATTCCACTGTTAAAGGAGATTTTTTAATGAAAGACGTGCAGACGGATTGCAGCGTCGGCTCGCAGCCGCTGCGACGCTCCGCCACAGGAAAAACACCACTGTTGGAAGCCTTAAGGACAAGTTGGAACATGTCCAGCTGTTAAACAATTTCTCATATACTCACTCCACTGAAAGCCATCAAAAGCCGCCTGGATTTTACAAATGTTATCAACACGGAGGTGTTTTTCCTGTGCCGCCGCACCGCGCCGGCCGCGTCCCGACGCACGGACCCGTCCACACGTCTTTCATTAAAAAAAAATCTCCTTTAACAGTGGAATATCCGGATAAAATGCTGAAACCGACTTCTTCTGAAACGTCTCTGTTCTCTCACAACGTCCTGGATCAATAGAGCCTGAAATGTGGAGGTTTTCAGCTTGAAACAGGCTGACGACGGCGCCTGGGACCGCTGTGCGACGTCTCGCACCGTGGGAAGTCCTTAAAGCGACAGTATCACCTCAAAATCTCTCATCAGCCGTTAAAATTTCCACCGAAAACCATCTTAATTTTTTGAACCGTGTCCACTTCAATGTGTCTCACAGGTTTAGAAAAAATTTTAATCAAATAAAGCGCCAGTCTCTCAGCAACTTCTCAGACAAAGGAATTCCGACGAGGGGCTGGACGACTCCTCCCACAAGGAGTGCTCACAGGCGAATGACGTCACCGACAGGCGTGGAAAAACTCACGCATGCGCACGAGGGTTCAAGCATGTCTGACGTAAAAACATATGAATGAAATCCATATAGTTTTTGAAAAAATTAAAAGACCTATACTTTATTGACAGCCCTCGTATTAAGCCATGGAAGACTCCATTAATTTTTTGCGGTGATCCAGATCAGGATTCTGGAGCAAGTTTTACTTTGAAGGATTACATCAAAACTACCCCATATGGAAAAGAAATAGAAAAAACTTTCAAGAAGTTACATCAATTTCAGTAATAAATCTTTATGTTTGACATGTGTTGTGCTTATAAGTCTCAGTTTGATATTACACGTACAGTAGTGTTCATAATAATAGTAGTGCTATGTGACTAAAAACATTAATCCAGGTTTTGAGTATATTTCTTATTGTTACATGGGAAACAAGGTACCAGTAGATTCAGTAGATTCTCACAAATCCAACAAGACCAAGCATTCATGATATGCACACTCTTAAGGCTATGAAATTGGGCTATTAGTAAAAAAAAAAAAAAAGCAGAAAAGGGGGTGTTCACAATAATATTAGTGTGGCATTCAGTCAGTGAGTTCGTTAATTTTGTGGAACAAACGTGTGAATCAGGTGTCCCCTCAGTAAGGATGAAACCAGCACCTGTTGAACATTCTTTTCTCTTTGAAAATGATTGGAGAGGGGAAAACTTATACGCAGGTGCAAAAAATTATAGGCTGTTCATCTACAATGATCTCCAATGCTTTAAAATGGACAAAAAAAACAGAGACGCGTGAAAGAAAACAGAAAACAACCATCAAAATGGATAGAAGAATAACCAGCAATGGCAAAGGCTCACCCATTGATCAGCTCCAGGATGATCAAAGACAGTCTGGAGTAACCTGTAAGTGCTGTGACAGTTAGAAGACGCCTGTGTGAAGCTAATTTATTAGCAAGAATCCCCCGCAAAGTCCCTCTGTTAAATAAGACGTGCAGAAGAGATTACAATTTGCCAAAGAACACATCAACTGGCCTAAAGAGAAATGGAGGAATATTTTGTGGACTGATGAGAGTAAAATTGTTCTTTTTGGGTCCAAGGACCACAGTTTGTGAGACGACCCCCAAACTCTGAATTCAAGCCACAGTTCACAGTGAAGCATGGTGGTGCAAGCATCATGATATGGGCATGTTTCTCCTACTATGGTGTTGGACCTATATATCGCATACCAGGTATCATGGATCAGTTTGGATATGTCAAAATACTTGAAGAGGTCATGTTGCCTTATGCTGAAGAGGACATGCCCTTAAAATGGGTGTTTCAACAAGACAATGACCCCAAGCATACTAGTAAACAAGCAAAATCTTGGTTCCAAACCAACAAAATTTATGCCTCACAGATGTGAAGAAATCATGAAAAACTGTGGTTATACAACTAAATACTAGTTTAGTGATTCACAGGATTGCTAAAAAAGCAGTTTGAACATAATAGTTTCGAGTTTGTAGTGTCAACAGCAGATGCTACTATTATTGTGAACACCCCCTTTTCTACTTTTTTTTTTTTACTAATAGTCCAATTTCATAGCCTTATGAGTGTGCATATCATGAATGCTTGGTCTTGTTGGATTTGTGAGAATCTACTGAATCTACTGGTACCTTGTTTCCCATGTAACAATAAGAAATATACTCAAAACCTGGATTAATCTTTTTAGTCACATAGCACTACTATTATTCTGAACACTACTGTATCTACTAAGGATTCTGTATGTGGAATTACTGTCATACATTGTTTTTTTAAGTTCCCAATTTATATAAGTTACATATTGTACAAATTTACTAAGTATCTTAAATCTGGTTGGACTGTCACATGCATCACTTACAAGTTCCAGATAGAACAGATACAAACTTTATAAAATTTATGTATATCTTTTCCATATGGGACTTCACGGATTCTCACCAAATTTTCACCATGCATAGATATTAGGGCATGGAAGACTCCACTGAATTTTGGAGGTGATCCGGATCCAGATTGGTGGATGCTAGAAATTTCTGATTGTTCCATCATGTAGCTGTTTAGCCCATAACTGTGCTCGAGTTTTCAGTCAACACTGCAGTGATTTAAACTGTTTGTTTTGACCCAAGTGAAAAAGACAGAGCTCAGGATGAAAAATTGCAGTGTTGCCCAAATTGTTTAAAGCCTGTCCAAATGTTGCTCCATCAGATTTCTTTTAAGAAAAAAATTAAATTAAAAAAATATATATATATATATATATATATATATATATATATATATATATATATATATGCATTTGGATCAATCCAATGGCAGGCGGCTTCAGACACTGCTGATACAGCTGCAGTTTATCACAACATTCCGGGTGTGCGTTACAGTTCTTTGCAGAACATGAGTGTTTCATTTTGCAGCGTCACAAACCACACTGTGTGGCAGCTGCACACTCATCACGAGTTCCTGCTGGGTCATTTGAAGAAGTTACATACGCCTCCCACACCTACGCAACAGCTCAACAACATGCAGAATGAGGCGGATTCTTCTTCTGCAGGTCCACTGTGTCGGTCTGGATGAAATGGTCCGCTCTGTTGTCCAACGCCAGAATGCGGCGCGCTGCTTCCTGGAAGGCGGACGCCACATTGGTGGCATCTTTGGCGCTTGTTTCAAAATATGGGTGCCCGCCATTCTCAAGGCACCACTGCCGCGCGTCCTCACCGGACACCTGCCGCTCAGGCACATCCAGTTTGTTGCCCAGCACCACAAAGGGAAACGTATCTGGATCCTTGATGTCAGCATAGTACATAAACTCCTTTTTCCAGTTGGCTAGGTTGCGGAAGCTCTGCCCATCGTCCAAGCTGAAGGTGAGAAGGCAGCAGTCGGAGCCACGGTAGAACGGTGTGCGCAGGCTGCGGAAGCGCTCCTGGCCAGCTGTGTCCCAGATCTGCAGAGTGACGTTGTGGCCATCCACTTCCAGTTCCTTGTTCAGGAACTCCACTCCAATGGTGTGGAACAGGCGGTTGTCGAACTTGTTGGAGATGTAGCGGTTCATGAGGGATGACTTACCTACGCCGCCGTCACCCACAAGGATCACCTTCAGCAGGGCTGACTTAGACATCATGACTGCAGAGAGCCGACTCCAAGCACTTTGGGGTTTTGTCTTGCAGACACCACCTGAAGAACAAATTCAAATTAACCCAAATTATTGAGACACTGATCACTGACAGATAAACACTAATTTTGAGGTATACTTTAAATTTCATAGAACACAGGGAAGTATTGGTCAATGGACTGTAATCAGTGGTGCTTTTTCCCATTTGATGCACATCCTCAACGTGCTTTACAATGATGCCTCACATTCACCGCTTCACATGCACTCACCTTTGAGATGATTAAAAAAATGTTCAAATACACTTTGTAGTACAGCAATGAATCATTGTTCACTGTGTTCATGATGCACAATTTCTGTCACGTTCATAAGCTACAAGTTATTTTTATACAATAAAATACTGAATGAGAATGAAGGCGTTTGCTCACTAGCTGTAAGGGGAAACACTGAATACATGAACAACTGATCAAATTTGTTTGTTTTAACCTAAAATAAAAGCAGCATATCTTCACATTTAAGAAGCCTGAATCTGAAAAGTTTTGAAAGTAATCAAAACAACTCTAATTTTCTTTGGATTACTTGCTGGAGTAACTGTTTCACCTTTCGTAAACATGTATGAACAAACTGGTCTGATTTGTTGTTTGAGCAGTTTTCCATCATGTGACTCTGCATCAGACAAAAACGATGACAAAAATTGGTTTTCTATTATAGTCAGCAGTGACTTCACTTGGTTTAACCTTTAGCCTCGCTGATAAAGGTCTGTTTTAGATAAGCTGCTCCTAGACTTCCATTCAGGTTTTCACTTAATCACAGACTAATACAGATTCCAGATCCTTTTTGTTGAGCTTGATGTTATACAAATGATTAATGTCTATTAGTCAGGTATTCAGCGAGTAAATAAAAAATATAAGGCAAAGGCTATTCACCCAACTGTTGGCCAGATAAGTCATACAATGAATATTACATGCCCAAGCAGATAAATATAATGTCTTACCATATTCGCCCAACCATGATCATGTATTTGATATGTTTTGTGCATCTAAACTATGTTTTTACAATATTTTTTAAGGCTCTACTGTGGCGTATGTTTGACACAGTAATGGCGCTGTCTTTAATTACTGCTGCAAAAACCAGCAATGCATGAAAGCAGACAAACTTCATAAGCATTTTGATCGGAAGCCTGTTAACGACAACAAAACAGTTTTTATGAACAAAATGCTGCTTGTTACTTGTAAAATGGTGTTAGTTTGACACAATTCCCTGGGAGTGATGAGCCAAACAGGACCGTTTTAGATCACAGCCCCTCCGTGGGCTGTGAACCCTCCCACAGCCAGTGAGAAAATATCCGCCCTTTTTCTCCGCATTGAAACCAGAAGTGAACTTACAAGCACGCTCAATGGTCGGTTGTGATTGGGCGTATATTGCGTTTACTTTATTGAACCAACAGCTGGGCGTATAGCCACTCCATAAGCATTTTCGATCCGTGTTGGCTGTTGAAAATGGCTCTAATCACTTCCGGAATCACAGAGCGCTCCAGCTTCTGCTTCTCTCACACGTGTGCTTAATGAGGTGGAGAATGCATTTGGAGCTGCCTAAAAAGGTAATTATTTGTCATGTTTATATTGTAATAATTTGGTAAAACAGTTGCATGTTCATTCCTTCTTATGAGCAGCTGTAAAAGTATGTTTGTGATAGATTTAACATCTCGTTATAATCATTCAGACGAGCCGCGCTCTGATGCGGTGCACTGACGCAATCAGTCGTACTCACACGCAGTGTTTTTGAATTGTTTGCCTAATGTTCACATGAAGTTCATGTAATTAATATGTGATGAGATTTTGAACATTTCAAAATTTTCCTTGCACACTTGCACAAAGCTGTGCACAGGTTACACCGGTTTACGAGTTTGAGACACGTTTAGACACATTTTTCAAGAGTGGTAACAAATTATGCAAAGTTTCTATAATGATTTGGAATGACGTGTGAGTCCAGAATATAATTATCAACATCCATTGTTCACTGTTACGCAATATCCGTAATTTCGCTAAAAATATTAGCCCTATCAATGTTCCATTTTGGCAGCATTCATATTTCACCTAAAATGCATACCACACAGCAAATGTCAGCTCTCTCCAGTTTCTCCGTGTTCAAAGGTACACACATGCACATATGCATACAAGGACACAGAGGACTTTTAATATATAGATGATTTACTGCCCCCTGCTGCAAGGGCGTGTGAGTCCAGAATGTAATTATCAATGTCCATTGTTCAGTGTTGTTACCTAAAATCCCTAATTTCTCCAAAAACATTAGTCCTATCACCTTTCCGTTTTCGCTGTGTTCATCCTTGTTCCAAAATGCATAAGCATATCAAACGGCAAACGTCAGCTCTCCCCACTTTCTCCGTGATCAAAACCATACACATACAGATACACAGAGGCCACTTGGCTTTCAATATATAGATAGCAAGTCATGTTTCTACAGCAGTGTTCAGTATTTGAACAGAGAAACAATGTTATAAACCCAAATTCCATCTTAGAAATACAGGCTACGAAATAATGTCAGCACATTAGTTATTCTGAGATACTGTACCAATGATAAAGATGCCCGCTGGGTTTAGTTTAAAGAGTCATGAAAATAAAGGAACTTTTGTCTGTGGTCCTGAATGAGAATAAGATGTCCAGTGCTTGACAGAATATTTTAAAATACTTTAAAGTCCAGTCCATGGCTCTAATTCGCTGTTTCGCAGTTGTGAATCTTGAGCCGTCTCGCAGCCCATGACTACGCGAGAGGTCAGTTTCAGCAGCGTTCCGGTTCAGGGCACAATGTAAACAAACCTTGTGGCATATGGACAAGACAACATCGTGACACGGCAGAAGTCCATCACAGGTGCTACATCTCCTCCAGATAACCCTCTCAGCTTGGGAGAACGTGTCATCATCATAATTGCCTGTGAACTCTGGATCAACACCATCCACATCCTCGCTAGCCACTGTTTACATGCGCTGTGAGACGCTGGAACTCTGCTGGCACCATGGTGCATTCTGGGAAGTGCAAGAGATTATGGGAAACGCTAAAGTACTGACTAACTCACACTATCATTGTAGCTAATGTGACCAAGCCATCAATCCTGCTAATTAGCATTAACGGAGCTAACTTACAATTTAAATGATGCTAAAGTTTCACTCACCGAAAATACTGGTGCACAGAGTTCTTAGATATTGTGTTAGTAAGATTAACCACACAGCAAGCTATATTTTGTCATGTATTTGTTGTCAACTCCCAGAAAGGAGGTTACATTTGGCACACAGCCACATCTAGCTGTCACGCTAATCGACCAAACCCTTAATTATACATAACTGTATAAAACCAAAACTGTTACATTTAAAAAAAAAATAACAATCATCATCTTCTGTGCAATTGACATGAATGAAGAAACTAATTGTGGAGACAAAAACTCTGTCTGTGTACACAAGTAAATAACTTTTTAATCTACTGTTAGGGAGGGGTGTTATTTTAAAAAATTTGGAAATCTATAAATGTTTGCAACTTTGCATGGAATATGGAAATATACATGGAATAAAGCATAGCAGGATAAATTTTGGGTCATTTGGTTCCAAAAACCAATATGGACGGAGTGTTTGAAAATTTCAAGTAACACGTGTGTCGTATATGTGCTGTTGACGTAGAAAACCATTTTGTTGCTTGTAATTAGTTCATTGTGGCCCTGTCATTCTTTACATGTGATGATTATACTCAACTGATGTTCCTGAAATAAAAACTACATAGATTTTGTTTGTTACAATTGATCGTAACATATGTACTGAAATTAGTTTTTTTGTCAATTACTCTTACAAAACACCAGATAGGCTTATTGTTACTATAGAAGTTGAATATAAACTTGGGGTCAAACAACACTTGGAGCCAAATTTCACGTCTCTATGCAGCGGTTCTCAAGATATGACATTTCTGTCGATATTTTAGGGATTGAAGACCCCAGTTCCTTTTATGTCGCTCTCTCTCTCTTTTCTGACTCACTTTTGAAGCCAGTCTCAAGTAGCCATTTGAAGTTTGAACTCCAGGTTTTGGCACATCCAAGATGGCTACATTTTTTCAGCACCGGGGGTTACCCTTTGGTTCAGAAACCCAAAAAATTAAAAATCTAACCCCCCAGAAATCTCGTTCAACACTGGCTACAACAGAACTGAATTAGTTTAGGGGTAGTTTTTTAAAGCATTAGAGCAGTAGCAGTGAACGCCTCTCCCTGGAGTCATGTGCCCTCTGTAACAGAAAGCTTTGACTATGAGAAGAACCTCCACACGCAACCACGTAAACACACAAAGCTTGGTATAAACCTACAAAATGTAATAGTTACACTGACATCATCTGATGTCAGAGCAAAAGCCAATAAGTGCAGTCAGCTCTTGGTTTCAACCCCACTAAAGCCCAGAGCTGGTTCAGGTGACACTCATCTGAGTGGGAAAAGTCCACAGCATTTATAGCACACAGCAGTGTCACATGATACACAGCAATGTTTAACACCTGAACCACTTAAAAGTTACAAAGAAATGATGAAATGTCATATTATTGATTACTACAGGTTTGTTTTCAGTGATATTTAATAGCATTGCTTCCAGTGTTTTTGGTTTGTGTGTCCATCTGGGGGCAACAAAACTGGAAAACAGACAAATTTTAATGACATTAGTTGGTGGAGAGTTTGGAACAAGGGGAAACTATTCAATTTGAAGTGGATCCAGATGTAAATCAATTTTTTTAACTTTTTGTTTTCTTTGGTATTTGTAGTTTGGTGAAAAAATTTAATGACAAAGAATTAGAATGACATTCAACAAACAGTTGCACTGCACACTATACTAACCAGGACAAACTCAGGTTATTTTGACCGGTCTGATGTGTCAGCTGTACTTTTTTCTTTTAGATTTATGGTTTTAGTGAAATACATAAAGTTTGCAAATTTGAACAATCCCTCTTGCTCCAGATCATAGCATTGTGCCAGAATTCCTATATGGTCCAGGTCCCATTCCAGAAATACAAAGAATGGCACAGGTTGCACTCATCTTTGTGAATGTGATATTTTTAAACTGAAAGATTTCGTAAGGAAACTGACCCTCTGCATCAAAACAGTTCATTTTATGTCCTTTTTTTTTTTTTTTTTTTTTTTTTACACAAGCTATCACTTTTACTTTGACCTTTTCTTTTCTCTTTGGGAACCTTTATGACATCACAGTATACTTGCACCCATTGGAGAATAGAGTGCCATTCTAGTTTTGATTTATTATTTGTGTCTTTATTCAGCATCGTGTCTAGTTTGCTCAGCACTTTTGTCACAGAAAAATACGAGCAAACTCGTTCTAAACGTAGACTTTTGTGCTGCAAAAGAGCTAAATTCCAGTGAAAAGCTGAAGTATGATGAACGACTTTCAGGCTGTTTGCGTTCCGTTTTTTTTTTTTTTTAGGAACAAAGCGCCACAACTCAGTTTGCTCACCGATTAAAACAGCTGAAAAAACGAAGGAAATTCGGCAGTGGAAATAAAGTGTACCTGATTGTCGGTCAGCGCTCACTTCTTACGGCTCAATCGGTCCCAAAGCACCGTGACAGGCCGCTGCAGTCCCGCTGACGTGACTTTATGTTCCGCCTCCAAACATCAGGCGCTTCGACGGACTTCAGGCTGCCACGTACAGGGCCGCATTCAGAATGGAGGCGGACCGGTTGTTTTTCTGTTTTGTTGGGGGGGGGTTGCTGGTTTGGTTTTTATAGTTTTGTTTTGGTTTTTTTTACTTTGTTTTCTGTGGAAGATTGTGTAGTTTCACAGTGACGAAACTTGCGGTAAATTTGCAAACATATGCATTTAAAAGTATTTTTTTTATTTATGCATACAGTACACAACAGATAGAATAAACTGTATCACAAGTTTTTTTATTTACTAATTTTTTTACTTTTTCCATTTTTTTTTTAGTTCTGCCTTTTTAGTTCTTTTGTTTCATGCACTGATCTTTGAATATCTTATTAGCACTGGTGCCTCACAGCAAGATGATCATGGGATCACTTCCCGCCCTTTCTGTGTGGAGTTTGCATGTTCTGCCTGTGTCTGTGTGCCCTTAGCAAAAAGAAGTTTATTCAAGTGTACTATACTTATTTTTTACTAAAATTGAGGAAGTATACTTGAAGGTGACTTTTTATAAACTATATTTTATATACTTAAGAATAGTATAGTGAAGTATACTTGGCTTATACTGAGAAGTATAAACAAAAGTCTAAGTCTAAGTACATTAATACTAAGACTTACACTTATACTTTAATACTAAAACTTATACTATGCTTTAGTATACTTTTTACACCTTTCTGCCACAAAGTACTAACACTTATTATGCACTTGGAGCATGATATACTAAGTCAAGCCACTGACTCAAGTAATTGAAAAGAAGTCATAAAAGTACAATTTTTTTTTTCTCTGTAGTTATTTATTTTTGGTTCCAAAGGTTCACACTTTTCTTTTACCTTTTTTGACAAGGAAGGACTTTAGTTCTCAGTTGAAGACGCTATGTTTACATTTTTACAAATAAGGACTTTATCTTGGAAAGACCATTATGTTTACATTTTACATGCACTTTTTCCTTTAATTTTCTCCACAAAGGAAGGACTTGATTTCATAGGTCTTTGTTTTTTAAATGTTTGAAAATATATCAAACTTGTTTTCAACATTCTGTCTTGTGATTTTTTTAAATGCATCACACTCTTGTGTACATACAGTATAAGTAAACATTAAGAATACTTTAAGGAGTATATTTTCAGTATATAAATAGTAAGCTACAAGTAATATGCCAAGCAAAATTAAAGTATAAAAAGTAAAATAGTGAAATAACCAATGTGTATAACAGTATATTTTAAGTATACAATAATAAACTAAAAATAGGGACTCAAAGTATACAACTAGTACAATGGCAGTATATCAATAAGTGCACTTGTGGTATACTTTAAGCATACAAGAGGGATATACCAAGTACATTGATAGTATATAGATGAGTGTACTTGTATACTTTAGAGTGTACTTTTGCAAACTTAAAATGAACTTTAAAATATACTTTTATAAACTTGAAATGTTCCAATTTAGGCCAAAAAAGTATTAAATTTGTGTACTTTCTAGTATACTAAGTACACGGTCTGTAATATACTTGCTATACTTATACTGAAGCATTCTTAATAAAATGAACTTTAAGTATACTACTTTTTGCTAAGGGTGGGTTTCCTTTGGGCACTCCGGTTTCTTCCCACAATCAAAAACATGCTTATTTAGGGGCTGCTCCTTCTCTCCCCCTGACCAAGGCAGTGTCTCTACATCTGGAGTGGGTCCCCGGGCGACAGGCTGTGGCTGCCCAGTGCTCCTAGTGGTTGGATTGTATTGAACTGTGATTAGGGCAGGCTAAATGCAGAGGACACATTTTGTTGAATGTATGTATATACGTACAATGACAATAAAGGTTCTGTTCTATTCAGGGTTTAAGTTATACTCACTCTGGGTTCCTTGTGGTTTGATGTTTCACTCTGTTGGTGTGTTTGTGGATGTGTCCTGCCGCTGCGTGTTCCTCACAGCTGTTCCACATCAGAATCACCATACCACACCTGTTGTCCATCTTACTACATGTCACTATTTAAGTTTGTCACAGTTTCTCCTTGGTTGCCTGATTATTCTTGTGTGTATTGTTCCTGTGATTGCTCAATGATCTTTGCATCCTGTGGTTTCCTCCATGCGCTGGATGACTCACCTGTACATTTAATGTTTTGCCTGTTCCTAGGTATTTTTGGACTTCAACTTTTTCTGGTAAAAACAAAAATCAATTATTGCTTTACGTTCTGTGTGTTCACTGTATTTTGGGTTCAGTTTATACAAGCCACAACATAGTGCAGCAGATCAAATATTTACAGAGGAATCCTGCAAATGGTGATAGAAGCACCAAATTACTCCATTACTCTTTTGAAAAAAAAACTGGCTGCTTGAATTTTCAATAGGCAAGCAGGTAGGGGTCAACTGAAGAATTACACAGCGGTCAAAATTAAAGATGCTCCAATCATATTGAAAACTACACCATGGTATTTGTCTGTTCATAAAAATTCCAAAAAGGTATAGTTTGGACTAACTGACTGAATGTTCTGGAGTTATAGGTTAAAAACAGCAAGAATTGTGACAAAGGTCAGTTTCAGTTTGTACAGGTGTTAAAAGTTAAAGTTGCTCTAATGTTGGTAAAAAGTGATGCAAACTTGGTTAATAGGGTTTTAAAAACGAATAGCTTGCACCATGTGTCATACTTAGTTATCACGTTACAGAGTAAAATATATCATAGAATCCAATGAACGCTGACACTGTTTGACCTGTACTTTGGAGACCAAACATTCAACACAGTAAAAACTATTCCATTTGTTAGTGAAGCTTAAGGCTAGCGGCCGGCGATCACCTTAGTATGTTTAGATTTTTTTGTTTTATTTCTTCAGCTTTGCAAAACTTTGCAAAAACCTTGTAACTGTTAGAATGACCTAAGCAGCCCATGTCTGGCCTGCTTGAGGTTTCTTCCTCAGTATCATCAGAGGGACTTTTTCCTTGCCACAGTCACCTGTGTGCTTGCTCTAGGGGTCAGCTTTGTTGTAATTTGGTGCAATATAAAACATAATAAATTGAAATTTTCACCATTCTTGCTGTTTTTACCCCATAATTCCATAA
Organism: Thalassophryne amazonica; assembly: GCF_902500255.1. NCBI lineage: Eukaryota > Metazoa > Chordata > Actinopteri > Batrachoidiformes > Batrachoididae > Thalassophryne > Thalassophryne amazonica. The sequence goes on along the minus strand of NC_047103.1, from coordinate 133,914,633 downwards.
TATTCATTCATAGATAGTCCAACTACACATTTTTGGAATCTTTAGGTTCAGACAAATTTTTCTGATCGTAAAGATTCCAAAAAGGTATAGTTTGGACTATCTATGAGTGAATGTTATGGAATAATGGGGTAAAAACAGCATAAAGCATGACAAACGTCCATTTCAGTTTGTACAGGGGTCAAAAGTTAAAGTTGCTCCAGTTTTGGTCAAATGTGATGCAAATTATTGGTTGAGTTAATAGAATTAATAAATGGAATACTTTTGACTGTGTTGAATGTTGGGTCTTCAATGTAAAGGTCAAACGAGGTTGACGTCCACCCACAAACACAAACGTCTATGACGTTTCCACATAACGTGATAACAAAGCATGACAGATGGTGCACATTATTTATTTTGCACTCACATAGTTCAAACTTTACTTTTTTGAAATTGTTACAATCAGACAAATAATGTGGTATATTTTTCAATGCAATTGGAGCATTTTTCAATATTCATTTTGAAAAATAGTTGCCATGGCAGCTGTGATGAAGATTCACAGTGGCTCAATATCCAGTTTTATTTGAAATATCTTTGGCTGTATCTGTGCCAAAATTGGTGCTTTTTCACATAAAATGGAAAATTGTGTAAAGTTTAGCTAAGCTGCACCACAATTAGTGATTTTGTACTATGACTTGGATTCAAACCAAGACACTACACACGAAAGTATATACCAACTAGACCAAATATTCTTCACGTTATACTTGGAACTACTTATCAGTTCAACCTAAGTGTACTTTAAGTATAATCTAAGTATGCAAGTAAACTGAAAGTATACCTGCTTATTTTTAGTTAAAAAGAGTTATAGTACTAATAAAATGTATAAACATTTTGTTCAGGGCAATTATTCTCTCTTAACTAAAACTATTTATCTAAAACTGTATTTATAGACCAACCAAACAACTGACTGGACACAAAATGTCAGATGATTGGTGGCATCCAGAAAATAACTGAGTGACAAATGAAGGAAATGCACTCCTTTAAAAATATGAGACAATGTCAAGAACAGTTATGGAGAACAGAAGACAGGAAGTGTTTCAGCGAGAACATGATTGTTACTTCATCCTGCAACTGCCAATAAGCAACGACTGTGCCTGCAGCAGAAAGGTCATCATACAATAAAGGATCCTGAAGAATTCAGCTGTAAAACAACAAATACTGACATTTAAAATAAGGGGATAAAATAAAACCCTGTGAGTCAACCGCAAGTGCTGCCTCAAGACTGAACTGGGTTTCTTTCCACTCTGCATTCATTCTGAAATATTTTGTTTTAATCTCCATTTTATCTTCAATTTCTCTTCTCATTTGTGCGGTCAATGTGCAAATGTCACACTTCTACAATGTGCTGAGATGAAAATAAATAAATAAGCACAGTTGCTTTAAGAGACAGTAACTTTTCAAGTATGACAAACTCAATATGAGGAAGAGCACTGACATCTGGGTAGTTCTGTCAGCAAATGTCCATGGGATATTTTATTTATGTATGTATAGCAGATCATGTTCATCAGCCATGTTCTGTCTCTCGTCACTCCCGGTAGTACACATTTAAGTTTGCATGAAGAGAGGCTGAGGGTTGATGACACAACCTGTCCCACCGCTTCTACAAAAGATAATATCTGACATCAAGACTATGTCCTTGTCACTCCCCATAGCACACAGCTTGCGCAAAGGGAGATTGAGGAGTGACAATAGTTATTCCTCCACTTTTACAGTTATATATATTAGTTAATATGTGACAGCAAGACGGCCTTGAGGGAGAGTGGGGAGTGACTGCAATTCTTCCTAGAGTTCTACAGCAGATGTTTGATGTCAAGACTCTGTCCTCGTCACTCCTCGTAGCACACATTCTAACACCCCATTTACACCAAGCCCACGGCCAAGTTGCGACTGAAAAATTGCCTCTGCTCACCGTAACTCTCACTGAGTCCTACTGGGGTTGCAGGCTGGTCACAGTGGGGTCTACATGGTAAAAAAAAAAAAAAGATCCCTCTTGGTCGCCATCACTCCCCATCGGTCTCCAACAGGTGTGCGAGTGTATTGAGCTGTTTAAAACACTCCCACAGGACTGGAGTAGAAAACGTTGCATTCGTGATCTGTATATTGAGGGTGAACTTTGCTACTTTTCCACAACTACAGACAAAGTTAAAACTGCATAGTAACAATTTTTATTATATTTGCAAGATAGGGATTACAGTAGTGTTCAGAATAATAGTAGTGCTATGTGACTAAAAAGATTAATCCAGGTTTTGAGTATATTTCTTATTGTTACATGGGAAACAAGGTACCAGTAGATTCAGTAGATTCTCACAAATCCAACAAGACCAAGCATTCATGATATGCACACTCATAAGGCTATGAAATTGGACTATTAGTAAAAAAAAAAAGTAGAAAAGGGGGTGTTCACAATAATAGTAGCATCTGCTGTTGACGCTACAAACTCAAAACTCTTATGTTCAAATTGCTTTTTTAGCAATCCTGTGAATCACTAAACTAGTATTTAGTTGTATAACCATAGTTTTTCATGATTTCTTCACATCTGCGAGGCATTAATTTTGTTGGTTTGGAACCAAGATTTTGCTCGTTTACTAGTATGCTTGGGGTCATTGTCTTGTTGAAACACCCATTTCAAGGGCATGTCCTCTTCAGCATAAGGCAACATGACCTCTTCAAGTATTCTGACATATCCAAACTGATCCATGATACCTGGTATGCGATATATAGGCCCAACACCATAGTAGGAGAAACATGCCCATATCATGATGCTTGCACCACCATGCTTCACTGTCTTCACTGTGAACTGTGGCTTGAATTCAGAGTTTGGGGGACGTCTCACAAACTGTCTGTGGCCCTTGGACCCAAAAAGAACAATTTTACTCTCATTAGTACACAAAATATTCCTCCATTTCTCTTTAGGCCAGTTGATGTGTTCTTTGGCAAATTGTAACCTCTTCTGCACACGTCTTATTTAACAGAGGGACTTTGCGGGGGATTCTTGCAAATAAATTGGCTTCACACAGGCATCTTCTAACTGTCACAGCACTTACAGGTTACTCCAGACTGTCTTTGATCATCCTGGAGCTGATCAATGGGTGAGCATTTGCTTATTCTTCTATACATTTTGATGGTTGTTTTCCGTTTTCTTCCACGCCTCTTTTTTTTTTTTTTTTGTCCATTTTAAAGCATTGGAGATCATTATAGATGAACAGCCTATAATTTTTTGCACCTGCGTATAAGTTTTCCCCTCTCCAATCAACTTTTTAATCAAACTACGCTGTTCTTCTGAACAATGTCTTGAACGTCTCATTTTCCTCAGGCTTTCAATGTTCAACAGGTGCTGGCTCCATCTTTAAATAGGGGACACCTGATTCACACCTGTTTGTTCCACAAAATTGACAAACTCACTGACTGAATGCCACACTACTATTATTGTAAACACCCCCTTTTCTACTTTGTTTTTTTTTTTACTAATAGCCCAATTTCATAGCCTTAAAAGTGTGCATATCATGAATGCTTGGTCTTGTTGGATTTGTGAGAATCTACTGGTACCTTGTTTCCCATGTAACAATAAGAAATATACTCAAAACCTGGATTAATCTTTTTAGTCACATAGCACTACTATTATTCTGAACACTACTGTACGTGCAAAAATATATGTCAGGGTTTGAAACAGAACCGCAGAATATGATTGATGAATGTTTAAACATACCCTCATGTAAAGAAAATTTATCTCAAATACATACAACAAACTTAACCACTGCCTCCCCCTCTTCTAATAAATATAAAGACAGTTGGGAGAAGGATATAGACATTCAAATTCCTAATATTTGGGAAGAATCACTTGAATATATACACTCCTGTTCCAACAACGCCAGATACTGTCTAATACAATTCAAAATTATACATAGACTTCATTATTCCAAATTAAAAATTCATTAATTTTTTTCAAATGCCTCACCAGCTTGTGATAAATGTCAGTCCTTTGATGCAACATTCTTTCATGCCTTTTTATCTGTCCTCAAGTTGCCACCTACTGGTCGGATGTGTTCAATACATTGCCAAGAATCGTTAATACTACACTTGTCACCAGTACCTTTGTTAATCATTCTGGGCACATCTCAGATATCTAGAAAATTGATCCCAGCACAGCAAAAGTTCATTTCCTATTCTCTCATCACTGCGAAAAATTACTTCTGACATCATGGAAAGGACCAGCAGTACCCAGCGCTAAAATGTGGCTACGAGAGATGTCCAACACTTAAAAATAACATCTCCTGCCATTGTTTCAGAATATTTGGCAACCCTTAATATATTTGTGGACTGTGTGTGTGTGTGTGTGTGTATATATATGTATATACATATTACCTCCACATCGTTTACATTCTTGCAATTTGTTCATTTTAATTTTGTATTCTTTGTTTTGTTCTGTTTTTTTATGTTTATACAAAACAATATTGAGCTACACTCAGTTAATTAAAAATTGTATAATGTAAAGTGCTCAATAAAAAAAAAGTTGTGACTGAAACACTCGCACAGGTTGTGCAACCGGTTAACAGATACATGGGTCTCATAGTTGGTCTTTATAAACTCTCGCATGTCTCAACTCACTCTCAACTTGATCCTATGGGTCGTCATAGACTCTGTTGACTCTGCATGGGGTTGCATCAATGATCGCGGATATTAATATGCATTTCACTCACAATTCGGTCGCAATGCAAGCTTGGTGTAAACACATAACAGATCACAACGGAAACCAGCCAAGACTTGTGAGAATAGACAAAATGTCATGATCTTATAGGTCTCAGTCTGGTGTAAATGGGGCATAAGTAGTACAAAGGGGGGTCGAGCAGTGATGATGCAATTTTTCCTTGTTTCACACCTGACAATATGTGACATCACAACTTTGTCCTCATCACTCCCTGTAGCACACATTTACACTCGCACCAAGTCAGACTGGAGAGTGAAGACCTAACTTCTCCAAGTCCAGAGCAGATTGTGTTTCGTGTCTCTCCCAGTACCTCAGACTTTAACCCTTCTCACAGCGGGTGTGTGTGTGGTGGCGTTTCGAGGCACATGTAGCACTTTCCACCTATCTCCTCACTATCTGCCATGACTCACTACAAACATGTCACACAACACCACAGTTAGCAGCACTTGCTGGGGTGTGGCAAGTGTTTGGTCATGTTCAAAACACTCAGCACTCAAAGTCACCTATCAAATGGACGTCTTTTGTGTGAAAGGGGCTTTAAGTTTACACAAAGAGAGGCTGCGGAGTGATGAACAGGGCTGGACTGGGGAAATTTTTCAGGCCGGGCATTTTTAACCAAGACCAGGCCACCACCAGATATCGAAGGGGAAAAAAATTAAGCCTGTTGTGACAGTGTGGTTTTTTGGGGGGGTTTTTTGGTCCCTTAACCGATCAATGTGCACCAGGAGACACATACATTTTAACACTGTAAGAAGCATTATGAAAAGTTCTCCCGAAATACAGTTATCATAGGCTTATCAAAAGTACGATCTATTGACAGTAGGTCACATTACTTTTTAGACATAATACTTGTTACTTAAACTTGAATGTTTCATTCAGCCTTGTTACTTAAATTTAGAAATAGAAATTATATAAAAACATTTGTTATAGAAATACTGTAGGCTATACTATAAATAATATATCATTACTTGTGTGATACAATTCATCATATAAAGCAAGAAATGACTGGATGACTGGACCAATGACTGGATACAAAGGTTGAACTTTTGAAACTGCAATACACAAAAAGACCACAAGACGGAGACAGTTGTCTCTCGCTACAAGTAACATCAAGGATTTATTTTATTACCAATTTGTGTTGCTAATCAACTTAGAGAATGACTCAATTTAAAGTAAAATGTTAGGTATGTGAAATTATGCCAGGACTTGGGAAAATACATTTTAGACAGGGACGCCGTTATACCACGCCACCGCACCACAGACTGTGCAAAACAGCATACTTCGTATGACCGACGCACGACCGTCACACAAATAGAATAAAGAATAAAGAAACAACCTGACGGCGGCAGCATGGTAGCTAGCCATGCACACCATTTGCACAGGTTACATTGCTAGGCTAGGTTATGTGACTGGCAGAGTTAGCACAAACAAAAATAAATATCCAACCTTAATTCATATCTGAGTGACCCAGTTAGACAGCCCTTTACTTCGGCCCAGAAGATCAGAATGTCTCTCACACACAGATGTGATTTATGAACAAGTTAGGTTGCTGTTCATCAATTAATAGCTGAAGTTAACCTTCACTTACCATCATGGCCGTAGTGGTCCCTGCCTCGTCCACCTGTTGAACTTCTTCTCCGCCACTTGTTGAGGCTGCCTGCCGCAGATGTGGATGCTCTGCATCCACGCGAAGCAAACATGTCTTATTTTAAGGCATTTTGCAGCATCTGCCTGAAGGGCTACTCTCTTCTGATCCCTGGCTCTTTCAGCGCCACCTTTCCTCTTCTTGCCACCATCCATATCGCTCGTTATCGCTCTGTCCGGCACTGGCGCACTGTGTAGCCCAACCGAGGCCCAAGATGGAGGGGTAATTGGCCTACCCCTCACCTCACTGGTCCAGGCCACAATCAATCATGACTAAAGGGCCGATCTACCAGTTTATGCACCAATAGGAGGGTTTATATACCGGTATCCAGTGTTGCCACAGTTACTTTGAAAAAGTAATCCAATTACTGATTACTCCTTGAAAAAGTAACTTAGTTACTTTACTGATTACTCAATTGTAAAAGTAACTAAGTTAGATTACTAGTTACTTTTTTAGTTACTTTCCCCAGCTGCCGACAACAACCCACCTCAACATGACAATACCTGTTTAGCCAAAACTCACTTTATAGTCACCCTTTCTTAACTTCAATGAAAATAAATACTTGTTTTATAAAAAGTAAAAGACCTCTTTCTTGACCTCATATTTAACTGTTGACAGCACTGTAACAGTAAAACTTGCAATTTCAAACCTACATTGTTTATAAATGTAATTATTAAATTCATTCTAGCATTTTTCTAACACTTAAATTCTCTCTAAATATTTTACTTGTCGAAATTAATATTATTTTAAGTAGTATTAGTAGTTGTAGTAAAAAAAAAAAAAAAAAAAGGCTTCAAAACTGGACCTTTAATCTAGGGGTGTTGTGGGGAGGGGGGGCACATCCCTCCCCACGCCCCCATTCCATCTGGATTCGCCCCTGCATTGGTGTTTGAGCACAAAGAATGGATAACATTTATTTATGCAGAAAACATGACCAGATTTACAGGTAAGAAAGTTTTATTGCGTTTTCACATCATGTGGTCCTCAGAAAGAGAGTTTAGGTGCATTTGAGTGGAAAATAGTGTTAGTTGTTGATGCGTCGCGGAGGATCAGCTGTTTTTAACAACCAGATACAGAGTGGCTCAGCTCACAATTCTAAATAAAGGAGGAAAAAAAGTATAAAAATGTCTTTGTAAAGCTCAGTGCAGGTGTGCTGATCACCGCGTTTTAAGAGGTGAGGACGAGTCGAGCAGCTGCAAAAAACCGTGGATGAAAAGCTCACAGCTCGTTTAAAGTGGGCAGTTCAGTCAAACCCCGACCTCCTGCCCACAGACCAAGTTTAATGCTGCTATCGACCCACAATGCAAAATAATAGTAACGCACAGTGACATGGAGAAGTAACTTTAATCTGATTACTGATTTGGAAAGAATAACGCGTTAGATTACTCGTTACTAAAAAAGTGGTCAGATTAGAGTAACGCGTTACCGGCATCACTGGTTACCACAGTTATTTTGAAAAAGTAATCCAATTACTGATTACTCCTTGAAAAAGTAACTTAGTTACTTTACTGATTACTCAATTGTAAAACTAAGTTAGATTACTAGTTACTTTCCCCAGCTGCCCACAACCCTCTGCCACCTCAACAAGACAATGAAACTTGTTTTGCCAAAACTCACATTATAGTCACCCTTTCTTGACTTCAATGAAAATATATACTTGTTTTATAAAAAGTAAAATGAAGACCTCTTTCTTGACCTCATATTTAACTGTTGACAGCACTGTAACAGTAAAACTTGTAATTTCTAACCTACATTGTTAATAAATGTAACTACTAAATTCTTTCTAACATTTAAATTTTCTCTAAACATTTTACTTGTCGAAATTATTATTATTTTAAGTAGTATTAGTAGTTGTAGTAAAAAAAAGGCTTCAAAACTGGACCTTTAATCTAGGGGTGTTGAGAGGGGGGGACATCCTTGCCCCATGCCCCCATTCCATCTGGATTCGCCCCTGCTTTGGCGTTTGAGCACAAAGAATGGATAACATTTATTTATGCAGAAAACATGACCAGATTTACAGGTAAGAAAGTTTTATTGTTTTCACATCATGTGGTCCTCAGAAAGAGAGTTTAGGTGCATTTGAGTGGAAAATAGTGTTAGTTGTTGACGCGTCACGGAGGATAAGCTGTTTTAACGTGCAGATACGGAGCGGCTCAGCTCAGAATTCTAAATAAAGGAGAAAAAAAAAAGCATAAAATGTCTTTGTAAAGGTCAGTGCAGGTGTGCTGTTGTCACCGCGCTTTAAGAGGTGACGACGAGTCACAGCTGCTACAAAAAAAACAAAACAAAACACGCGGATGAAAAGCTCACAGCTCGCTTTACTTCGTATTTAAAAAAAAAAAATCTGCAGGCCAGTAGGCCATCAGGGTGTGCAATACTATCAGTCCAGCGGTGGTGATGAAGCAATTCTTTCCCAACATCCAAAATAGATAACATTTGGAAAAAAAATACACTATTTGCACACGGCACATGAAACACACTGCATGTGTTGCGTGTTAACAGAATATTTTTTGGCCCACAGGTAGATGACATCAGGAGCTAATAAAATCCAATTTTTCATCCAAATAAATTAACCCATTCCTGCCTGATCCTTAAGGACTCCAAAAAAGGGGGCATTCTGGTGGTAGGGCCCACTTTGAGCCAAATTTTCTCCAAATTATAAATCATTCAGGATACGGATTCATGCATTAAATGATGTCATCATGGAACACTGTCAAAACCGCAGTCTGTTTACTTCAACAGTGGCTATATATGCCATGCCAGGCACTCAGAAAATTGATTTTTGGTTACAAAAACACTTTGAACACTTAAAATTGAAAACTTTATAACCAAGGAAATCTTTATTACGTTTAAAATGAACAATAAGGCCAGTTGAAGGATCCCTGAAAAAAAACAACCTATTATCTGTTATTTGTTTTGAGATATGGCCCTTCAAGGTTGGAAAGAAAACGTGTCTGTGCTAAAAAAGTGCCACGCCCCCTTCCTTGGACACTTCTGCATTGAAACCTACTTGGAGTACGAACTTAATATTTCCTATTTTTCATAATGAGTCTATAATCTCCAAAATATCTGAAAATAAAGCATTTTCAGCTTGGGACTCCGACGAGGGCGGTCGCATCTCCTCCACTCTCCCTTATCTCTCTGCTTTTAACCTTCAAGTCCCTACTTCACCAGACTGTGAATTCCTCAAAACTATATTGGATTCTGGATCTATTGGACTACTACTGGATTAACCATGGAATTGATCAGCTGGTCTCTGAACGCTATTGACACCATTTTTTCTACAAGAAGGTCAGGACCGGGGGATCCTACCTGCCCAGATGGAACGTATCCTGCGAGCTATGTCCTCGACTCCTGGGGGTCTTGGCGTGTTGCATGCTTGGCGCCTTTCTCCGTTGAGGACATCAAGGATTTATTCATTTTTTGTCTCATGGCAGCAGGGCTGGTATTTTTTGGCTTATGTGCTGCCCTGATCTACCGGAAAATTGGCAAGACGGCAGCATCAAGAACCACGGGCCCTTGCTTGTCCATCATGATTAACGAGGTTGGCAAGGCAGTGCATTCTCACACTGCGTTGACTCTTGAACTCAGACGCAAATTGGATGACACCTTGGAGCTGATGCGTGCCTTGCAGTTGAAGCTGAAGATTTTGGAGGCCGGTGAATATTCTTAATTTATAATTGGGAATATTCTTAATTCATAATTGGGATTTGGTTGTTCAAGTGGAGCTGTTAAAAGTGTTTTTCACTGCTCAGCTACAACACTCAGGCTTATCTAGCCTCAAGGACAAATTGCCCACTGTTTACCTCCAGAGGAATTTATTCAGGCCTTGGTGAGATTATTCGGCTCCATTCTTATCTCAACCCACAAAAGCCACTTTTCCACTACAAAGCTCCAGCACTACTTGGCTCTACTCTACTCGGTCTGGTTCCAAGCGTGAGCTTTTCCACTGCAAATGGTACCTCTTCGACGTGGGCGGGGTCAGCAGAGCAAACTGCAGTGACGTCGTTTTATACGCGACACAAACATAAACAATGGCGAACTCCGTTGTGTTTACTGCTGTGTGAGTTTTTAAGAGAAAGTTGCTGGCGTACAGAAGACTTTGGGAATTCATATGAAGATGAAGACGAGAAGATACAAGCTGCTAGAGATGAAAAGGCAGAGCATGACGGTAAGCTAATCGTTAGCTTCCTAAGTAGCTCGTAAATAAGTAACTGCAGACTGTCGCTATTAACTATTAAAATTGTGGCTGTCAAAATAAAGCGTTAATTTAGATTAATTACAATACCTATCAGGCCTTCAGCCACACTTTGCTCCATTTTGTTTTGACGTCAGTGACTTGGTCTGTGAATAAAGACGCGTTTCTGAGCAATACATGTGTTAATGTCAATACTTTTTTTTTTTTAACCAAAGTAACTTGCTTTGATAACTTATTGTTAAATCTCAAATGTGGGAGTTTGTGCATTTACTGACATTCACGCACAAAATGTTGATTCGGTTTTAATGACCATTAATTAACGTCGTCACTGAATTCGAACAGACACATTAAAAACGTTTGTTTTTCATCCAGATTTTAATGTTCAATGGACAAATTTAAAACATGAAATCTAATAAGATAATTATTAAAGGAGTCATATTGTGCAGAAAGAATCAGCCTCCAAACTCCCACAATTCTGTATTTATAGACATTCTTTATATCCTTTTATTGTCATTGTACACAAATACAATGAAATTTGCCTGCATTTAACCCATCCAAATTACACTTGGACAGTTCTCCCAATTTAAGACCAATTTACAGATTGTTTAATACCTCCTTGATATGTAACAAAAATAACCCCGATCATTTTTTACCTGATTATTAAATGTCCCAAACACACACAGATCTGAGTTTTTTTTTTTAATATACCTGCAATTAAATGATTCATTTAGATTAACTAATCACAAACCTTGTAATCACATTATTTTTTTAATAACCTGACAGCACTAATTAAAATATGTATGCTGTGTGTGTGTTTCAGATGGTTTTCTCAGAGTCACCGCTGCAGAGGTTCATGCCACAGAATGGGACACCTTTGTCATCATCATGTTATACACCAGTTATCTTTCACTGTGAAGTTTGAATAAATTATTGTACTTTTTGCTAAAATGTCTCCACTTGTGTAACATCAGTTTGATTGTAAAAGTTACCAAGGTTTACTGATTTAAAGGCTAACAGTTTGAAAAGCTGTTTCAGCATAATCCAGTAGTAAAATAAGTTTTACATTTAATGGGGTCATAAATGTAAATGTAACAGACAGTAAAACTAGTTGTTCAAAATTCCTTGATGTAATGGTGCCTTCACTGAAGTGAGTAAACCTTTTTGTTTATGTCAAATACCATTTGGTAAAATCTCAGTTTAGACATGATTATTCCAGCATCTGTGTAAAGATTCAGCCAGGTGTCGTGTGCAGTGTCTTCTGGAGAGGCTAAAACCCAAATTAAAAATTCTTAGAAATGAACCAAAATGTTTTTTACTGTTGACTCAATGAAATGACAAATTATGATACAGTCGAGTCAAATTGTTTACTGCAACAAAAAAGAGCAAATACAACCCCTGGCAAAAATTATGGAATCACCGGCCTTGGAGGATGTTCATTCAGTTTAATTTTGTAGAAAAAAAACAGATCACAGACATGACACAAAACTAAAGTCATTTCAAATGGCAGCTTTCTGGCTTTAAGAAACACTATAAGAAATAAGGAAAAAAATTGTGGCAGACAGTAACAGTTACTTTTTTAGACCAAGCAGAGGGAAAAAAAATATGGAATCACTCAATTCTGAGGAAAAAATTATGGAATCATGAAAAACAAAAGAATGCTCCAACACATCACTAGTATTTTGTTGCACCACCTCTGGCTTTTATAACAGCTTGCAGTCTCTGAGGCATGGACTTGTTTGTTATGTTGTTTGAATTTGTTATGCCAGTGCCACAAAAAGCCAGTAAAATTAAAGCTGTTGTAACACCAGGACTTGCAGCAGCATTGGATAGGACCAAAACAACAGACAGAAGTGCCACCTACAACCCCTGGCAAAAATTATGGAATCACTGGCCTCAGAGGATGTTCATTCAGTTGTTTAATTTTGTAGAAAAACAGCAGATCACAGACATGACACAAAACTAAAGTCATTTCAAATGGCAACTTTCTGGCTTTAAGAAACACTATAAGAAATCAGGAAAAAAAAAATACTTTACTTTTTTAGACCAAGCAGAAGGAAAAATTATGGAATCACTCAATTCTGAGGAAAAAATTATGGAATCATGAAAAACAAAAGAACGCTCCAACACAAGTATTTTGTTGCACCACCTCTGGCTTTTATAACAGCTTGCAGTCTCTGAGGCATGGACTTAATGAGTGACAAACAGTACTCTTCATCAATCTGGCTCCAACTTTCTCTGATTGCTGTTGCCAGATCAGCTTTGCAGGTTGGAGCCTTGTCATGGATCATTTTCTTCAACTTCCACCAAAGATTTTCACTTGGATTAAGATCCGGACTATTTTTTGACCCTATGTGTCTTTTTGCAAGGAATGTTTTCACAGTTTTTGCTCTATGGCAAGATGCATTATCATCTTGAAAAATGATTTCATCATCCCCAAACATCCTTTCAGTTGATGGGATAAGAAAAGCGTCCAAATATCAACGTAAATTTGTGCATTTATTGATTATGTAATGACAGCCATCTCCCCAGTGCCTTACCTGACATGCAGCCCCATATCATCAAGACTGTGGAAATTTACATGTTCTCTTCAGGCAGTCATCGTTATAAATCTCATTGGAACGGCACCAAACAAAAGTTCCAGCATCATCACCTTGCCCAATGCAGATTCGAGATTCATCACTGAATATGACTTTCATCCAGTCATCCACAGTCCACGATTGCTTTTCCCTTAGCCCATTCTAACCTTGTTTTTTCTGTTTAGGTGTTAATGATGGCTTTCGTTTAGCTTTTCTGTATGTAAATCCCATTTCCTTTAGGCGGTTTCTTACAGTTCGGTCACAGACGTTGACTCCAGTTTCCTCCCATTCGTTCCTCATTTGTTTTGTTGTGCATTTTCGATTTTTGAGACATATTGCTTTAAGTTTTCTTCTTGATGCTTTGATGTCTTCCTTGGTCTACCAGTATGTTTGCCTTTAACAACCTTCCCATGTTGTTTGTATTTGGTCCAGAGTTTAGACACAGCTGACTGTGAACAACCAACATCTTTTGCAACATTGCATGATGATTTACCCTCTAAGAGTTTGATAATCCTCTCCTTTGTTTCAATTGACATCTCTCGTGTTGGAGCCATGATTCATGTCATTCCACTTGGTGCAACAGCTCTCCAAGGTGTGATCACTCCTTTTTAGATGCAGACTAACGAGCAGATCTGATTTGATGCAGGTGTTAGTTTTGGGGATGAAAATTTACAGGGCGATTCCATCATTTTTTCCTCAGAACTGAGTGATTCCATATTTTTTTCCTCTGCTTGGTCTAAAAAAGTAACCGTTACTGACTGCCATTATTTTTTTCCTGATTTCTTATAGTGTTTCTTAAAGCCAGAAAGTTGCCATTTGAAATGACTTTAGTTTTGTGTCATGTCTATGATCTGCTTTTTTTCTACAAAATTAAACAACTGAATGAACATCCTCCAAGGCCGGTGATTCCATAATTATTGCCAGGGGTTGTACACATAAAAAAAGCAACAAACTATACAAAAGTTTCATGTGTCGATCACACTGAAACCAGTTCAGCTTCAGCCTCAACGTCACTCAAGATGGTCAGATTCTCCTGCTGGAACAGGCTCCCTTTATCTCTTGCCTGGACAATAATGAAGGTAGAAATGGGAAAGAAAGTTAAAAAAAAAAAAAAAAACCTTCAATCTCTGTATGATCATTCCCCAGAGTTGCAGTTATCTTGGTCACTTTGTATAAAAATTATGTTCTTTCAAACTTATCCTCCAACAAATCAGTTCATTTGGAGCATCATTTTGAAAGAACATGACTTTTATGCAAAGCAATCAAGATAAACTTTGGGAAGGTCCAGCAAATTTGCTGGACCTTTGTGGAATTTATGACAATATTTATGAGTTCTGGATTTTTTTTTTTGTTTGTTTTTGGTGAAGTGGGGGGGGTCACCCTGTATATATATCGTATTTGGGAAAGTTAAGGTGATGTGAGACACGTTATTCTTACCTGTGATGACACGTTGCTGTGTGGTGCTGGACGTTGATACAGATGTTGAAGCTGGTGTTCGAACCCTTCTCACTTATGGAACTGGATTCTTCAACAAAAACAAAATGGCGACATGTCAAAAAAAAAAAAAAAAAACACATCACCGTAATGGCACTAAATGAGTCAAATGTACACGTTTGTTGTCTTGCTGACTTGAGGTGTTTTTCTGTCAGAAGTTAATACTTTAAAGCGGAGCACGGAATTAGCTAGCTCGCTAGTTAGCAGTCAGCTAGCTCACTGTGTCCGCATACATGAGACAACGATGTTACTTTAACACAAGTTTAGACTCATAATCTTCGGTTGTTAAAGTGTCCTTCCCACCAATGGGAAAAGGAACGTTAAACGGTGCTTTCAGTCACAAAAACACTTACCATCCGTCGCTTCCAAGCCGAGTCGCGGTCATTCTGCCTCCCGTTGCTCGCCGGTCGGTGTCCGTAAACAGCGTTCCTGCGGTCGTACCGTTTCCAGCCCTTTTACGGTCTGACCTACTCCGGTCACTGTGGTCCTTTAATCACTTTTAAGCTTTTTCAGCTGTTCTCTGAGCTGTTCTCCGGTGAGCCGAGTGCGGCCTCATTTCGGATCGCTTCATCCACTCTGTATTTTCTCCTCCGCCACCAAACATAAACGTCCGCAGCTCATCCACAGACCACGGTGTGGTTTTGTGCGAGTAAAAAAATAAAAAATAACTCGCAGTGAAACGAAAGAAAACGACGGTCGCTGTATTTAAAAATGGCGGGTTTTGATTTTCCTCTCCGACGGCGCACTCATGACTCATCCAGTGACGACGTTCGCTGACCAATCAGTGGCCGGCAGCCTGTTGACGTCACATTTTAGTATCGGCTCGGCTCGCTTGGAACCGCTCCCGAGCAGGTACTAAAAAAAACCTACCCGGTACTAAAAACTACCCTAATGGAAAAGCGAAAAAACCGAGTAGAGTCCAGCCGAGTAGTGCTACTTTTGTGAAGTGGAAAAGCGCCTAAAGACAATAAACTGACTTACACACAGACTGAAGCATGCTCCAGCTTTTCCCTTTTACCTCCCTTCCTGCCCCCCTGTGGCAGGCCGCCGTTCTTCCCAAGCTGGCAGGCGGCGCGACTCCAGTTGCAGCGGCTACACACACTCACATCGCCTCAATTTGGAAAATGGACTGTTTCAAGTTTAGTGCACATAAACAATGTCAAATGTATATGTGTTGTCTTAATTCTGATGTGTGCCATTATTACGGTAAACAAGTAATAATTGTGGATTAATTGCTGTTTGTCTGTGGAATGAGAGTGTGGCAATTTCGTTAATAAAGCTATCCATCCATCCATCCATCCAAATCTGAGACAACAAGCCGGGGAGATATAATTGCTTGATTTCATATGGAATGACTCAGAGAGCAGTAGGAGGTATTGAGACCGATCACAGGTCTCAATAATTTGAACTGTTGCATCTTAATCTTTTTAATTCCATTTTATTATTTTATTCTTTTCTGCTGATTGTTTTTATCTTAAGATTTTCTGTATTTATTCTCATTTACCCTTGGTTTTATTTATTTATGTATTCCTGTAGCACTGAGATTTTTATTAATGAAAGGTGCATTATAAATAAAATTTATTATTATGATGATGAGGAGGAGCAGGAGTAGCTGCCTGAAGGTTGAGCCGGACATTGTGACGGACATTTATAACTTCTGGAGATGACAGAGAAAGTATGACGGTACATCTTGTGACTCAGCCATGGATGCTCAGAAGAAAAAAAAAAAAAAAAGACAGCAATGTGATTCATCTATAATATTCAAGACAGCAAAAGATACCCCGAACGCCTATGGCGTTTCGAAAACTAAGGGGGGGGGGGGGGGGTCTGAGGGGGATCCCCACAGGAAATTTTGAGAATACAAGTGCCCCGTGGTGCATTCTGGTGCATTCTTTGGACTAAATTTGGACCTGTACTGAAACAGCTGTTAAGAGTTCTCTTGTGATCTCATGCAGTATGGCACATGTGGCTTTTGAATGCATGTGGTGCCATCCTGTAGGAGCATGTACAGAATATAACAACACAAGTTTACAAATATAGCTAAATCTTGATGAAAACTTTATTCAGTTTGTTTTTGATTGGGCTCAAAGACTAGGCAATTAAAAATCATAACTCTCAACTAACATGTTATAACTAACTTTATAACTGCTTTCAGACTAGGTAAAGAGATATATCACATAATAATACTGAAGCCACTCGATTACTATTATTCATTCAATAATGCACAACAATAAAAATGTTAAATTTGTTTAAATTATCCATCTCAGTCTGAGCCCAAACACCTCTAAGAATCTGAACCTGAATTTTTTTTTTTTCGATTTTATACAGAAATTCATGTATTGATTAACATACCTTATAGTAAAAAAAAAAAGCCACATATTCTTGTGTAAATTCCGGTAAATCCACTCAAAGCCAGTGTCTTTTTGCCATGAAAAAATTAATAAAAAAATAAAAATTAATAAAAACTCATTTACATTCTTGTGTAAAATCATGTAAATCCAGTCAAAGCCAGTCTTTTTTTCCCCCAATGAAAGTCTAGATTAATGAAAAAAGTCACATAATCTTGTCTAAAATCCTGTTTGAACAGCACAATGTTTATTTTCCAGAGAGCGAAAAATTCTTACCGTGTTTCCTGAGGGCACAGTTCACTTTTCCCGTTTCTTTTATCTTTCAGATGTGTTCATGAAGACAGCGACAATTCCACGGACTCTTGTCCATATCACACTTTTTCAAAGTCTCTCTCGCCATCTTCTCTCTGTCCGACGTCGGTCCGTGACAGAGACATGCTGCACAAGTCAACTTTTAAAAACGTTAGAGTTCTAAAGGTTTGTGATGTCCACAAGCTACGTTTAGCTTAAGCTTCACACAGGAGACACACAGCGTCGCCGCAGCAACCAACCAGTCCTGCTTTACGACAACTGTCGCAACAGCCAGGCTTTTTTTCTCCGAGGACACTGATTTGTATCAGTGTCCGCAAACCGCCGCGGTCTTATAAAACTTGCACGATGTCGTAAAAAAAAAAACAACACTTTGTAATCGGTATTTTAAAAACTCAATGACAATGACGATTACAGAGTGAAACACTCTTTTTGGCCGTCTGAACCGCTCACCCAAACATGCCTTTAGAGGCAGATCCAGCCGCTGTGGTACCACTGCTGCCCACATGCACCGCAGGTCACAAAAGTCATTGCATCTTCATCTGGGCCACCTCGCCGCACCCATGCAGGCAAGAAGAGTGCGCCTCGAGACACCTGTGTCACCCTACAGTCTGACCCACTGCACCGTTTGCAGTGTATCCTGTTAGTCAGCGTGCCCTCCACACCCTGTGGCAGCTGATGCTCGTGCACCCCATGAGATGTGTACTCCTCCCTCAGCTGGCGGAGCTCCACGCTGGCCATCTCTTCTGATGACATCCGGGCGAAGGCCTGAGGTGACAGCGAGCCGCTCAGGAGACCATGACGGAGGTGGTCGCTTTTAGGGTTCTTGAGGTTGGCCACCTTGCTGCGGACACAGGCTTTGTACTTGACGGGGCTGGCTCTGTGGAACTCGTGGATGTGGTGTTCAACCTCTGTGGCGAGCTCTGCAGCTTTGTTCTCATTAGATTGTTCAGGACGGAGGGCAACGAGGAGGAGCTGGACACATTTGTCCCTTACAGATGAGAAATCAGAAGATGTAGACGTGTTGTTGGTGGAATTATTTGATGTGCAGTCCTGTGATTTGGACTTTAGGCCATATGTGGCTTGTTCCACTGTAGAAGCTTGAACACATTGACCCTCAGCACCGCACGTCAGGGTCTGTGCGGACGCAGAGTCCTCCTGAGCGGACAACGTATTGTCCTCAGCATCATCACCTCCAAATAAATTCCTGGTAGAGACAGCAGAATCCTCACAACCCTCAAGGTATTTCCCAACACGGGGACGATTGCTGTACTGTCTCTTCCACTTGGCTAACAAATGCTTGACTGTCTTCTTCACAGCGTCATCAGGGCAGGTTCTCAGGAGCCTGTAGAGAACCTTGACAATGTCAGTCATTTCCATCTGCTCTGATGTGACACACGACTTATCCAGATCTCCAAGGACAGTCATCATGGTCCCATAGTTTCTCTTAGTAGTCAGTTTGTGGATCTGGACAGCATAATGGGTGATCTGTTTTGCATCCATTGGAACTGCAAACAAAAAAGATAACAAAAGGCATCAGAGAGCGATATGCTTTAGCTCATCCTGTGAGGCTTTTTGGTTGTTGGGTTATAAAGGTGTTTTTCAGACCATGTAATCTATGACCTTGACCTTTGACTAAACAACTCCAACATCAAATCACCTCTAGATATCTGTCCAAGTAATATTTCTACCAAGTCTGAAGAAGAAGATCTGTCAAGCTGATTGAGTTATTTTGTCCACAAACACACACACACACCACTGAAAAAATATGACGCTATTGCCGCTTCTCCGATGCTACTGCTTCATGAGGCCACTAACATTTGAAAAATGACAGTGAAAAAGCTAGAGAGAGGGAACAAGCATTCAGAAAACTGCCACAGTCTTACCTGTAGTAGTGTGCCTAAATTGAAAGAGTGGCGACATGACAGTCCAAAAAAAAAAAAAAAAAAAACGGTCACATGACTCATGGTGCCATCTTGTTTCCAAAATATCGTTCGCTGCTAATCTGTTTGCATGGAAGTCCAGCTATTTTATTTATTTATTCACTGAGAATGCCAGGTTGCTGTGCATTTGGATGCACAAATAGACACAACAAGGGCTTCAAGATGTACAGATTCCCTTCAGATCTGAACAGAAGACAAATTTGGGAAAATAAAGTCAGCCGTGTGGGATGGAAGCGACATCATCGTCAAAGCTTTGAGAGGTAAATTTATTGTTCAGTCCCACACATCAGTTACGACGACGAACTGGAGTCAGGTGGAAACCCCGATGAGGACGACGAGCATGCAGATGAGCTTCCCTGAGACGGTTTCTGACAGTTTGTGCAGAAATTCTTTGGTTATGCAAACTGATTGTTTCAGCAGCTGTCTGAGTGGCTGGTCTCAGACGATCTTGGAGGTGAACATGCTGGATGTGGAGGTCCTGGGCTGGTGTGGTTACACGTGGTCTGCGGTTGTGAGGCTGGTTGGATGTACTGCCAAATTCTCTGAAACGCCTTTGGAGACGGCTTATGGTAGAGACATGAACATTCAATACACGAGCAACAGCTCTGGTTGACATTCCTGCTGACAGCATGCCAATTGCACGCTCCCTCAAATCTTGCGACATCTGTGGCTTTGTGCTGTGTGATAAAACTGCACCTTTCAGAGTGGCCTTTTATTGTGGGCAGTCTAAGGCACACCTGTGCACTAATCATGGTGTCTAATCAGCATCTTGATATGGCACACCTGTGAGGTGGGATGGATTATCTCAGCAAAGGAGAAGTGCTCACTATCACAGATTTAGACTGATTTGTGAACAATATTTGAGGGAAATGGTGATATTGTGTATGTGGAAAAAGTTTTAGATCTTTGAGTTCATCTCATACAAAATGGAAGCAAAACCAAAAGTGTTGCATTTATATTTTTGTTGAGTGTATTATCACTGAGAAATAAAGTTTGTACAGTTTCTCAAAAGTGTGTTTCTTGGAAAGCGCGCTGGTAGCATTCCATCAGCGTGATGCCGTGACGTCACAACGTGTAGGGTCCCGTCTTTGTCTGTTTGACAACAGGAACAGATGGACCTCAGCATGGACAGTGATGAGATCGAGAACTTTTCTGACTCCTCTTCAAGTGTGGATTATTTCTGACTCGGATCCTGAGGATGTCGCAGCAGTGATTAGACCCAGATTGGAGACTGGAGCCGTATCTTTTGGACGAACATTCAAACCAGGAGTATTCTGGCAGCGAAAATAATGCTGACAGTGTTTATGCCGGAGCCGAAGCAGAGGCAAGAGACGTGCCAATTCCGATGGATTTTGAAAGGCTTCAGAATATGGAATGATAAGGGAGGCTTTGATTTTTGTTGCTGCTGTTTATAACATGATAATTACAGTGGTGCCTCGTTTATCGCGGGAGTTACGTTCTAAAAATAACGGGACATGCCTATCTCGGCTTTCAGTGCTTACCAGTCGAGTGAGTATAAGATAAATTGTGGAGAGCTGGACATGTCCCAACTTGTCCTCTGGCACTCCGAAACGGAGGTGTTCCTTTGTCTCGCTTCATCAGCGAACCGGTCATGACGCGCGAAGTCTCCGCGCGGCTTTCCATGACAAAATCTCTTGTTAAAAGTGAAATCTGCCAGAAAATGGCTGATGTCCAGCTCTTGTGATAACCAGAGAAATTGCACACAATGGTCCCGGCTCCACACAGCGATCCGTTTAGAAATGATGTGGTGGTTTCTGCCTCTCGATGGCGGCTCGGAGCACGGCGCACCGTGCGCCATTGTGGGCCATCCTTAAAGCTGTAGTAACACTCCTTATTCTCTGTGAAGCCCGTAAAATTTTCACCGAAAGCCAGATAAATTTTTCCAATGGTTTCCAGCTGCCTGTCTCTAACAGTTTCTATAAAAATTCTGATTGGAAAAAAAGCCCAAATCATTCCGCCATTTTCTCGCAATGAAACAACGACAAGAGGGGTGGAGCAGTGCTCACTCAAAGCCTGCCCACAGGCGAATGACGCAACCGACAGGTGTGGAAAAACGCACGCATGTGCACGAAGGTTCAAGTTTGGATGACGTAAAAACATATGAATCAAATCCATACAGTTTTTGAAAAAAAAAAAAAAAAAGGTACGATACTTTTCTAACAGACCTCGTACACCATCAATTTTGATTCATTGATATTTACATTTACTACCTATCTGTTACCTATCTTTTGTGTGTGATTTTGTTATAAATTTGATTGCAAAACAAAGTCTGCATGAAGGACTTCAAATGTGTTTGTCTTTTAACCAAGTTCTGCTGGACAAACTTTAGCCCATTAAATATGACATTTGTAAGACATCAGCATTACAAAAACAAATGTTGGGCAATTGTTTTGATTAAAATGATTGGCATTTGGCCTATGTCTAAAACAGGTTAACCTGGGCAGTGCCGGGTACTCTAGCTAGTCATATTATAATAGTGTTTACAGTGCACACACTGATAAATTGATCAGAAAAGGCTGCACGTTTACAGCATAAAGTCGGTTAAACGAGGAAAATGTACAGCTTACTTTTGATTTGGAGGTGATGATTGTAGAAAGAAAAGCTTGTTGGGGGTCAAATTAGTCCATAATGAAGCATAAACCAGAGACAGAGAACTTTAAAACTGTCACACACGTCATTGCATGACATGGAGTTACAGAGCTGCAGCTGCATAAATCAGGCTTTAAATTAAATAAACAAATCATCATAAATTGTAAATTTATGTAAATTTTATATCTTAACTATTTTAATATTTATTTTGATACCACCTGTACCTGGATGTGTTGCTGTATGTGGTTAAATGATTTAAAAAAAAATGCTGAAAACATAAAAGGTTCATTCAGTAGTTCAGTGCAGTTAGGCCCAAAACAGCGCCATGTTCTGAGTTGATGCCACTCTCTCAATTTAGGCACACTTGCCTTTACACCCCCGCGTACAGTAGCCGCGATGGAAATTATAGAATGAATTGCAACATATCACAGAATTGTGCTTATCATTATTGTACAGATGAGGCTTACTGGTCACAGCGAGTCATAATAATGTTTGATGACATCACATATAGACATTAGAATGCAACATTCTACTTGCTGATTTATGTGCACACTAAATCATCCTTCAAGCTCTTCAAATTTCCAGGTTACTGAGAAAAATGCGGGTTTTGGATCGAACGATGTCATCATGGCATTAACTACAAATCTGCACATGGCAATCTGGTTGCTGATTCACAGGGACTTGAGCTCATCCTTCTTGCTAACATGACATCATACGGTGACATCACCATGACTCCACATATTGATTAGCAGGTCATATTTTGTCTGCTGATGCATATGCATTTGGTGTCATTCTTCTAGCTCTCTCAGTTTTGAAATTATTCCCAAAAATGAGATTTTTGGACAATTCACAGACCTCGAATGACCTTTGATCTTCATATTAATGTCACGCAACGATGTTATGAGCAAGTCAGAATCAGAATCGTCTTTATTGTCATTGTAATTTGCATTCCAACGAGATTTGAGTGCAACTCCAAAAAGGTGCTTTTCCGAGGTGCAAGTCATTCTTAGCCAAATAAAAGATAATAAAATTTAACAATAAATTCTTCTAATTTAACAATAAATTCTTCTAAGTCACATGCATTATGAATTAAATTGGCAAAGCAGTTCATGTGATATTCATAAGAACACACACACACACACACACACACACACACACACACACACACACACACACACACACACACACACACACACACACACACACACACACACACACACACACACACACACACACACACACACACACACACACACACACACACACACACACACACACACACACACACACACAAAGAGAACCCTTTTGGGGATGACACCAAAAAAAACACCAACAACGAATGAACCAACACAGACTCAGACTCTGGCATTTACAACAACAGCACCGCAATCTATAAACTTGATAGCCCTATGCGCAAACCTTTATTTAAACACGTGATATAAAATACTGACGTCTTTGTGGTTCTTTACCTGAATTTCCTCACGGAAATATACAGTTTGTGGGTTTGAAGCTACTTCTCACGACGCCGAAGCAGCTTCATGTCAGCAGCCATGTTGGATCTCAAATGCCCAGCTGACCACTAGATGGCGGTGTAGACTCAGAAAAATCAAATGTGGGTTTCTTCTTCTTCTTCTTCTTCTTCTTCGTCGGCAGTCTAGGCACGTTCAGTGCATTGCTTCCCCCCTCAGGTCATAAGACGTATAACACTTATTAAAACTATAGAGATGGAGATAGCACTCCTATATTTTCCAATATAATCCACAATTTAAAAAAAAAAACAGACCAAATTCGCTCTCTCCTTTGGGGAAGCTCCATGCCCTAGTATTGTCCTTAAGGATAAGGTACTATAACCCAAATCTGTCAATTCACTTCACTTCTATCCTCTCCATACAAAGGATGTTGTAATAACACATGAAGAACAGATTCAGAGATGCCGCAAAAATGACAGCAACCATCTGGATGTTTCCCAAGCACATACAGCCTACTGTTTAATACACAGTGACCCAACCTAATGGGTAAATGAACTGCATTTATATAGTGCTTTTCCATCTGCACCAGGTGCTCAAGGCGCTTTACAAATAATGCCTCACATTCACCCCGATGTGAGGGTGCTGCTATACAAGGCGCTCACTACACAGCAGGAGCAATAGGGGATTAAAGACCTTGCCCAAGGGCCCTTAGTGATTTTCCAGCCAGACTGGGCTTTTGGTCTCAATCCCAATGCCTTAACCACTAGATCACCATCTCTTCCAAGCCTAAGCCTTGCCAACTTCACATCATCGTGTCGTGAGACACCTAGTGATATATTACCCTGCTCTATCGTTGAAACAATAGTGTGAAGGTGTCTTAGATGTGAGTTTCATGTTACTTTTCCACCTTGAAGCTCGTCACATCCATTTTTATGAAGCTAATTTTCGTGAACTGTTTGGATAGAAGTTAAAATACCAATATACAGACCACAGTTTAATTTAAGGTGTGTGTTCCAGCCTACCTGTCTGTGTCCTTGACTCGCCCCTCCCAGATAGTCAAGCTTGGCACCCTGTCCCCACGTGTAACCCCACATTTCCATCGCTTGTATCCACAACCTTGTTCTTTCAGTCATTACCGAAAGGTCATGACCATAGGTGAGGATAAGAGCTTAAAATTGATGAGAAAATTAAGAGTCCCACAGTCTGACACAGCTCTTTCTTCAACCATAACCATCTCTTCACACTCAGCTTCATACCTGCCCAGTGCACATCAGAGGTCACTGTCTGAAGCCAGCGGAACCACATCAGCCACAAAAAGCAGAGATGTATTCAGACGCCGCCAAACTGGACACCCCCTGCCCCTGACTGTGCCTTGAAATCTTGTCCATGAGGTAATTCAGTCTCTCAAAAAGGCCCCTGTGGGACTTACTTCCCATATGGGAGAGCGGTGCTTATCCCTGCACACAACAGCATAATGTGAATAAGCATCAATAACTCTCCCTGGATGGAGGTCGATTCAGTTACAAATTACTTCCTCAGCCAAGGCTGGTACCCATTTCCAGCTGGGTGGCTTATCCAAGGACCAGGAATAAAACCTGAGTGTACATGTTGGGAGTTCGACATCTATGATGGGCTATGGGCAGATCTGCAATAACTAACTCAAATAGCGTTAGCATCATGCTAATTTAAAACAAGAATAGATTTGGTAAAGTTATTTATAATTTAATGTTGCTTAATAAAAACGTTCTGTTCATGCAGCTGTAAACTTGTAAACAATGAAGGTTGACACACAATAAGACATGACTTCAAACTCCATATACTTCATATAAAATATATGCTAACATTTGGGTAATAAACAAAATAATAAAAATAAATTTCATGTTTTACCTTGTGTTTTACTATGGCAAGTACTTTGAAATTACTGATCATTATTATTATTATTATTGTTGTTGATATAAAAGCAACACTTAATGACAAAACTTATAAACTTTTTTCCTTCAATTTCTGGTCTAAGATGGTGGCCTGAGCTGCTTTTTAAAATTCATATGATGATGATAATAATAATAATAATAATAATAATAATAATAATAATAAAATAAGGGAAATAACCGTTGCACAGCAAGACCATCACTTATTTCCAAACAACACAATTTCCTGACAAAAAGTGCTATGTGTGCAGTGTCCAAGTACTTTTGAAAACAAGTTGCAACCTCAAGCTCCATTATCAAAACATGAAGTTGAAGTTCAGGGGAAGTTAAGAGAAAAACCCCTGATAGTGCAGGGATACAGATTCTCCTTTTTTTCTGCTCCTTCTCACATCTTACAGCTGGTAAAGTGTCTACATGTCTGATATGTCATGAGTGTGTGAGTGTTTACAGTGTATCTGGAAAGTATTCACAGCGCTGCACGCTTTCCACATTTTGTTATGTTACAGCCTTATTCCAAAATAGATGAAATTCATTTTTTTTTTAATTATCAGAATGCTACACACAATACCCCAAAATGAAAAGAAAATCATGTGGACAAAATTATTCACAGCCTTTGCCATGAAGCTCAAAACTGAGCTCAGGTACATCCTGTTTCAAAAAGCTTAATTAGAGTCCACCTTGGGTCATTTCAGTTGATTGGACATGATTTGGAAAGACACACACCTGTCTACATATGAGGTCCCACAGTTGACAGTGCATGTGAGAGCACAAACCAAGCATGAAGTCAAAGGAATTGTGTTGTGAAAGTGTCGTGACACAGACCCACAACAGGGGGCGTTAATGAACGGACAATGGATAAGCCAAAAGTAACAATTTAATGTTGTGAATCGCACAACGACGTACAGACAATAACAATATGGTGGACTGTCAATCATACACCAGGTGACGTGTGGGCAGGCTCGACGATAGAAGACGCCTGGCGAGAGAAGAGCCAGATCCCCACACAGCTTCCACCACCAACGGAGCTGAAGAACACCGGAGCCGCCAAGCCCTGCACCCCAGGTGGCCGCTGTCTTCAGCAGTCAGTCCTGATGAGTGTGAGTTCGCACACTCAGTAATCCCACAGTCAGTGTTTAGTTAGGAGGGAGCACCTCCACCTCCAATCACACACTCGTGCAGCTCCTGTTTCACCACTTATCTGGTTTGGGGTGTGAGGCGAAGCCGTCGATGATCACACCAAACGCCAATCCCACAGATAAGGACACACCAGGAAAACGGCTGCAAAGAAGTTCAGATTATTACTTTGTAAGTCAGCAGAGAAAATTACCTGAATGGTAGCTGATTTCTCGGCGAGGAGGTGGAGTTGCAGTCCGGCCTTTATGGTGATGGTGATGAGATGAATGAGTGACAGCTGGTGCTGAGGATGAGTGACAGCTGTCACTCCCAGTGGCTCCGGCGCCCTCTCGTGCTTGAAGCCCGCACTCCAAGCAGGGCGCCATCTGGTGGTGGTGGGCCAGCAGTACCTCCTCTTCAGCGGCCCACACAACAAATTGTCTGTAGAACTCTGAGACAGGATTGTTTCGAAGTACAAATCTGGGGAAGGATACAGAAACATTTTGGCTGCTTTGAAGGTCCCAATGAGCACAGTGGATCATCCGTAAATGGAAGAAGTTCACATCCACCAGGACTCTTCCTCGAGCTGACCGCCCATCTACACTGAGTGATCAGGGGAGAAGGGCCTTAGTCAGGGAGGTGACCAAAAACCCGGTGGTCACTCTGTCAGAGCTCCAGCATTCCGCTGCGGAGAGAGGAGAATCTTCGAAAATCACAACCATCTCTGCAAGAATCCACCAGTCAGGTCTGTATGGTAGAGTGGCCAGACGGAAGCCATTCTTTAGTAAAAGGCACATGGCAGCCCACCTGGAGTTTGCCATGAGAAACAAAATTCTCCACAAAGATTGAGCTCTTTGGTGTGAATGCCAGGTGTCATGTTTGGAGGAAACCAAGCACCATCCCTACAGTGAAGCATGGTAGTCGCAGCATCACATGGATATTTTTCAGTGTCAGGAACTGGGAGACTGGTCAGGTATGAGGGAAAGATGAATGCAGCAAAGTACAGAAACATCCTGGATGAAAACATGCTCCAGATCGCTCTTGACCTCAGACTGGGGTGACAGTTCATCCTTCAGCAGGACAATGACCCGAGGCACACACCCAAGATCGAAGATGTGGCTTCAGGACAACTCTGTGAATGTCCTTTGAGTGGCCCAGCCAGAACCCAGACTTGAATCTGACTGAACATCTCTGGAGAGATCTGAAAATGGCTGTGTGTGAGGAATTGGCAAAACTGCCCAAAGATAGGTGCACCAAGCTTGTGGCATCATATTCAAGAAGACGTGAGGCTGTAATTCCTGCCAAACGTGCATCAACATGCAATATATAAGTAACGTAATATGTAGTGCTGGTTATAATCACATTAAATTTGTGTGTAATGTAACGCATCATGACGCTAACTGGATGTATCACAATGGACAGATTAATATCATTATGAGAACATTAATAACAAATAAATACAAAAAATACAATCATCTTGGTCATACGAAACTGTAACGATGTATAGTCTAAAACATATAGGAGTTATAAATGTGGGCATTGTGCAAAAGAATTCTGTTTGCGAGCTCTTAAAATGAAGTGGAAGGTGTTCAAAGACGTCAACCTAGACAGTTTCAATTTGGACTGGAGAATATTCCAATCAAAAACTAAAACCTTTCTTTCCTGCTTCAGTGCAGACACAAGGTATACAAAAGCATAACATGTCATTTGAGCATAGAGAATAACGGCTTTCAGATCTCCAAAGAAAACTGGATGAAAAGGTCAGAACCAGTCCAATAAGAGTCTTATAAACCAGAGTCATCCAATGTGTATATCACCTAACAGTCAAAGAGGGCATGCCAGCTTTGGCATACATCTCACAGTGGTGGGTGAGGCAGCGGCAACCAGTGGTGAATCTCAAGGCACAATGATACAGTGGGGTCAAGGCCTGTAGTCAACTGGTTGAAGCACACATATACACAACATCACCATAGTCCAACAAAGGCAGGAAGGTAGCAGTTATCAGGAGCTTCAGAGCACATAAGATAGTGCAGTTACAAAGAGTAGAGGGGGTGAAAGTACAGTTTAAATTCATGAGGTCACCTGTCCAAAGTAATGAAGAGTGTGGTAGAGAGGTGAAGAAGAGACTGCAGGCAGGGTGGAGTGGGTGGAGAAAGGTGGCAGGAGTGATTTGTGACAGAATAATATCTGCAAGAGTGAAGGGGAAAGTTTACAAGACAGTAGTCAGACCAGCTATGTTGTACAGCTTAGTGATGGTGGCATGTACAAAAAGACAGGCAGCAGAGTTGGATTTGGCAAAGCTGAAGATGTTGAGATTCTTGTTGAGAGTGACAAAAATGGACAAGATTAGGACTGAACATATCAGATTGACAGCTCAGGTGGGGCGGTTTGGAGAGAAAGTCAGAGAGGTGAGATTGAGATGGTTTGGACATGTGCAGAGGAAGGACCCAGGGTATATAGGGAGAAGGATGCTGAGGATGGAGCTACCAGGCAGGAAGAGAAGAGGGAGGCCAAAGAGGAGGTTTATGGATGTGCTGAGGGAGGACATGCCGGTGGTTGGTGTGACAGAGGAAGTTACAGAGGACAGCGTGAGATGGAAACAATTGATCTGCTGTGGCGACCCCTAATGGGAGCAGACGAAAGAAGAAGACGAGGAAGATCATCATGCCCGATATTAATTTAGTTTGGCGTCAGTCTGCAGGTTTGCAAAATTTCCATAAATGTCTCCTTAAAACCTACTGCATTGTCAGCTCTGAAAATTAGGATTCAAATAGATACAGCTGAGGACCAGTGATCCTCCTATTTTGAGCCAAGTTGGCATTTTTTAACACAATAACCATAACATTAAATCAAGACTCACAGGTATGGCCTTGCTGCTAATCACAGCATCCTGGAGGTGACAGGACATTGTTGCTTGCAGTGTTGCCAACTGACTCTCAGAGGAAGTTGGCACTGACATGTCGATATTCTGCTAAAAGTTGCTAAAATGATGCCATTCTGTAAAGATATGATATTGCGTCCTGATATCGCGTTGTGTCCTGGCCGTGGGACAACTGACCAGCTCTTCACTCTCACAATGACACTTATCTTCTTGGTGACTCTGGTGTTGCCGGGGCAATTTCAGAACCAAGCTCTGTTTGTGCGCCCCAGTTGGTGGACATGGGATGGAAATTCATATTTTTTACTTTTTACCAAATAACCTCAACCTTTGTCAAAACAAACACTTGAAGCATAATTCTGGTTTTAACTGTTCTCTACATATCATGTTTGGTGGTTTAATGTGGTGTTCAGGACCCACCAGATGGTCAGAGACTTGAGACTTGACTTGGACTTGCAAAACATGACTTGTGAACATCTTTGTCTGTCTGTCATTCCTTCTTTGTGATCTATATTTTGAGTAATCATGTATACAAACATGCAAACACACAGCAGTGATCACAAAACCTCCAACCACTTCAGTTGTCACCATTTTGAACATCCATCATGGTGGCCAGATAGTTATCAAGGTAAATTAAAACATTGGTTTTCTGAATGATTACAGAATAAACTTTTCAAAAATATAGTTTTCTTTACCCCCCCCCCCCCCCCCAAAAAAAGACAGTGTCAGAAAATGTTTCTTCGTTTTCTTGAATAATAAAGTGAATGTGTTTTGTGTGCTGCTGTTTCTAATTGTCCTTCATGAAATCACTCCTTGAATTGATTTCCACAGATGAGCTGAATGAGTTGAACTGATTTTGTTCTGTCAATGAATTTTCCTTCCTTCAGTCTTGCAGAGTCCTGATGGCGTCTTGAGCAGCTGTGATTGGTTCTTGGTGTTTCTCTCCTACCTCATGTTGCTGTTCACTCTGCCCCTCTCCATATGGAGGTGCTTTAAGGTCAGTTTTTGATCATTTGCAGCTGATATTTAGATTATTGACAGTCGATAAGCAGTCGTCAGGCTGCAGGACAAACTGCTGGTCTGATCACGTCACTTATTGAGGCTGACTTCATGTTTATTCTGTGTTTTTTTAATTCTACAGCTCTGCACATTAATCCTCTATGTTTCTTTACTTATATGTTTTTGTGTTTGATTAAATGTATTTAAATGATAAATATTGTAAGTGATCAAAGCTTGATTTTGGTGAAAATGAGCTGATTGAACATCTCTCACTGTCCACTTCCAGGATAAACGTAGATAAAGAACAGACTGACTTGTGAGCACTGATGTGGTTTCTCTCTGTGCACAGGTCATTCACATGTATGAGCGGGCCGTGATCTATCGCCTGGGACGCGTTTGGCGAGGAGGAAACAGAGGACAAGGTTGGAAGTGTTTCTCAAACATTCGTGCAGAAGCTTCATCATGACTGTGTTTGTTTGCGGCGGCTTTAGTTTGTCTTCTTGTGATGTCACAGGGTTGGTCTTCGTCCTGCCGTGGACGGACACGTTGATGAGAGTCGACGTCCGCACCATCACCTTCAACATCCCATCACAGGAGGTACGAAACACGCGTCCACTTACACTCAACACATGAGTGTGTGTGTCACAGTCTGATACGTTTAAAGCACATTCAAACTAGAGCAGCACTCAGAGCGCACAGTGCACCTGCACATACAACAGTTCACCACATCTGGATCTCAGCTGGACGTCTTTACAATTTCTCACGTCAAACACATTTTTCTTTCAAAATATATGCATCAGTTTGTGACTTTTGACAGTAAAGGTCAAAACATTTTGTTTCATATTGTTAAAGAAAATAATTGTTTCCTCGATTCACGTCCAGATCATGAAGAAAACAGCTGTTATTGATCTGCTGCTTTCAGGTTGTGACTGAAGATCTTGTCCGGGTTTGGACTGATGGTGTGATCTGCTACCGGGTCCAGAACGCTGCCAAGTGTGTGACTAACGTCAGCGACGTGCACGTGGCGATCCGGCTGTTGGCTCAGACCGCTGTGAGGAAGGTCCTGAGCACAATGAGCCTGCGTGACATCCTGTCAGAGCAGGAAGAGGTCACCTCCATCATACAGGTACACCAGCTTTTAGACTCTCTGTTGATGAACCAGTGTGAGGAGGTTCTGCTGTCAGACGTCTTGTTCAGGATCTAGTGGTCTAGAATCAGCTCCCCTCTCATTCTTCTCTATACTGTAGTGTTGGTAGTACGACTCCATTAGTGGGTGTGTCTCCTGCATGTAAACATAGACATGTTGTTGTGTCTTCTCAGTCCACTCTGAAGGCCACCACAGAGGACTGGGGGATTCAGATCCAGCAGGTGGAGATCAGGATGTCCAACTGCCCCCAGCAGCTGCACAACTCTGTGGCAGACGAGGTAAAGTGTTCAAGTCCCATCA
This sequence comes from Thalassophryne amazonica, assembly GCF_902500255.1. Lineage (NCBI taxonomy): Eukaryota > Metazoa > Chordata > Actinopteri > Batrachoidiformes > Batrachoididae > Thalassophryne > Thalassophryne amazonica. Next base: position 133,882,935 of record NC_047103.1, on the reverse strand, counting down.
AATATCACAACATTCCTGCGTGTTTTATGTTTTATTCTTATTCAGTTCTTTTTAGACACATGTCTGAGATCATTGTCTGAGCAGTGATCCCTCACCCTCTGTCCTGTTCGTTCCCCTTTCTTTTCTCTCACTCGTTCCTTCTTCAGGTGGTGGCTGCAGAGGGACACATGAACTCACCGCTGATGCACAAGGAGGCGGCTGTGACTGGAGAGACTGCAGCAGCCCCGAGGCTGCGCTACCTGCAGACCCTCCAAAACAACAGTTTCTTTGGTGGACTCATCACTCGCGGGGAGTACAGAAGTGCAATGCCCACACATGGTGAACCTTATGCTCCCCCACCCGTACCCAGTAATGCCTGCCATGTTAGACTACCAGTCTGACAAAATTATGTTTTGAATAAAATCTATTTTTGTAAACAGGTTTTGCATTTGTGTTTAGATTTGAGATTAGACACAAAAAACATGTTTTATTGTGTCATTTAATTGTTATTTTTCGCAACCTTATTAAACCGGAGAAAGTAAACTCAAATTTCACACACAATGTGAGATTAATGGTGGGCTGTGAGGTCAGAGGTTACCATGACAAGCATTCTGGGAGTTTCCAGTAACCGATTTGAGCCACATACAAGGACAGTGAGGAGCATCTCGTGTTGGTCAGGGTATTGCTATGGAATTTCTTATCTGTGGGTGTAGAAAGTGCAGAATTTAAAATCTGAATCCCAATTACTCAGATTTTAATACAGTCAAGAAGAATACACTGTATCAGGAAGTCAAAAGGATACATCATATTCAATTCCATATTAGGTTTTAAACAAATTATGTAGCGTAATATTAATTATACATGCTGGAGACTTTTAGAAGCCATTAAGCAGTGCGGTGCCATTATGAAACCCTTGCTATGACATCACCCACTTAATATTATTTAAAATTTGCTTTCAGACTTCATACAGCTGAGGCCAGTAGCCATGTAGGGCTCCAGGGAAAACTGACGCAGTGTTTTCTTGCATAATAGCTTCTAGCTCAAATCAAACAGCAGTTTTAAAAACCCCAAATGGAAGCTAGAGTTTCCAAGAGGCTTTTAAGCAACGTTAATGTTTAACTTCTCCTTCAAGCGTGCTGCCTTAAGGCTGTTTCTGGTATTGTATCTGTGAGTACGTGCACTAAGGATGCAGCGCAACTTTTCAAGATGCATCATGGGAAGGCCTGTGCAGATGTGCATTCAGGGTCTGCTGCAACCAAGCAGTCAACTTCAGTGGCGTCAGATGAAGCCCTCCTGAAAGTACAAAAACTGGCAGCAGTTCCTCAACTGCCCGCTTGAGGCTGGCTCTAAAACAGAGCACATACCCATAGGAGGTCAAGTTAAAACGTCCACATTTACAGCAGAAATAAACATGTTTACAGCCTGGTGCAAAATGCTGTTTTGGTCTCTGTAGATAGTTTTCTCCTCCATGACAACTGTACGGGATGAATTTTTTTCTAACTTCTGAGTTTAACACATTTTAAGCCATAAAGTTCTATAAATTTGGGGGTGTGGTTGCTTTGAGTGACAGTTAGGGTTGCCAACTCTCTGAAAAATAAATAAGGGACACCTCACCGCCAGGGCTGACCGGCCAACTGACCATTGCCTTCACCCTTCCCAGCGTCTGTGTGAAACGATTTTTAACCATTTGACTGTTGACTTGACCCTGAATTTAGGTAGATGCATACATGCATTTGTTCTGATATGAACACGTGGAAAACAAATTATTTAGCAATTTATTTTTAGTGCAAAATAAATTTTCACTCACAATTTCAATATGAGCATTCTGTCTTCTTTAAAAATAAATCTCTCTGTAGTGCTATTGCTTAACTTAAAATTGTATAAATTAACAAAAAAAAAAAACAATAGAAAATTTGCATCATCCAAAACAATGTAACAGTGCACATTTACACATTTAGTGTAATAAAAAGTGCAAAAAATAAAGTCTGAAAAGTAAACAATGCTGTTGTCGCGCACCTTTTCCACCCAGCCCATTTTCCTTTTCTCATTCTCCCTTGTATTTTTGCATTCTTTTTTGGTTTTTTTTTAGGAGGAGTAGTAACGACGTTACAGACATTGCTGTCCGTAGGCATATCTGCAGTGCCAGTGTCTGTGTCTGTATCGATATCAGCCATGCTGATTTGTTATTGTCGTCCAGCGACCATTGTCGGCTCATGACGTCGGTATCTTCTTGCGAGCAGATGTCCCTCGACCAATGAGATAAGAGTGATTCTGTATTGTCAACTCGTGTCTGTCAGCTCATTGGTGAAAAGCAGGAGAAAGGCTGGGATCAAATTTACCGTAAGTTTCCATATAAAGCGCCAGTCAATTCCATTGACATTTTACAGACTTTTTGATTCTCACAGAAATACGGGACAAACTGCGTCCCGTTTCAGGTCAATACGGAACGCACACTTTTATTTCCAAATAAGGGACGATTCCGTTTTTCAAGGGACGGTTGGCAACCCTAGTGACAGTGGCTGAGCCCAGTGACTCCGCCTCTCATGCTGTCCAAACGTAACCCAGAGACCGCTGGATGTGGCTGGTAGTGGAGTATTTTATTACAAACACCTGAAGTAATATGGGTGTTTGGGTGGTGAAACGCCCTAACGGATCATCTAAGATGTCTCTGAGCTGCAACAATTGCACTGAGTGACATTCTCGTGGGGTTTAATGTTGTATGCCAACAGCATTAGTACTTTTAGCAGCTGTCAGTAGCTTCATCTGTTAGGTCCACTTAATCAGCGATTACTGAGAAAATAAGCAACTTAAAACTTTTAATGTGCACACCAAAGCAAATCGTTCGGAGAACCACTGCGCAGTCCTCAAAAATATGATTAAATAAACACCCAAACCGAGCCTTAGGTTAGCCTTAGGTTTGGACTTGACGAGAGGGGCATGTCCAGGCATCTTTCGTCACACTGAACCATCCACACGCCACCTGTTTATGCATTTATGAGTTCATTGTGCAGCTGCTGTTAGCATGCTGACACCCAGACCGTGGCCCAGACACGGGCTTCATACCGGCTGTTCTGGGTGTCTATAGAAAACTTATGGGTGACGTCACGCAGGCTTTGTCCAGTACATACACAGTCTATGGTCACAACCAGGGACTTTTTCGGTCACCTCAAACTGCGACATGCTTCCACCATGTGGCTTGCAATAGGTGGGGGTCAGGAAGGGCCTTCATTGAGGATTTAACCCCTTCCAGAACACCAGCACCCACTGTCTTTTCTTTCTCCAAGCACGGTCATGGAATTCCCAAAACCACAGGAGGCTCCTTTTATCAAATTAATTCACTACCGGGCTGCTGTATGTACTCAGAGTCTATATCTGTAGGAGTGGAATTTTACCAGAAGGCCTGCTGTGTGACACCTCACCGCCAGGAGGTGGCACTCTCTGCACTGCTGTGGCTCCAGTGGCTGTCCATGATGGAAGTTGCTGTATCACATCACATCCTGTTTTTGTTGGCTCCACCTCCTGTAAAGACCACATCACACACACACACACACACACACACACACACACACACACACACACACACACACACACACACACACACACACACACACACACAGTGTGTGTGAGCTGGAGAACTCCTTCAGAGGAGGGGGCGTCTTTGTTGTCAAAGTGATCTGTTTCTTCATGTGCAGACATTCCTGACAACAGAGAGACACATGCACACATGTCCAGTACTCAGTGTGCATGTGTGCGTCCGTGTGTACAGCAATAAAGGTCACTGTAAAAAAAAAAAAAAAGTTGAGATTTGCAAAATGGCCACATTAGAGAAAAGGTACTTTGTCTTATTGTTGCACTTAGATTCCTGTGCTGTTGCTGGGCTGTTTTCATCAGCAACCGTGTTGTTTTTCAGTTTCTTGTGTGTTCTCAGGGTCACCGCAGCAGCTCCAGAACAGATTTAAGATTTAGAGTGATTTTTACGATGGATGCCCTTCCTGACACAACTCAAGTTCTACACAGAGAAACACACACAGCCCCTGGTCTTCCCGAGGGATCTCCCAGCCAAGTCCGGATCGGGTTTTACTCTGCTTTACTTCTGAGAGCTGACAGGATCAGGTCTGCACAAAGCAGGATGACCGGAGTGTACGAACAGCTAATTCATCCTACTGTACGTGACTTAATCGGGTATAATAGAAATTATTATGACTTATCAGGGATCATCAATATAGCGATCATCATGTCCATCCATCCATCCTTTTATTTTTGCTTGCTAGCAATATATCTCAAGAACCAGTTGACCAATTTCATTCATATTTTGCATAAGTGTGGACTTGGGTGATCCCTGACACCAGTCAATTATGGTTACCTTGGGATCAATGTCAAGGTCACAATGAGATATTCAAGATATTGTCATTGCCACCCTTGTTGGTGTGATATCTCAAGAACCAGTTGACCAATTTCATTCATATTTAGCATAGGTGTGAACTTGGGAGATCCCCGACACCAGTCAGTTATGGTTACCTTGGGATCAATGTCAAGGTCACAGTGATATATTCAAGATATTGCCATTGCCACCCTTGTTGGTGTGATATCTCAAGAATCATGGGGTGCGGGGGGATATGCCATCTCCCGATGACTCTTGTTCCATATTGTGGTATCATTGCACTGAAGTAACATAGTATACTATGTGACTATATCCCATTCAGCAGCAGTCCCAAAAACCAGTTTTATTTGTTGTTATCTATCGTCCTCCTGGTCGTTACTGTGAGTTTCTCTGTGAATTTTTGGACCTTCTGTCTGACTTAGTGCTTAGCTCAGATAAGATAATTATAGTGGGCGATTTTAACATCCACACAGATGCTGAGAATGACAGCCTCAACACTGCATTTAATCTATTGTTAGACTCGATTGGCTTTGCTCAAAATGTAAATGAGTTCACCCACCACTTTAATCATACCTTAGATCTTGTTCTGACGTATGGTATGGAAATTGAAGACTTAACAGTATTCCCTAAAAACCCCCTTCTGTCTGATCATTTCTTAATAACATTTACATTTACTCTGATGGACTACCCAGTAGTGGGGACTAAGTTTCATTACAGTAGAAGTCTTTCAGAAAGCGCTGTAACTAGGTTTAAGGATATGATTCCTTCTTTATGTTCTCCAATGCCATATACCAACACAGGGCAGAGTAGCTACCTAAACTCTGAGTCAGATAGATTATTTCGTCAATAGTTTTATATCCTCCTTGAGGACAACTTTGGATGCTGTAGCTCCTCTGAAAAAGAGAGCCTTAAATCAGAAGTGCCTGACTCCGTGGTATAACTCACAAACCCGCAGCTTAAAGCAGATAACCCGTAAGTTGGAGCGGAAATGGCGTCTCACTAATTTAGAAGATCTTCACTTAGCCTGGAAAAAGAGTCTGTTGCTCTATAAAAAAAAGCCCTCCGTAAAGCTAGGACATCTTACTACTCATCACTAATTGAAGAAAATAAGAACCCCAGGTTTCTTTTCAGCACTGTAGCCAGGCTGACAAAGAGTAAGAGCTCTATTGAGCCGAGTATTCCTTTAACTGTAACTAGTAATGACTTCATGACTTTCTTTGCTAATAAAATTTTAACTATTATAGAAAAAATTACTCATAACCATCCCAAAGACATATCGTTCTCTTTGGCTGCTTTCAGTGATGCCGGTATTTGGTTAGACTCTTTCTCTCCGATTGTTCTGTCTGAGTTATTTTCATTAGTTACTTCCTCCAAACCATCAACATGTCTATTAGAGCCCATTCCTACCAGGCTGCTCAAGGAAGCCCTACCATTAATTAATGCTTCGATCTTAAATATGATCAATCTGTCTTTATTAGTTGGCTATGTACCACAGGCTTTTAAGGTGGCAGTAATTAAACCATTACTTAAAAAGCCATCACTTGACCCAGCTATCTTAGCTAATTATAGGCCAATCTCCAACCTTCCTTTTCTCTCAAAAATTATTGAAAGGGTATTTGTAAAACAGCTAACTGATCATCTGCAGAGGAATGGTCTATATGAAGAGTTTCAGTCAGGGTTTAGAATTCATCATAGTACAGAAACAGCATTAGTGAAGGTTACAAATGATCTTCTTATGGCCTCAGACAGTGGACTCATCTCTGTGCTTGTTCTGTTAGACCTCAGTGCTGCTTTTGATACTGTTGACCATAAAATTTTATTACAGAGATTAGAGCATGCCATAGGTATTAAAGGCACTGCGCTGCGGTGGTTTGAATCATATTTATCTAATAGATTACAATTTGTTCATGTAAATGGGGAATCTTCTTCACAGACTAAGGTTAATTATAGAGTTCCACAAGGTTCTGTGCTAGGACCAATTTTATTCACTTTATACATGCTTCCCTTAGGCAGTATTATTAGACAGCATTGCTTAAATTTTCATTGTTACGCAGATGATACTCAGCTTTATCTATCCATGAAGCCAGAGGACACACACCAATTAGCTAAACTGCAGGATTGTCTTACAGACATAAAGACATGGATGACCTCTAATTTCTTGCTTTTAAACTGAGATAAAACTGAAGTTATTGTACTTGGCCCCACAAATCTTAGAAACATGGTGTCTAACCAGATCCTTACTCTGGATGGCATTACCCTGACCTCTAGTAATACTGTGAGAAATCTTGGAGTCATTTTTGATCAGGATATGTCATTCAATGCGCATATTAAACAAATATGTAGGACTGCTTTTTTGCATTTGCGCAATATCTCTAAAATTAGAAAGGTCTTGTCTCAGAGTGATGCTGAAAAACTAATTCATGCATTTATTTCCTCTAGGCTGGACTATTGTAATTCATTATTATCAGGTTGTCCTAAAAGTTCCCTGAAAAGCCTTCAGTTAATTCAAAATGCTGCAGCTAGAGTACTGACAGGGACTAGAAGGAGAGAGCATATCTCACCCATATTGGCCTCTCTTCATTGGCTTCCTGTTAATTCTAGAATAGAATTTAAAATTCTTCTTCTTACTTACAAGGTTTTGAATAATCAGGTCCCATCTTATCTTAGGGACCTCATAGTACCATATCACCCCAATAGAGCGCTTTGCTCTCAGACTGCAGGCTTACTTGTAGTTCCTAGGGTTTGTAAGAGTAGAATGGGAGGCAGAGCCTTCAGCTTTCAGGCTCCTCTCCTCTGGAACCAGCTCCCAATTTGGATCAGGGAGACAGACACCCTCTCTACTTTTAAGATTAGGCTTAAAACTTTCCTTTTTGCTAAAGCTTATAGTTAGAGCTGAACCATCCCTTAGTTATGCTGCTATAGACTTAGACTGCTGGGGGGTTCCCATGATGCACTGAGTGTTTCTTTCTCTTTTTGCTCTGTATTCACCACTCTGCATTTAATCATTAGTGACTGATCTCTGCTCCCCTCCACAGCATGTCTTTTTCCTGGTTCTCTCCCTCAGCCCCAACCAGTCCCAGCAGAAGACTGCCCCTCCCTGAGCCTGGTTCTGCTAGAGGTTTCTTCCTGTTAAAAGGGAGTTTTTCCTTCCCACTGTCGCCAAGTGCTTGCTCACAGGGGGTCGTTTTGACAGTTGGGGTTTTTCTGTAATTATTGTATGGCTTTGCCTTGCAATATGAAGCACCTTGGGGCAACTGTTTGTTGTGATTTGGCGCTATATAAATTAAATTGATTTGATTTGATTTGATGCTCCTGTATTGCTAGTTAGCTTGCTCACATCTTGGTAAGATGTCTTGTAAATCACCTCAGAGGTATTGTCTGCTTATAACAACAGGGTTTTAAATTTAAAAGTGTTTATTTCTCACGAACTTTAATAAAATATAACAGAAAAAATGCCCAACATTTTAGATTTATACAGAAACAGCTGTCTGGGAGAATAGTAACCAACCAATGCACACCTTGCTGTCTTTACTTGGATTGGCAGCATGATGTATTTTAGTCTCAGGAAGTGACACAACTAAAACACGAGTTTGACCAAGAACTTCTGAAATTTAACAAATTCATCATTTTACCTCCAAAGGGCTTTAATAAATCTCAGGATGGAAGCATTTCCACAAAACAAGCTAATAGAACCAATTTGTCTTTTTCATGGTGTGAAACCAAACTCAAACTTTATTTTGTCTCATTCATATTTTATGTTCTTGACAATCAAACTAACCCATCATCCACCCGACACAACCTCAAGATGTTTCTGGGCGCCTACGTGTTTCCTTCCCGTCATGTTCAACATTCTAGTTTGACCGACACTCTGTGAGCTTTCAGCATATCTTCACTTTCTATTTTAAGGTCTTACAAACTGAGAAGTGTTTTATTAACAGTCCGTGTCAGGCAGGAAGTGAAAAGCCCCAAACACGCCACCACAAAAACTACCAGCTTTAATGTCTGCACTGCGCGCTCACAGTACTATTCCTCTCTGATAAAACTGTTGTGAAAGAGCTCGAACAATAAGGAAGTGCATCTGATATGAGGTGGCTTGTGAGATACTTTCACCACCAACAAGGAGGATTTACGTAATTTAGTTTGGTAGCTTCAGCAGATATTATTGAACCAGAAAAAAAATAAACAATAACCAGGGTCATTAAATTCTGTAAAATATGTACTGGAAGAGATGGAGCAAGGAAATGAAAAAATAAAACTGTAAGTTAGCTTGAGGTGTGAATATAGCCTTGCCTGGTGTAAGTTGATGAAGAGGTTGGGCCTGTCGCGGCAAAAATTCTGTGTAATATGGAGCAAATCCAGAAAAAAAGGGTCAGGGTTAGGACATTATAAGAAAGTAAAATGACCACAACAACAAAGAGTCCAAGCAGCGATGGCTCTAAGCTTTGCTCCAGCAGTCAAAAGTAGTTCTGTGTTCTGTGTGGATATGTGCTAGCTTGGCTACTCGGCATACCCGGCAGCGCTACAAAAACAAGCTGAAGCGTAGTCGCTACTACATGAGGTAAAGGCAATTTTAAGTTTTATTCTTAATAGGACAATGTGTATTTTAAATAATTTTGCACTTTGAAATCACTAAATCAGCCTTATCAGCACATGTTAATTCAGGCAAAAAACTGTATTGTTAGCAAGAACTTGATCTGGAATTTTTTGTTACTGTATGTACACTCACCGGCCACTTTATTAGGTATACCTTGCTTATACCAGATTGGGCCCCCCTTTTGTCTTCAGAACTGAATTAATTCTTCATGGCATAGTTTCAACAAGGTGTTGGAAATGTTCCTCAGAGATGTTGGTCCATGTTGATGTGATGGCATCACGCAGTCGCCCACTCAACCAGTCTGCCCATTCTCCTCTGACCTCTGATATCATCAAGGCATTTTTGTCCCCCCAACTGGCACTCACTGTATATGAACTCTTTTTTGGACCACACTCATCTTCAACCGCTTATCCAAGATCAGGTCACGGGGGGCTGGAGCCTATCCCAGCAGACATAGGGCATGAGGTGGGGTACACCCTGGACAGGACCATTCTCTGTAAACCCTAGAGATGGTTGTGTATGAAAATCCCAGTATACTCAAAAAATTGATGCATTGGATGAACTCAATTCAATTATGAGCAGGATTTCCATCTAATAACTATGTGTAGTCCCAACTCAAATTAAACTGAATTATCTTGCATGGATGTGCTTTATTTGAGTTGGGGCTACACATAGTTATTAGACAGAAATTCTGCCCACAATTGAATTAACTTCATCCAAAGAGCCATTTTTTTGAGTGTAGATCAGCAGTTTCTGAAATGATGAGACCAGCCTGTCTTGCACCAACAACCATGTCACTTTCAAAGTCACTTAAAGCTTTCTTCCCCATTCTGATGCTCAGTTTGAACTTCAGCAAGTCGTCTTCACCGCATCTAGAGCCCTAAACAAGTAGCTGAAAAGGTGTACCTAATAAAGTGGGCGGTAGGTGTAAATACATTCATTTTAAATCAGGTGGTAGTACTTAGCAATGTTGAGTCCTCTCAGCTTAAGCTCCTCAGCTACACCACCAAGGGAAAATCGTGGCTCCATTTCGGTGCACCGTAGTGGACTTTTAAAACCGTCACTGCTTCAATTCTATGTTAAGCGAGTTCTTAAAACTTTTGGAGAAAATGTTACAGCAAACTACAAATAATTTTTCTCATATATGTGTGGTGCCGGAGGGGCTATGTGCCCCAAAAGATCAAAGTTTGTTTTACCCAAAGACACTTTAGCATTTCTTCACAATCAGGGGCCAAGTGAACTACAGTCGTCCAATTAGAAGGCACCGTAGGATTTTGGGGCACATCTGCAAAAACATTTAAGATGGATGGTTTTGGTCTTTGGAAGAGGAATGCACCCTCACTTGAAACAACTGAACACTGGAAATTTAACATTGGATTTGCTGCATAAAAGCAGCGTTGGTACACTAGAGACATTTAGTGACATGAGACACGGAGAAAATATGAGTGAAATATGCACCTGACATACGTGAGATTATTGTGAGACACGTGTCTGAGCGACACTTTGTGGTTAAAAGACCACATGCTGCTTCTGGAGTGCCAGCACCACATTGATTGATCACATTTGTCTTCTCATGAACAACTAAACCCCCACTGCCCCACCCAGCCACACACACACACACCAACTGGAAATCCACAAAGCCTGCCTTCCACATAGCAGCTCACACTTGTGCACAAATGTCAGATCACATTTCAGGTTCCCACTGCACAGGTGTGACTCTGAATTTACTCTGAATATATGAATAAAACCTTAATAAAATGGTTACATAAAGTTCAAAAAGGATGCTCTCCTTTTACGCTTTGCAAAGAGCTAATCGTGTAAAGTTAAACATCTACTTGCACACTGCGGTTGATGCAGGTGTGTTCAACTTACACGGGAGATAAGAGCTGAAAGTCTTTTTTGTGCATGAAGGCGTCACCCTGTGCGTAAATAACCATTAGAATGCAAGACCTTTGTCTGGCATGACCTACATGCTCTGTGTCATATCTCTGTGTCTCACTGAAGCCAAGCCGATATGATGCAGGATATTAAGGTCTTTTGTGGGATCAACTGCAATATTAAAGCCATTTTGCCTGGAAAAGAATTTCCAAGATAACTCTCTTGGTGTTTAACATTTGAAAGTCAGTGTTGTCTATAATGACATCTCCCAAGATGTTTTTCTGAAACACTTTCCTTAAGCTGGTCTCCCATTGTTGATTTTGGCACAAAAAAAAAAAAAAAAAGATACCCAATCAAGGCATAAACATATGTATAATGTGCAGTAATAGTAGTGTTGTACAATGCTTTTACCAATCAGTTAGGTTTTGAACATGTTCAAAAAATTTGCAATGTCTGGATAAATCAAGATCCAAAAATCTGAATAATCAGATGTAATTTGTGCAGATAAGATGTAGTATGCTTTTTTATCTTAGAGATGGCTTTGGTTTATTTTGTTAGTCTATCTTGAAATAAAATTATTGCTGCTTGAACATGGATTTGACTGCTCAGTTATTTTGATGCCAGGATACAATGGACCAAGGAGAGATTGGGGGGGCATAGCTTCCTTGAAGCGCAACTTGACTCTCTGTGAGGCACACAGCGCCACTCATCGATCTTGAATGTGGCAAAAGAAGGAACTGAAACTTTTTCTGCTTGTGGTAGGACTTCATCTGAAGCCATCAAAGTTTCCTGCTTGGCACTAACTGGCTATCATCGATATACAATATTATTATATGGCTGCGACGCTACGCACGCTCTGGTAGGCTGATTTCCGGTCTGATATCAGACTGGATACCATTACAATCGGCCCAGAATGCATATTACATTCGTTACAAACCAGAAAGCTAAAACACGATTCGAAAAACCAAGTCGTACATAAACATACTCCATAAATATCTAAACAGCATCGGAAAGAACACACAGATTGAAATCTTACCAACTAACGACAGGACCATCTGTTAGCAAGTTCTTCACGGAGGTGAAGCGAACAGGTCTCTGACTACGAGCCCAAAACCGTCACCAGCTTTCAAATTCGGGTGCTACCGTAAGTTTGCATGTTTATATATATAATAGCCATATAATAAATCAATTATTAACCTTGTTTGCTTGGTCTGTACGGGAATAGAGTCCTTGGTGTTTTTCACGCGGACCGAGCATCAGCGAGTCTCATATTTTCCCGTACAGAGCTTGTGCTCAGTTAATAATCCTTTCATATTACACATGAATTTTGACTGCTATTATAATAAATTGGGTCTGATCTCCTCATTTTTGGAATCAGGAAGGCAATCAGTGCCACAAATTATGAATGGGCAACCGACTCTCTTACATATTAAAACCTTCCAACAGGCATGATGAGCAAGAATGCAAACATAGGGTGTACGCCATCTGGTGGTGGAACTGCTGTATTGCAGACATGGATGAGAGGAACACTGAAAAGTTATTCAAATTTCAATGTTTATTAGTGAATCATGTTTGTGATTTGACTTGATTTGATAAGCAACTAGAAGCACTCGGAGAGTGCAAACCTCCGCCAAGGCCATGGGGTCACTGACGCCATAACATCTACACGCCGTGGAATCATTGAACCTAAAAAAGTCTAACAATGATGTTGGCTAATAAAAAAAGTTTCATCTGCTGTGACTGGATAGCATGTATCCTTAGTGCTTGGCATCACAGTTTATTGCAACTTGCACCTTTCCCAGAAGCTACTGTCATCTGAGCACTGATATTGATATTGCATGTGCTTATAGACAAAAACAAATAAGAGACAAAATTCAATTTATTATTCAACTAAACTGCAATATATGAATTTTTTAACATTTATGAAACACTTCTCTAAATAAATAACAGTAAATTCTGAAATAGAACTATTTTTTAAGTGCTGCATGTGCTACACAAGGCCATAGGGTCACTGATCCTAAAAGGATTCCATCCTTGGCACAGTGATCTATTCAACAATTCAGTGTTACAAACCAAACCTATGATACATACACTTTTCTTTCCTTTATATTTGACATCCTTGACCATGAAAACATACCACTAGAACTTGGAATCACTTTTATGTCTTTATTAGTTTAAATTTTTTTTTTTTTTACGGTATTTTTCGGGTAATGGCGGTTTTCTTCTGGATCTAGCTCTATACACATTTGAAGCTACATCAATCTGATGACACTTACTGAATCAGTAGAGATTAAGCTACAGTTTGGTGTTAGTTGTGCATCTCTAGCTTCATTTGTCACCCTCACACTGACACAGTTTCTATTTTCCCTATATTTTTGCATATTCTGGATCACCAGCAGTGAAAAAGTAATCCAATTACTGATTACTGTTTACTCCTTGAAAAAGTAACTTAGTTACTTTACTGATTACTCAATTGAAAAGTAACTAAGTTAGATTACTAGTTACTTTTTTAGTTACTTTTCCCAGCTGCCGACAACAACCCTCTGCCACCTCAACATGACAATGATACCTGTTTTGCCAAACTCACTTTATAGTCACCCTTTCTTGACTTCAATGAAAATATCTACTTGTTTTATAAAAAGTAAAATAAAGACGTCTTTCTTGACCTCATATTTAACTGTTGACAGCACTGTAACAGTAAAACTTGCAATTTCTAACCTACATTGTTTATAATTGTAACTACTGAATTCTTTCTATCATTTTTCTAATATTTAAATTCTCTCTAAACATTTTACTTGTCCAAATTATTATTATAAGTAGTATTAGCAGTTGTAGTAAACAAAAAAGGCTTCAAAACTGGACCTTTAATCTAGGGGTGTTGTGGGGGGGGGGGCACATCCTTGCCCCACACCCCCATTCCATCTGGATTCGCCCGCTTTGGCGTTTGAGCACAAAGAATGGATAACATTTATTTATGCAGAAAACATGACCAGATTTACAGGTAAGAAAGTTTTATTGCATTTTCACATCATGTGGTCCTCAAAAAGAGAGTTTAAGTGCATTTGAGTGGAAAATAGTGTTAGTTGTTGACGCGCTGCGGAGGATCAGCTGTTTTTAGCAGCAGATACGGAGCGGCTCAGCTCAGAATTCTAAATAAAGGAGAAAAAAAAGCATAAAAATGTCTTTGTAAATCACAGTGCAGGTGTGCTGTTATCACTGCGCTTTAAGAGGTGAGGACGAGTTGTAGCTGCTGTAGAAAACCGTGGATGAAAAGCTCACAGCTCGTTTAAAGTGGGCAGTTCAGTCGAACTCCGACCTCCTGCCCACGGACCAAGTTTAATGCTGCTATCGACCCACAATGAAAAATAATAGTAACGCACAGTGACATGGAGAAGTAACTTTAATCTGATTACTGATTTGGAAAAATTAACGCGTTAGATTACTCGTTACTAAAAAAAAGTGGTCAGATTAGAGTAACGCGTTACTCTAATCTGACCACTGATCACCAGATCTGGAATCCGGATGCGATCATCACCAAACTTTGTTGTTTGATAGAACATTTGATTACGTTACACCCTAATTTGTTTCAAGCCTTTCTGCCTTGTTTTTGTGGAGTTAGAAACGAGAATGTCAAAATTCCCCCTATCCCGCAATGGTGAAGAATCCTTTAAAAAATTCCTGGATCCGGATCGTGATCTGGATTACCACTAAAATTTAATCACTTGTTCCTCTTGTCATTTCCAACCACTCCACAAAATGTCATCAAAATCCGTTCAAAACTTTTTGAGTTATCCTGCTGACAAACAGACAGACAGACAAACAAACAAACAAACTCGACCGAAAACATAACCTCCTTGGCAGAGGTAATAAAAAAGTACAAGTAAATTGAAGATAGATTATATTTTGTCTTGATGTAAAAGAAATAACTGTAAACACAGATGTCTGTGTTTTGTAATATGCTAGAATATTTATAATTACAACACATTTCTGGTTGTGGGTAGACGGGAATGTATGTGTAAAGAATTCTGTGTCACACAACAGAAGGAACAGATGCAGAATGTTCTGCAATATTCGCATTTTTTTGTCTTTTCTCTCCCACACCTTCAGTAATTTCCACTGGATGAATGATTAAATTCCAAAGTCCAAAGGGTCTTGCCATGTGTGTGCCTTTCTTCCCTTTCATTTCCTCCCCTCTTCTCCTTAATTCTCCATTTTTCCTCCTTATTGGTCTCTGTAATCTCCTGCTCTTTGCCTTCTCCTCGACTTCTCCTCCTCCACGTCATTATCTTCACCCCCCTGAAGTTTTACCAAACGCATTCCTCGCCCCTCCTCCACTGTGCCCCTGGGCGCCGGCCGGCCGGCCCTACACTCCAGCCGTCTGCTAGATGCTCCATTAGGACCTCAAACAGTCCCAGTGTTTTATTTAAAGTGCTCACAGATAAACAGAAGTGCAGAGGAAAGAAAAAAGTGAGAAGGTGTAAGATGAAGCGTGATTCCAGATGGTGCCATGGCAACGGACAGAAGGAAACACGCACATGATGGCACACGCGTTCCCTCGTGTCGTGTGTAAAGGCATCAACAGTGACAATCCATAAGGAAGAGTTACCCCCCCCCCCCCCCCAACTCCCCCACCAAACACCCCCCTCCCCACCACCAAACCCACTTGGTATTTGAGAAGGAAACAAACAGACATTTTTGGATGTGTGAGGACTTGTTAAAAAACTGCATCTAGAACTTTTACCTCCAAGCGTCACTGCTGGGCGAATTCTTAAAGTCTTAACCCTCAAATAGGCCTTTGAAATCCTGCTAGAAAAGTGAGTTTGAGTCTCGGGTTTTGCCAAAAATTGTTCTCACTGAAAAACTCAAAGTGTACTCGTGTCAAACACAAACTTCTCAGTTTGACCCAGAGACAAAAACAAGCTGTAAACAGATCCATGCTGTGAAGAATGTGATCACACTTTTCATTGGCCGTCTTTGGTCAGAACTAAAAAGATAAGCAGAGTTTTACGCTGCTCAATGCAAAGCAAGACATTCAGACCTCAGTTGTATAATATTATCTGAACTACTGTCAATTTATGGTCTCTGGAGAATACCTCCTACATCATCCTATGATTTGAGAAATGTTTGTTCGTCTGAGGTCCTTGAGCCATTTTCAACAAAACCTACAGTGTGTATGTGGGTTGATCCCAGAATTGGGCAGCACAGCCTCGTTTGAGGGCGGGCACTAAATGGGTCAAATATGACGCATATGACGTAATTTCTCTATTTCTGGGTACAAAAACACTGCATTTTCTCTGAGTTTTTGGGCACATTACATGCAAACAAAGTGAAAATGCAAAGAAAAAGTGAGGATGTGGTGGAAAGTGGACATGTGTTGCGGTTTGTTGATGACCCGGAGCTCACATGTGTCAAGGCGGTTTTGCAGACGAGAGAACAGAGCTACTCTGGTTAGCTATGTAGGCTAACACTTACTAACATGACGTCTCCCGTGTGCCTCGTCTTCTCTTCTCCACTGGAAACTGAAAAAAAAAACACTTTCCGCAACTGCTTCGGTGATTGCAGCCGAAAACAAAACAGTACCATTTATCCATATGAAGTTATGTTGTGTATACATCGCACAACGGCAGCAGCTGTCCCCATAAGTGGTCAAATCCCACGATATCACGCACAGTTCAAACGAGACTGTGCTGCCCTGTTGCCCTTAAGAGGTTTATTGTTTTGGCATAGGTCAAGTTCACTGGAGTCATATTTTTAAAAAATAAAAATTTGCACTCATCCAATGTCCACCAAACTCTGCATACATATTTGGCTCTGGTATTGTCCACTTGAGGTCAAATTTGTCACAGATCAATCATTGTGGTCAAGGTCATGTCTGTGTTAACTGCCAAATTTTACCAAACTTGGCAAGTCAATGAAGTAGTAAAAAAGTAAGTCCACAACTCCTGAATGGGACTCCAGTCCATCACAGTTTACTTCCCAGCCAGCTGGATGGACTAAAAGAATGCAGATTAAGGACTTTCTCCAGGGGCAAAGACAAGTGGCATGAGCGAGATTCAAACCCACATCTATATACTGGCAGGACGTCAATGAAGGTTGACAATGAAACTGTCCTTCAAGAATTAATTTCAGCAAAGGTCAAGTCCAAGGAATTTGTTTTTACCAGCATTTGCACCAAATGTGGTACACACTTAGGTGGATTCCAGAATTGCCCTTCGTAGGTCAATCATTTGGGTGAAGTTAGCCCTTTCTGTCTTCATGTCCACGGGTACTATTGCAGAGTAAGCTATAATGTAAATTTTGTGACCTTGACCTTTGATAATTTCTTTCAGAATGTATCAATGCCAGGGAGGGCTAATGACCAACCTGTTTTCCAAGTGTGGCAGCCATAGCTTCAGTTATGACATATTTCATTTCAGACAGACTCAAGCTCATAAGAGCACGCAACTTAGACCTGGGTTCAATTCCCCATCAATATACCTGTTTGTGTCCTTGGATAAGACACTTCAGCAGTATCCCAGTCCACCCAGCTGTAAATGGGTACCGGCCTTGGCTTAGGAAGTATCCAAGGGACATAGTACACTCTCATCCACTCCATTATACAGAATCCAGGAATGGGCACTGGTGTCTCATGACATAAATGGGAGGATGCCCACATTTCACCTGGCTGCAGCAGATGGATGTCTACTTTCATGAGATGGAGATGATCGGTTGTGTGTTTTGAATTTTGAGCCATTTGAACTGAATGGAAAAAGTCACAGTTGGATACTTAACTTTTAAATTGTGTTGATGTCAGTGCAGAAGCAAAATGGTTTTGATTGTGGGAAATAATTTGAGGGGCGGCACGATTGTTAGTAATTAGCATTCTTGCCTCACAACAAGAAGGTCATTGGATCACTTTCCACCTGGGCCCTTCTATGTGGAGTTTGCATGTTCTCCCCATGTTCAAGTTGGTTCCCTCTGGGTGCTCCGGCTTCCTCCCTCTTCCAAAGACATGTAGGTCAAGTGAATTGGTGACTGTTAATTGTCTGTAGGTGTGCATGCATGTGTGAATGTGATTGTCTATATGTGGCCCTATGACAGACTGGTGTCCTGTCCAGGGTGTACCCTGCCTCACACCCTGTGTCTGCTGGGATAGGCTCCAGGCCCCTGTGACCCTTGCATGATTGGAGTAAGCGGGTATAGAATGAATTAATTAAATGATTTGACCATATCAAGACCATACAACATCTATGAAAAGCTGTTTGGGGGTGTCTTACGATGTCTCACAGCATACACTGTAGGACAGGCGTGGGCAATCATGTGCCATGAAGGGCCGAGACACTCCGGGTTTTCCTTACTACCAATCACCACAGCAGGTGATTTCATTCATGATCAGGTGTCTCAGCAGATGATTTCATTGACGATCAGGTGTTTATGTTCAGGGGACAAGCTCATCAGCAACCCACCTGCTGAGGTGATTGGTTGCAAGGAAAACCTGTAGTGTCTCAGCCCTTGCTGCCCATCCCTGCTGTAGGATAAACCTGCTTGATTTAGTCCCTGAACTACTCACCAAACACTCTGTAATACATAGGCAGGTTTTGTCTCTGAATTTGACTTGTTTCTGTGGCTGAAACTGCTTTTAGAGAATGAACTGTGCTCTACAGTACTCTTACAGTGAGTACGGCCTGGCAAATTGCTGCACACACACAATGAGTGGAAACATCTAAAGATGGTGCAGGTCATGCTCTTTTCATGCACTTAGCTTTGAAGTGAAGTCCTTTGTTGTTACTGGGCTGAGGTAAACCACATACTGCCATGTCTCACTTCCTCCCTGTGGGACAGCATGCAGCACTCCTCTAAAAGCAGAACTTCAGCAAACACACATAGTTTGGAGGAAATAACCATCCATGAGACTAATACTGTTCAGTCTGGACTCTTACATCTGTTTGATATCTTACATCTGTCAGTGCAGCTAAACAGTAACAAATAATTCAGTTTGTTCCTCTAATTAAGAGAGGCTCTTATGTCAAGCACCATTTGTCATTTTGGTGCACACGGCAGGCATTAGTCTGCGAATGGACTTTTATTTTATTTTAACATTGCAATGACAAAGATGCCAAAAAGAACTCTGAAAAAGAGAGTGGAAAATAAACAGCAACAAACATACAAACAAACAACTATACTTACTTTGAGGAGGTGGTCAGAACGATCATAGAAGTCTGCAGGATTCTGTGTATATTGAGCAGATGTGAGTCATGTGAATGAACGTGTGCATATGACTGTGAAAATCTATGAATCTATGTGCAGAATGTGAAAGATAACAGATGTATGATAAAGTAAGTTAATTATTATTGTGGATTGCATCAGTGCCACTGAGAAGTAGCTCCACGGGCCCACAGCAAGCACCACAGCGCCACCTGGGAGAGTATGAGAAGGGGCTAATGACACCAGGAGGCAAGAAGCAGCCATGGAGACCACAGACAAGCCAAACAATGAAATGGTGCAACAGGAGAGAAGCTGCCTTATGAGCATGAGACACTGGACACAAACCCGCAACCTCACACTGAACAGATCCAAAATCCAACTCCCACAGAGAGAGATGGCCAATGGGACTGCCCACCAGAGCAAGAAGCAGCAACAACCACACCTGCTACTGTATCCCCTGGGGTCAAGGTCCTCCACCGGTGCAGAGGAAAGGGATCCCATCCGCTGCCAGTTCCTGGCACACATCACCACAAGCCACCCACCACCCACTGGGAGGTGTCCCATACTGCCCAGAAGCACACCAAGACAACCTCACAATACACTATCCCCCACGACCACCACCCAGCCCAAAACTAAGATAGAAAACAAAATGTAAAAAAATAGTCATGACTATTTAAAATCAATTCAGTTGTGGATCTGGCTGTTCTTGTGGAAGGTCTGAGCCATGGTCACTACCTACCTAAAGTTTTCTATACCATGGCAATTAATCACATTTATTATGTTATCACATTTTGTTATGTTACAGCCTTATTCGAAAGTGGATGAAATTCATTTATCTCCTCCAAATTATACACAAAATACCCCATAATGACAATGTGAAAAAAGTTTTTTTTTTTTTTTTTTTTTTAGATTTTTACAATTCATTAAAAATAAAATTAGAAATCAGTATTCACAGCCTTTGCCATGAAGCTCAAAACTGAGCTCAGGTGCATCCGGTTCCCCACTGATCATCCTTGAGATATTTCTACAGCTTAATTGGAGTCCACCTGGGGTCAATTCAGTTGACTGGATATGATTTGGAAAGACACACACCTGTCAACATACAGTATAAGGTCCCACACTTGACAGTGCATGTCAGAGAACAAACCAATCATGAGGTCAAGGAATTGTCTGTAGACCTCTGAGACTGGACTGTCTCAAGGCACCAATCTGGGGAAGGCAACAGAAACATTTCTGCTGCTTTGAAGGTCCCAATAAGCACAGTGACCCCAATCATCTATCAATGGAAGAAGTTCAGATCCACCAGGACTCTTCCTAGAGTTGGCTGCCCATCTAAACTGAGCAATCGGGGGAGAAGTGTTGTGAAAGTGTAGTGACACGGACCCACAACAGGGGGCGCAAATGAACGGTCAATAGATGAGCCAAAGGTAACAATTTAATGTTGTGAAACGTGCACAACGAACATACAGACAATCTCAGAATATAATTACAGTCAAATTACAAAGGTGACGTGTGGGCAGGCTCAAGGATAAAGACGTCTGTCCTGAGAAGAGCCGGAACCACACGATTTCCGCCCCCACAGAACCTGGTGAATACTGGAGCCGCCAAGTCCCGAATTCCCAGGTGATCACCGTCCCCAACTGTCAGATCTGGTTACTGCTGGCGAAGAACAAAGACAGTCAAGTGTGGGTGTGTGTACACCCAGTAACAACAGCGGTGGGAATGCCACCATCCACCTCTCACTCAATATGTGCAGAGTACCGCAGTGATTCCTCAGGGGAAAAGAGTGCTGTCCTGCACTCACTCAGCCTCCACAGAAAAAGGAACCGGTACTCCTGCAAACACTCACAATATACAGATATATTGCAAAAGACACAAACGGCTGCGGATATTACCCTCCATGAAGTATGATATCTCGGCGAGGAGGTGGAGATGACGTCTGGTCTTTATGGAGTGCGATGATGAAGAATGTGTGACAGCTGTCAGGAATTAATGAGTGACAGCTGTCACTCCCGGCTGTGTCCGTGGCGGCAGCGCCCTCTCGTGCCTGAAGCCCGCACTTCAGGGCAGGGCGCCCTTTGGTGGTGGGCCAGCAGTACATCCTCTTCTGGCGGCCCACACAACAAGAAGGGTCTTAGTCAGGGAGGTAACCAAGAACCAGATGATCACTCTGTCAGAGCTCCAGCATTCCTCTATGGAGAGAAGAGAACCTTCCAGAAGGACAACCATCTCTGCAGGAATCCACTAATCAGCTGGAACTAAGCCACGCCCCCTAGTGCCGGCGTTGACAACGGCATGTGATCCTTAGGACGGCCAAAAACTCTTCCGGGACGCTTCCGGGAGCTCTTACCGTCTATGTGTAAACGGGGCTAAAGACTGAACTCTTTTGTGTGAATGCCAGGTGTCATGTTTGGAGGAAACTAGGCACCATCCCTACAGTGAGAGCATGGTGGTGGCAGCATCCTGCTGTGGATGTTTTTCAGCGGCAGAAACTCTGAGACTAGTCAGGTTTGAGGGAAAGATGAAAGCAGCATGTCCAGAGACATCCTGGTTGAAAAACCTGCGCCAGAATGCTCTTGAACTCAGACTGGGGTGACAGTTCAATCTTCAGCAGACAGTGACCCGAAGCACACAGCCAATATCAAAGAGGGGCTTCAGGACAACTCTTGAATGTCCGTGAGTGGCCCAGCCAGAGCCCAGACCTGAATCCGAGTGAACATCTCTGGAGAGATCTGAAAATGGCTGTGCATCGCGTTCCCCCATCCAACCTGATGGAACTGGAGAGGTGCTGATAGAAGAATGGACAAACTGCCTAAAGATAGGTGCACCAAGCTTGTGGCAACATATTCAAGAAGACTTGAGGCTGTAATTGCTGCCAAAGGGCATCAACAAAGTATTGAGCAACAGGGTGTGAATATGTTTGTACATGTGATTTCTTAGGTTTAGATTTTAATAAATTTGCAAAAATGAAAAAAAAAAAGAAGTTTTCATATCACTGTGGGTGTTGTGAGTAGAATTTTGAGGCGAAAAAAAAAAAAGAAGTTACTCCATTTTGGAATAAGGCGGTAACATAGCAAATATGGAGAATTGAGGTGCTGTGAATACTTGCTTGGATGCACCGTACATCTTTTGGCATCTCTTACGGCTACGGCAAGGTCCTCACAGCAGATCCAGTATGGAGATGCTATGCTGACTCCTGACGTAAAGGGAATGCTGCACAGGTGTCCTCAACCTGAGTCCTTCTTGTTAAGAAGTGCAGTAAGATCAGTGCGATTTTGTTGATAAATGGCACGTTATGTCAATGTTGGCACTGTATGACCAATTTCAGGGACAGATTGTTGACAATGTAACATCCACTGAGAGATTCTGTGATTTGTGCCCTTGCAAAAAACCCACATGGCCAAAGCATACACTGTATAACCCCTGTAATAAACTAACACTGCAAGAGAGTTTGAAACTAACCATTTTAGGCCATTTTGTTCCTAAGAGGGCAGGCATTACAGTGACTCACACAAAAGTAATGCAGATCTCATAGAGTTTATTACGTGAACTCTGATGCTGACAGTTAGTGATACACGGCAGCTGTGGCCAAGAGTGGAAAAGGGGAAATGTGTTTCTTCACGTCCAAGGTTCATCTCGCACTGGCTGCTACAGGGTGATTATTTAACAGTGAACATGGGGGGGTGGGCAGCAGGTCATACTTACAAAGAGCTGAAAATGAAAGAGGAGGGGCAGAAAACCATGATTGTCATGCATTTCCATAGTAGTAGAAGATGAGCAGCAGGGAAGAAAAACATTTTTTTCACAATCATTTCGAGCCAACAAGGACAAAAAAAGCAACATAGTGCTTTTGTTTGTTTGTTTGTTGTTTTGCTGGGTTTTAATCAAAGTGTGAAACAAGAAAACTGACAACTCCATTTTTGTGGCAGCAGATAAGAGAATATTAGAGCAGAATCCTGCAAATGGGTGATAAAAGCATCAAATTCAGTAGAAATAGGCCCTCAGACAATCCTCGTTTGAAAAAAACGATTGGCCACTTTCATTTCAGTTGGCGTTCAGGTTACACCGGAGTCAAAATTAAAAAGATGCTCCAATCATATTGAAACCTGTGCCACATTACTTGCCTAATCATAAAGATTCCAAAAAGGTATAGTTTGGATGGTCTGTAACTGAATTGTATGAGTTATGGGATAAAAACAGCAAGAATGGTGACAAAGGTCAGTGTCGGTTTGTACAGGGGTCAAAGTGTAAAGGTTGCTCCAATTTTGGTACAAAGTGTGCAAGTTACTAGTTGAGTTAACAGTTTTAAAAGGAATAGTTTGGACCTGTACATCTTTACTTCATAATACTGGCTATAGAGATCATACAAATCCACTATTTTTACAATCCAATTCTGTAAATTCACAGACTTGGTTCATTTTCAAACAGTACAAATCGTGTATAAAGCAATAAACAATTTACTTCCACAAATATAAAAATATGTTTTTTAACAGATCAGGGGAGTTACAGTCCTGAGGGGGAAATTAATTTAAAGCATCAGTGGCACGAACAACAATTAAAAGGTTTCTGTATTTCTGTCCTGTGGGGTGAGGATGTGGAACAGATTGGGAGTGGGGCTACAAACAATGTCCAAGCATGACCAGTTCAAACACAGCGGTACAAAATATGTTTTTTTCTGGTATAGGGAGGAGGAAGGGTAATGGAGGGTTAGGGTGTTTTGTTTTTTTGTTTCGCTTGTAAATATATAGTATTTGTATGTAAGTAGGGTATGTGTAGGTGTATATTATGTTTGTGTATATATGGTGTATATATGTATATGTGTATATATGTGTATGTATATGTGTATGTATGTTGATGTGTGTATGTATATGTATATATATATATATATATTGATATCGGTTTAGGTGTGTAGGAATCTATGTGTATATGTGGCAAAGGGTATTACTGGTTGTGGGGAAGAAGGGGTAGGGATAAATAAGCTGATGCTTCACCCTACCCCTTTTCGGACATGTGGGTACACAGTAGGAACTTTTTTGTTGTTGTCTTTACTGATCTATCTTGTAATTGTTGTTGTATCAAATGTTCGAAATAAACAGTTTTCATTCATTCATTCATTCATTCATTCATACTTATCACGTTATGGGGCAACATACCCGTATGTCACATAGAATCCAATAGACATAGACCTTGTTTGACCTTTATTTTGGAGATCTAGCATTCAACACTGTAAAAACTATTCCATTTATTAATCCTATTAGCTCAACCAATAATTTGCATCACTTTTTACCAAAATTGGAGCAACTTAATTTTTGACCCCTGTACAAAATGAAAATGAGCTTTGTCACCATTCTCCGCTGTTTTTATCTCATAACTCCATAGAATTCAGTCACAGATAGTCCAAACTATACCTTTTTGGAATCTTTATGAATCAGGCAAATGATGTGAATATTTTCAATATGATTGGAGCATCTTTTAATTTTGACCTCTGTGTAATTCTTCAATTGACCCCTACCTGACCACCGATTGAAAAGTCAAGTGGCCAGTTCATTCCGAGACCCTCCTGAGGGCCAGGAGAGTTTCAGAAACAAACACCACACCCATTTCTGGGATGGAGCCTCACCCCAAAACAGAGAGAGAGAGAAAAAAAAAAAAACAGAATCAGGCATCAGAACAAATACAGCACAACTTGTCAATCAACCAACAAGAAGTACAAAAGAAATACTAAGGTGATCGCCGGCCACCAGCCTTAAGCTTACTAAAAGACCTAGAATTTGGGTAAAGTTGAGGCCGCGGCCCGCTCATTTCCTATTAAAATGAATTTAAAAGAGTAAAAAGCATAGTAACATTCTATGCCAGTATGCTACCCATATTCTTAAGTCTGAACTTGAAAGTCTCCATAGAATCTGACTGTTTTATTGATGCAGGGAGATCATTCCACAGAACAGGGGCACAATAAGAGAAAGCTCTGTGACCCGCAGAATTTTTATTCACCCTAGGGACACAAAGTAGTCCTGCACCCTGAGAACGCAAAGCCCGGGCCGGTACGTAGGGTTTAATTAGGTCAGTTAAGTAGGAAGGTGTCAGTCCGTGAACAATTTCATAGTCTAGTAGCAGAACCTTAAAATCTGATCTCCCTGGGACAGGAAGCCAGTGAAGAGATGCCAAAATGGGTGTAATGTGGTCAAACTTTCTGGTTCTTGTCAAACGTCTGGCAACAGCATTTTGAAAAAATTGGAGACCCCTAATGCTGGACTGCGGTGAAACCAGAATATAGAGCATTGCAGTAGTCCAAGTAGAGAGACAAACACATGAATCAGGGTCTCAGCATGAGCCATAGACAGGATGGGACGAATCTTTGCTATATTTCGCTGGGTGGAAGAACGTCAAAACGAAGTGCTCGTTACTTTGTGATTAGACTGGGCTGAATGGGTTTAGATCATAGGCATCAACTGATTCCAGAATGGGCCAAGACAGTGCAGGTTTCATGGTAACCACCAGCTCCACCAGGTTGATTTCATTGATGAGCTCATCCCATCTGCTTCAAAGTGATGTTATAATCCAAGAAATCACCTAGTGGAGGTGGGTGGTTACAAAGAATACCTGCACCCTCTTGACCCTTTCTGGAATACATTTGACACCTATATGGTTTAGATTATTGAAAAGCATTGCGACACGTTTTGTATTTTTGACATTTGATGTGACTGTAGAAGATGTTCCTGTTGGAAATAAATACAAACCGCAATGTCCTATAATGTATAAATATATTAAAGTAAGTCCCTGACTTTATTTTCTCCACAGCAGATCCAAGGTGAATCTGCATGCTGATGTGGCACACGTTTCGACGGATGCCCTTCCTGACAAAAACTCCACATTGCTGGAAAAAGTGGGCAGGGATGAGGTTTGAACCAGGAACCTTCTGCACTAAAACCAAGCAAACTAGCCTGACAGGAAAGAGAAATTCTACAGTGTAATATATTTATACATTCATTTTACAAATATTGGAATTAGTAGCTGGATATTATTTGTCACTAAGCCTGGGCTCCCTTTCCAGACCACTACAATTTTGTGGACTTCTTCTGTGGTCTTCTGTACATTTAATGTCAGTGATCCACCCAGTGGACACACACCTATGAAAAGATGACCTGGTGTCAGTCTTTATACCTCAACCATAGTATTTTTGGAAACACATTTGTTAATTCACATCCACTCACACAGGTCGAAACTAAGATAATACAAATTAACATGAATAGATATTTCATATCACTGTGAATTAAATGGAATAAAGCCAAGGATTGTCTTGAGTATTAAGAAATAACTTTAAGCAGTCATCTGAATTAATTTACATTGCTCGTGTGGATATTTCTGTTTTTCACTGACTCGACGTGTCAACCCCCGAACATAAACAGTTCGTTTTCAAATACAAAGACACATTCACCAGCTCACATCTGACAAAACAAGCGACAGGAAACAGAACAGACATGTCCTTGTCTACTCGCTACTCCACATTTTCAGAAATAACCACCCCCGCTGTTATCGAGCCTCAGTCATACTTCCTGCCTTTCTGGCAATTGAACCCAAGCAAGGGCTCTGGGTAAACAGGAGGACCCGCCCCCCTTGTGCAGTGAGCATGAAGTAACGCTCCCACTTCCTCCTGGGAGAAACAAATGGAGAAGTGGACTCAGTTCAATTCAAGCAGAACCTTTGTGCTTGGTTCCCTTTACTCTTCACCCATCTTCCTCTCTGTTTATCAGACTCCCTGCTTTAAAATAAAATAAATGAAGAGATACATGGCCTAATACTGCACTTTATGATGTACTGTAACATAAAATATAAGAGGAATGAATGTCATAAAACACAAAACTCAACAAGGAATTTCTTATTTAAAGTATCAAAAAAAATCCCTGAACACAGAAAATACACAGTATGTTCATGTGTTCACAGTAATGCAGTGTTTCGATGCTTTTTTCCCAAACCGGAGCTGTTACTGGTGTTTTTTTTTCACCATGGTTTCCTTGACTTAACTTTGGACCAAACTACCCCCCAGTCTAATCACCTCTAGGTAACTCTCCAAGTAGATATTCCACAAAGTTTGAAGGAAATCCATCTAGACCATATTTGAGTTATCGTGCACATAGTCACACACCAGTGAAAACAAGATCCTGATCGCCACTTGACAGATGTTCAGGGTAAAAGAGACTTAACAGATTTATAGGTGTATTCATTAAGCCTCATGATTGACTGAGTTACATTTGGGAACCATGTGCAGGGGAAACTATGTGCGTACAAAAAGGAGTGAAAAGTTTATACATTTCTTATCCCAATTTATAGATTGTCTGGTCCAGTACTGTCTGGGACCAGGCACCATGCATGTTTCAGACTAGGAAGATAGTCCCAGTTTGTCAGGGACATTGTTTATTTGGGTGCTGCCCTATCACTCTGCAAAATCCAGCAGCGTTCAAAACTGTCTGGCGGGTAAATGAGCCAAAAATACACTATAGTGCTGACAGCAAGAACAGGAGAGACAGATTTCTGTGTAAATGGTGTAATTTGTACTGAAGTTCACATTTTGCAATCGTATAATGTGACAACAAAGTCATTGCACCAGCATCCAAGGTCTTCAAATTCTTTAAAATAACAACAAAAGAGTTGAATGTTTCTTCACCGTAAGCTCTTTTCACAAACGCAAGAAAGAAAATAAAAAGTTAGATTTTTACAGAAATATTGACCAGTTTGATCAGGAAATGTCTATCCATCCCATTTACTGAACCTATTTACTGCAGTTAAGGGTCACAAGGGGCTGGAGCCTGTTCCAGTGGTCCTGGACGAGAGGCAGGGTACACCCTGGGCTGGCCAAAAGTCCATCACAGGATGTCAAATAATTCTAGTTTAAAATGTTCACTATGAATCCAAACATCAGCTATCAAGTTTAAAATGTCTAAATTCTGACCATTTCCTAGTCATGAGGTGAAAATTTCCATGAGGAGTGTAAATCTCTCCCGTACAAAGCATACATTTAAAAAAAAAAAAAACATATCGTCAGCTGTAGAAATATGGACGATGATATGATTCAGGAATGATACCTGTTATTATGGAATGATTCCATCAGATGCGATTCATTTCAGTGCGAGACAGTCCAGTTTTTGTTTAATGAAGACATTCATTCTCCATAATAAAACAAATTAGCCAATGTGGCATTGTTTACCTCGAAATGAAAAATCAGCGACCTTCTTCAGGTTTTTGTTACTGTGCAGTAGCACATGGGTGCTGATGCAGTTTGTCTTTTATTCACCACTGGGGGCAGCACCACATACAGTAGCCGAAAGCGCAGCATAGGAGAAGCCCAGAAGAAGACGTCAGCTGTTATTAGCATAATATAGAGGCACATACCTTTTCCATTCTGAACTAGTATGATGACAGTATTCAAACATACAAACAGGTACATTTATGCACCATACCACCTACCACCACTGGGCATGCTGTTTTCATTTGTACCATGAAAAATTAAACATTCCTATGTTTGTCTCATGACAGTCTCCATGCTGACCTTTGAACTTATACAAGACTTTGAAGCCACACACAGTTAACCAACTTATAATGTTAAAGTTGCACCGTGGGCAGCACGGTGGCTTAGCGGTTAGCACTTTGCCTCACAGCAAGTAGGTCATGGGTTCAAATTCCCATGTGGAGTTTGCATGTTCTCCTCGTGTTTGCATGGGTTGGCACTTCCACTTCCTCCCACATCCAAAGACAATCGTCCCTTGTAAAAGAGATCTTGATCTCAATGGGACTAACCTGGTTAAATAAAGGTAAAAAAAAAAAGTTGAGCCATTGATTGGTTCAAATCAAAGATCGATACAGGAGTCCATGCACCATTGGAGTAGTCATCCAGATGCGACCGCTGCCCTAGGTGTGAACTGTGCCCGTGGACTAACCCTCGCCTAACCTGGCAGAGTTCTCTGTTGCCCTATATATAGCGGTCGCTTTTAAATTGATTTTCGATTCGTAGCGGTTACCCTGTTTCCACCTAATTTCATAAAAACATCTACGTATTGTGCAAATAACTTTACCAAAATCATAACCTTTAAAAAATACACAACAAAGAACAGTGATTCCTTTGACTATCTTATAGGGGTTTTCTGGATCATTTTTCAGACATGAACAAAACAATTTCAGGCACAACCATCAAAGTGGTGGAAAAAAGCTCCTGTTGTGATTAGTTCCACTTTGCCTTTGCAACCTGCAGGTTCGCTCACTGGTTTCAGGTGTAACACAAGAAGAAACTGCTCACATTCCTCAGAGCTGACCTCACACTCAATGGCATGATCACCAAATAGTGCGCACAACAAAGCCCCCCCAAAAGAAGCGACTACCGAAAGTCGCTGCACACCAGCTCGAGTTATCTGAGGGCATTTTTTTATTTCCCTTCTCTTTCTTGACAGCAGAAGGATCCTTATCTTAGGTTCAATGAGAGATAAGATTGCGAAATTCCTCTGTAAAATGGGAGGCATGTTAATTCCTGTCCTAATATGGCTGCATGCCTGGCAAGGAGAAAAAGAAGAAACAAAGAGGTAGGGGTGACTTTTTTATACAATCCCTCCTTGAAAAGAGCAGACCCATGATCTCTGGTGGAATGTCAGAGTTTTGCCGTTTCAAAGTAAGTCTCCAGCGTCTGTCGGTGCACATTGTGTACGACTTGTTTTCAGACACAGAGATTCTCTCACGTTGTTCTCCAGATGTCTGCTGAGACTCATGCATATTCAGCCTCTCTCCTCTTATGTACCTGCCACAGTTAATTCATGACCACGCCACGTGCACCACACACAGTCCGCCACAAAAGGCTGCTAATGAGCAGAAATGGCCACAGATCAGTGGAACAGCACGGCAGCGGCCACAGCAGGGGGTCCCCAGGCGCCGGGGCCCCGATCACACAGTGCACCCGTGGAGATTCCTGCCACTGCTGCCACGTTAAAACTTAAAGGGCTCACTTCAGCAGCTGACTGATTACTTACAACCTTATTGTAAAATGAGATAAATGCTCATATGTACGTGGATTAAAATGTCATATTTTTAATAAGATACAGTGTTACTGCTGGTGTACACTTAGTTTTCACACCCATACATTAGAACCAGAAACCTTCTGCATTGAAACCAAGGATGCTAACCACTTGGCCAGCACTCCTGCCCTGACTGTTCTATGTGCTCCAATGAAATTAGAATTTTAAATAAATATATCCAGTCTGCAGGTGCACATCAGACGTGAATATCTGGCAGTCCCGGCATCTGTACAATGTTTGAAGTTTGGATTCCCTGAGCCCAACTGTGTCATGAACCAACACTCTGTAGCACCTCACTGGGACATGTAGTGGAGTTAGGGACAGTTAGCTATGGTGCAACTTTGGTAATAAAAATGAAAGCTGGCCAAAGACAAAGGTCACAGACAGATAGGTAGATAATTAGGGGAACACTGTGCTCACTTGGAATTTGTTTTCCTTGACTAAAAGAAAATATGTAGAAAAGTCAAGGTTAAAGAAGATATACATAACTGACTTACAGATCCACTTTTGAATCAGCACAACAAGTTAGAGCAAAAACAAACTCCCTTAATTTTGCTGCAGTATAATCGTCAATAGCCACACTTTCCACTCGTACTGAAAATGCTCACTGGCAACAAACAGATTCATCACATCCATGGATTAATACGTCTCTCACATTCACATGTAATGTGTGCGATGGCACAGGTGGAACAGAAGTGTGACAGTAATTCCCCATCTGCTGCTGCAGCGGTGGCTTAGTCTAATGTCTGAGGAATGCACACAGGAGACGCTGACTCGAGGAAGAGGAATGTCCACAATTATGCTGTCTGGGTGGACTGGAGGTATGTGAGTGGGGGGGTGTTTTTTAATAGTTTATACGAAATAGGACTATTCTAGCCTGACGTATTACAGACACTAAAAATTTGAGGTAAAATGGCAAAACATATTTCGTCATATCCACACACACACCGCCCCTCATGCTTTGCCTGGATGGATGCAGGGATTACATAAATTTACATCTCATTGGCTGATACTAACTGCCAATGGTCTGCACAGATGCATCCCAGGGGATTATGGGTAATAGCTGAATGTTGCATTAAGCACAGGCTGTGTTTTCTCAGCCCTTCTGCCTTTTACTGATATTAATACTCATTAAAAACATTGCAGGTAGGGAAAGAAAAAAGCAATAAACAATGAGATTATGCTTTACTTTGGCAACACCTTTCAAAATAAAAGTCCTAGTTGAACAATTAAATCAACAAACTGTGGAAGAAAAATAATCAGCAACTAGCAGTTGAGAGTAATGTATAGATGCATGGCTGTAGAAGGCATTTTTAGACATTTTTCCACTGGAAACTCACTTGCTGCTCACACACATACATTTAGTTTATGTTTCAGTTTTTAGCAAATTTAGAGATTTTTATTTATTTTTTACTATATTAGCATGCATTTGCTTGTTCTGCCAATAGACTGTATATTTACTGGACAACCCTCCACGTCACCCACAGGTTTTCTGAAGAGCGACTTTAAAGTTCAAATAATGTGGGTTTGTGTGTCGTTATACTGGCGGTGCTTACTCCACCTATGTCCCGGGTAACCAATAAATGGGTAAAGGAGTGTAGGCACCATGTGTGGCTGAGCACAGGGAATAAAGCCTGAGCATGTCCTGTCTCAGAGTTAACGAACAAGCTAAAGCTAACAGGTTAGGATTGGTTCTTTGTTTTATTAACCCTTATATTTGTGGAATTATTTTTGTGGTTTTCATAATGGGCGGTTTGGGTATGGTCATTATAAAGGATGACCTGCTTTTTAACTCAGTAACTGTGGAATAACAGTGGTGTAAACATCACAAAGCTTAATACCTACTAACAGTGATAACAGTGCTAACATAAATTAAATTAACACAAATTAAATAAAAATTTACTTGACTTTTTTTTACTGCAGCACAGACTTCTTACATGGTTCATCTGTACAAAATAGCCTGTATGTATGTATGTATGTATTATGTATGCGGCATGATTTGTGTTCGGAGTGAAGTTTCGCAGTGATTAAGCGATCGACACCAAACTTGGTATGGTGGCGGGGGCACCAAGGTGGACGTCTTTGGGGCCTTTGTGTTGAAAATGCACGCGCACGTGCATTTTCAACACAAAGGCCCCAAAGACGTCCACCTTGGTGCCCCCGCCACCATACCAAGTTTGGTATATATATATATATATATATATATATATATATATAATTATATATATATATATAGATATATACACACACACACAGACACTAGATTAAAGCATCACACACACACATTTTAAAGTGAAAGTTCTTTTTGTCTAAGAATTCTAGCAATAATGATTAAAGATGAATTTTGTAATAGATAAATACAGAGAATAGATTAAAACATTAAATTACTGGTTGACCAGTAACCATGAAGATTTAAAGTGAAAGTTATTTTGGCTATGATTTCTAGCAATAATGATTAAAGATGAATTCTGTAATAGATAAATAGACAAAGAGAATAGATTAAAGCATCAACTTATTGGTTGCCCAGTAACCATAAAAGATAAATAGATAAAGAGAATAGAAGCAGCCATAAAGAATTAAAGTGAAAGTTCTTTTTGTCAAAGATTTCTCACAATAATAATTAAAGCTGAATTCTATAATAGATCTATAGATTATTTCTAGCAATAATGATTAAAGCTGAATTCTGTAATATATGAATAGATAAAAGAATATAATAAACCATAAATAATTAAAGGGAAAGTTCTTAAATACAGAAGTGACATCAAATCATTAAAGTACAGAAGTGACATCAAATCATAAAGGCACAGAAGTGACTTCAAATCATTAAAGTACAGAAGTGACACACACAGTTGGCCTTATATAAATATACTTGCTTTTCAGTAGGTACACATGCTAATTATAGATATTCATAGTTAAATTCTCAGTAAGTAGCACTGAACTGACTCTGTTTACATCATGACAAACCCATAAAGAGGCGGAGTGTGAGTGAGTCAGTGTAATGAAAGAAGCCTGAACATGTGTCCAGGTTTTACATATTGCATTTCCAAAATGATCTAAATTATTTTTCTACTAATTCTAAAAGCTCCCTCCATTATTTATGTATTTTGTAACAATGCATTACATGTTAAATACACTCAACAAAAATATAAACGCAACACTTTTGGTTTTGCTCCCATTTTGTATGAGATGAACTCAAAGATCTAAAACGTTTTCCACATACACAATATCACCATTTCCTCAAATATTGTTCACAAACCAGTCTAAATCTGTGATAGTGAGCACTTCTCCTTTGCTGAGATAATCCATCCCACCTCACAGGTGTGCCATACCAAGATGCTGATTAGACACCATGATTAGTGCACAGGTGTGCCTTAGGCTGCCCACAATAAAAGGCCACTCTGAAAGGTGCAGTTTTATCACACAGCACAATGCCACAGATGTCGCAAGATTTGAGGGAGCATGCAGTTGACATGCTGACAGCAGGAATGTCAACCAGAGCTGTTGCTCGTGTATTGAATGTTCATTTCTCTACCATAAGCCGTCTCCAAAGGCGGTTCAGAGAATTTGGCAGTACATCCAACCAGCCTCACAACCGCAGACCACGTGTAACCACACCAGCCCAGGACCTCTGCATCCAGCATGTTCACCTCCAAGATCGTCTGAGACCAGCCACTCGGACAGCTGCTGAAACAATCGGTTTGCATAACCAAAGAATTTCTGCACAAACTGTCAGAAACCGTCTCAGGGAAGCTCATCTGCATGCTTGTCGTCCTCATCGGGGTCTCGACCTGACTCCAGTTCGTCGTCGTAACCGACTTGAGTGGGCAAATGCTCACATTCGCTGGTGTTTGGCATGTTGGAGAGGTGTTCTCTTCATGGATGAATCCCGGTTCACACTGTCCAGGGAAGATGGCAGACAGCGTGTGTGGCGTCGTGTGGGTGAGCGGTTTTCTGATGTCAATGTTGTGGATCGAGTGGCCCATGGTGGCGGTGGGATTATGGTATGGGCAGGCGTCTGTTATGGACGAAGAACACAGGTGCATTTTATTGATGGCATTTTGAATGCACAGAGATACCATGACGAGATCCTGAGGCCCATTGTTGTGCCATCCAAGAACATCACCTCATGTTGCAGCAGGATAATGCACGGCCCCATGTTGCAAGGATCTGTACACAATTCTTGGAAGCTGAAAATGTCCCATTTCTTGCATGGCCGGCATACTCACCGGACATGTCACCCATTGAGCATGTTTGGGATGCTCTGGACCGGCGTATATGACAGCGTGTACCAGTTCCTGCCAAAATCCAGCAACTTCGCACAGCCATTGAAGAGGAGTGGACCAACATTCCACAGGCCACAATTGACAACCTTATCAACTCTATGAGAAGGAGATGTGTTGCACTGCATGAAGCAAATGGTGGTCACACCAGATACTGACTGGTATCCCCCCCAATAAAACAAAACTGCACCTTTCAGAGCGGCCTTTTATTGTGGGCAGTCTAAGGCACACCTGTGCACTAATCATGGTGTCTAATCAGCATCTTGATATGGCACACCTGTGAGGTGGGATGGATTATCTCAGCAAAGGAGAAGTGCTCACTATCACAGATTTAGACTGGTTTATGAACAATATTTAAGGGAAATGGTGATATTGTGTATGTGGAAAAAGTTTTAGATCTTTGAGTTCATCTCATACAAAATGGGAGCAAAACCAAAAGTGTTGCATTTATATTTTTGTTGAGTGTATGTGTTAAAAGAAAAAAAAATACTTCATTTCAGACTTTCAAAATGACAAGGAAATGGACATTAACAGGAAAATCTAAGGAAAGTTTGCGGAGAGCTAAAAAATGGAAAATGTTATCAGCTAATGAATTGGCAAAGCAAAGGGAAAGAATGAAAGTCATATCATGAAGTCATATCATTCAAAAACTCCTGAAAGAAAAGAAGAGCTCCTGCAGGATAAAAGAGAATGGGCATCCAATTTGAGGAAAGAAAAGTTTTATCCAAGAAACGGCACATAAAGAGCTGCTGACATCCTTTATGTGAAAGACTATGTAACAAAAATATTGTATATAAAGAGGCTTTAACATAATCATATTAGTTCTGTTTCTCTCTTTAATAGTTATGATCAATATTAGCATTTACCATCATGTAGTGATGGGTAGTCAACACGCTAGTTTGCAATAATATTCTCAAAATGACAGACACAGTAATTAGCAGTCACATCAAGCAGCGTCTGAGCTACTGACGCCATGAGAATGGGAGGTGCTCGGCTCAGTACCGGTCACTCAAAGAGACCACATGCCTAATTATGCTTAACTCTACAGCTTAGAACTTCTTAAAATAAGAAATTAGAAAACAAAATTACCCCCAATACAGTTGTTATAAAGGAGAGACTATGTATAGAGACCAAAACCATTTATTTTTTTTGTACCAGGCTGCAAACGTTTATTTTTGCCCATTGCCATTCAATTGAATGGGAGTCTATCCAAACTTTTGACTGATACTGTATATACTGATGGTCCAACTCCTATTCCACAGAGCCACCCGCTCTGTGTGCAGGGCGCTTCGACCACTGGGTAGACCCGAATTCAATTCCAAATGAAAAACAGGTGGCAATGCCTTTGAGAATTATTGGCACAGTTGTGCTCAGCCAGCTGCCAGCCTCCAGAAAACATCTCAATAGCAAGACTTATAAGGAATTATAGGTTGTGCTTAATCCTCATTTTCCCCTAAAGCCCATAATAATGGAGAGATTCTATTTTCATGAATAGGAAGAGGAGGTGGATGAGAGCACATTTCATTGTTTTGAAGACGCGATCTGGCTGCTGAAAGTTTGGCGCACATCTAGAGGATACCCTACAGTCAAAAAAGATGGAATCCAATCCAATGAAATTACTAAATTAAAATACATTACCTTGCATGGATGTCTAAATTAAATTAAATTACCTTGTATGGATGTGCTTTATTTGAGTTGGGGCTACATATATTTATTAGATCGAAATCCTGCACATAATTGAATTGAGTTCATCCAGTGCATCAGTTTTTTGAGTGTACATGATAGATTGGTGTGAATATTGAAAAATGAACAGCTACTTCAAATGGTGCATACCCTCTACACTCCACACACCATCGTATAAATGTACACGTCTGTAATGGTGTTTTTTTTTTACTATGTTTGACTTCATCATATGACATCTGTGTGGCTTAATTATGAAGTCATTCATGCCAGTCAATTACAAATATTTTGTTGATCAATGCTTGTTGAGATATACAAAAAAATGTGGTGTTTTTTTTGGACAATGGTTTCATTGACCTTTGAAAAGATGTAAGTCCTATATAGGGCCTAAGACCCACTGGTGCTAGTGCTTATCTCCAGATTCTGCAGTGTCAAGTGTTTGAGAGTCTATGACTCCCCCTGGACAGGACACTAGTCTGCCGCAGGTTACTTCCCCAGCCAAGGCCAGTACTAATTTGAATCTGGGTGGACTGCTGAACGTTGGCCAAACTACTCCAAAATCTAATCACCACTAGACATCTCTCCAAGTAATATTCCCACTACGTTTGAGCCATCTAGGCTTCTTGATTGCTGAGACAGACAAACAAGGTGGTTTTGGACCATGTTTTCCTTGACTTTTGACCTTTAACTATTTATTCATTCATTCACTTCGTTCATTTTGTGGTGCTTATCCAGCTCCAGGTCACAGTGACAGTAGAACAAGCAGGTCATCCCATACTTCCCTATCCTCTAATAAGTTCTCTAACGCTTCCTGGGGAATTCTGATTGCCAAGTCAGCTGGGAGATATAATCCCTCCAGCATGTCCTGAATCTTTCCCAGGGCCTCCTCCCATATGGACATGCCTGGAAGACATCCGTAGGGAGATTAAAAGGGGACATCCTCACCTCCTTTCAGTGCAGATATCTGAGCTTCTCACCCTTTCCAGGAACATAAACCCAGATACCCAAATCTCATTTTCTGCCACTTAATTGTAGCCACTTGTATCCACAAACTTGTTCTTTACCAAAAGTTCTGGACCATAGTTGAGGATAAGAGCATAAACTGACTGGTAAATTGAGAGTCTCGTCTTCTGGCTTAACTCTTTCTTAACCACGATGGACTGGTACAGAGTCTGTAAAACATCAGACGCTGCCCCAATCTGTCTATTGATCTCATGCTACAACTTATCCAAGCTTGTGAACAAGACCCCAAGATACTTAAACTTCTCCAAATGAGGCAATAACTCTCCCCTGACCCAGAGGAGACGATATATCCATTTCCAACAGAATACCATGGTCTGAGATTTGGAGGTGGTGATCCTCATCCCAGTCACTTCACACTCTACCTCAGACCTGCT
This sequence comes from Thalassophryne amazonica, assembly GCF_902500255.1. Taxonomy (NCBI): domain Eukaryota; kingdom Metazoa; phylum Chordata; class Actinopteri; order Batrachoidiformes; family Batrachoididae; genus Thalassophryne; species Thalassophryne amazonica. The sequence goes on along the minus strand of NC_047103.1, from coordinate 133,845,508 downwards.
CAGTGTTCATGTGAGATCATTGTCTGATGAGGCCAATGGAACCACATCAACCGCAAAAAGAAATGCAATTTTGAGGTCGCCGAACTAAACACTCTCCAGTCCATGAACAACCTTCATCCAAACTACTCCAAAATCTAATCCCATCTATATATCTATCCAATTAATCTTGTCCACAGTCTCTCTCTCTCTCTCTCTCTCTCACACACACACACACGCACACACACACACACACACACGCACACACACACGCTTGTAGAAAACACCATCATTCTGAAAACAAACACATGGAAGGCAATATCACCCGTCGGACTAGTAGGAGTCGAGTTAAACAAACAAAAACAAGACTATCTCTGCATGTGGTGAAGGAAAACGCACCATCCCTGCTTGGCAGGGAATGGCAGAGTAAAATCAGGTTGGATTGGTGTGAAATTAAAATGATAAAAACAAGTGCACAGAGCCAAGGAGGTTCACTGGGAATGGTGTTGAAAGTTTTCAGTGAGAAGTTAAGGAACATGGGAACCCTCACACTGAAGCAGCACACTTGTCAGGTATGCATTTTTCCAGACCCCTTGAGATTTAAAGTTGAAGCACTGATGGAGTCTCTACTGCATTACTGTGCAGTTTAATGACTAGATTACAGGGCAGTTCATGTTATATAGTGAAAAAATAAAAGTTCTGAGACATTTCAGACCACACGTTGTTTTTGTTCCACTTGGGGTTTTATAGGTGCAGACCAAATTTGAACTCAATCATCTAAGATTTAGAGGTCCCCCAGAGTGACACATTTTCCTCTCCCTCCACTGGCAAGGCAACGTCACCCGAACAGGAGAAGACTCTGATGCCATTACTTTCTTTTACAGGTACATGTGATGGCTTCTAATCACAAAAAAGTGGTGGCCGATTGGTCACCCAGAGGAGAACATTACTGGAATTACTGGATTACTACATTGCTTGTTTGGGGTAAATTGTTGCTTTGTGGGGGACCCCTAAACAATGTCCAATTACAATAAAATTTGGCACAGATCTTTTATTTTATTAGTGGAACAACAACAACATGTGGCCCAAAAGATTTTGTAACATTTGACATTTTGAACAGGTCTACGAGACAACCCCTAGCTTTTTTGTTTGTTTGTTTGTTTGTTGCCCCCAGTTGCTCGGGGTCACCACAGTGGATCTGACAGAGATCCACATTAGGATTTGGCATAGGTTTTATGTCCTTTATGACACAACTCCAGTTGAACATGGAAAAACGCAGGCAGCTCCTGGTGTTCCTAATTGGTTGCCCAGCCGAGTACTAATCAGGACCTAGTCTTCTTAAAGTCTGACATCTGATTGGCTTTAATGTGCACGGACATGGCTGCGAAGACCAAGCCACCATACCATCTGCCATAAAAAATAATAATAATTTAAAAACCCAGAGGTGTTAGAATCTGTGGAGAATTAAAAGTAATAATGAATCCGACTCAGTGCATTGAGTATTACCCAGGGGCTCATATTGAGAATTTAAGGGCACAGTTTCAGGAACCAGCACCCCCTCAGGCCAACATACAGGTATCAGTAAGCAATGACTCATACAACACAAGTTCATCAGGATAAATCTGACTCCATCCATACTTCAAAAAATTATACCTCAAGATAACATCATGGTTCTTGCAGTAGATTGGTGGCCTGTACAGGATGTATCCTGCCTCCCACCCAGTGACCTGCTGGCTGACAGTTTAATTCATACCCGTATGGATACTGGTTCCCCTGCTAACTGATCACTACCTACTGACATCCATACTCAGACCCAGCAAGGCAATTCTATTAATGACAGCTGCAAGACAAAAGTGATTTGCACTCTTAAAAATGGCTGAACATAATTACACCATTTACACCACACCAATGCAAGTGAAAAGGCACAGATATATATATATATATATATATATTAAAAAAACAGGTTTATCCCATCACCAGTAGTGTTCTTGCACATTGCGTGGTAGGAAGTCTTAATTCCTACCAGACCTTAATGTTCAAGTGGAGGAAAAATATAAGAGCTGTATCTTATGCTGGCGTACTCCCCCCCCAAAAAAATCACCCTTCCTCACTCCTTGGTAACCTTTGACTCTGGCCTTCAACACCATGGCAACAAAATCAAATGAATTTTGCTCGACTTTTGAGGGACGCATGTTTCTTGTAGTACCCTAAACTTACTCTAAGTGGTCAGACGTCATGTACTGAAGAGGACCAGACATGCCCAACAGAAGTACAGCTACATGTTTCACAACCAGATCTTAAATATGTTTCAGTTTCAAATTATTGGAAGGTGGAAGAGAAGTGGTCACAGGAACCATCACATCACAAGCAGGACCAATTGTCTACATGGCCACGCAAACCAGGTGATAGCTTATCACCCCAATCTGGACACTTACCTTAATAATAATATAACAAGATAGTCTTTATGGTTATTATACACATAAACACATACATACAACCAGGATTCTAGTGCTGGGTAAATTATGTGATCTCGGCTCATAGCTTTGGGGGCCCCCTGAAGCTATATGGTTTTATACCACTAAAACATTCTTGGGAAGCCTTATTTTAACTTATTTTTGGGGGTTTTAGATGCATTGAACGCAAGAATAATAAACAAAAAATATATATTTATCTTGTAATATTTGTAAGATCAAAGTTCTTTTTTGCATGTTTCTGTCTAAGTCTAAGCTAATAAATTAAATAACATTGAAAATGTTAAAAACACATTAATATTTAATGGACATAGCATTTACTCTCTTCAAAAATGATACACAGTAGTTTTTAATCCAGTGAAGCAGGCAGTTTTTTTCTGTCATCCTGACAGTTTTGTTTTTAGTTTTTTGTATTTTTTTTTTTTTTTTTTTATTTATTTATTTTTGAAAATTTTGGGTGGTATTGCATTACTTTTTCTTTTTAAACAATATAACACCTGATTGTCTTGTTTGAACAAGAGGTGAACCTGGACTGATTTGTCAAACCTGCTGTTTTAAATGAAAAACTTTGTGAATAAGTTTCTTTTTTTTTTTCACTGGCGCTGTGCCCCTAGAGCTCCTTCCCTTCCCTCCCTCTCCCTCTCTCTCTCTCTCTCTCTCTCTCTCTCTCTCATCTGCTGTTTTTTTAAAACTCTGAACTTTTTGGAAACACGAAGCATTTCAACTGTAAAATAAACCAAATTTCTTAATGTATCTTTAGATACCGATACAGAAGGACCCCTGGATTAATGTCGGTTTTTCATGGCGGCTTATTGTTTTTCTTCACCTCAGAGCAGAGATGTTGTTTCCAGCGGCTCCTGTTCACAGCTCTGTGGCCACAGAATGCGCTGACTCTGATCTCTACTGTTTGCGATTTGATATGAAGAAAATTACATATATTTCTTATTATTTTAATTATTGGTTTAAAATTGCAAAACTATGACTCTATAAGCTCAAAATATGATCAATTTGGTACATTTTGAGCAACATTTCAATTAATTTTCAGAAATTCTGTGCTGGGCGGCATAGCCATTTTGAACCTGAGAGCCGGGTGGAAATTTGCAGTACCGGGTGGGTACGCCCGGCCCCACCCACCATGGCTAGAACCCTGCATACAACAAAATTTGTCCTCTACTTTTAACCCATTGTAATTACATTTACACACAATCACCAATCATCAAAAAGTGTCAACTGACCCTTATCACCAACAGTCTGCTGGAAATGCCTAACCCACTTGAAAGATCTGAGATACTACAATATTTTTTTCTATATTGATCAATATTGATATTTATCATGATATATGATTTAATAATGTTGCCAGTTTGAAGAGTAGCCTGAAGCCTGAAGAAACTACAGGGTTCACTGGTTAACATTTGCCTTTAATGGTATTTTATAGGTAAAAAGTATTTATTTATTTGGCCATAGGCTCCTCTGAAGTGCAGAGGTAACATCCATAATTCTACCTACATCCATTTGTGGTTTTAAAAAAAAATAGCCTTGAATCTATCCTGAGATATGTATTATATTTTTTGCACTCCCAGTTTGGGGGATGATTGGCAATCTTTGACTTGTCAGAGCAACACCCAAGTCTGAGTGTTAATGGGAAGTCTGTGTAGGTTCGTAGACTTGTAATAACATATACATCTAGTGCAGTGGTCTCCAGACTATTCCAGAAAGGGCCGAGAGGGTGCAGGTTTTCTTTGCAGCCACTGACTTCAGCAGGTGATTTCACTGATTAACATCACTTGGAGCAGGTGGGATGAGTTCATCAGTGAAATCATCTGCTGAAGTCAGTGGCTGCAAAGAAAACCTGCACCCTCTCGGCCCTTTCTGGAATAGTTTGGAGACCACTAATCTAGTGGTGTAGTAGAGGGTGAGCTCAAACACCATCCTCCTTAGTCTCAGAGTCATTGATTTCTCAAGCCATCTGCTCACGTATGTCCCTGACGTACATTTCCATGGCAACAGCATGTTGTTAAATGGAGGAGAATGTAATTTCAGTTTCAGTGTTATCCATCTCTGCCTGGAATTAAAATTTAGTAACTCAGATGTACAGAATAATGGAAATGTTAGCATACATTCAAGTATTTGTTTGTACAGATTTTCAAGTGAATGAATGTGTATACATTCATTCATTTTCTATACCCACTTACTCCAATTCGTAGGCTGTATATAAACTGAATAAAGCCTGTGTGATGTCACCCATAGGTTTTGTGTAGAGACAGGGAACAGTTGATACAAAGCACATAGCAAGAGTGCTGATTCTGGCTACGCCATAGTGAACTCATTAATGCATGAAGAAATAGACCGTGGGTGGCTCAGTGTGCGATGAAAAAAGCCTGGCAATGCACCACCTAACACTGGATTTAATATTACTGTTTTGGGTGGTATTAAGATTTAATAAACCAGAGGTTATAACCTTGGTTCAGTGATATTAAATTGTTGGGGTTTTTTGGGGGGGGGGGGGGGGGGGGGGACTGCTTGGCAGTTCTCCTAACGATTTGCTTTGGTGTGGACGAGAACCATTATGAGCCACTTATTTTCTCAGTAATTGTGCATTAACAGGACCTAACAAATCAGGCTACCGATAGCTGCTAAAAGTCCTAACGCTGTTCGCGTGCAACATTAAATACCACAGGAATTTCACTCAGCACAAATATTACACCAGGGACAGCTTAGATTATCAAATTATAGTTAGGACATTCCAACACACAACACCCCATATTATTTCAGGTGTTTGTAATAAAATACTCCAAACTGACAGACACATCCTCCACGCAGACACAGAGCTAGAATCACAATAAGAGGCGGAGTTGCTGGGCTCAGTTGCAGTCACTCAAAGAGACCACGCCTCTAATTATACAGAAACCTGTGGATTAAAACATCTTGAAGTAAGTCATTACAAAAATTCACCCCCCTGTACAGTTGTCATGGAGGGGGAATTATCTATGGAGACCAATTTTTATTAGTCTGCAAACATGTTTATTTCTGCTCTAAAGCTGGACATTTTAACATGGACTCCTATGGCAGTGTACTTTGTGTTGGAACCAGCCTTAAAGCCCAGGTTACACATAGACGGTTTTGTCGACGGGTAGTACGTAGACCGAAGTTCACGGTAGTTCCGGTTGTTTTCGCAGTGGAAAGGGGCAGAGCATTTCGCCGGCGTTTTGAGCTGTACTAGCCGCAAATACACAGATAAAACGCCGCTAAATCCGCCGAATAAAGCAGCGTTTTGACACCGTAGCATCCGGCACACGTCAGGCAACGGGGGTTAATACCCAGTTCTATCCTTTACAATCGCAGATTAAGATGCGCGGGAGAACGGCGGTGTTCTGCTGCCGCCGATAATGCCCTGTGTACCGCTGGATTTATCGAGGCAAATCCTGCGTTACTCCAGGAATTTTTGCATATAGGCACCGCCCCCAGAGTATAATAGGCTGAAGCAGCTGTCACTGCAGGGGGAGGGAGCTCATCCTCAGCCTTTTCTTTTCTCTCCTTTTCCCCTCCTCAACATGTTGCTCGTCTCCACCACAGGCCTCTCCTTTGCTTCTGAACCAGACCTCTTGGTAAGTCCTTGCCGCTGCCAATTTTCTTTTAGGAGGCATACTGGAGCTTCTCTGCAAAAATATCTGGAGCTGGCCGTGAGTGAGAGGCCTGCTAGCGTTTTTATACTGACCGCCGCCTATCGGCCGTTTGGAACACTGTTAACCAGGAGGTGGTGTTTAGAACGGTGTACTGTCCGCTAGCGCCGCCGTTTTGTCTTCCTCTGTCGCCGGTTAAAACACCTTTGAGGACACCGATGTGGGCTCTATCGCCGTTTTACACGCTGTTGGTTAGGGATACAACGCCCGCCGCCAATTACGGCGGTGTAAACTGCGGCACTACAGGAAGGGGCAGGATGAAACGGCGATTAGAAAGTATCAAACGCCGTTGTTCGCGTTGTCTCCGTCGTCACGCAAATTCTGCGGGAGCGCTCCTGGAATTATTCGACATGTTGAATAATTTTTTCAACGATTCCCGGTAAAGCCGGAACTAAGCCACGCCCTCTAGTGCCGGCGTTAACAACAGCGTGTGATCCTTAAGACGGCCAAAAACTCTTCCGGGACGCTTCCGGGAGCTCTTACCATCTATGTGTAAACGGGGCTTAAGCCACCAGACAAGTAACTGCAGCTTTGCCTATCCCAGCAATTATAGGGTGGGGGTGGGGGGGGAGTACACCCTGGACAAGACACCAGTCTATTGCAGGGCCAGATGTAGAGGGTGTGCACTGACATCATCAAACCACCCCCTGAGACGGTACACAGTACCTCCATGTTGGATGGGAAATAGTGGAAAGAAATCATTGTTTACAGCAGCCAAATGTTCCAAAATTCTGCAACCTAAGAGCAAAATCCTTTTTTGTGGTGAAGTCAGCAAAGGATAGGTACATGACAAACATTGTATGGACTGGCCTTCAGTACCCGTATTTATTGCCAATGTTTTCAGAGCTGCTAGCATGCAAATATGTCCCGATATTCAGTTCCAGACATCTACAACTATTTGGTCAGTGATACAAATATGTTGTTGTGAGGTCCGTGAACAAGATCATAAGATATGTCTCATCTTGTCAAAGGTGAGTTGTGCGGTGAAAAACTTTTAACATATGATGGGAGAGGAAGGAGTGAAAACATAAGTGACAAATCACAGCCCTTGTGGTCTCCATCATTTAGCAGGGGCGTGTCAGGCTGTGGATAGGGTTCTCAGCCAGGCAGAGGGCTCGGATCTAAAGCGGTTTGGTTTGTCACACCCAGGGATATGTGTGAAACTTAACCCCATATTACAGTTCAGGCAACAAGCAGCATTTTGTTAATAATCACCGGTCCTAAATTATGGTGACAATGACGGTTTAGGCGAGTTTTATATATATATATATATATATATATATATATATATATATATATATATATATATATATATATATATACACACACACACACAGTGGGGTAAAAAAGTATTTAGTCAGTCCCTGATTGTGCAAGTTCTCCTACTTAGAAAGATGAGAGAGGTCTGTAATTTTCAACATAGGTACACTTCAACTGTGAAAGACAAAATGAGGGGAAAAAAAAAAATCACATTGTAGGATTTTTAAAGAATTTATTTATAAATTGTGGTGGAAAAATAAGTATTTGGTCACCCACAAACAACCAAGATTTCTGGCTCTCACAGACCTGTAACTTCTTCAAGAAGCTCTTCTGTCCTCCACCTGTTACCTGTATTAATGGCATCTGTTGGAACTCGTTATCTCTATAAAAGACACCTGTCCACAGCCTCAAACAGTCAGACTCCAAACTCAACCATGGCCAAGACCAAAGAGCTGTTGAAGGACACCAGGAAGAAAATTGCAGATGTGCACCAGGCTGGGAAGAGTGAATCTACAATAGTCAAGCTCCCACAGTTGATTTATTCACATCAACTGTGGGAGCAATTGTAAGAAAATGGAAGACATACAAGACCATTGATAATCTCCCTCGATCTGGGGCTCCACACAAGATGTCATCCTGTGTGGTCAAAATGATCATGAGAACGGTGAGCAAAAATTCCAGAACTACACGGAGGGACCTCTTGAATAACCTGCAGAGAGCTGGGACCAAAGTAACAAAGGCTACACACTACGTACAGAGGGACTCAAATCCTGCAGTGCCAGGCGTGCCCCCCTGCTTAAGTCAGTACGTGTCCAGGCCCATGTGAAGTTTGCCAGAGAGCATATGAATGATCCAGAAGAGGATTGGGAGAATATCATGTGGTCAGATGAAACCAAACAGAACACTTTGGTAAAAACTCAACTAGTCATTTTTGGAGGAAGACGAATGCTGAGTTGCATCCCAAGAACACCATATCTACTGTGAAGCATGGGGATGGAAACATCACACTTTGGGGCTGTTTTTTCTGCAAAGGGGACAGGATGACTGATCTGTGTTAAAGGAAGAATGAACAGGGCCATGTATCGGGAGATTTTAAGCCAAAACCTCCTTCCATCAGTGAGAGCATTGAAGATGCAACGTGGCTGGGTCTTCCACAATGACAGTGATCCCAAACACACCGCTCAGGCAACGAAGGAGTGGCTCCGTAAAAAGCATTTCAAGTCCCTGGAGTGGCTGAGCCACTGTGTATGATGCGCTTGGTTTCAGTTCAGAAGGTTCTGGGTTCAAATCCCACCCCTGCCACATTTCTCCATGTAATGTGGAGTTGCGTCAGGAAGGGCATCCGGCGTAAAACCTGTGCCAATTCAACATGCAGATCCACCTCGGATTTGCTGTGGCGACCCCGAGTGCAAACAAGGGAGCAGCCGAAGGGACTTACTTTACTATATATATATAAAGTAAGTCCCTTTGGCTGCTCCCTTGTTTTTATATATATATATATCTATATATATATATATATATATATATATATATATATATATATATATATATAGCGAGAGAGAGACAATCCACTCATTCATGGAATGGTAGTGTAATATTGTCATTCATATTTAAAAAAATAATAATAATGTGGCCCAGCCCCTCAGGAAAAAAAAGAAGTGCATTGATGGGTGTTATAATAGTAGCATGTAGATCATAGAAGTTTATCCCACTTCTATAGACAGATGACACCATGTAAAAATTAATATTGTTCAACACAGTGAGATATGTTCAGCTTTCTTTCAGTGGAAAATAATGACTCACAAATTGTGACAAACATCAATCAGGTTATCAAATTTTCTCTTGTTTCTTTTTCCTTATTTTCTTTCTTCATATATTTTTTCTTTGCATCGTGTTTGTTTTTGCTGAGCCAGTTTTTTTTTTCTCTCATACAGGGTGGGCCAATAAAATGTTACCACTTTGTGATCGTACAAAAGTTTTTGAAATGAGAACTTATTCGAAAATTTTATTTAGACTTGTAACAGAAGCATCAAATTAACTTTTGATACTAAAGGTTTCCCACTTTGTCTCTTGTTTTCCGCACAGTTCAGTAATTGATGACATGTTCAATCCATGCTCCTCTTCTTTGGATTACAGCTACAACACGCACATTGAAGTTTGTTTGTCACACATCTCAAGAGGGATTCTCTGAATTTCTTTATTTTGGAAATTGTACGAATTAAAAAAGTGGTAACATTTTATTGGTCTACCCTGTATTTAACAGCAAACAGAAGACATACTCGTATATGGTGGTTTTGAAAACTTTCCCAAGATTAAGAAAAAAAAACATTTCTCAGCATTGATTCCATTTCCATGAAAACAGGTTGCCTTTGAATGTGTGGTTGTCGCCTTTCCTGTGACCTTTTCTCCCTCCTTTTAACCAGAGGTTTTCAGTTCCTCCAGGGTTGGTATCCTCCCACTTGTGCACAGTTGCTTTATTTTACAGATTAAAGTGTGAACAGCCGTGTGTAACCTGCTGAATGGGGCCTCGTCAAGGTGTCACACTGGAGGAATTTCAGCAGGAGCCTCTGGCTGTTAGATTCATAATATTTCACCGCACAAGTTGCCATCAGACCTTTCAGCAAGCAAGAGTATTGTACGATAAGCATTCATGTTCTTATTTTTCTTCATTTTCCTTATTTTTTACATTCACGTGCATTGATGTTCATTTACATTTCTTATGTATCTTTTTTTTATAATTGGGATGTTTTGTGATGCTGCTCTTCCTGAAGGTAGAACTGTAACAAAGTAATTTCCTGTAAAGAAATAATAATCTATCTGTCAATAAATATGTTCCAGCTTCGGTGTCTGTAATTGGAGAGAGTGTGCAAACAACATTTGTCTGTTGAATCTAGAGGTGGGCGATACCGGGAATTTTGGTATTGATCCGATACCAAGTAAATACAGGACCAGTATCGCCGATATCGATACCGATACTTTTTCATATTTAAGCTTCATAGATCCAAAGGATCCAAAAGACCTAGGATACAATTTCGCCAAACATTGCATGTGACAACAAAATACTTTATCACAATGAACATTTTTATTAAAAAAAAAAAAATCACTCAACACAACTTAAAATAAAATCTCCTGAAGTAGAGGGCTGACAAACCACAATACAAGGGTACACTGCTCCGTGTTGTGTGACACAGCGCGGCGCTGCTCTTACAGTCACTGCTTGCGGGAGAGAAAAAAAAGCTTGAGTATCGATCTTTTTACACAAGGATCATTCAATATCAATACCAGCATTGGTATCGATATTGTTGATATTAGGATCGATCCGCCCACCTCTAGTTGAATCTCCAGTCGCAACATCATGGTTAAGCGGAAGAGAGAAGATAATGTGAAATCATAATTCTTATGTGCTTTCTGCCAAACACACGTGGATTTCATATTTTAAATATTTTGTACTTAATTTAGATCGTGGAGCATCAAGCATTGATTTCAGTAACATCTTTTTCCCCACACATGAGGTTATTGCACGCCAAAGATGAGCAGTTTTGGGGTTCAGTGTCTTGCTGAGGGACACTTTGAGACGCCGCTGCTTTCATATGCTTGTGTAGCTGTAAGTTTGATCGGGATTTGAACCTCTGCCCCCTCATTTTGACGGCGATGTTACCACCAAACCATCCAGCTGCCAAAGGGACTCATCTCAAGCCTCAAAACCGGCAGAAAAAAACCATTGTCACACTGAACTACCCCTATAAAGGTTAAACCAACCAACTTTATTTGTTAAGCACTTTAAAACAACCACAATGGACCAAAGTGCTGTACAGAAGAATCAATAAAAATCATCATAAAAGACATAAGAATTCACATAAAACTGTAAACAAAATACAACTCAAATAATAATTAAAAGCCATAAAATATGAGTAAAAATAACAACCATGCAATAAAAAAACAATAAGATCAAATCAAACTAGGACGGTGAACCATATAGTGGGGAACTGGAGGACAGCTGACTTTTGAGGAAAATCTGTTTACAGTTATGCTATATTTTTTAAGTGTTGACATAGTCTTGGCTTATATGAAAGTCTTTATTGAAGGTTTAATCTGTTTTCAGTTGTGTTCAATTTTCTAAAATTAATTTTGTCATCAGTAAGCTTTTCTGAAGCTGCTTAACCAGGACAATATTCCATGTGAAAAAAATTACAAACAACTGAAGTTTTATATTTGCACGTGACAGTGTTCACATTAGATTTTTTTTCTTTTTTTTTTTGGCCTGTGTGAGACACTGTTGAGAGTTGAAACACATTTTTGCTGTTTTGTCCAGAGTGTGAACATGTTAATTCTGGGTTTGGGGTCACATGCAAACAGAAAATGTCCAGAATTGTTTGAGGATGGACAGACTGATGAATCCTGTCAGGTCTGAAGCAAGCTTACAGGCTTTTATTTTGAAATACAGGCTCTTTTTGTGGAATTGTAATATAAACAGGCTTGAATTCAAAATACAATTTACAGATTTCTCAGAAAATATTGGTCCGATCACCTTGCTATTTCCTGCTTAGTTTTAGACACACTCAGGAGCAACTGACCATCTGACCTGAGAGAGCACAGCACATGAACAGCACATTTTTCAACTTTTTGGATAAAGATTTTTTTTTTTTTTTTGTCATAAAACAGTACAACATACTGTTGTTTGTTTGTTTATCTACACCACCAATTACAGAACTTCTACTTTGGTAATATTTCAGCAGCATAACACAAATTTGGACTTGTTTTTGTGGCACGCCTGCTTTGTTAGGCCATTTAATATCTCCTGCTGCAGTAAAAATCAACAATGTCAGATTATGTTGCCCCGAGGAACCTCAAAAGCATCTGACTGTGGTTTATGGCTTATGTAAGATTCAGCCATAGGATGCACATTCACACAGGCCTGACAGGACCTGCACATCTCACTGAAGGATATCTATCTGATGAGCACCTCATCAGACTGGAGTAGTGTGAGTCTGGGTGGGGTGTTTTTTTCCCAACAGCAAGGATCACTGCAGAAGTTGGTGCCAGTTAAGCATTGCAAATTTCATTTGGGATTACAGTAATGCCTCATCATCAGTGGGCCAATTTTCACTGAATCCATGCATTTTCTTGCAAATATCGAATGTAATTACGCTAAGCTGTAATAACAGTTAAAAGGTTCAAGATGCTTTCCATTTTCACATTATGGTCCCAAGGGTGCTCACTGGAACTTTCAGAATTTTAGAAATCTTTCTGTAACCAATGCCATAAGTATGTTTTGCAACAATAAGGTTGCAAAGATCTTGAGAGAGCTCTTTGCTTTTACCCATCATGAGATGTATCTTGGTAATGAGACACCTTTTTATAGGCCATCAGTTGGGACTGAACTATCTGATATTAATTTGCACTGACAAGGGCCAGGATTGCATTCTAATTACTGATAGATTTCAGCTGGTGTCTTGACTTTCCATGCCTTTTTGTACCTCCCTTTCTTCAGGTGTTCAATACTTTTTCTTGTGTCATTTCACATTGTTACACATAATTTATGGACATCTATGGTTTGAGTTCTTTGTATGTATGGATTACTTGGGTTGTTACCATAAATATATTTACTGAGAAAAATACTGACGTGTTCAAATGTGATTTTACCCACAGTGTGTGTGTGTGTGTGTGTGTGTGTGTGTGTGTGTGTGTGTGTGTGTGTGTGTGTGTGTGTGTGTGTGTGTGTGTGTGTGTGTGTGTGAAAGAGACTCAGCATGCATGTACCTCAGTGCTGAGGACCCCAACTATTAAAAATTCCAAAAGGATGTTCACCATTCACCTGGCTGCAGAAGATAAATGGCTACATTAGTGAAGTGGGCATAGACCAGGTGTCTAAATGGATGATTGCTATCTTGGACCTCAGTGGTTCTCTACATGCTCGCAGACCTGACCTGACCTGTTAGTTGCCAAAAAAAAAAAAGCCATCTTTTTCTACAGCTTCACCTTTTGCCATTCTATACAGATGTTAATCCCGCTGTCATTTGATAGATGTTTTTCACACAGGAAGTCATGTCCGTTGTCATGGTTAAACATCTCATAGATCCACTGACCCATGACTCAAATCCTCTGTTGTTAGTCTACTGTCAAATTACAGTGCAGGACTTTAAAATTTAAGCATTCCCAGAAGTGATGCCGTCTTAACATAAAAAAGCATCTGCAGTGCACCCAGAAACTATTCACAGCATTTCACTTTTTCCATAATTTTTTATGTTACAGCCTCATTCCAAAATGGAGTAAATTCATTTTTTTATCCCCTCAAAATTCTACTCACAACACCCCATAGTGACAACAATTAAAGTTTTTTTTAACTTTTGCAAATTTATTAAAAAAAAAAAAAAGTAGCAGCCAGTCTGAACCGTGTGAGTCTGATCCCATCAGGCCTGGTTAGTACTTGAATGGGAGACCTTAATTGGAACACCAATGGCTGTGTGTGTTTCTCCAGCTAAAACTGGAGTCGTGTCAGGAAGGGCATCCAGTGTAAAACTTGTGCCAAATATCAGTGGGGATCTGGCTGTATCCGCTGTGGTGACCCCAAACAAATGGTAGCAGCCAAATGAACAACAACATGTACATAAGTATTCACACCCTTTGGTCAATACTTTGTTGATGCACATTTGGCAGCAATTACAGAATCAATCTTCTTGAATATAATGTCTTGGTGCACCTACCTTTGGGCAGTTTTGTCCATTCCTCTTTGCAGCACCTTTCAAGCTCCACCAGGTTGGATGGGAAGCGTCAGTGCACAGCCATTTTCAGATCTCTGAAAAACATTCCCACAGCATAATTCTACCACCACCATGCTTCACTGTAGGGATGGTATTGGCTAGGTGATGAGCGGTGCCTAGTTTCCTCCAAACATGACACCTGGCATTCACGGCAAAGAGTTCAATCTTTGTCTCATCAGACCAGAGAATTTTGTTTCTCATGGTCTGAGAGTCCTTCAGGTGCCTTTTGGCAAACTCCAGGTGGGCTGCCATGTGCCTTTTAATAAGGAGTGGCTTCCATCTGGCCATGCTACCATACAGGCCTGATTGGTGGATTGCTGCAAAGATAGTTTGATAGTTCTGGGATCTGAATGACCATCGAGTTCTTAGTCAGCTGAGGCCACTGAGGAGCTCCACAGAACCCCACAGGAGGTCCTTCCTACCTGTGGCAATCAGACTGTATAACTCCTCCCCCTTCTGCAGAATAAATACATAACAGAGTTTTTATGTGCAATCCTGTCAACATCTTGTGCAAGTGTCCAGTCATTTTGCATAAACATGTTGTACTCACTATTCTCACTGTGTGTGTATATACGTATATATATATATATATATATATACATATGTAAAAAAAAAAAAAAAAAAGAAGCAGTGTTTACTGTTTACTGTTTAGGCACTCTGACAAAGCAATTTCCTTCAGGATTAATAAGGTTCTTATTCTTATCTCTCAGACTAAGGCCCTTCTCACCCATTCGCTCAGTTTAGAGGGGTGGCTAGCTCTAGGAAGAGTCCTGGTGGATCTGAACTTCTTCCATTTATGGATGATGGAGGACACTGTGCTGATTGGGACTTTCAAAGCAGCAGAAATGTTTCTGTATCCTTCTCCAGATTTGTATCTCGAGACAGTCCTGTCTCGGAGGTCTACAGACAATTCCTTTGACCTGATGGTTTGTGCTCTGACATGTACTTTCCACTGTGGGACCTTATATGTAGACAGGTGTGTGTCTTTCCAAATCATGCCCAATCAACTGAATTTACCCCAGGTGGACTCCAGTTAAGCTGCAGAAACATCTCAAGGATGATCAGTGGAAACAGGATGCATCTGAGCTCAGTTTTGCACTTCCTGGCAAAGGCTGTGAATAATTATGTCAGTGGTGTCCAAAGTATTCCAGAAAAGACCAAGAGGGTGCAGGTTGTCTTTACAGCCACTGATTCCAGCAGGTGATTTCACTGATGAACTGACTCCATCTACTCAAAGTGATGTTAATCAGTGAAATCACCTGCTGGAGTCAGTGGCTGCAAAGAAAACCTGCACCCTCTTTGCCTTTCCTGGAATACATTGGACACCACGGATGTATTTACATAGGATTTATGTTTTTTTTTGTTGCTTGTTTGTTTGGGTTGTTTTGTTTTTTTTTCAATAAATTTGCAAAAATCTCAAGAAAAACTTTTTTCACATTGTCATTATGGGGTATTGTGTTTAGAATTTTGAGGGAAAAAATGAATTTCACAATTATGACAGAGTTTGAGGGGAGATCGAGCAGCAGCACCGCAACAGCCAGTTTTTTTTTTAATTGTTCAAATGTGTGTGCGCGAACGGGAAAGGAGGTCCTCAAACTGGGTCCTGGAGAGGCAGAAGTACCGCTGAAAGTGGCTGTCATCCAGACGCAGCTCCCGCAGCAAATAATGAAACCCCCAAAAATTGGGAATGTCTCATGAGGATGTTGTGAACCCTGTGATGGCGTCGCTGGCAACGTTTGTTAGCTTTCCACAACAAATATAGCACAGCAACTTGCTCCGTGTGATCAAGGTCCAGCATGTTGACTTGACGGCGAGCAGAATGGAAGCTCCTCCTATTTGATGATGCATTGGGGCGAATTTTCGCAGCGAAAGCAGAGCGACACACTGGGCTATGGTGGGGTGTCCATCGCCAGGTGAGGGACACGAATTTGTGGCTTCTCGTGGTGTCCGGTGTGAACGCAGCATAAGTTTCTGCAGACTGTACACTTAGCAGTGATATCCATATTTTGTCATTTAGTGAGAAATGGCAATTATGATACACCGTGAATAAAACACAGATGCTGTCAGATCCGGCTGCAAGCAGCTCCAGTTTTAAAAGGTTAACCATTATCAAGCTGACCCTTTTAAACTTCTGTCCACAAAGTCCTGATAGAGCATAGTAAAATCACACCAATGGGACTGCATTCATTACTGTGCAATAATCAATTTGAGCTCACTGGCTGTGGTTTGAGAGACTCAGCTGGATCCAGGAATGCAGAAGGCTGCCAGTCACTAACATTGGTCCATTGTTTCCATATCAGACCCTGACAACCTGATGGAGAATACGTTGTAGCACAACTTGTGATCTAACTTCCCCACTATCAAATTTTATCTCCCTGTTCACTCTGTGGAATGTAACTCTGCAGTAATGATGGTGAAAGAGACTTCTGTTCATAAACCCTGTTTACATTTAAATTTTGGCATTACCACAGCAACACAAATACTAAGGGCCCCTTGACACATAACAGGATTCAAGCCGACTAGCGCACGAAGGAGGAATTGCTTGCCAATCGGGAAAAATCAGAGCTGCCTCCAATGCTTCGTATGCGTGTTGCTACTGTCTCCAATACCTCACACACCTGTTGCTACAACTATTTGCGCACACCAGCAGCTAAAAGACAGAGTGTGCACTGTGAGAGCCCATTCAATCCCTCTCGCGGCAGGTGTCGGCCAAATTTCAGGTGACACACACGTAACACCGCTTGTTTGACACTTAGAAAATGTGTGGCCATTCGCGCTGTTAGCATGAAAACAGACAGCAGATGATTACTTTTGAACTGGATGTGAAATTTGTCTAAATGCCCCCACGAGTGTGGCTTGCATGTGTATCGCACATGTGCACATGTGTCGTGCTCCCCCCGCTGTCCCCAACACATGTGGTGTGCCGGGGAGCACTCTTGCATAAAATGCTTATATGTATGCTGTACAGACATGATCACATGGGAGCCGGACAGGCAGGTCTGAGCGCACACAGCACAGCGAGGTGCCTATCTGCTGCTGACCAGAAACTCACTGACAGCTCACATAACACAAACACAGAGTGACACGTTGGTGTGTGCACTGGACGGCCAGGGGGTGTGTCCGCTGATAGCTGTTGAGATCCCTGGTTCTGGACATCCCAGCTGAGGAACACGTACTGTGTTCGGATGGATATGAACTTACAAGTGTCTACTGTGATGCGCGTGTGTCTGCTTACTATCCTCACGTGGACATACATAAAAATACACTCAACAAAAATATAAACGCAACACTTTTGGTTTTGCTCCCATTTTGTATGAGATGAACTCAAAGAGCTAAAACTTTTTCCACATACACAATATCACCATTTCCCTCAAATATTGTTCACAAACCAGTCTAAATCTGTGATAGTGAGCACTTCTCCTTTGCTGAGATAATCCATCCCACCTCACAGGTGTGCCATACCAAGATGCTGATTAGACACCATGATTAGTGCACAGGTGTGCCTTAGACTGTCCACAATAAAAGGCCACTCTGAAAGGTGCAGTTTTGTTTTATTGGGGGGGGATACCAGTCAGTATCTGGTGTGACCACCATTTGCCTCATGCAGTGCAACACATCTCCTTCGCATAGAGTTGATCAGGTTGTCAATTGTGGCCTGTGGAATGTTGGTCCACTCCTTTTCAATGGCTGTGCAAAGTTGCTGGATATTGGCAGGAACTGGTACACGCTGTCGTATACGCCGGTCCAGAGCATCTCAAACATGCTCAATGGGTGACATGTCCGGTGAGTATGCCGGCCATGCAAGAACTGGGACATTTTCAGCTTCCAAGAATTGTGTACAGATCCTTGCAACATGAGGCCGTGCATTATCCTGCTGCAACATGAGGTGATGTTCTTGGATGGTACAACAGTGGGCCTCAGGATCTCGTCACGGTATCTCTGTGCATTCAAAATGCCATCAATAAAATGCACCTGTGTTCTTCGTCCATAACAGATGCCTGCCCATACCATAACCCCACCGCCACCATGGGCCACTTGATCCACAACACTGACATCAGAAAACCGCTCACCCACACGACGCCACACATGCTGTCTGCCATCTGCCCTGGACAGTGTGAACCGGGATTCATCTGTGAAGAGAACACCTCTCCAACGTGCCAAACGCCAGCGAATGTGAGCATTTGCCCACTCAAGTCGGTTACGACGACGAACTGGAGTCAGGTCGAGACCCCGATGAGGACGACGAGCATGCAGATGAGCTTCCCTGAGACGGTTTCTGACAGTTTGTGCAGAAATTCTTCGGTTATGCAAACCGATTGTTTCAGCAGCTGTCCGAGTGGCTGGTCTCAGACGATCTTGGAGGTGAACATGCTGGATGTGGAAGTCCTGGGCTGGTGTGGTTACACGTGGTCTGCGGTTGTGAGGCTGGTTGGATGTACTGCCAAATTCTCTGAAACACCTTTGGAGACGGCTTATGGTAGAGAAATGAACATTCAATACACGAGCAACAGCTCTGGTTGACATTCCTGCTGTCACCATGCCAATTGCACGCTCCCTCAAATCTTGCGACATATGTGGCATTGTGCTGTGTGATAAAACTGCACCTTTCAGAGTGGCCTTTTATTGTGGGCAGTCTAAGGCACACCTGTGCACTAATCATGGTGTCTAATCAGCATCTTGATATGGCACACCTGTGAGGTGGGATGGATTAGCTCAGCAAAGGAGAAGTGCTCACTATCACAGATTTAGACTGGTTTGTGAACAATATTTGAGGGAAATGGTGATATTGTGTATGTGGAAAAAGTCTTCTTTGAAAAATCTTTGAGTTCATCTCATACAAAATGGGAGCAAAACCAAAAGTGTTGCGTTTATATTTTTGTTGAATGCACAACCCGCACATTGACAGGCTGCCTCAGGTGATATGGACCGTCAGATCACAACCCATAGCAGGCAATCTGAATGTCACATCACCCACATGAGCTCCGTTCCACATGGCGTGGTGTCTGTCCTGCGGCACGCTGTCCACAAGACACGTGTGTCGGGCCAAGTGCGCGGGACTGGCCGGACACGCCAGACCAGATGTGGGCATGATAAGAGCACCCTGCTTCATTCATGTCATTTCATGACTGTACATCTGTGACCATGGGTCACTGATACAGTAACAGATGGTTCATACTTGTATTGTCCACTTGATAAGAGGGATTCAATAAAATGCAGCATTTTTTTATGGTATGTGGTTTTATTTTTTTTTTTAAATATGTCTATCTCCTTGTTGATTTCAGGCATTTTTTCGTACCTTTTACAGGACAGTGATGGTAGCGCAGTGGTAAAATTTGCGGCTGGCAATCAGAGCTTTTGTAAATTGCAGGTTGGAATCCCATGGGTGGCATGTTTGTTTTTTTTCCCCTCACAGCAGCTGCATGATGTGGTTATACATGCTCCAGCTGCTCGCATTGTGTTCCCGCTGTGATGACACTGTCACGTGCACGAAACCATCGCAGTGGAATCGTTCACGCCTGTCTGTCAGCTCAGTGTTTTCGTGGTTTGCTCATATGAGCTGTTCCGCTGTGATTTGCCCTGAATTGTACTTATTTGTACTATATGTGAAGGGGCCCTAATAGTGTGTCACCCTGTCAAAAAACATTCATTCATTCATCTTCTACCGCTTAGTCCATTTAAGGGTCGCGGGGGGCTGGAGCCTATCCCAGCAGCCATAGAGCGCGAGGCGGGGTACACCCAGGTCAGGACGCCAGTCTGTCACAGGGCCACAAACAGACAAACAAACACAGACACACCCACACACACACCTACGGACAATTTTAAAGATTCCAATCCCCCTAACCCGCATGTCTTTGGATGTGGGAGGAAACTGGAGCACCCAGAGGAAACCCACGCAAACACAGGGAGAACATGCAAACTCCACACATAGTGTGGCCACGGGAAGTGAACCCACGACCTTCTCGCTGTGAGGCAACAGTGCTGATTAAAAGAATTGTGGACTGAATGATAGAGTGAATAAAGAGAAAATGGAAGTGTCCACTTAAATTTTTAAGTAGGGGTCAATTGAAAAATTATACAGGGGTCAAAATCTAAAAATGCTCTATTCATATTGATTGATTGATATTGATATTGATTGTTATGATATTAAACCCCAGGAACTGAGTTGGACCTCAAAATGCAGTGTAGCTGAGACACAGAAGGTAAGTGAAAAACAAAAACTTTATTTCTTCTCAAAAGAGGTAACAAACAGAGGCTCCAAAATCTCAGCACCAAAAACACCAAAAACAAGTGTCTTCAAAGACAAAAACTAAAAACATCCAAGTGACTGAAAACAAAATTAGAGTGCAAAAAGTCCATAACATAAAACTACTGTCCAAAAGAGACAGCAAGGACACTTACAAACCGTTGGAGATGAGGTGACTGTCAAACGTGTCAAAGCCAAACTGAGCTTCACAGAAAGAAACAGCCCACAAAGAGAAAGCAAACAAATGTGATTAAATACAGTTGGGTTAATTGAACTCAGGTGTGAGTAATCAGGAAGAACCAAAGCATGTGAGAAACAGAGGAAACACAGAAAATAAACCCAGGCTCACAGTAGTCTCAAAAGAAAAGAAAACAACTGATCACCATAGAAAATAAACCCAGGTCATGAATAAATTAAGAATAAAGTGCCATTCCTGTAAGAGCACACAAGGAAACATTATAGGCAAAAAACATCAGAAGAAAACACTACTTCAAATAATTCAGATATGAAAATAACAAGAAATACCAAGAATGTGAGGAAATAAAAACAGAAGAAAACATAAGTATGCGAGGAGGCGGGACCCTCGCAGCAGACAAAATGCTGCACTCCGATACCAAGTGTAACCAAGACAACATTCGGGCGCAGCTCTAAACCAGGAGCTATAGGAAAAGGTAAACACTACAACAGCACCATGTACCCCCATGCATGACGATCTAAACATCTTATTCCATACACACACACACACACACACAGGGTATGGGAGGAAGAAGCACGTCCACGCCAGACAAACGTAAGTTGTGCAAATACACACCCTTTGAAGACCCATGCATGCTCACGTGCATTCTTGCACACTCATTCACAACACGCACATTAATACTCCCATAACATGCATGTATATAAAGGTCGTGCAAACACACACACCTACACATACAACAGGACCCAAGCGGAAGAAGCATGTGTATTCTCACACAGGACATGAGGAACAGTACCTAAACCACCCAAAACACAGTGACAACGCAGACCCCAACATTGAAAGGTATTCCATATTATTTGTCTGATCCTAAGGATTTCAAAAAGGTATAGTTTGTACTATTTATGACTGAATTCTATGGAGTTATGGGGTTGAAAATAGCAACAACGATGAGAAAGGCCAATTTCAGTTTGTACAGTGGTCAAAAGTTAAAGTTGCTCCAATTTTGGTAAACAAAAAAAGTGCAAATTATTGGTCGAGCTAATAGGAATAATAAGTGGAATGGTTTTGGCTGTGTTAAGTGTTTGGTCTGCAAAGTAAAGGTTAAACAATGTTGACGTCCACTGGATTCTACCACGTGACATATGCAACCCCTTAACATGATAACTAAGCATGACATGGTGCAAATTATTCCTTTTTAAAACCCTATTGCATCACTTTTTTCTGGATCCAACAGGGATTAAACATGATGCAAGTATCGTGTGTTATTCAAGAAACCAGTGGTTCATCTTTGGACATAATTGATCAAATATCAAGGTGGAAAAAAACACATATTATGGCGTCATATCACCTGTGTCTGTGAGGTATTTTTGGTATGTGCTTTAGCATTTGTTTTTCATACAAGCGATGACTGAATTTAGCTTGTTGAAAAGTTGCATAATATGACTCTGTTCAACAAATCAGATATGTTGTGGTGATGCACAAAATGAAACTGGCCAAACCCTGATGGACCTACCTGGATTTCAGCATCATGCTGCTGTGTGAGAACTGTGCAGTTCTATTTTGGACATTTGTTATGGAAAAAGAGAAGTCTTTGGGGTGGGCCAGTTTCTGGGAAATGACCCTGCGTGGACCTTTTTGAAAGAAAGACTGGGGGAGGGTGGACAGAGAAGGATTGTTGCAGCCCTCTTTTTGTATGCCCTCACCCGACCCCACTTTCTATGTCTTTGTTAATCCTTAGCTGCTTTGCCTCAAATTTCCCATAGGACCCAAAAGCCAAACGATGCTCCTATTCAAATACCAAATTCCCTGTAAGCAAATGCAAACAGAGGGGGAGATTGACTCGGCTCTCTGCTGTGAATATTTTGGCTTCAGGTCTGCTTTTTTGAAGGCTTTGTTTCAGTTGCTTTTGCTGAAATATACGAGGAATCTTGTGATAAATAATGACACTATATGTTCCAACCTGCAGAAACATGAAGACCTTAAAACACCCTTTAAGGAAAAATGCTCCCCGTTACCTCTCATTCATAGATTTATGGTTGAGGCAAAGCAGCTCAGAGCTGAAATTCCCTTTTCTCCCACATCAGTCATTCCCGCCTACTTGTGATGCTCAAACTACATGGGAATGCTGGTCTATTGTGAAACAGACAGGATGCAAACCTTGGGTACCTTGTGCCAGTCTAAACAGTTACATTCCAATAAAAGAACAGAATCTGGGATTTTGATGTCTTCTGACATGTGATTTAAGTTGGCTTAATGCCAAAAGGAATTTTCTTTAATATTATCAGGAGAGGGGCAGCACGGTGGCTTAGTGGTTAGCACTGTTGCCTCACAGCGAGAAGGTTGTGGGTTCAATTCCCATGGCCTTTCTGTGTGGAGTTTGCATGTTCTCCCTGTGTTTGCGTGGGTTTCCTCCAGGTGCTCCGGTTTCCTCCCACATCCAAAGACATTCGGGTTAGGTGAATTGGAATCTTTGAAATTGTCCGTAGGTGTGTGTGTGGGAGTGTCTGTGTTTGTTTGTCTGTTTGTGGCCCTGCGACAGACTGGCGTCCTGTCCTGGGTGTACCCCGCCTAGCGCCCAATGACTGCTGGGATAGGCTCCAGCCCCCCGCGACCCTTAATTGGACTAAGCGGTAGAAGATGAATGAATGAATGAATGAAAGAATTATCAGGAGATAATGTGGTTTAGGCATTTATTTGACAAAAGAGATGGTCAGACTGTCATTTTGCAGGATTAACTGAAACAATCCTTTAAATGGCATCAAATTTGACACAGATACTCCGTAGAGTCTTAGACATTACTCTTTTGAATAAACAGACTGGCCATTTTAAGTTTCAATAGGCAGCAGGTAGGGGTTAATTGAAGAATTACACAGGGGTCAAAATTTTAAAATTCTCCAACTCTGAGATAATTATGTGACTATCCAATTGGGATGGTAGATTTATAAGTACAGTTGAGTTTAAAGGAAAATGGGCAAGGACACCAGTTCTGCTGGTTCCTGGATCTGAACTGAAGCAATGTAGATCCAACAAGGTCCAACAATTCTATGATTTAAGTGTAGAAATGTTCCCCCTTTAAACAAAATGTTCTAGATATTTATTACATTCATATTAAAAATAAATTTGAAAGTTCCACCATGGTGTGACAATCCAAATTGAAAGTGTGGCTGCAGCAGTTACCAAGATCACTGATGCCATTGTTGTTGTTGTTGTGGCCGCCTTGGCGGCATGCCTACGCTCTGCTGCGGGGAGTTTTTTAAGGGGAAAAAAAGGGCATGTGAAACAATAGGTGTGTGGGTGGTGTTTGGAACTCAGCCCATGGCGTCCTTTGCCAGAGTTGGTCATGTGCTGGATCTGCAGACAAAGAGGTCAGTCGATGCTCAACTGGGCAAGAGTACAGTCAATCTTGTATTGGGATGGTGGAGGTGGAGGGGTGAGGGAATGTAGGCACACGTCTGACCAAAGCCTTTATGTCAGGAGGGGGCCTCAACGGACAAAACGTCACAAGGACCAACTGTTTCGTCTGCAGGGATACAGGGCTCTCAGTCAGACATCTGGGATTCTTGTCACCCGGCAACGACTGCAGTCATTTAGGCGAGCCTTTTGGCAAATTCGCTGGTGACAACCCCCCCACTTGCACTTCAAGCAAAGCAACATATTCGAGTATGGTTTGTCACGTCGTTTCTCAGGAGCAAATATCACTTCAACAATCTGTCTTCTCTTTTCTGGCCCAGCTTAATTTCAAAAGAGGTGTTTTATCTGTTCCAAACATACAGCACATGACAGTTCATTAATCTGGACAAAGAAACAACAAGGCTTCACCTTTGACATTCAAAGGGAGGAAATTTGGCAGAAAACACTGATGGTGAACCAAAGACATATTCCTCAAAACAGGAAGAGCAATCAGCTTTTTGGCTTCCTTGTGCAGTAAGATACAAGATGAGAATGTCGAGTGGGTTTTGTTTTAGAGCTCAGAACCTGCAGACGCATTGAGCGAATCATAAACCAATTTGCTGCCCTGTCGATAAGCTAATTGTCCTGTCAACTGCTTCAAAGTAATTTTATTATACTATATTATTTATTATACTATGTTTTATGGTATAACAAAATTAGTTTGAAATAGCTGACAGGATTAGACTCATGGATATAATTAACTATGAACATGGTGATTCACTGTGCCAATGTGAAACCACACCTGAGTTTCAGAGCAGACACAGAGATACTCAGGCGTGGGTATCATTGTTACACATTGCCATTTGCCTGCTCATGTAATAAAAAACAAACTGAATGTGCCACAGCTGTCTGCATGTCTAAATCATGTACGAGGTCTGTCCAAAAAGTATCGTACCTTTTTATTTTTTGCAAAAACCATATGGATTTGAATCATGTGTGACTGCATCAGCCAAGCTTGAACCTTCGTGCGCATGCGTGAGTTTTTTCATGCCTGTCGGTTGCGTCATTCGCCTGTGAGCAGGCTTTGAGTGAGCAGTGGTCCACCCCTCTTGTCGATTTTTATTGTGAATAAATGTCTGAACGATTTGGAGCTTTGCTGCATCAAATTTTTCCAGAAACTGTGAGAGACCTCCAGGTGGACACCATTCGGAAAATTTAGATGGCTTTTAGCGACGATTTATGGGGATTACACAGATTAAGGAGTGCCCCAGCCGGTTTAAAGACCGCGCTCTGAGCACCGATCGACAGGTTCAAACCCCACTCATACAACCAGATAATTTCCAACGTGAAAGCTTTGTTGATCCGGAACGTCGTCTCACTTTCACAAAAAAGGCAGAAGGCGTAGACATCAGCACTTTTTCGGCACATTCTACTGTTACAGGAGTTTTTTTCATGGAAAGAGAAGCAGAGGATTGCGCCACCATGCCGCTCATGGCGCGGGACAAAACCACCTCCGTGTTGGTCTCACAGGACGGCTTTCAGGTGACTCAGACGGCTTCCGGTTGCTTTTCAGTCGTGTGAGTATCTGAGAAATTGTGCATGAGCTGGACATGCCCCAACATGTCCTGTGAGGCTTCATCACGGCGTTGCTTTGTGCCATGCGGCTCTGCCGCAATGCGCAAAGTTTCTCCACTCCTCTTTCCATGACAAAAACTCCTATAACAGTGGAATGTACCATTCATTTCTAAACTAGACGCTGTCTTGATCCGGTATGTCATCTGGCTAGCACAGGAATTGCGGAAGATGTGAACATCAGCACTTTTTCGGCACATTGAGAGAGACGTGTGGAGGAACTCTGCGCGTTGCAGCAGAGCCGCATGGCGCAAAGCACCGCCGTGATGAAGCCTCACAGGACATGTTGGGGCATGTCCAGCTCATGCACAATTTCTCAGATACTCACACGACTGAAAAGCAACCGGAAGCCATCTGAAAGCCACCTGAAAGCCGTCCTGTGAGACCAACACGGAGGTGGTTTTGTCCCGCACCATGAGCGGCACGGTGGCGCAATCCTCCCCTTCTCTTTCCATGAAAAAAACTCCTGTAACAGTAGAATGTGCCGAGAAAGTGCTGATGTCCATGCCTTCTGCCTTTTTTGTGAAAGTTAGACGTTTCCCGGATCAACAAAGCCTTCACGTTGGAAATGATCTGGTTGTTTGAGCGGGGTTTGAGCTTGTCGATCGGCGCTCGGAGCGCGCCGTGCTCTCAGCCGCTGTGAGCGGTCTTTAAACCAGCTGGAGCACTCCTTAATCTGTGTAATCCCAATAAAATCGTCCCTGAAAGCCATCTGAATTTTCTGAATGGTGTCCACCTGGAGGTCTCTCACAGTTTCTGGAAAAAATTGATGCAGCAAAGCTCCAAATCGTTCAGACATTTATTCGCAATAAAAATCCGATGAGAGGGGTGGACCAGTGCTCACTCAAAGCCTGCTCACAGGCGAATGACGCAACCGACAGGCATGAAAAAACTCACGCATGCGCACGAAGGTTCAAGCTTGGCTGATGCAATCACACGTGATTCAAATCCATATGGTTTTTGCAAAAAATAAAAAGGTCCGATACTTTTTGGACAGACCTCGTAGTTGGAGAAAACTACATATATACATATACACATACACACATATGTCATATATCATATAAAAATAATTATTATAATAATATCAATAATTATTATACTATTATCAATAATGAATATATAAATAGCCTAAAATAAAAAAAAAATTATATACATATGTATATACATACACACACACCGATACATATACACACACACACACACACACACATACAACTGGTGTGAGGTTATGAGAGAAAAGTTATTAATATTGACCAGATGCCAGTGGGCTCTGTGAGGGGGGTAGAGGCGACTGTGCTGTCAAGAGTGACGTGGTTTTGATTTTTTTTTTCCTCTCTCTCTCTCTCTTCCTTCCCCTCCTTTCCTTTTTCTTTTCCTTTCCCTTCCCCTCTCATTTCCTTCCCTTTCCCTTTCCTTTCTCCTTCTCCCTCCTTCCTTTTCTTTCTTCTTCCCTCCTCTCCGAAAGGACAGGTCACATTATGATGGACAGATTGTCACACATTCATGTTACTCTGCCTGCACAGGGTGACACTCAAGGTGACGAGCACATTAAGAAAACTAGCTATTTAAATAAAGGAAGCAGCACACTTTTTTAGTGTGACTGCCAAACTTCTGTGTGTGTACGTCTTTCTATGACACACCCTTGGGGATAGAAGGATGCAACATACCCACTTGAAAAATGTTGGATTTTATGGCTACTCATAAACATGCTCTTGTTTCTTTGTTTTGGCTCGTTGACAACATTGTAATGCTGTTTTCTAAAATGCATATTCAGAAAGAAAACATTTAATACATGCCTGGTAGGGAAAAACAGCAACAGCAGTGTGGCCAGCCTACTCATGCCATGACATAATAAAGAGGTAGGAAGAGTCACTGTGGCTGCAACTCAACACTGGTAGTGAGTGTAAACAAACATTAAAAAGTGTGTTGCACAATGTTAGTTAGTTTATACCAGCAATAAACGCCAATGATGGAAAAAACTGCGACTTCACTGCAACACCTGAACTCATGCTGTGCTTGAACAGGTTTCTCTCCCCAACAATCCAAATATTAAATCAGAAGAACTCAGTGCTTGAACTCCCACAACCACTTCATGCCAGGCAGAGGTGGGACAAAGTCACCATCAAGTCATAAATCAGCAAGTCTCAAGTCAGAATGACCACCAAGTGTTTGCAAGCTTACTTGAGACTTGACTTGGGACTTGCAGGTTGATGACTTGAGAATGACTTGACAGTGACTTTGTCCCACCTCCGGTGCCAGGTGTGTAAAACTACTCTTGAAGACTGTTCTTGGCTGAATGAATTCTAGCTCCAAGTACTGTTCATCCAGAAAGTATTCACAGCACTTCACATTTCCCACATTTTGTTTCGTTACAGCCTTATTCCAAAATGGATTTTTTTTTCCTCAAAATTCTACACACAATGCCCCAAAATGATGATGTGAAAAAGTGTTTTTGAATTTTTTTTTTTTTTTTTTTTTTGCTAATTTATTAAAAAAAAAAAAATCACATGTACACAATTATTCACAGCCTTTGCCATGAAGCTCAAAACTGAGGTTAGGTGCATCCTGTTTCCACTGATCATCCTTGAGATGTTTCTACTGCTTAACTGGAGTCCACCTAGGGTGAATTCAGTTGATTGGACATGATTTGGAAAAGCACACACCTGTCTACATATAAGGTCCCACAGTTGACAGTGCATGTCAGAGCACAAACCAAGCATGAAGTCAAAGGAATTCTCTGTAGACCTCCGAGACAGGATTGTCTCAAGATAAAAATCTGGGGAAGGATACAGAAACATTTCTGCTGTTTTGGAGGTCCCAATGAGCACAGTGCCATTGAATATCCATAAATGGGAGAGGCTCAAATCCACCAGGACTGCTCCTGGAGCTGGCTGCTCATCTAAACTGAGCGATTGCTGGAGAAGGTTCCTAGTCAGGGAGGTGACCAAGGTCACTCTGTCAGAGCTCGAGCATTCCTCTGTGGAGAAAGAACCTTCCAGAAGGACAAGCACCTCTGCAGCAATCCACCAATCAGACCTGTATGGTATAGTGGCCAGATGGAAGCCACTTCTTCATAAAAAGCACGTGGCAGCCCACCTGGAGTTTGCCAAAAGGCACTGAAGGACTCAGAGAAAATTTGCTGGTCTGAGGAGACAAAGATTGAACTCTTTCGCGTGAATGCCAGGCGTCAAGTTTGGAGGAAACCATTCACCATCCCAACAGTGAAGCATGGTGGTGGCAGCATCATGCTGTGGGGATGTTTTTCAGCGGCAGGTACAGTCAGGTTTGAGGGAACAGCTCATCTTTCAGCAGGACAATGACCCTAAACACACAGCCAAGATATCAAAGAAGTGGCTTCAGGATAACTCTGTGAATATCCTTGAGTGGCCCAGCCAGAGCCCAGACCTGAATTTGATTGAATCTCTCTGGAGAGATCTCAAAATCGCTGTGCATCAACGCTCCCCATCAAACCTGATGGAGCTTGAGAGGTGCTGCAAAGACAAATGGACAAAACTGCCCAAAGATAGGTGCACCAAGCTCGTGGCATCATATTCAAGAACACATGAGGCTGTAATTGCTGCCAAAGGTGCATCAACAAAGTATTGAGCATAGGGTGTGAATACTTATGTACATGTGATTTCTTAGGTTTTTAGTTTTAATAAATTTGCAAAAATGTAAAAAATTCACTTTGTCATTATGGGGTGTTGTGAGTAGAATTTTGAGGGAAAAAAATGAATTTACTCCATTTTAGAATAAAGGTGTAACATAACAAAATGTGGAAAATGTGAAGCACTGTGAATAGTTTTGAAAGTCCCTGTACATCTGTGGGATAGGATTTGAACTACCAATCTGAAGACCAGGGTTCAGTTCCAGGTCTGTGCTTCAGGCTACCTGTGTGCTTGGACAAGACTCACTCACTCCCTCATCTTCAACCGCTTACTCCAGTTAAGGGTCATGGTGGGGCTGGAGCCTATCCCAGCAGTCATAGGGCTTGAGGCGGGGTTCACCCTGGACAGGAAGCCAGTCTGTCGCAGGACCACATATAGACAGACAAACACATTCACACCCGCATGCACACCTACAGACAATTTAAAATTTCCAGAGAACCCATGCAAACATGGAGAGAACATGCAAACATACATGCTCTTACTTGCCAGATCTTTCTCACAGATAAACGGCTCCAACAACAATCACTCACTTTACTCTTACCGTTGTGATTATGATGTACATCATGAGTAAATTAGGTCTGTTATCTTTAATGATTGGGTGTTGTAGCCCTCACTCATAAACATGCACTATCATGTGAGTCACAGTCTGGGACTTTTCCTGCTCCAGTACTACAGTAAACACTGTGCAGAGCTAATTTAATGACTTGTCTGATCTAAAATACTCTGTACAGCATCAAACTATGATACATTAATACACATCTGCATGATTTACTCTCCACCTGATTATACTGAGCTCATTGACTGAAGGATAGATGCAAACAGCAGGCGCCACGTATTTCACATAAAGTGAATAGAGAGCGCGTGTGTGCATGTGCATGTGGGTGTTGCTGCAGAACAGGTTTTCATTTCAGTTTTCATTTTGACTCACTTATTCTGAGGTACGCACCACAGGGCCCAATGAAGGCGTTTAATATTCTGTAGGTGCAGCTGAATGGCACTGAAATGCATTTATTGTTAAGCAGCTTGGGCCAACATTTGTATCCATGTGCACTTGCATGTCTGTTGCCATGGCAACAGTGTTTTTGACCACTATGACTTCAGTCAGGCATAACGGAGACAGACAACTGGCAATCGGGGTAATTAAAGCAAATATTGGCGAAATAGCATTAGCAGAAATGTATATATACCAGCTGGGGTACCCGGCACTGCCCGAGTTAACCTGTTTTAGACATAGGCCAAATACCAATCATTTTAATCAAAACAATTACCCAACATTTGTTTTTGTAATGCTGATGTCTTACAAATGTCATATTTAATGGGCTAAAGTTTGTCCAGCAGAACTATAAAAGGTGGACTCCCCAAACTAAGTGGAAATACTTGGTTAAAAGACAAACACATTTGAAGTCCTTCATGCAGACTTTGTTTTGCAATCAAATTTATGACAAAATTACACACAAAAGGTAGGTAACAGTAAATGTAAATATCAATGAATCAAAACTGAGGTAGTGGTGTATTTCACTGTTTTTACATTGCAATTTTACAAACATAAATGGCTTTAAACAGCAAATGTAAATATTAGAATGGAGAAATATTTCTTCATGAAATTCACTTAGTGTTTTCTGACCATTAGTTTTGAAGAGCCTCTTGATAGACAATGTTCCTTATCATGCCACCTGGTGAGTGGATGTACAGCTGTTCTGGGTTACCAACCCTGGAGCAGTCGACATACAACTGGCCGTGGGAGAACACAGGCTCTGCCAGATTCAGTCCAACCACCTTAAGGGACTGTCCCTGAGCCTTGTTGATGGACATTGCAAAGCTGGGTTTGACTGGGAAGTGCAGACGCCTGAACTCAAATGGCATGTCTGATGGGATAAGTGGAATCCTTGGTATGAAGACATCTTCTCCCTTGGCTTTGCCTGTCATTACTATGGCCTCCAGGACTCTTGGCATCAACTTCTTAATTGTGAGTCGTGTTCCATTGCAGAGCTTGGGTGGGTCGAGATTCCACAAGAACATGACTGGGGCACCAACTTTGAGCACAAAGCTGTGTGGTGGGAGGCCTGCTAGTGCCAGGCTGCTAAGGAATTCAGCTGGGTAGTTAACCACTTCATCTGGATCGGGCACTGTGTCAATTGACATGTAGCTGGAGGCCTGTCCTGGAAGCTGGGCCAGAAGCTTAGCATTGATGTCATCCACTGCCAAGTTCTTTGGAGCAAGGATAGCATGCTTGCTCAGCCAGTTGTGGTTCTGGTAGTTACGGTGGAGGTTTGGAAAGACTTTGACCACCAACTCACATATGTCATGAACAGTGTGACCAAAGGGCAGCTTGACCTGGTCATCCAGAGTGTCAGGTTGCCCAGTAACCATCATAGATAAATAGATAAAGAGAATAGATTAAAGCATTAAATTATCGGTTGCCCAGTAACCATAAAGAATTAAAGTGGAAGTTCTTTTTGTATAAGATTTCTAGCAATAATGATTAAAGCAGAATTAAAGTGAAAGTTGTTTTTTTTTTGTCTAAGATTTCTAGCAATAACGATTAAAGCAGAATTCTGTAACAGATAAATAGATAAAGAATAGATTAAAGCAGTAACCATAAAGAATTAAAGTGAAAGTTCTTTTTGTCTAAGATTTCTAGCAATAATGATTAAAGCTGAATGCTGTAATAGATCTATAGATTATATTTAGCAGTAATGATGAAAGCTGAATTCTGTAATGGATAAAGAGAATAGATTAACGCATTAAATTATTGGTTGCCCATAATTGTGTCTTTAGGAAGTAAAAGATGTCTTGCCTTTAACCTTTATGTATCTTGACAGCTTTTTCAGTCTTGTCATAAATGGTGAAAATACAAAGTTTTCAGACAGCAAATCTTCAAACTGTACTGGGTTGTACACCAAAGGTAATTATATTTTACAGATTCAATATAATGTTATGTTGAATCAAATAACTTCTTTGGTTGAATGTATTCAGACAGGAAGGCAAACTGGGTTGCACAGGACAGTCAGGTGCTTAACAGTTGAGAACAGTTGAGAAACCACATGGTACAACACTGTATGGTCTTACATAAAAGGCTATTTCTTACATAAATGGCTATTGTGGGTAATTTTCAGTTCAACTTTTTAAAAAATAGTACCGTTTTTCCCCATGTCATGAGGATTCAGAATATATATAGTTTTTAGGGCTACATATTATAGTTTGGGTGGGGTGGAATTAGAATTGACCACTTTATACTTTTTGTACTCAGTCTTTCTTGATGACATCATCAGGATTGGGGGGGTGGAATTAGAATTCTGACGGCTTTATACTTTTTGTACTCAGGCTTTCTTGATGACATCAAGTAGCCATAAAAGATAAATAGATAAAGAGAATAGATTAAAGCATTAAATTATTGGTTGCCCAGAACATTAAAAAAAAAAATGGTACCAGTTTGTTCTCCATGTCATGAGGATTCAGAATATATAGTTTTTAGGGCTACATATTATAGTTTGGGAGTTTATCTCGGACAGACAGACAGAATTAGCCCTTTATACAGTATATATATATATATATATACATATATACATATATATATACACATATATATATATATATATATATATATATATATATATATACACACACATATATATATATATATATATATATATATACACACATATATATATATATATATATATATATATATATATATATATATATATATATATATATATATATATATATATATATATATATATATATATACAGTGAGGAAAATAAGTAATTGAACACCCTGCGATTTTGCAAGTTCTCCCACTTAGAAATCATGGAGGGGTCTGAAATTTTCATCTTAGGTGCATGTCCACTGTGAGAGACATAATCAAAAAAAAAAAATCCGGAAATCACAATGTATGATTTTTTAATAATTTATTTGTATGTTACTGCTGCAAATAAGTATTTGAACACCTGTGAAAATCAATGTTAATATTTGGTACAGTAGCCTTTGTTTGCATCACATTGTGATTTCCGGATTTTTTTTTTTTTTAGATTTACATTTAAGGATGAAGGCAGCCCCTTTTGAACATGCTTTTCTCTTTGGAAGCCTGAGGAAAATGGGACGTTCAAGACATTGTTCAGAAGAACAGCGTAGTTTGATTAAAAAGTTGATTGGAGAGGGGAAAACTTATACGCAGGTGCAAAAAATTATAGGCTGTTCATCTACAATGATCTCCAGTGCTTTAAAATGGACAAAAAAAAACAGAGACGCATGGAAGAAAACGGAAAACAACCATTAAAATGGATAGAAGAATAACCAGAATGGCAAAGGCTCACCCATTGATCAGCTCCAGGATGATCAAAGACAGTCTGGAGTTACCTGTAAGTGCTGTGACAGTTAGAAGATGCCTGTGTGAAGCTAATTTATTTGCAAGAATCCCCCGCGAACTCCCTCTGTTAAATAAAAGACGTGCAGAAGAGGTTACAATTTGCCAAAGAACACATCAACTCCCCTAAAGAGAAATGGAGGAATATTTTGTGGACTGATGAGAGTAAAATTGTTCTTTTTGGGTCCAAGGGCCACAGACAGTTGTGAGACGACTCCCAAACTCTGAATTCAAGCCACAGTTCACAGTGAAGACAGTGAAGCATGGTGGTGCAAGCATCGTGATATGGGCATGTTTCTCCTACTATGGTGTTGGGCCTATATATCGCATACCAGGTATCATTGATCAGTTTGGATATGTCAAAATATTCGAAGAGGTCATGTTGCCTTATGCTGAAGAGGACATGCCCTTGAAATGGGTGTTTCAACAAGACAATGACCCCAAGCACACTAGTAAACGAGCAAAATCTTGGTTCCAAACCAACAAAATTAATGCCTCGCAGATGTGAAGAAATCACGAAAAACTGTGGATATACAACTAAATACTAGTTTAGTGATTCACAGGATTGCTAAAAAAAGCAGTTTGAACATAATAGTTTTGAGTTTGTAGCATCAACAGCAGATGCTACACCCCCTTTTCTACTTTTTTTTTTACTAATAGCCCAATTTCATAGCCTTAAGAGTGTGCATATCATGAATGCTTGGTCTTGTTGAATTTGTGAGAATCTATTGAATCTACTGGTACTTTGTTTCCCATGTAACAATAAGAAATATACTCAAAACCTGGATTAATCTTTTTAGTCACATAGCACTACTATTATTCTGAACACTACTGTATGGGCCTTCTCTTAATGATCAATGGCACACAGCTCAAGTGCATTTGGTACATGTCCAGATCAACTTTTTAATTTAGAAAGTATGCATTCTGAGCACAATGTAAGATGCAGAGAGCTGGCCTGCCAGTTAAGGAGCTGTCCTGCTGATATGTAGACCTGGATTCGAATCCTGCTTATGCTGCCTGTCTGTTCTCCTTGTAAAAGACACCCCGCTATCAATGGGTACCAGTCTTGGTTGGGGAAATAACCCACGTAGGACTACAGGATCCGAAGATAAGCACTGACACCAAGGGATATCCGGGCCTATATAGGACTTACTATTCTGAGCAAAAAAAAAAAAAAAAAAAAATAGGGCACAGTGACAAAGGGCTGGGTTTAGGTCAGGTCTGTGAGCATGCAGTGGTGCCACAAGTCGCCATATCACCACATCATGGATTCACCTTAGGTCCTGGATGGCAGCCACCCAGACAGATAACCAGTCCATCCTCACTTAGCTAAAGTAACCATCTATCTGCCACATCCAGGTGAAATGTTGACTTCCCCTTGGCCTTCTCCAACCACTGACGTTCTCTGCACCAGCATACTAAATTGTGCCCAGAAATTGCACCACATGGCCAAAACGTCATTGCTAATGTTCCTTCAAAATGGAAGTGAATACTCCTCATCTTAGTCTCCTTAAGTGACCTTTCATTTGACTCAAAGTCATTCCAACTGTACTCCAAAAAGACCTGATACCAAAGACATCTAGTCATTGCTTGAGGTTACTAGTTAGCATCCAGGTCCCACATCCCTAAGATAAGACAAAAAGCAGCAGGACCTTAAAGGCTGACCACCAAGAAACCTGGACGTCACTACTGAGTTTGGGGTTTATGGTTTATTTGCTTCATTAGTTATGGGTATGTTTTGGTGTGATATGAAACAGATTTGTGTTAACTGTCACCCTGTTTAAGACCCAGACTGTCCCAGGAACCTGGCGGACCTGGCACACATGTTGCCATCACACAGGCTTCTTGGGCATAAAATGTCAGACTGAAATTTTGTTTATTCAATGTATTTTACTCAGCTGATTTAGCAACTTTCTAAGGTAATATCTGACAAACACCTGATTTAAGGATTTAGTCAAGGATTCAGTGCACTGCCAACATTCATAAAAACAAACAAACAAAACAAGCACTTTAATTTTATGTAAGACAGTATTGTGCAGTGTCTTAATTAGCACCTGTCAATCATTTTTAGTCTGATCAAAAGTCTAACTTCTCCATCAAAGTTCCGGTGTGCAAAAGATAGAGGTTGATGTTTTCTGTGTTTAATCATCTTTATTCATGCAGAGGTGATACAGTTTATTTTTCTACTTCCCTTTTTATATTTATCCCAGTTTTGTTTTGACAGGATGAGGATTCTCACTATCTGTGTTCACTTTCTTAAGACAAAACAACGTGATACACAATGTGGATTCTAAGAACCTGGCTTTGTGCCTGTGTCCACGTCCTTGAGAGACGTGGACACAGACGTTCTCCAACTGCTTGGCAACAGACTTCCTTTTACTGAAAGCCTCAGGCGCCACGGACGGACGGACGGGCAGACAGACAGACAGACCGATCGATCGATCGATGCCACTGGGGATCGATGCCAGTCTTCAGTGGCATCGATCCCCAGACTGAGCCTTCACAGACTGAGCACAGCGTCAACACGCCAGCTGTTAAGGTGGCCACGTCCCTAATGTGTTCTATAAAAATACGTATATGTGTAAATATGTATTTCTTGTCTTTCATACATCATATCATCATGTTCACTCTCATGTCGACTAAAGCCAAGTTGT
The DNA here is from genome assembly GCF_902500255.1 of Thalassophryne amazonica. Taxonomy (NCBI): domain Eukaryota; kingdom Metazoa; phylum Chordata; class Actinopteri; order Batrachoidiformes; family Batrachoididae; genus Thalassophryne; species Thalassophryne amazonica. The sequence goes on along the minus strand of NC_047103.1, from coordinate 133,809,212 downwards.
CCAAAGTTGTTTTCATTTCGTCAGAACATTCCGACATGATGACAGTAACTGATGTTTTCCCACAAACCTGACAGCACGCATAGCCACTTACAGTTAATTCTCTAATATAATATGGTGACTGCATTTTTAGTTATTCTTTTTTATCTTTTGCTATATGCATTCTATTCAAAGAGCATTTCTGCAAATAATAATATTATTTGTTTGGAGACAAAGTGAGCAAGGCGAGACTAAGATGGTTTGTGCAGAGGATGTACCCAGGGTATATAGGGAAAAAGATGCTGAGGATGGAGCCACCAGGCAGGAGGAGAAGAGGTAGGCCAAAGAGGAGGTTTATGGACGTGCTGAGGGAGGACATGCAGGTGGTTGTTGTGACAGAGGAAGATACAGAGAACAGAATGAGATGGAAATGATTGCTCTGCTGCGGCGACCCCTAACGGGAGCAGTCAAAAGAAAATGAAGACAGTGACTTAGTGGTTAACACGGTTGCCTCACAGGAAGAAGGGGTTCTGGGATCACTTCCTGCTTCATCCTGGTTCTGTGTGGAGTTTGCATGTTCTCTCTGTGTTTGTGCGGGTTACCTCCGGGTGCTCCGGCTTCCTCCCACTACCAAAGTGCAGGATGAGTTAATTGGCAACTCAAAATTCACAGCTGGTGTGTATGCAAGTGCAAATGTGTTTGTGACCCTGCGATAGATTGGCATCCTGTCCAGGGTGTACCCCGACTCTCACCCTATGACTGCTGGAACAGGCTCCAGCCCCCGTGACCCTTGATTGGAGTAAGCCAGTAGAGAAAATGAATGAATGAATGAATAATAATGGAGGCTTTATCTGTGCAGGAAATATATGCGTGCATATAAATAAATAAAGTTCCTTCGGCTTCTCCTTTTTTTAACTTGGGATTGCCACCGCAGATCCAAGATGGATCTGTATGTTGATTTGGAACAGATTTTATGCCAGATGCCCTTCCTGAACTAACTCCACATGACATGGACAGGCATAGGTCATCTTGAACCAGGAACCTTCTGCTCTGGAAACAATATGTTGTATAAATATGTGTTAAAACTATAATATGAACAGGAGCAATCAGAGATTTCTGATATCTGCCAATCCTGATCCGGATCATCTCCAAAATTCAGTGGAATCTTCCATGCCCCAATATCTATTTGTGGTGAAAATTTGGTGAGAATCCGTGAAGTAGTTTTGATGTAATCTTTCAAAGCGTGTATAAAGAGAAATCTTGATCCAGAATCCAGATCCGAATCCGGATCACCTCCAAAATTTACTGAAGTCTTTCATGGCCTAGTATATGCCTGTGGTGAAAATTTGGTCAGAATCCCTGAAGTAGTTTTGACGTAATCCTGCAAAGCCTATATAAAGTGGAACCTGATCCAGAATGTGGTTCCGGATCAGGATCACCTTCAAAATCTAATGGAGTCTTCCTTGGTCTAATATCTATCTGTGATGAAAATTTCATCAAACTCTGTGTGGTAGTTTTGACGTAATTCTGCTAACAGGCAGACAGACAAATAAACAAATGCCAATGATTTTGTTACGTCCTTGGCGGAGTAAAAATGAGGAAGCAGCTGTGTATAGAATCAGTTTCCAGCTGAAAGGGTTTCTTCTAAAAATGATCAAACTCAAAACACTGAACATCCAACTTGCAGAGGCATCTGACTGAAAAAGAATCAAGAGATCAGTGGCACGGTTGCAAGTGTGTGTGTGTGTGTGTGTGTATATACACTCTCAGTGACCTGCTCTGAAATGTAAAAACTTAAAAAAAAATGTCCAGATAAGGCAAACTTTCCAGTACCAAGAGAAACATCTGCTAATTGGTGCTTTTAATAAACTCCCATGTCTTCGTGAGATGCTGTTTGAGTTCGTGGGCGTCCGTGCACGTGTGTATGTCGTAGCTTCAGTAACGTATAGCTTCAACGCATCACACAGTATTTCTGTCCCATTTATTGCGTAAAGATTAAGGTGAGATCACATTTTCAAAAGCAAACATATTACGTATTACCACTGCCAAGGAAGTGGGGGTTGGGGGGGGGCGTTTATCTTTCTGTCTCCTGGTCTATCAGTCAGTCAGTCAGTCAGCCAGCCAGCCAGCCAGTCTGTCAGCAACATATCTCAAAACATCAAAAACAAGTTTTACTGAAGTTTGGTGAAGTAGATCTTGTTAAGTTTAGCTGTAAATCTGGATCAAGAAATGTATCTTACCTTTGAAGATTGTGTTTTGAGCTTTAATCCTGATACTTTGATCCTGACCCTGCCTTTGATCTTTGACCCTGACTCCTGTGAACTTGACAAAGGGTCAAAGCCTGCCTTTGAAATTAATCTATGACCCTGATTCCTTTGATTTTTTTCTTTTTAACCCTGTGCCTGTTTATAGCCTTCTAGTATGGGTCACAGCGGGCTCATACCATGAACAATACATGCAGTTTTCTTAATACTGCAGCAGTAGATAATAGCAAAGATCCTTGATATAGTTGTGTGAATGTATGAGGGACAACTGAAAAGTTACGCCTCTTTCATGATTATTTCATTAACAAGCAAGGCACTCAGATGAATCTCATGTCTGCTTAAAGCTTGGAACATTCTCTGTCAGGCAGTGTCACTGCATTTCCACATCGTCACTTTCCCTTTTCACACACTTACTCCAACACCAGAAAAATATTTACATTCCATGGGTGAAGAAATTGGGTGTGTTGTCTCTGTACTACTGATGCACAGCTGCTTGCACCTCTGGATCATTAGTGTAACCTGCTTGGGGGAAAAGGAAAACGTCAGAGGGTGCGAGATCCAGACTACGGCAGGTGTGGAAAGATCTCATAAAATTTGAGCCACAACAATGCATCCTGTGTTTGTTGACTTGTGCGTGTTGTCGAGCATTGTTATACTGAAGAACTGCCTGTTTTCCAGGATGCACCCGATTCAAGTGTGTGTGCAGCTTTGGCAAAGTGCAAAGACTGAAATGAATCAGCTCAGTTTTCTTTTATACTGTGGAGACAAACATGATATTTTGTTATGGTTGAAGCATGCTGACTTAAAAAAAAAAGATAAAAATAAATGTTCAAAAACAGGACAGTAAAACTGAGGGATAGGACATAGTGCAGATTGTTATAAGAGGAAAATATAAAACTCTACAGCCCCTTTCACACTGGGCCTGCGTAGAGCTGCATGGTGTTGCGTTGCATTACATTGTGTATCTATTACACAGGAATGGCTACGTATGTTGCACGCGGGGGTGGGGGGGAGCACTTTGGTCCACCTCTTCTTCTTCTGCAGTTTTGAAGCTTCACTGCCAGCAACGTTCAGCAGAGTCCAGCGGGATGAATAAAATCTAGCAATGACGGTATATACTGATAAAAAATCTAAAAGGATTTTTCACCAGACTGACAATTGCGGAGGCTTGGTGTACAGCAGTGCAGTGTTATGCAGACTTGTATACCATAGCAGAGTGTTGTATATGCAGTGCTCTACACTGAATGGCCACGAAAAAATTCAACATTTAATTTTTTTGCATCCATTTTGCGTACCCCTTGGCATCCCTCGGCGTATTGCCGCGTAGGGCTGCATAAGCTTGGTGTAGTCAGTACGCCGCATTATTATCACTTACTGAGGCGTTGCTGGGCCGGTAGCATAGATTTACATTCACGCTACCTGTCTGTACCTGCCCGCAGTAGCGAGCGGGTATCCCAATACCCGCCCGCTGTGCATAAACTGATGATGTCATAGCGCACAGCCCAAGAACTGTCTGCAGAGGAAAAGATGAAAAGGCTATTAGTGTGTTGGTCCCAATATGGATGTTACAGATGATTTTCTCATGGATAGTACGACAATGAACAGCAGCCAAAGCAGCCAGCTTGATGAGGACCGCTGATGAATTTGGAGAGCAGCGCGGTACCAGCCAACACGACAAAAGTTAAAGTGAGCCAACTTTTTATGTACGTGTTTCAGGGCTGGCCCAAGCCTTTATGGGGCCTTAAGCAGAATTTCATTTGGGGGCCCCCCTACCATCACCTCAGCACCAGATGCCTCATTATTCCATAGGCTACACTGTTATGTGTGTAACGTACCCACAATCATTAGCATTATTTGTAATTATCTTACATCATACAGGTGTCATTCTTGTTTTTAACCTTAAAGGGGCAGCAAACTCATAAATATGTTTTAATTAACTTCTACATACGGAGTGATGTATAAGTATGGCTCATTAATTTAACTATTTGAAAGTAACATCAGCAGGCAGGAGACTGCATTTAAACACGTTAAATAGTTTAATTTCTTTCAAATGTGCAATGGTGTGCAAAATGTTCAATATCCAAATACAAAATAGAATCAAATGACATTCACATTATCATACAGAAAAATAAAGTTGTAATCAAAATTAAATACTTAAATAATCTCCAAAATGAACATAGAAATCCACAACATAACAGCAATGTGTGTGCAAAGCCCAGCATTTATCCAATGACTCGTCTCGTTTCGCTGCATGCTTTGTGTCGCTATTGAAGTCTGTTTAAAGCACTGTGAAGCTGCGGGTTTGAGTGAGAGGAAAGCCGCGTCGTTACCAGTGATAAGAAGCTGATTCTGAACAAAAGTTGAGCGCGTTGTAGTGCATATTTAGTCAATGACATGTACACACAACAGTATATATTTGATCACTTATTTTTTTGACATTTTAGGGGAAGCTGAGCTTCCGTTGCAGTCTTAGAGCAATCGCCTCTGACTTTAAGACACCTAAAGCACTTTACACTAAACGAACGGGGCATTTCGCAAATAATGACAACAAAAATTGTAATATTGGACATGCAAACTTACCTTTGTCTTGTTGTTTTTTCTCGTCTTCCAACTTCTTTTTTCTTTTCTCCGCTCCAGAGGGATAATTTCTTTTCTGAGACATGACTTGCTTCATTCCTCACGATTAGTCATCGACCACCTGACCCAGCGGTGCATCTAAATTTGCCCAACGGTGACAGCAGCCAACAGGAGGCATCAATTAACCTAGTATTGGTATTTTGTCAAAATGAATTTTTTTTTCGGGTTTAATACAATTTCATTTAAATTATTCAATATTATTTTCATTTCATGTATATATTTACTTTTTTTATCACAACGTCTCGGTGCTCTCGGGGCCCCCTGGTGGCGTGGAGGCCCTAAGCGACCGCGTAGTTGGCGTATGCCTTGGGCCGACTCTGACGTGTTTGCTGGGTGTCGTGCGTTTTGAAATTACTTTAAATATTGTTAATGTGATTCCACATGTTGAGTATCTCAGTAAGTGATAATAATGCAAATAACATGCAGTTGTCGTGCAGTATGCATTGTCAGAGTACCTCCGTCCATGCCCAGTCACCCAAAATGACAGATATTCGTCCTCGTCTAACTCAGGTGAATATCTGTCATTTTGGGTGACTGGGCATCAACGTTGGGCCTCTGAAAATGCATACGGCCCTCCAAAAGCATGTTATTGTATTATTACGCATAAATGATAAAGTGACCTGGTGATAATAAAAAAAATAAAGTCATGGTAGCATAACAAAATAAAAGAGTGTGTGCAGGAACAATCTCTCTCTGCTCTCATTTTATTCAAGAACACGTTAGAATTTGCATAAGATCTTGACTTTGAAGATGTAATCTTGAAAGATGGCAGAGGTATAACGGCATTATGTTTTGTATAATATTTGGGAGAGGACTGGACCTTGGCAACAATGCAATTTTATAAATATTTTTCAGTCAAACAGCAATAATTTCCGTGTTATGAGCGCAGACACACAGACCTGATCATGTTGGCGTGGCTGAACTAACGCTCTGACTCTGATGGTGGGATTTGATTTGATTTGATTTGATCGTTTATTTAGTCCCCATGGGGGCAATTCAGGTGCCATGTTATCCATGGAATCCATGTTAGTCCCCTGCTTTTCTGATGTTGACACAACTTGAAGCTGACCTTGGTAGAGTATGACTCATGGCCGTGCACACCAGCGTTATCACCACCGAACTGACCTCGCCATGGGAAAATAAAAATAAATGGTGCCAAACTGATCAGCATGACGTCTGCTTTAAACCCTGAGACTGAGTACGGGCTGAGAGATTGCTGCCATCAACCACAATGAACATCTTAATCACTTGATAATAATATGGAGGATATTATACTATGGCATGAGCGCTCACTGTCACACAGCTTTACATGCCCATAAATGTGTGTACACTCTTTTATCACACTGTAATTTGAACATCTGTCTGTCTCTTCCACTAGTCTTCCTGGTGATAAAGTTAAGAGTCTTAGCGCCTGATTTACTGAAGATTTGTGCATAAAAAATGTGCAAACACTACAGCTAGGGTTGCCACATTTCAGAAATGAGAATAAAGGACCCCCACCATGGCTCCTCGGGGTCACTACCACAACCCAAGGAGTGGTATATTTAATTTTGAAAAAACATTTAGTCATACTTAAAGCTTTAAGTGCTTTATTAACCCCCTGGGGTCTGAGGGCATTTTTTGGACAGTTCACTCACCTGGCATAAATGTTTTATTATTACTGTTAAAAGCTCACCCTGCATCCCACAATCAAGTAGGATGTCTCTTTTTTTTTCAGGACAACCTGTACTTTCAGAATATATATGCTATAGTGGTGTTTTGTAAGTGTAATAAAGGTTTACAATCAGAAATAAGAAAGGAAAAAATAAAGTGGAAAATAATTTTCACACACATTTATTTAAGTTTCTATCTAATATCATTAAAAAGCTGTGTATCATTAAATAAAATTTGTATTCCACCATTGTATATGAGGGGGTCGACCCCCGTTAATGATAAACTGAGCAGTCACTGAAGTGTGCAATAATAAATATAAATATTAAGGAAAACAGACCAATAACTTTAATCTTTAAAGTGAGGGCATTTTTACTTTAAGAGGAAATTAAAAAATAAAAATACTTGTTTGCCTACAGTTTGCCTTGTACCCATTGCCACTAACGCTGTCAAGACAGGAGTTTGACTCTTCCCACTCGTGTCTGTACATTTGCAAATATTTTTGCTTCTTTGGATGTGGTGGAGTTTCAGCTTTAGACATGCCAGGCAACCAGGAAACCCATGACAGGGCAATAAACGTGGGCACACAGAGCTGCAGACGTGAAAGTCTGAGGTCCATCTGCTGTACCTCACGTCAGGTCCTCGCTACTTTTATTTTGTTCATTTTTCAGTTTTGATGAGTGTGTGAGGGACATTTATGAAAATACGGAACAATACGGGAACAATATGGCAGACAACAATTAATTGTCAAATAAAGGGCAATTCTGTATTTTAAGGGATCCTAACTACGGCACACGCAAAGAACAAAACCCTGCATGTCGATTTACTAACAATGCGCACTGAAGATTGTGTCTGTTAAATTTTAAAAAACAATGTTTATTGTCCATTTAGCATATGTTTGCATTCATGAATATGCAATTTGGGGTTCGTTCACCCAAGTACACAAAACTGTGGAAGGAAACATGCAAATAAGTGAGATTTGTAGACAGAAATTTAGCGGGTGCTTATAGTGTCTTTGTTTTGCACATTTGAACTCTTGGCATTAACTTACTGTGCTTGACAGGCTGCTGTATCAGCAGCAGAGAGAAACTTCAAATTGACAGTAGGTGTGAGTGAGTGTGAATGAGTTTGTTTATCAGTATGTGGCTCTGTGATAGACTGGCATCCTATCCAGGGTGTACAGGATACATCACCAGTTATACAGCTTCATGACGAAGTGGTACAGAGGAAGATTTTCGTAAAAAGAAGACCTGAAAGTTCAGGTTCAATTTACCAGAAGGTACATCTGAGATACAAGCCAAGATTTGATGTTTTAGTGAATGGAAGTCTTCCTTTATACCACTTCATCATGAAGCTGTATAACTGGGGATACAAAATGCAAAACATGCACTATCCACAATTTCTCCAATCACAGCCACAGAAGCCTGTAACTTATTCTGGGATGTTTGGGTGTCTTGGTGTCTTTCCTCACTCTTCTCCTTCTTGCACAGTCACTCAGTTTTTAAGAACGGCCTGCTCCACACAGATTTACCATAGAGTGCTTTAATTTTAATTTTTTATTTAATTCTAATTTATTTTCATGTATATAGCGCCAAATCACAGCAAATCAGACAAGTAAGGTCTAACCTTACCAACCCCTAGAGCAAGCACACAGGCGACAGTGGTAAGGACAAACTCCCTCTGATGATTTGAGGAAAAAACCTCAAGCAGACCAGACTCAAAGGGGTGCTTGGGCCATGCTACGGACCAGTGTTGTATAAAGTACCGGAAAATCACACTTAAGTAAAAGTACAGATAGCCATTAAAAAAATGACTTTGGTAGACGTTCAAGTCACTGATTGAAATGCTACTCAAGTAAAAGTCTTAAAGTATCTAGTATTTATTGTACAAGTATCTAGTATTTATTATGACAAGTAATGTACAATGAAATGTACTCAAGTATTGAAAGTAAAAGTACAAGTAAACGGACTGATTTTTTTAAATAAAAGTTTATCTAGGCTTGTAAATGACTGGTAGTATTAGTCAAAATACTGAAAATTGTGCACATCACACAAAAACACTTCAGAAACAAGGTTTCAAAACCTAAAGGAGAGTAGGCTACTCACTAGGTGTTCACAGAAAACAGTTATTTATTTCTATATGTATTTATTTATTTTCATTGTTACATGGTTTTATCTTTTCTATTGTGTTTTGTTTCGTAAGGTTCTTTTTGTCTCTTTCTCTAAAATTGTATGGTACATTAATAGTCTATTATTATTGACTATTATTGTCTATTATGTAGACTATTATTGTTATTGCTATAATATATGAATAAAAATAAATTAAAAAAAATTACAATTTGACTCTTTTACGACAATGAACGCTGAGCCATTAATTATACAGAAAAATCAACACAAACGTGCTGATGCTTACAGCTTAATGCTAACTTTTACATTGAAAACGCCATAGATATGCTAACACGTTAGCATCGGTCCTCTTTTTAAGTTATAAAATACATCTATCAACTGTTTCAGAAGATCATAACAGGTCGGTTTAACATAAAAATATTAAATATTACTCACAGACATATGCTCTTCAAGGTTTTAGCGGGAAAAAATTAGGATAAAGCGAAATAAAATCCACGAATTGTAGCATTGCTTCGATTGGTTCAAGTTTCAAAGCAAAGCCGCGCTGCAGAAAAGTTGATTACAGACCCGCTGCAGGTCTGTAATCATCCATCCACCCATTTTCTTCCTCTTTATCCGGAGTCGGGTCGCGGGGGCAGCAGCTCAAGCAAAGCCGCCCAGACCTCCCGATCCACACACACCTCCCCCAGCTCCTCCGGGGGAACCCCATGGCGTTCCCAAGCCAGCCAAGAGATGTAGTCCCTCCAGCATGTCCTGGGTCTTCCCCGGGGCCTCCTCCCAATGGGATGTGCCCGGAACACCTCTCCAGCGAGGCGTCCAGGGGGCATCCGGAAAACATGCCCGAGCCACCTCAACTGACTCCTTTTGACGTGGAGGAGCAGCGGCTTGACTCCGAGCTCCTCCCAAGTGACCAAGCTCCTCACCCTATCTTTAAGGGAGCGCCCAGCCACCCTGCGGGGGAAACTCATCTCGGCCGCTTGTACTCGCAATCTCGTTCTTTCGGTCATGAGCCAAATCTCATGACCATAGGCGAGGATCGGAACGTAGATCGATCGGTAAATTGAGAGCTTTGCCCCCCTACTCAGCTCTCTCTTCACCACGACGGTCCGATACAGCGACCGCATCACTGCAGATGCTGCACCGATCCGTCTATCGATCTCACGCTCCATCCATCCCTCACTCGTGAACAAGACCCCAAGATACTTAAACTCCTCCACTTGAGGCAAGGACAAAGCCAACAGAACCACATCATCCGCAAACAGCAGAGACGAGATTCTGTGGTTCCCAAACCAGACCCCCTCTACACCCTGGCTGTGCCTAGAAATTCTGTCCATAAAAATAATGAACAGAACCGGCAGCCCTGGTGGAGGCCAACATGCACTGGAAACAGGTTTGACTTACTACCGGCAATGCGAACCAAGCTCCTGCTGCGGTCGTACAGGGACCGGATAGCCCTTAGCAAAGGACCCCGGACCCCGTACTCCCGGAGCACTCCCCACAGGGTGCCCCAAGGGACACGGTTGAACGCCTTCTCCAGATCCACAAAACACATGTGGACTGGTTGGGCGAACTCCCATGAACCCTCGAGTACCCGATGGAGCGTGTAGAGCTGGTCCAGTGTGCCGTGACCAGGATGAAAACCACACTGCTCCTCCTGAATCCAAGGTTTGACCATCGGTCGACTTCTCCTCTCCAGTACTCTGGAATAGACCTTACCGGGGAGGCTGAGGAGTGTGATCCCCCTATAGTTGGAACACACCCTCCGGTCCCCCTTCTTAAACAGAGGGACCACCACCCCGATCTGCCAATCCAGAGGCACTGTCCCTGATCGCCATGTGATGTTGCAGAGGCGTGTCAGCCAAGACAGTCCCACAACAGAGACTTAAGGTACTCAGGACGGATTTCATCCACCCCAGGAGCCTTGCCACCGAGGAGCTTTCTAACCACCTCGGTGAATTCGGCCTGGGTAATGGATGAGTCCGCCTCTGAGTCCCCAGTCTCTGTTTCCTCTTCGGAAGACGTGATGATGGGATTGAGGAGATCCTCGAAGTACAACAACATCCCCAGTCAGGGTCAACAGCTCCCCACCCGCACCGTAAACAGTGCTGGTGGAGAGCTGCTTTCGCCTCCTGAGGCATCGGACGGTTTGCCAGAATCTCTTCGAGGCCGACCAATAGTCCTCCTCCATGGCCTCCCCGAACTCCTCCCAGACCCGTGTTTTTGCCTCTGCAACCGCACGGGCTGCGGCATGCTTGGCCTGCCGGTACCTGTCAGCTGCCTCTGGGGTCTCACTTACCAACAAAGATAAGTAGGACTCCTTCTTCAGCTTGACAGCATCCCTTACTTCCGGTGTTCACCACCGGGTTCGGGGATTGACGCCGCGACAGGCACCAGAGACCTTGTGACCACAGCTACAAGCGGCCTCATCGACAATGGAGGTGGAGAACATGGTCCACTCGGACTCCATGTCTCCAACCTCCCCCGGGATCTGGGAGAAGCTCTCCCGGAAGTGGGAGTTGAAGACCTCGCTGACAGAGGGTTCCTCCAGTCGTTCCCAGCAGACCCTCATGATACATTTGGGCCTGCCAGGTCTGACCGGCTTCCTCCCCTCCCAGCGGATCCAACTCACCACCAGGTGGTGATCGGTCGACAGCTCAGCCCCTCTCTTCACTCGAGTGTCCGAGACATGTGGCCAAAGGTCAGATGATACGACTACAAAGTCGATCATCAACCTCCGGCTCAGGGTGTCCTGGTGCCACGTGCACTTATGGACGCCTTTGTGCTCGAACATGGTGTTTGTGATGGACAAACTATGACTAGCACAGAAGTCCAACAACTGAACACCACTCGGGTTCAGATCGGGGAGGCCGTGCTTCCTGATCACCCCCCTCCAGGTCTCACTGTTGCTGCCCACGTGGGCATTGAAATCCCCCAGGAGAACAATGGAGTCCCCAGTCGGAGCGCTATCTAGTACCCCTCCCAGGGACTCCAGGAAGGTCGGGTACTCTGCACTGCTGCTCGGCCCGTAGGCCGAGACAATGGTGAGAGACCTGTCCCCGACCTGAAGGTGTAGGGACGCGACCCTCTCGTTCACCGGAGTGAACTCCAACACATGGCGACTGAGCTGGGGAGCAATAAGCAATGCAACCCCAGCTCTCCACCTCTCCCCGTGGGCAACGCCAGAAAAATGAAGCGTCCAGCCCCTCTCCAGGATTTGGGTACCAGAGCCCAAGCTGTGAGTGGAGGTGAGCCCGACTATCTCTAGTCGGTATCTCTCAACCTCCTGCACAAGCTCAGGCTCCTTCCCCCCCAGCGAGGTGACATTCCACGTCCCAACAGCCAGGGGCTGTGAGCACGGACCAGGCCGCCGGGCCACCCGCCCTCGACCGCCACCCAATCCTCTCTGCACCCGACCCCCATAGCCCCCTCTGCAGGTGGTGAACCCACAGGCAAGCGGGCCCATGTTGCTCTTTTGGGCTGAGCCCGGCCGGGCCCCATGGGCTAAGGCCCGACCACCAGGCGCTCGCGCGCCAGCCCCAACCCCAGGCCTGGCTCCAGGGTGGGGCCCCGGCTCCGCCATACCGGGCGACATCTCGGTCCTTGATTTTTTACTGGTCATGGAGGTTCTGAAATCTGTAATCTGTAATCAATGTCTGTAATCAATGCAGAGAAATGATCATTTTCCTGACAAACACCCCCCAAGTGCTCAACTGCAAAAAAGCCTACCGGACATGCCTCATGACAAATCGCCCTGACTTTGTTGCAGTCACAAGTAATCAGTGGTGTCTCTAGGTGAAAACACGACTTTCTGTGTGTGTGTGTGTGTGTGTGTGTGTGTGTGTGTGTGTGTGTGTGTGTGTGTGTGTGTGTGTGTGTGTGTGTGTGTGTGTGTGTGTGTGTGTGTGTGTGTGTGTGTGTGTGTTTTGTAACGAGTAACGGCATGGCGCATAGAAAATGTATTGGAGTAGAAGTATGCAATTAAGGTCAGAAATGTAGTGAAGTAAAGTGAAAGTAAGCTGAATTAAAAAAAAACTCAAATAAAGTACAAAATCTCCCAAAACGTACTTAAGTACAGTAGTGAAGTATTTTTACTTCGTTACTATACAACACTGCTACCGACACAGTTGACAGATATACAGGAAACTGTATTTCTTCATAATTGATGTAAATAAAGTCCAAGACATATTCAGTGACTTGGAAATCCATCCCCTGAAGAAAACTGGCAATAAAACTGATTTACAGGTATTATACCAAAGTGTTCCATTACTTATGCAACCATGGCTTTTTATATTTTTAATTAATTTATATCAAGTTGTTGAGGTTTGCTTTTAGTTTGAGTTTAAGGGAGGTAATTTTAGATTTTTTTTCTTATTTATTTATTTTTTTTTTTTTGTATTTGAAATGGCATAAACAAAAAATGTGTGAAATTGTTTTTAATATAATTTTTGTTCATATGTTGATATAATGTACAAAGAGGCCCTTAAAGTTGTATTAAATGGTTCTTCACAAATTCCATCAAGCTCTACCTGTGTACTTGGAACATGTAGACACATTATTAATTCTTAGCGCAAACATCAGAGAGGTGTTGCACATTGAAGCCTTCAAACAACTCTTCAAGTCCTGTCTCACATGATCTAAATGATGGACACCATGTGCAGTGAAACCCTTGAATTCTCTCTTGAAGAGTGCAGTGTGGGCATGCCGTTAACCTGGAGGGCATCAAAACAAACATTATCTTTAAAAATGTACATTTGGCATGTCTCTATTATTTATGTTGTAATAATAACAGTCCCCGGGGACATGTAATGAAAAGAATAGAGGTACGATGAGGAAATTACTCACAGAGGCAAAAACAAGCTTGAGTTGTCAGTATGGCTTCACTATATACAGACAGAGTTCATTTTGAGGAACCAGCATAAGATGACAACTCACCACCGCAACAGCAACTTTATCAAGCGTGTTCACATACACATGAGTGAGGATATGAAAAGCTTAGATGGCTTTTTGAAAATGACTCATCAGTCAACTCCAACAACACTGCGGCTCGAAAACATGTCCTTGGGCATTTCAGTTGCAATAGTCATGTTGCAGCATTAAAAAAAATGTACAGTATATCTATAACTATCAAAGAGCATAATAAATCAATGTGAGCAAAGGGTAATGCATGCAGAGGAATACAGAATGCAGCTGACATGGTTGTCCATCTATCTCCTGCTGCTCCTCCCCATCCAGGTGTTACTTTTAGCAGGCATAGACCAGGCATGCACGTCCTCCTAATCTATCCCAAGGCTCCTACAGTGCAACCCAAATCCCAAATCCGAGTCTCACAGGCTCCATGTCGAGGCTTCCAAAGGAGCTACACAAGTAAGGTCTAACCTTACCAACCTCCAGAGCAAGCACACAGGCGACAGTGGTAAGGAAAAGCTCCGTCTGATGATTTGAGGAAGAAACCTCAAGCAGACCAGACTCAAACAGGTGACCCTCTGCTTGGGCCATGCTACCGACACACTTGACAACACAAATATACAAGAAATTTTTGGAGTCCATGCTGGTGTACAGGATGGGAGGACTGCAGAAGAAGACACCTCTGGATGGAGCTGCACCTCAAACAGAGAGAGAGAAAAAAAAAAACAGAATCAGGTGGCAAAAAGACAACAAATACAGTATAATTTGTCAGCATTAAGTAAGTATAAAAACAGAAGAAATACTAAAGTGATCACTGGCCACTAGCCCAAAGCTTCACTGAAAGACTCAGTCTTTACATAAAGTTGAGGCCACGGCCCGCTCTGTTTACTAATAAAATCAATTTAACAGGTTAAAAAGCATAGAAACTTACTATGCCAGTATGCTAGCCATACCAAAGGGAAAATAAGTGTGTCTTAAGTCTGGACTTGAAAGTCTCGACAGAATCTAACTGTTTTATTGATGCAAGGAGATCATTCCACAAAAGACAAAGATTAGTCCTGATAATTAAGGGAAAGTACAGTAGTGTTCAGAATAATAGTAGTGCTATGTGACTAAAAAGATTAATCCAGGTTTTTAGTATATTTCTTATTGTTACATGGGAAACAAGGTACCAGTAGATTCAGTAGATTCTCACAAATCCAACAAGACCAAGCATTCATGATATGCACACTCTTAAGGCTATGAAATTGGGCTATTAGTAAAAAAAAAAAAGTAGAAAAGGGTGTGTTCACAATAATAGTAGTGTGGCATTCAGTCAGTGAGTTTGTCAATTTTGTGGAACAACCAGGTGTGAATCAGGTGTCCCCTATTTAAGGATGAAGCCAGCACCTGTTGAACATACTTTTCATACTGGGATGTTCAAGACATTGTTCAGAAGAACAGCGTAGTTTGAATAAAAAGTTGATTGGAGAGGGGAAAACTTATACGCAGGTGCAAGAAATTATAGGCTGTTCATCTACAATGATCCCCAATGCTTTAAAATGGACAAAATAAAAAAATAAAAAACAGAGACACGTGGAAGAAAATGGAAAACAACCATCAGAATGGATAGAAGAATAACCAGAATGGCAAAGGCTCACCCATTGATCAGCTCCAGGATGATCAAAGACAGTCTGGAGTTACCTGTAAGTGCTGTGACAGTTAGAAGACATGTGTGAAGCTACTTTATTTGCAAGAATCCCCCGCAAAGTCCCTCTGTTAAATAAAAGACGTGCAGAAGAGGTTACAATTTGCCAAAGAACACATCAACTGGCCTAAAGAGAAATGGAGGAATATTTTGTGGACTGATGAGAGTAAAATTGTTCTTTTTGGGTCCAAGGGCCACAGACAGTTTGTGAGAGGACCCCCAAACTCTGAATTCAAGCCACAGTTCACAGTGAAGACAGTGAAGCATGGTGATGTAAGCATCATGATATGGGCATGTTTCTCCTACTATGGTGTTGGGCCTATATATCACATACCAGGTATCATGGATCAGTTTGGATATGTCAAAATACTTGAAGAGGTCATGTTGCCTTATGCTGAAGAGGACATGCCCTTGAAATGGGTGTTTCAACAAGACAATGACCCCAAGCACACTAGTAAACGAACAAAATCTTGGTTCCAAACCAACAAAATTAATGCCTCGCAGATGTGAAGAAATCATGAAAAACTGTGGTTATACTCGTACAACTAAATACTAGTTTAGTGATTCACAGGATTGCTAAAAAAGCAGTTTGAACATAATAGTTTTGAGTTTGTAGTGTCAACAGCAGATGCTACTATTATTGTGAACACCCCCTTTTTTACTTTTTTTTTTACTAATAGCCCAATTTCATAGCCTTAAGAGTGTGCATATCATGAATGCTTGGTCTTGTTGAATTTGTGAGAATCTGTTGTGAAGGTGTCGTAACACGGACCCACAACAGGGGGCGCAAATGAACGGACAATGGATAAGAAAAGGAGTAACAATTTAATGTTGTGAAGGCACACAACGGAATACAGACAGAAAAATAATGGATGCCAATTGTACACAAGAGGACTGTGGGCAGGCTCGAAGATAGGAGACCTCTGGTGATCGAAGAGCCGGGGCCCACACCGCTTCCACCACCAACGGCCTGAAGAACACCGGAGCCGCCAAGTCCTGTGTCCCCAGGTGGTCTCTGTCCTCCGTTGTCGGCCCTGGTACTGCTGGCAGACAAGAAACAGATGACGGTGAGTGTGAGTCCTCACGCCCAGCAACCTTTACACACAATTCCTCCGGGAGGGAAAACCTCCACCTCCAGATACGTTATCACTCGTGCAGCTCCTGTTTGTCCCTCTTCTGGATGGAGTGAGAGACAAAGACTGTCGTCCTCTCACTATCCGCCAATCCAATCTCCAACAGACTTCACAGGTGTACGGCTGCACACAGATCACAATTTGAAAAAACACTCAGAAAATACAGCAGAGAAGATTACCTCTAGTGGTAGATGATTTCTCGGCGAGGAGGTGGAGTTGTAATCCGCTTCTTATGAGGTGGTTGATGAGAGACAGCTGGTGTGGTTGACAAGTGACAGCTGTCACTTCCAATGGCTCCGGCGCCCTCTCATGCTTGAAGCCCGCACTCCAAGCTGGTGGTGGTGGGCCAGCAGTACCTCCTCTTCAGCGGCCCACACAACAGGACCCCCCCCTCAACGGGCGCCTCCTGGCGCCCGACCAGGCTTGTCCGGGTGTCGGCGGTAGAAATCGGCCAGGAGGACCGGGTCCAGGATGAAGCTCCTCTTCACCCAGGAGCGTTCTTCGGGTCCGTACCCCTCCCAGTCCACCAAGTACTGAAAACCCCGGCCCATCTGACGGACGTCCAGGAGCTGACGAACAGTCCATGCCGGCTCCCCGTCGATGATTCGGGCAGGAGGTGGCTCAGGTCCAGGGGTGCAGAGTGGTGAGGCGTGGTATGGCTTGAGTCTAGAGACATGAAAAACCGAGTGGATCCGCAGTGAAGCCGGGAGTGTCAGCTTCACTGCGGCCGGACTGAGGATCTTGGCGATGGGGAATGGTCCAATGAAACGGTCCTTCAGTTTTTGGGATGCCACTTGGAGCGGGATGTCCTTAGTGGATAACCACACCTCCTGCCCCGGTTGGTATGCAGGGGCCGAGGATCGCCGGCGATCTGCATGGGCCTTAGCCCTCGTCCGGGCCCGCAACAGGGCAGAACGGGCGGTCCGCCACACCCGGCGGCACCTCCGCAGGTGGGCCTGGACCGAGGGTACCCCGACCTCTCCCTCCACAAGTGGGAACAATGGGGGCTGGTAGCCCAGACATGCTTCAAAAGGGGAGAGGCCGGTGGCAGATGACACTTGGCTGTTGTGAGCGTACTCGATCCAGGCCAGATGGTTACTCCAGGCCGCCGTATGCGCAGAGGTTACACAGCGAAGGGCCTGTTCTAAGTCCTGGTTCGCCCGCTCTGCCTGGCCATTCGTCTGTGGGTGATACCCGGACGAGAGACGTACGGTGGCCCCCAGCTCCTTACAAAACTCCTCCAGACCTGCGAGGAGAACTGGGGACCACGATCCGAGACGATGTCCGATGGTATCCCATGCAGACGCACGACGTGGTGGACCAGGAGGTCTGCTGTCTCCTGGGCCGTTGGGAGCTTTGGGAGGGCCACGAAGTGGGCCGCCTTGGAGAACCGGTCCACTATCGTCAGTATGGCGGTGTTGCCCTGGGACGGCGGGAGGCCCGTGACGAAGTCCAGGCCGATGTGGGACCAGGGGCGATGAGGCACAGGCAGGGGTTGGAGGAGACCCCTGGTCTTGTGATGGTCCGCCTTGCCCCTGGCACAGGTGGTACAGGCCTGGACGTAGTCCCGGACGTCGGCTTCCAGTGACACCCACCAGAAGCGCTGCTGGACTACTGCCACGGTCCTACGCACTCCGGGATGACAGGAGAACTTGGATCCGTGGCAGAAGTCCAAGACGGCAGCCCTAGCCTCTGGTGGGACGTAAAGTTTGTTCTTCGGACCATCTCCCAGGTCCGGGTTCCTTGCCAGGGCCTCCCGGACGGTTTCCTCCACGTCCCAGGTGAGGGTGGCCACGACAGTGGACTCGGGAAGGATGGTTTCGATGGTGTCCGACAACTCAGTCTTGGCCTCCTCTTCGTGCACCCGGGACAGTGCATCGGACCGTTGATTCCTAGTCCCGGGGCGGTAGGTGATCCGGAAGTCAAAGCGTCCGAAGAACAGGGACCAGCGGGCTTGCCTGGGGTTCAGCCGCTTGGCGGTCCGGATGTACTCCAGGTTCCGGTGGTCCGTGAAAACCGTGAAAGGCTCCGTGGCTCCCTCCAACAGGTGTCTCCACTCTTCCAGAGCCTCCTTCACCGCGAGGAGTTCCCGATTGCCCACGTCATAATTCCGCTCAGCGGGGGTCAACCTGCGGGAAAAGTAGGCACAAGGATGGAGAACTTTATCGGACTCCCCGCTCTGGGACAGCACGGCTCCTATCCCTGAGTCTGAGGCGTCCACCTCCACTACAAACTGGCGAGTAGGATCAGGCTGCACCAGAACTGGCGCAGACGAAAACCGGCGTTTCAACTCCCTAAACGCGGCCTCGCACCGGTCCGACCAGGTGAAGGGGACCTTAGTGGAGGTCAGGGCAGTCAGGGGGCTAACAACCTGACTGTAACCCTTAATGAACCTCCTGTAGAAGTTTGCAAAGCCGAGGAACTGTTGCAGCTTCCTACGGCTTATTGGTTGGGGCCAATCCCTCACCGCCGCAACCTTGGCCGGATCCGGGGCGACGGAGTTGGAGGAGATGATAAACCCCAGGAAGGACAAAGAAGTGCGGTGAAACTCACACTTCTCGCCCTTCACAAACAACCGGTTTTCTAACAACCGCTGTAGGACCTGACGTACATGCTGGACATGAGTCTCAGGGTCCGGAGAAAAGATGAGTATATCATCCAGATATACGAAGACAAACCGGTGCAGGAAGTCCCGCAAGACGTCGTTAACCAATGCTTGGAACGTCGCGGGCGCATTGGTGAGACCAAACGGCATGACCAGGTACTCAAAATGACCTAACGGGGTGTTAAATGCCGTCTTCCATTCGTCTCCCTTCCGGATCCGAACCAGGTGGTACGCATTCCTAAGATCAAGTTTGGTGAATATTTGAGCTCCATGCAGGGGCGTGAACACCGAATCCAAGAGGGGCAATGGGTATCGATTGCGAACCGTGATCTCGTTCAACCCCCTGTAATCGATGCATGGACGGAGTCCGCCGTCTTTCTTACCCACAAAAAAGAAGCCCGCACCCATCGGGGAGGTGGAGTTCCGGATCAATCCGGCGGCTAAGGAGTCCCGGATGTAGGTCTCCATTGGTTCGCGTTCCGGATGTGAGAGGTTGTACAGTCTACTGGACGGGTACTCAACGTCCGGAATCAAATCAATGGCACAATCGTACGGTCGGTGCGGGGGAAGAGTGAGTGCCAGATCTTTGCTGAAAACATCAGCCAGATCATGGTACTCCTCGGGCACCGCCGTCAGATTGGGAGGGACTTTAACCTCCTCCTTAGCCGTGATCCCGGGTGGACCCGAGGATCCTAAACACTCCCGGTGGCAGGCTTCGCTCCACTGCGCCACTACCCCAGACGGCCAATCGATCCGGGGATTGTGTTTCACCATCCAAGGAAAACCCAAAATCACTCGGGAGGTAGAAGGTGTCACATAAAACACGATCTCCTCCCTGTGATTCCCAAACACAACCAGAGTCATGGGCTGTGTCCGGTGTGTGATTAACGGGAGTAGAGTGCCATCTAGTGCCCGTACCTTCAAAGGCGAAGGCAGAGCCACTAGAGGGAGCCCTACTTCCTTTGCCCATTTGCTATCCAACAGATTCCCTTCTGACCCCGTGTCTACCAGTGCTGGGGCGTGAAGGGTTAAATCCCCGCTCAGGATTATCACTGGGATTCGTGCTGATCTGCGGGGTTTCCCCGTGTACATGTTATGGCCCACCCTTAGCCCAGTTTCTAAGGACGGGCGTTGGTGTTTGACCGTTTGGGGCAGTCTTTTAACATGTGCTCACATGAGCCACAGTAAAAACACTCCCCGCGGGCCAGCCTCCTTTGTCTGACATCAGATCTCACTTTGGCCCTGCTCATGTCCATAGCTTCGTCAGCAGGGGGAGCTGTTGCCACACGGAGCCCTCTGGCAATGGAACGTGGGGACGACGTCACTCCTTCGGACCCGGAAGAGAGAGGGACGGCTTGTGCCCGGCCACGCCCCCCGGCCTGCTCCCGACGGTGTTCATTTAAGCGGTTGTCTAAGCGTATAACCAGATTGACAAGCCCGTCGAAATCCTGCGGTTCGTCCTTAGCCAGTAAATGCTCCTTCAGTACTGGAGACAGTCCGCTTATGAAGGCAGCGCGGAGCGCAACGTCATTCCAGCCAGACCTCGCAGCCGCGATGCGGAAGTCGACAGCGTAATCAGCTGCGCTCCGACGCCCCTGTCTCATTGACAGCAGCACGGTCGAGGCGGTCTCGCCTCTGTTGGGATGATCAAACACTTGTTTGAATTCCCGTATAAACCCAGTGTATGATGTCAGAAGCCATGAATCCTGTTCCCAGAGCACTGTAGCGCAAGCGCGTGCCTCACCTCAAAGCAGATTAATTACATAAGCCACCCGGGTGGCGTCTGATGCGTACATAACCGGACGCTGTGCAAAAACGAGCAAACACTGCATTAGGAAGTCTGCGCACGTTTCGACACAGCCTCCGTACGGTTCGGGAGGGCTTATGTAAGCTTCAGGGGATGGTGGGGGGGGGGTTGTTGAACGGCCAGTGGAATGTCTGTATTAGGCCCCGGGCCAGCAGGAGGAGACACTGCAGCGACGCTCGACTCGCGTGCTTCCACTCTGGCGGTGAGAGCCTCCATCCTCCGATTGAGGATTGCATTTTGCTCGGTTACCAGATGTAACTGAGCAGTGAAAGCGGTAAGGATTTGCTGCAGATCACTTACCACGCCTCCTGCTGACGCCTGCGCTCCTTGTTCTCCCATTGGCTGTTCAAGCTGTGGTTGACGCCCCTCCGGATCCATGACGAATGGCCGAGAAATCCTGTTGTGAAGGTGTCGTAACACGGACCCACAACAGGGGGCGCAAATGAACGGACAATGGATAAGAAAAGGAGTAACAATTTAATGTTGTGAAGGCACACAACGGAATACAGACAGAAAAATAATGGATGCCAATTGTACACAAGAGGACTGTGGGCAGGCTCGAAGATAGGAGACCTCTGGTGATCGAAGAGCCGGGGCCCACACCGCTTCCACCACCAACGGCCTGAAGAACACCGGAGCCGCCAAGTCCTGAGTCCCCAGGTGGTCTCTGTCCTCCGTTGTCGGCCCTGGTACTGCTGGCAGACAAGAAACAGATGACGGTGAGTGTGAGTCCTCACGCCCAGCAACCTTTACACACAATTCCTCCGGGAGGGAAAACCTCCACCTCCAGATACGTTATCACTCGTGCAGCTCCTGTTTGTCCCTCTTCTGGATGGAGTGAGAGACGAAGACCGTCGTCCTCTCACTATCCGCCAATCCAATCTCCAACAGACTTCACAGGTGTACGGCTGCACACAGATCACAATTTGAAAAAACACTCAGAAAATACAGCAGAGAAGATTACCTCTAGTGGTAGATGATTTCTCGGCGAGGAGGTGGAGTTGTAATCTGCTTCTTATGAGGTGGTTGATGAGAGACAGCTGGTGTGGTTGACAAGTGACAGCTGTCACTTCCAATGGCTCCGGCGCCCTCTCATGCTTGAAGCCCGCACTCCAAGCAGGGCGCCGACTGGTGGTGGTGGGCAGTGTTGCCACAGTTACTTTGAAAAAGTAACTTAGTTACTTTACTGATTACTCAATTGTAAAAGTAACTAAGTTAGATTACTAGTTACTTTTTTTAGTTACTTTTCCCAGCTGCCGACAACAACCCTCTGCCACCTCAACATGACAATGATACCTGTTTTGCCAAAACTCACTTTATAGTCACCCTTTCTTGACTTCAATGAAAATAAATACTTGTTTTATAAAAAGTAAAATAAAGACGTCTTTCTTGACCTCATATTTAACTGTTGACAGCACTGTAACAGTAAAACTTGCAATTTCGAGCCTACATTGTTTATAAAGGTAACTATTAAATTCTAACATTTTTCTAACATTTAAATTCTCTCTAAACATTTTACTTGTCGAAATTATTATTATTTTAAGCAATATTAGTTGTAGTAAAAAACGGCTTCAAAATTGCACCTTTAATCTAGGGGTGTTGTGAGGGGGGCACATCCTTGCCCTACGCCCCCATTCCATCTGGATTCGCCCCTGCTTTGGCGTTTGAGCACAAAGAATGGATAACATTTATTTATGCAGAAAACAGGACCAGATTTACAGGTAAGAAAGTTTTATTGCGTTTTCACATCATGTGGTCCTCAGAAAGAGAGTTTAGGTGCATTTGAGTGGAAAATAGTGTTAGTTGTTGACGCGTCATGGAGGATCAGCTGTTTTTAACGACCAGATACAGAGCGGCTCAGCTCAGAATTCTAAATAAAGGAGGAAAAGTATAAAAATGTCTTTGTAAAGCTCAGTGCAGGTGTGCTGATCACCGCGCTTTAAGAGGTGAGGACGAGTCCAGCAGCCGCAAAAAACCGCGGATTAAAAGCTCACAGCTCACTTAAAGTGGGACGTTCAGTCGAACCCCGACCTCCTGCCCACAGACCAAGTTTAATGCTGCTATCGACCCACAATGAAAAATAATAGTAACGCACAGTGACATGGAGAAGTAACTTTAATCTGATTACTGATTTGGAAAGATTAACGCGTTAGATTACTCGTTACTAAAAAAAGTGGTCAGATTAGAGTAACGCGTTACCGGCATCACTGGTGGTGGGCCAGCAGTACCTCCTCTTCAGCGGCCCACACAACAAGAATCTACTGAATCTACTGGTACCTTGTTTCCCATGTAACAATAAGAAATATACTCAAAACCTGGATTAATCTTTTTAGTCACATAGCACTACTATTATTCTGAACACTACTGTACTTCATACAGCCAGATGTACCTACCTCTTTGTTTTATCAAAGAGAAGCTGAAAGTGCAAGGTTGTTGTAAACATTACATGTTCAGTGAGGAGGAAGAAGCGATGCAGTGTGGCCTACATCTGCTTGCAGCGAGCGAGCGACTGAGGAGGAGGCCTGTCGTCTGCAGCCACAGTTTCTCCACTCGGAGGAAATGCCAAAGTTGTCACTGCGCATTAGCCCTCGGGGTGAGCAGCTGCCGGGAGCATCTCTGTGTTTGCACCCCACGCAGCCATCAAAGTAAGGCACACGTGCACCTGTTTGCAGAATCACACATGCATTCATATGTGCACAGTTTCACAGGTGTGACTCGCACTCTCAGGGTGAGTATCTCTAGAATCACCTCCTTATCACATTGAGTCAGTCTGACATGCAGGAATCGACTGTATGGACACTGCACAAAGCCACCGCTGATGTCACCCGTAGGTTTTAAGAAGAGTGGGTTAGAAGGTCAAGTGGGTTGACTTTGGATGTCGCCATCTTTACAGTGCCTGGCTCCACCCAACACCCAGCCAACAAATAAAGAGTAGGCGCACGGGCAAGACTGGCATGACCTGAGCGGGATGAATGAAGCCCAAACACACTCATCAATCTCAAAGTAGTGAAGCTAGCTGAGGCTGAAGGGCTAGATAACTTGAGTTCTGGGTGATTGATTAACACATATTGTTGTGGATTGGGAGACACCACTTAAATTGCGTAGCGTAGTCTCGTTTGAGGGCGGGCGCTAAATGGGTAAAATATGACGCATATGATGTAATTTCTCTACTTCCAGGGACAAAAACACAGCACTTTCTCTGAGTTTTTGGGCAAATTACATGCAAACAAAGTAAAAATGCAAAGAAAAAGTGACGATGCGGTGGGAAAGTGGACGTGTTGCAGTTTGTTTATGACATGGAGATCAAATGTGTCGAGGCCGTTTTGGAGGCGAGAGAACGTAGCTACTCTGGTTAGCTGTGTAGGCTAACACTTACTGACACGACGTCTCCCATTTGCCTTGTCTTACCTTCTCTACTGAGAACCAAAAAAAAACACTTTTCGCAACTGCTTCGGTGAGTGCAGCCAAAAACAAACCAGTACACCAGTTTTTCCTGTGTCAAATCCCGCGATATCACGCAGGGTTCAAATGAGACTGTGCTGTCCTATTGGGAGCTTGGGTGCAATTATTAAAAACTATGACCAGCATATACCCTCAATAACCATAGCACAAACAGTGTAGCTAGTGTGACCAATCTATCAATACCTGCTAATTAGTGCTAATGGTCCTACCACACAATTTAAATAATACTAAAAATGTCACTCAAAAGAAATGCTTGAGCACAGATTTCTAGGTGGTTCTCTAATATGACTAACTACATACCCCCCCACCCCCACCGCCCTTACATCTCCCATGAACAGAGAAACTCACTATAGAAACCAAAACACTTTTTGTACCAGACTTTAAACATGCATGTATCCACTGTAAAGGTGGGCATTTTAACATGTGCTTCTATGGGGACTGACTTGCTTTTGGAGCCAGCCTTAAGTTGCCATTCAATGTACTGCAGGTTTTGGCACTTCTGCCTTGGCCTCATTTATCAGCATGGGATTTTGAGTGTGGAGCTGGGCATTTTGCTTTTAACTATGCTGCTATTGTTTCCAACCAACGCCCCCAGCATCTACAGAGCAACGATCGAGACCCCACGTGGGACCAGACCAGTAAACCCTGTCCGGAAACTCCCATAACGTAGATTAGCAGTAGTGTTTAAAGAGGACCGGGGCCTTGATTCACAGTAACGCAGCTGTGTCTCTGCGATGGTGAACTGTTTAACAGACATTCCGTTTTGCCAGTCCACAGGATATGATGTAATCACCGCTGACATTATGGGTAGCTGTAGTAGTCTTCACCTTCATTTATTTATTTTGTCTTTCCTGCAGTCACACTGACTGGTATGTGTTTTCTTCTCTGTAAATGCTTTGTGTCTTTGTACAGAAAAGTTCTATAAAAATACAGTTCCTGTTTCCCTTCTTCAGACTCGCATGCAGAACAGCAATTAAGTGTAAACGCATTCCATCAAAGAACACCGACTGTGCCTTTTTCTTTCTTTTTTTAGCACGACTTTAAGTTTTATTCTACCCACAAGTTGCTGACTTAATTGCTGAAGCATTATGTCAAATCTCTAAATTTTTCCTCTGCTGAAGAACACCACAAGGCTCCACAGAGTCACAGAAAAAGGTTTGAACCTCCACCAAGGAGCATGTGTTTCTGTCTGCATATGTCTGCTCTCTGTCAGCGGAAATGCTCAAAAGTTAATAAAACAATATTTACCAAACACAGGGACATAACTGGCTGGAACCTGGAAAAGACACCTTTAGTGTGAGATCTGCAAACCAGAAAGACAAGAAAGGAGCCTGGAAATGTGCAGAATAAACACTAAGCGGAAGCCCAAAGCGGCAACTGGACGGACCATCAGACAGACAGGCAGTGACCTCGGGGCCTTCGGTCAATTTGTCCATGCTGGCCAATTCTGGAACCCACCGCCATATGTGTGCAAAATGTGCTGTAAATCTGAGTAAAAATTTTAATTTTGCTCTTTGACATTCATGACCTTCAGGACCTTGACCTCACTGACTGAACTTTGGCAAACTTGAACTCATCTGGGCACTTCCAGAACAGTCCTCCATATGTGTGCCAAGCTTAGTGCAAATTAAAGTGAAAAACTGAATCTAATGATTGACCTAAATTCAATTATTTACCTTTTGACCCAATGAATGACCTGTTATGTGTGCAGAGTTTGGTGGACACTGGAGTGTATTGGAGTGTTAAGCTTTGACCCCAGTACCCTTAACCTTTGCCAAAACAAATCCTTTAAGGGCAATTGTGTCCATATTATCCATATGCCAGATTTGGTGGAAGCTCACCATATTACAGAGAGTATTCTTTTGAATCAAAATGTTCACTAAATTATCTTGTAGTAATCTGATTAATATTATCAGCCAAACAGCCCAGAGGAGTCACTGTGTAAATAACAGTAAATATGAACACACTCTGGATTTACAAATTGCACTTTCAGACTAATTAAAATATCAGGCAGATGATAAATTATCCATCAGTCAATAATACCTGTGTGCATGTGCGGTGATTTGTGAACACCTTAATATGTGACTGTTGCCGTTCTGTCATAGTCGGTTATTTCAGTTATCTGTATGTTCACACATGTGGTGCTGTTGAGGTTTCTGCACACTTTGGTGTGTTAAACTCTGCAGTGACATTCAAAGAAATAACACAAACATGACCCGCAAACTGTGCATTGCATGAAAAACAGGATTAACCATTTTTCAATAAAAATACAGCAATGCTGTGTTGTTGTTGTGTTTGTGCACATGTGGGTCTGTGTGTGCTTCCAAACACTGCAAGTTCCCCTGTTAGGATGTTGACTGTATTTATGTCAGCAGGTGAGCCCCAGTCTGCAGAGATCTTCCCACAGAGTTGGCAGTTGGTGTTGATGAGTGAGGTGCTAAGGTAAGGCATCACCCCATAGGGGTGTGGAATCACCAAGCAACCGAGTGGTAACATCACACACTCTCTATCTAAAGTGACCATGAGGTCATGCTGTCACACTTGTGCCTGTTTCTGGTTGGTTCACGGGATTCACAGAATTACTCTCAAACTTAACAGTACTTATGAAAGGGGGTTCAATTGACGTATAAACAGGTACAAAAGTTTATCATTTTCTCTCTGGTTCTCCTACAGTCATTCCACCAAGTTTGGTCCAAACTGGATAAAAACTTAAAACAATACCCCCACATGTGCTACTGCTACAAACAGGTGTAAATATTTCTTTTCAGCATTTTTCGCATTAGGATCATTCTGTTATTGCCGTTTTCTTTATCAAGTATGATGATGCCAACAATTTACAATGTGATGTCACAAACATGTCACTCGCAAGTATGTCTTGTCTTTTTAGCTCCACGTTTGTGCGTGTCTGTAGCAGTAACGCTCCACACCCATACTGTCTGTGATATTAAACACAACAGTCAGGCGTTAACATGCCTGGCTTCAGCGCTGTCAGTGGCTAGCTGCTGGGTGGCTTGTTGCCATGGTAATCCACAGCAGACCTGGTGTTTGTCTCAAATAGCGACTAACAGGAAAACAATTGACTGATTTGGCCGTCTGTGCAGAAAAATGACCAACATGCCTGACAAAAGAGGATGAGCCATTAATGCCATTAAAAACAATGTGTGACCAGCAGTTAGTCCCCACCAAACATCTCTGTGCACAATAACGCGTCTGTGCTGGCATATGTGCATTCAATAACTAATAATTTTGTGTCTGAATCGCGCCATTTCTTGATGTGAGAGCCTGTTCAGTGGAGGAGAGTGACTGCAGGACAGATGGAAGGTGCACAGCAATCTCACCATGGCACTGCCCATCCCAAGTGACTCAGCTTCAGGAGCTGTTGCCACGGGTTACCAGGCAGGACAGTCACAGCATACGGACATGCCCGACTCCTGCTCTGCTGCGTCAACTGAAAGCGTGTACCACTTTACGAGAAAACACTGAGGTCGGCAGAGAGCGAGATGAGAGACACTAATCTCATCAGAGAGAACGAGGGCTTGGTGAGGCTTTGGCCTAGTCTGCTTCGCCATCTCCTCCCCGATTAACACCAATCCACTTACACAAACCGAACGGTATGGGCTATTACATGGACACACCATGAAACTAGTATTCACCTGCCTCAGGCAACATGCATTAATACTGTGTCACCGAAGGATAAACTAGTTTGTTAAAAGTTTCCCTACTTGACCTCAAATAATTCATAGCTTTCATGACTCCAAGTCCTGATTTAAAAATGAGTTACACAGCTAACGGCAAACCTCAGCACAGTCATGCTAATAACATTCGTTTCACAGGCAGTGGCTAATTTAGGCTGAAGGGCGGAGTAAATCCAAAATACCCTGTACTTTAGGTAACCGTGTGCAGACACTAAACCAGCGGTTAGACCGAGCCGCGCATCAACCACGCAGACGCACATTCCTTCCTGCATTGCAGACACCTAACAGGCCAATCAAGAAGCACTTCCTCACTAACAGTTACAGTTCAGATTTTAAACATTCTTGCAGCTAGCATTAAGTTTTATTTGCTTGGGCACCAGTTTTCCAAACGCCACCGGTGCTGTAAATCCCCACTAGCTTGCAGCACAGGAGTTTTTAGTCATCTCACCCTGTACCACAAACCTGGGTGTTTAATGGGAAACATGCAGTTGTTTTGTGGAACCAGTTGACTGTCTAGTCTGTCTTTCTGTAGCCTATACAGTAAATTTGGTCAAATCAAATTAAGTTGATTTTAATTGATTTTCACTTAATGTCCTTATGGTCCATCTGCCCTACTTTTGCAGCCAACACTAGACAATGAGTAAACCAATCACTTTAAACTGAAAACTGATTCTAATCACATTCCTGATTTTGGTGGTTGAGTCTTCACACCACTCCTTCCCCTAGCAGAGCAGCTTAAATAAGATTTCCATAATTGTGCATTTTGTGATTAAAGCATCAAATTTGGCACACATTCTAAATTGTTTATTTTCAGATATGGGGCCATCCTGGAGCTGACTTCTAATGAGCTACAAGGATCAATAAAGAATTACACAGAGATCAAAATTTTAAAATGCTTCACACACACACCACCTTCAACCACTTACTCCAATTAAGGATCGCAGGGGGCCTGGAGTTTAGCCCAATCATGTTGAAAGCTTAATTCCAAAAGGTATAGTTTGTACTATGAATATTCTGGAGTTATGCAGTAAAGACAACAAATTGCAAGGTAAACAGTGACAAATTATTGGTTAATCGTATTTTAAAGGGGAATAGTTTGCACTGCCATGTTTAGTTATGTTACAGGGTAACATGACATGTCAGAAGCCAATGGATAAACTTTTGACCTTTACTATGAAAATTAAGCATTCAAGCCAAAACTATTTTTAATCCCATTTGAACCAATAATTTGCACCACTTTACCAAAATTGGAGCAACTTTTGACCCCTGTACAAACTGACCTTTGTCACCATTTTTTGCCCCATAATAGACTACACCTTTTTGAAATGGTTATGATCAATGTGATAGTTTGATTGGCGCATTAAGTTTTTGACTACTGTAGCTCAGGTCAGCTCCAGGATGACACCACATCTCAATAGCTAATTTAGACTGGGTGCCAAATTGCTTTAAGCCAAGAACACCCAATTGTTTTGCTATGTCGAGACACTACCCCAGTTTGGAACCACCAAATGAGTAGCAGTCCTAAGTAAGGACTGTCAAGGGCCCGTAGCCAGCAAGACTAGGTATTGCTTAGCGCTGTTTTTTTTTTTTTTTTTTTTAAATCATGGTACAATGCTAGAGATTAACCCCTAGTCCTATGCTTTACATCAGGTCTCAAACATATTCCAAAAAATGCAGGTTCTCCACCAATTCCACCTCTGCGTTACAGAGCCTTTACTCATTTTCCACCCCTCTAGCATTTGTTCGTATTTGCTACGCCAATCATGGTTAACATTTTCTTTGGTGTTGGTGTAAAGTTCAGTCAGTGCAAACAGAGGCTTTTCATCACAGTATCATTTACACAGTAGACATCTTAGTAACAAACCTTTATTACAACATTTCATGGTTTTCCATTTCTGGCAATGATTTGTGGCAAAGTAATGCAGCTGCTGGGACTTTACAAAAAAGAATATGCAACATTCTGATCAGTGACAAGCGCTGAATTTCTAGGATTTATGCCATTCACACCCCCTACTCATTTGAGAAAAAAAAAAAAAGTCAAATGCCACCCTGAATGATTTGGTACAACTGTTGCCTCCAGTTGAGTATCCCAGATTAAAGTGGTTCCCGTTACCTTTGTCATCGTACACATACAAAACAAAGATAACAAAAAGACTATCAATTTGCACTTTTGGCCAGTGAATGGAGCTTCAAAACTGGGACAGAAAAATAAGACGTACATAACGCCTCACTTCGGTGTGAAAGCAACCACCACACACAGGAAGCCCGGTGGTGGTGACAAGGATCCAGGGACAAAGGCCATGACCCCCTGAAAAAAAAAAAAAAAAAAAAATCCCCTTTGCCACACCACATCTGTGTTGGTCAAGACATGGACATCCACAGTCTCTCCCCCTCCTCCCAAGAAAGTTTCATCACAACTAAAGAACAGC
Organism: Thalassophryne amazonica; assembly: GCF_902500255.1. Lineage (NCBI taxonomy): Eukaryota > Metazoa > Chordata > Actinopteri > Batrachoidiformes > Batrachoididae > Thalassophryne > Thalassophryne amazonica. Next base: position 133,778,836 of record NC_047103.1, on the reverse strand, counting down.
TCATCGCTTTAAGGTGGTTAGAAGTGTTGTAGTAGCTGAGGGGGTGGGGCCAACTGTCCAGACTGTTATAGGTTCAGAATATTGTAAAGTTGTACAGCTAAGAGAAGTGACTGAAAACAAGGCAATGCAGGAGGAAGGGGGTGTGTACAGTGCATGACAGGAGGGAGGGGCCCTCATTGTCCCGCCGACCTTTTCCTGTTCAATGGCTGTGGAGAGAAACAGATGAGATTTTAGCCATATGTCAAATCTAAATGCAGGTTACAGTACAGGATGGTTCTTACTCTCTTTTGAAGGCAGGGGATTTTTCTCCTGCGTCTCAGTCTTCTTCAGCTTTGTCTTATCAAATTTGTTGATCTCCTCCATGTCAGGTTTGTCAGCCATTGTAAGGTAGTCTACAAGAAGACAAAAAGCAAAACACTTGAAACGAAGCAGAGTTTGTATCTACATGACACCTGTAACTAGTTACAGTTTAGACTGCACAGTACATAGTTGTATTATAGGACTAGCATTAATGCTGTTGGCACAAACTCACCAATACCAACAGCAGTTAGCCACAGCATGTTGTCCACGTGCAACTTTAATGCGTCACTGTACCTCAAAGTCTAAGTCGGCCATGGACCAGACGGCTGCCATGTTGCTTGTGTAAAATGTGTTACTTTACTAAAGCGGACAGCGCACACGTGATCCCTTGTTTAAAAAAAAAAAATAGTGTTCATGATTTTAAATTTCAGTTTGTTGAAAGGTGTTAAAATGTCAAGTCAAAACTCCAATTTGCCAGGTTCCCATCATGTGCAGCAGTTAGCATGCTAACACATTAGCTGCTCATGTTCATCATGAGCCACGTCAACCGCTACCCCATGGACGTAGTGACATGCTTACTGCTAATAGCAGTAAGCGTTAGTCATGATCTTACATGTACAGCATTCTGTGGCTACATTAGCACATCCTGCCATGCTAACAACCATTGTTAACTTAGTGTCTACAAGCATTCAGTCCATCTAATGCCAAGATTAAGGTGTGGTCCAAACATGATAGTCAAGTGGTGAAAGCACATCTTGGATCACATCTGACCAAGGACCAGGCACCAATAACTTAGAACATATTTCACTGGAACAGATGTGGCATCTGCAGGGAATTGGTGAAAGTTCCTTTTAGCTGGTTAGACACCACCACGTTGTAAAAACAGCCATTTACACACCAGACTGACAGTGCAGCACGGGGCGTTTCCACAGTGTATACTTACTGCAAATTCAAACGCAAAGGAGGTGGAATGTGAGCAAGACCATGCATGACCAGGGTGAACTGAAGAGACTTAAACACTCCCCGAATACTACTAGTACCTACTAACATACAAACTTTACGACATAGACACTAGTGTAGCACAAACATCTTAAATGGCCCATTCATGCATTTAAACAGTACAGCAAGCCATGTTAGATACTTTGAGACAATACTCAAAAAGGACAAAGTCAGTCTACAACGGCTAGCAGCCACCGCTAGTGGAACAGCGCACTGACGATCAGTAACCCCACCCACAATTAGTCATAACTGCATGGATTAAAATAAATTCACCCGCATACAGTTAAGAAAGCAGAAACTAGAAGTCATTTTTGTAAGTGGTTTTCCTCTAAAGTTGGACTGACTCCTGGGGCCAGCCTCAAGTGGCCATTTAAGGAACTGCAACGTTTTTCATTTCCATGTTTGCTTATTTCAGTAGGCTGGAAGTTTTATTACAAGCTCACGATTGCAGATTTTAGTCACACAACAGCTGTGTCAGTTCACGTTAGCGTGACCTGATGTTGCTGCCACCTCATTTCCTTTAAGGCCTCTGCTTTCCAGTTCATCAGCGCAGCAAGCGCCACATCCGCCCAGGTTTCTTTAGAAAAACTACCGTTATTTTTTTTCAATTCAGAGTTTAACTGGTAAAGGCTTCAATTTACCCAGTTTCAACACCTACACTCACATTACAGGCAGTAGTCTGCATAATTTGGAGACATTTGAGAGCAAACCACATACACATGTGGAGAATCTCTACAAAAAAAAAATTACTCATCTGTCCACTAGCTTAAAAATAAATTCCACTTCACTTGCGTCAGTAATCTTGGCATTAGCCTCACCCACTAAAACATCCAGTTCCTTTTACTAATTGTGTATTTTGGAGTTTTTCTGCCGCCACGAGGCTTTAAACGACAGAAGGGCGTCGACTAAAAGTCTAAAGGCAACAAACTGACTGGGGTAAGACACTTGCGCATGGCGCAGATTAGCGCTGATGCGCTTTTGTTCTCCGTGAACAGGACGCCGCGGCGCACTTTTCTTTTACGCAACAAACGCGCTCCGCAGCGGGACGACATCAGACTGAAGCTTCACAGGTGAAACCACCGACTTCAGACTCGACCACGAGCTTTTCTATGTGCACGCTGTGTAATATTCATTTGGAAAAACCACCATTTCTCCTGCAGGCTCGCATGCGCGCGCGCGTGCGTTACACCCGAACCACCGCCCAGGTCAGCGTCTTCCTCCATCACCGCGTGGCGGAATTTTTTTTTTTTCCCCCTCCACCGACCAACTACAAAATAAGCTTAAAAAAAAAATAATAATTTAAATATGGTCAAAACGTGCGAACAATGCGCGCCGTTTAATCAGAAAGCGTGCGTGTGCGGCGTGAACACAAAGGAAGCCGCCTGATCAGCGCGTCCGCGCCGCCACATTCCACCGTAATTTATAAAACAAAACGAAAAGATGCGAGTAGATTTTTGGCGGACCAAAAAACAAAGTCATTTTTTGCGCACCTCCATTTGTAACACGACATCCCAACTGGTCAGTTTTTTTTATTTACTGATTTTAAAATAAAATGAGTCTTTAACGAAATTGACATTAAAGCACAAACAGGTAGCTGATTACTGCAGATTTCTCACCAAAGTGCTGGCCGGCGGGTAGAAACTCTCTGGTCAGGGCGCTGCAGCGGTTACTGGCGCGTCTCTGCGCAAGTCTCATATATATACACGCTGCATGCTAATGAGGCGTGACGTCACGCTCCCCATCCTCCTCTTGAGGGTTCGACACAGAATCTGAAATAAAACACACACGCACAAAAAAAAATCATCAAATCTGACTGTGAAAAAGTGAGGAAAAACAAACTTAAAATTGAATACAAACGCCGCATGTCGCTCAGTGTTCTAATTAATTCTTCAGCATGTCAACACTTTGTTTAATACGAATAATAATTTCACGAATTTAAATGAGTTCATCTTTTTGTCGCAGCATATTTAATTAAGTCACGTGCGCCCCCTGGTGACCGTCGTTAAAAACAAAATTTTAAAAAATTTCAATAAACTTTATTTACAAAACGTCGGATTTTTATTTATTTATTTCATAAAATGCTGTATTTGAATGACTAGAGAAAACAAATGAACAAAAACAAAAGCAATCGATAAAGGGGACTTGGACAGGGATAATAAGCTTCTGACGGGGGGTTCTGATCTTTTTTTAAACAAGTTAAAAAACAGTTTGATTCCCATGTGTCAGTCGGAGAAATGTGAGCGTTTGATTGAGTGGAGACATCTGATTAAAAATAATCAGGTGATGACAGTTTTGTAGTTTTCAACAGATTACAGTGAAGCTAACCTAACAGTTGTACGAAGACTTAACGGAAGGCGGGTTTGATTAGAGTGACATGAAGCAGCAGGCTCTTAATGAAAACAAACAAACAAATAAATAAATAAACAAGCAGGTGACCTTATAGTCACCTATAAGACAAAAAAAAAGTGTTTTTACCAGAATGTGACAGGACAAAAGCAGACTGTTGACACCAGCGGCTCTAAGGTGTGTGTTGATAGGGCTGTAACCCCCTTCAAAAAATATCCGGACCACCAGTTTTGACTGTTTTGGTCAGAACAACATTGTCCACACATTTCTTGATAAAGCCACAGACTGAGTCCCTGCGTATTCATCAATGCTGTCAGCAGCCATGTTGAATATATTCCAGTCCGCGTGATCAAAACAGTCACGTAGCGTGGACTCTGATTGCTCCGTCCAGCAATGCACCACCTTAAGGGTTGGAGTTTCCTGTTTCAGCTTCTGCCTATAGGTGGGCAGGAGCAGAATGGAGCACAAGGTAGAGAGCTTTGTACGCATCCCAGAAGGAAGTGTAACAAAGGTTGAGCAGATGCTCTCCCCAAGTGTTAAACTGAATGTGCTGATGGAGTTTTGGTAAAACTTTCCTTAAGTTGTGATAAACGCCACCTTTGGGTGCATGGTTTCCTGCTTACTGATCGCACTATGCAGTTCCCCAAGTTTGTCGGCTTGTAGAGGGATGTAAACAGCCGTAATAACGGCCACTGTAAATTCACTCAGTAACCAGAAAGGCCAACACATAAGCATCAGATATTCCAGGTCCGGTTAGCAGAACGGTTTGATTTGGTGCATGATCGCCCCAGGAGTTGTTGATCATGAAGCACATGCCTCCTCCTCTGCTTTTCCTAGTCAACTGCCACGATCTATCCGCGCCATGCACGGACAACCCCGGTAGCTCAACGGTGGAGGCTGGTATCTTGTCCTACAGCTAGGTTTCTGTAAGGCAGACCACGCAGCATTCCCATGTCTCTTGTTGGAATGAGATCCCTGCGTGAAAGTCGATTCAATTCAATTTATTTCATTTATATAGTGCCAAATCACAACAAAGCTGCCTCAAGGCACTTCACACAAGTAAAGTCTAACCTTACAATTAACCTCTGCTTTGTAGTTCCCCTTTGGGGTGTGAAATTAAGATCTCTGGTATAGGAAGCAGTCACTCTAACCACAAGGCTAAAACCCATGGGCTCCAGAGTCTGTCGCTGACTCGCTACTAGAGTGTCTTTTGGCAATGGGAAGTGAAGTTTGCTGACTTCAATTGCACAGCAACTCCTGCTGGCCCCGACACATTTGTGCAGCTTGTTCTCCAGAGACTGCCAATGAGCTAGTAGTAAGCTGGGGAGCAGTGATCTGTTTGTGTGTCCTCTCAGCCAAACTAGGATGCCCGATCTCTTGTCTCTATGTTGATGTCTGGAGGTTCCAGGAGCTCAGGACAAAGTCATCTCAGACTAAACAAATGGCGGGTCTCCAACTGGATATCTGCATTCCAAAACTGAAACTCCAGGAAGCACCAAGTGACCTCAGATCTTATGTACAGCCAAGTTTGATAGTCAAACACAATAAGACAGAATACATTATTAACAAAAAGCAAAGGACAAACAGAATTAAACAACAAAAATCTGTGCTACTTGAGTGAGCTCTGGACGAGGCAGCCATCTTGGATCATCCATTATTGTTTATGACTCAAATGTTAATGAAAGCAAGTGGTCAACAACCCTACTCTTGACAATCACCTGCCCTGTTCCACCCACTGCTAATTAACTTAGTCGTGTCTGTTCAGCCAGTCAATTGCTACTATCAGCTGAGGTTACAGCAGGTACACATGGAAACTATGCAGGGCAGATCATTTCCAGGAGGAAAGTTGATGACCCCTAATGTAAGTGGTCAGATCACGGCACACGTCAAGTTTTTAACTTTTCAACACAATGTTTCTGACAAAATGCATTTCATGTAGGTATTATAATTGGGTTAGGTTTTTTATGTTATGTGAAGTTGTTGTGTATATATACAGGTCAGAATCAGAATCGCCTTTATTGTCATTGTAATTTACATTGCAACGAGATTTGAGTGTGAACTCCAAAAGGTGCTTTTCTGAGGTGCGAGTAATTATTAACCAAATAAAAGATAATAAAAAAATAACAAAATAAATGATTTAAATATATGTACAACTAAAAATAAAATGTGGACAAAATATAAAATGTAAAACGAGAATTATGTACAACTGTGGAATGATATTGCACGGGAAAATATTGCACATGGGTACAGATATTGCACAAGAAACTTTGGGCCTTAACTAGTACTGTGCCTGTGGTCTTCCATTTCCTCACTATGTTCGTCACAGTGGAAACTGACAGCTGAAATCTCTGAGACACGTTTTTGTATCCTTCCCCTAAACCATGATGTTGAACATTCTTTGTTTTCAGGTCATTTGAGAGTTGTTTAGAGGCTCCCACGTTGCCACTCATTAGAAGAGATGCAAAGAGGAGAAATATTTGCAAATGGCCACCTTAACTCATTGAGTGCCAGCCATTTTCAAAGTTCAGAACATCCCGGTGCCAGAATTTCTTCAGCATTTGAGTGTTTTTTCAAGACCCATAGAAAATTGAGTTCTATGTCCATGTCAACAACAAACATACCACAAGAAAAGAAAAGAGGAGAAAAGAAATTGGCTCAATGACGCGTCTTTGGCGCAGGGCGTTACTATCGGAAAAGACGCATTTTAGAGTCAGTGGCATCGAGTGAGTTAAATACCCTTTCTCATGATTGGATTCGCCTGTGTAAGGAGATCAAGGGTCAGTGAGCTTACCAAACCAATTTTGTGTTCCAATAATTAGTGCTAAATCAAATCAATAAAATGACAAGGGTGCTCAAATTTAGGCACCTGCCCAACTTTTGTTTAAATAATTATTGCACTTTCTGTAAATCCTAGAAACTTCATTTCACTTCTCGAATATCAGTGTGTTCGTCTGCTATATGATTTTTTTTAACTGAAATTTGTGATCCAGACAACCAATGATTTATAAAGGAAAATCATGGAAATCATCAGGGGTGCCCAAACCTTTGCATACAACTGTATTCACAGCACCTCACTTCTCTCACATTTTATGTTACTTATTCCAAAATGGAATTTTTTTTCCCCCTCAAAATTCTACTCACAACTCTCCATAATGACGTGAACAAAGTTTTATTTAATTTTTGCAAATTTATTAAAAATAATAATAAAAAACAACTAAGAACTATCATATAAACAAGTATTCACACCCTTTGCTCAATACTTTGTGATGCACCTTTGGCAACAATTACAGCCTCAAATCTTCTTGAATATGATGTCACAAGCTTGGTGCACCTATCTTTTGGCAGTTGTGCCCATTCCTCTTTGCAGCACCTCTCAAGCTCCATCAGGTTGGATGGGGAGCATCGGTGCACAGCCATTTTCAGATTCAGGTCTGGGCTCTGGCTGGGCCACTCAGAGACATTCACAGAGTTGCCCTGAAGCCACTCCTTTGATATCTTGGCTGTGTGCTTAGGGTCATTGTCCTGCAGAAAGATGAACTGTCGCCCCAGTCTGAAGTCAAGAGCACTCTGGAGCATGTTTTCATCCAGGATGTCTCTGTACATTGCTGCATTCATTTTCCCCCTCAATCCTGACTAGTCTCCAGTTCCTGCTGCTGAAAAACCTCCCCACAACCAATGTTGCCAAAGTAACTTTGAAAAGTTACTTTATACAGTTACTTCATTAGCATCTGCTGAATGTAACTATTAAGATAACTAGTAATCTAACTTGGTTATTTTTAAGATTAAGTACTCAGGAAAGTAACCTACAACATGCACAGCAAATTATTTAGTTACCAAGAAAAAAACAAAAAAACAACAAAAAACAACTTATATTTACAAGTGTTAGATAATTTATCTAGTTTTAAGAGTTAATTTCTTATTTTAAGTGTTCAAAATGCTTATTCCTAGATTTCACGATCCTAATTCACAAATCTTAAGTGAATTTATCTTTCTGCATGGACATTTAATTACACTTGTTTTAAGTACCTTTCCCCTCAGATTTAGTTTTATCTTGTTTTTAGTCACCTTTTTTTTTCTTTCTTTTTTTGCAGTGTGACGCTGACACCACCATGCAGGGATGGTGCCTGCTTTCCTCCAAACAGGACACCTGGCATTCATGTCAGTTAAATTTTTGTCTCATGAGACAAGAGAATTTTTTTCTCATGGTCTGAAAGTCCTTCAGGTGCCTTTACAGTGGCTTGTGAAAATATTCAGCTCCTTGGTATTTTACGCACCACAGACCAGAGGTGTGACAAAGTCACCATCAAGTCACGAATCAGCAAGTCCCAAGTCATAATGAACACCAATTGTTTGCAAGCTGACTTGAGACTTGCACATTGATGACTTGAGAATTACTTGACAGTGACTTTGTCCCACCTGTCAGATGCATATTAGGCCATGGAAGACTCCATTAAATTTTGGAGGTGATCCAGATCTGAATCCCAATTCTGGATCAAGATTTCCCTTTATATACACTTTGAAGGATTATGTCAAAACTACTTCACGGATTTTGACGAAATTTTTAACACATACCTATTACGCCATGGAAGACTCCATAAAATGTTGAAGTAAAATGTTTTTTTACTTGGCAGTAAAATATACAACCCGTGGCAATTATGGAATCACCGGCCTCGGAGGATGTTCATTCAGTTGTTTAATTTTGTAGAAATAAAGCAGATCACAGACATGACACAAAACTAAACTCATTTCAAATGGCAATTCTGAGGAATAAATTATGGAATCACCCTGTAAATTTTCATCCCCCAAAATAACACCTGCATCAAATCAGATCTGCTCGTTAGGAAGACAAGGAAGACATCAAAGCGTCAAGACAGAAAACTTAAAGCAATATGTCTCAAAAATCAAAAATGCACAACAAATGAGGAACGAATGGGAGGAAACTGGAGTCAACGTCTGTGACCGAACTGTAAGAAACCGCCTAAAGGAAATGGGATTTACATACAGAAAAGCTAAACGAAAGCCATCAACACCTAAACAGAAAAAAACAAGGTTACAATGGGCTAATGAAAAGCAATCGTGGACTGTGGATGAAAGTCATATTCAGTGATGAATCTCGAATCTGCATTGGGCAAGGTGATGATGCTGGAACTTTTGTTTGGTGCCATTCCAATGAGATTTATAAAGATGACTGCCTGAAGAGAACATGTAAATTTCCACAGTCATTGATGATATGGGGCTGCATGTCAGGTAAAGGCACTGGGGAGATGGCTGTCATTACATCATCAATAAATGCACAAATTTACATTGATATTTGGACACTTTTCTTATCCCATCAATTGAAAGGATGTTTGGGGATGATGAAATCATTTTTCAAGATGATAATGCATCTTGCCATAGAGCAAAAACTGTGAAAACATTCCTTGCAAAAAGACACATAGGGTCAATGTCATGGCCTGCAAATAGTCCGGATCTTAATCCAATTGAAAATCTTTGGTGGAAGTTGAAGAAAATGGTCCATGACAAGGCTCCAACCTGCAAAACTGATCTGGCAACAGCAATCAGAGAAAGTTGGAGCCAGATTGATGAAGAGTACTGTTTGTCACGCATTAAGTCCATGCCTCAGAGACTGCAAGCTGTTATAAAAGCCAGAGGTGGTGCAACAAAACACTAGTGATGTGTTGGAGGGTTCTTTAGTTTTTCATGATTCCATAATTTTTTCCTCAGAATTGAGTGATTCCATATTTTTTCCCTCTGCTTGGTCTAAAAAGTAACCGTTACTGACTGCCACAATTTTTTTCCTTGATTTCTTATAGTTTCTGAAAGCCAGAAAGTTGCCATTTGAAATGACTTTAGTTTTGTGTCATGTCTGTGATCTGCTTTTTTCTACAAAATTAAACAACTGAACGAACATCCTCCGAGGCCGGTGATTCCATAATTTTTGCCAGGGGTTGTATATTTTACTGCCAAGTAAAAAAAAAAAAAATCAATGAATTCAATACACAGACACAATCCAGGTGATGACCCTTTGCTGTCAAGACAGGGTCAGACTTTTCTCCAGCCTATTGGGATGAATCCATTCTCCATTATTAAAGGAAATAATTGCTTACAATGCCAGGAAAACAGCACCTCCATCCTCTTGGGTTTTTTCCTCTGATAGCACACATCCTTGTAGCTTTACCCAACACCCTGCTGGTTCACCACCTTCGCAATCTCACTGAAATATGGTGGTTTGCAGTTGACTGTCAGATCAGCCACCAGAACTGTGGCACTGGAGATGTCCCAGAATTCAGCAGGAGTATCAGGCTCCTACAACTGCTCAAAGCAGTCAGCGAGATCGGACAATATATTAGTCATGAACTGTGCTGTTACCCAACACCAATTAACAAAAAACTGCAAAACTCTCTGAACAGTAAACCATCAGAACTTTTATTGTCAGAGTACCACCTATAAAAAACAAAACAAAACACCAATTTCCCCTCCCACATCAAGTCAAATGGCAAAACCTGCTTTTCCAACTAACTCAATTGCAACTGTGACAGTTACACAATCAAAATTAAAATCTAACATTATTGCCAAACATTTGGCTTCTTTAGTGACCTTTTGGAACCAGGGCCAAAAAAAAAATTTAAAAAAATCAAACATCGTTTTGAAAAAAAAAGCAAGTAGGATGTCTTTTTTTTTTCAGGACAACCTGTACTTTCAGAATATATGCTATAGTGGTGTTTTGTAAGTGTAATAAAGGTTTACAATCAAATAAGAAAGGAAAAAATAAAGTGGAAAATAATTTTCACACACATTTATTTAAGTTTCTATCTAATATCATTAAAAAGCTGTGTATCATTAAATAAAATTTGTATTCCACCATTGTATATGAGGGGGTCGACCCCCGTTAATGATAAACTGAGCAGTCACTGAAGTGTGCAATAATAAATATAAATATTAAGGAAAACAGACCAATAACTTTAATCTTTAAAGTGAGGGCATTTTTACTTTAAGAGGAAATTAAAAATAAAAATACTTGTTTGCCTACAGTTTGCCTTGTACCCATTGCCACTAACGCTGTCAAGACAGGAGTTTGACTCTTCCCACTCGTGTCTGTACATTTGCAAATATTTTGCTTCTTTGGATGTGGTGGAGTTTCAGCTTTAGACATGCCAGGCAACCAGGAAACCCATGACAGGGCAATAAACGTGGGCACACAGAGCTGCAGACGTGAAAGTCTGAGGTCCATCTGCTGTACCTCACGTCAGGTCCTCGCTACTTTTATTTTGTTCATTTTTCAGTTTTGATGAGTGTGTGAGGGACATTTATGAAAATACGGAACAATACGGGAACAATATGGCAGACAACAATTAATTGTCAAATAAAGGGCAATTCTGTATTTTAAGGGATCCTAACTACGGCACACGCAAAGAACAAAACCCTGCATGTCGATTTACTAACAATGCGCACTGAAGATGTGTCTGTTAAATTTTAAAAACAATGTTTATTGTCCATTTAGCATATGTTTGCATTCATGAATATGCAATTTGGGGTTCGTTCACCCAAGTACACAAAACTGTGGAAGGAAACATGCAAATAAGTGAGATTTGTAGACAGAAATTTAGCGGGTGCTTATAGTGTCTTTGTTTTGCACATTTGAACTCTTGGCATTAACTTACTGTGCTTGACAGGCTGCTGTATCAGCAGCAGAGAGAAACTTCAAATTGACAGTAGGTGTGAGTGAGTGTGAATGAGTTTGTTTATCAGTATGTGGCTCTGTGATAGACTGGCATCCTATCCAGGGTGTACAGGATACATCACCAGTTATACAGCTTCATGACGAAGTGGTACAGAGGAAGATTTTCGTAAAAAGAAGACCTGAAAGTTCAGGTTCAATTTACCAGAAGGTACATCTGAGATACAAGCCAAGATTTGATGTTTTAGTGAATGGAAGTCTTCCTTTATACCACTTCATCATGAAGCTGTATAACTGGGGATACAAAATGCAAAACATGCACTATCCACAATTTCTCCAATCACAGCCACAGAAGCCTGTAACTTATTCTGGGATGTTTGGGTGTCTTGGTGTCTTTCCTCACTCTTCTCCTTCTTGCACAGTCACTCAGTTTTTAAGAACGGCCTGCTCCACACAGATTTACCATAGAGTGCTTTAATTTTAATTTTTTATTTAATTCTAATTTATTTTCATGTATATAGCGCCAAATCACAGCAAATCAGACAAGTAAGGTCTAACCTTACCAACCCCTAGAGCAAGCACACAGGCGACAGTGGTAAGGACAAACTCCCTCTGATGATTTGAGGAAAAAACCTCAAGCAGACCAGACTCAAAGGGGTGCTTGGGCCATGCTACGGACCAGTGTTGTATAAAGTACCGGAAAATCACACTTAAGTAAAAGTACAGATAGCCATTAAAAAAATGACTTTGGTAGACGTTCAAGTCACTGATTGAAATGCTACTCAAGTAAAAGTCTTAAAGTATCTAGTATTTATTGTACAAGTATCTAGTATTTATTATGACAAGTAATGTACAATGAAATGTACTCAAGTATTGAAAGTAAAAGTACAAGTAAACGGACTGATTTTTTTAAATAAAAGTTTATCTAGGCTTGTAAATGACTGGTAGTATTAGTCAAAATACTGAAAATTGTGCACATCACACAAAAACACTTCAGAAACAAGGTTTCAAAACCTAAAGGAGAGTAGGCTACTCACTAGGTGTTCACAGAAAACAGTTATTTATTTCTATATGTATTTATTTATTTTCATTGTTACATGGTTTTATCTTTTCTATTGTGTTTTGTTTCGTAAGGTTCTTTTTGTCTCTTTCTCTAAAATTGTATGGTACATTAATAGTCTATTATTATTGACTATTATTGTCTATTATGTAGACTATTATTGTTATTGCTATAATATATGAATAAAAATAAATTAAAAAAATTACAATTTGACTCTTTTACGACAATGAACGCTGAGCCATTAATTATACAGAAAAATCAACACAAACGTGCTGATGCTTACAGCTTAATGCTAACTTTTACATTGAAAACGATAGATATGCTAACACGTTAGCATCGGTCCTCTTTTTAAGTTATAAAATACATCTATCAACTGTTTCAGAAGATCATAACAGGTCGGTTTAACATAAAAATATTAAATATTACTCACAGACATATGCTCTTCAAGGTTTTAGCGGGAAAAAATTAGGATAAAGCGAAATAAAATCCACGAATTGTAGCATTGCTTCGATTGGTTCAAGTTTCAAAGCAAAGCCGCGCTGCAGAAAAGTTGATTACAGACCCGCTGCAGGTCTGTAATCATCCATCCACCCATTTTCTTCCTCTTTTATCCGGAGTCGGGTCGCGGGGGCAGCAGCTCAAGCAAAGCCGCCCAGACCTCCCGATCCACACACACCTCCCCCAGCTCCTCCGGGGGAACCCCATGGCGTTCCCAAGCCAGCCAAGAGATGTAGTCCCTCCAGCATGTCCTGGGTCTTCCCCGGGGCCTCCTCCCAATGGGATGTGCCCGGAACACCTCTCCAGCGAGGCGTCCAGGGGGCATCCGGAAAACATGCCCGAGCCACCTCAACTGACTCCTTTTGACGTGGAGGAGCAGCGGCTTGACTCCGAGCTCCTCCCAAGTGACCAAGCTCCTCACCCTATCTTTAAGGGAGCGCCCAGCCACCCTGCGGGGAAACTCATCTCGGCCGCTTGTACTCGCAATCTCGTTCTTTCGGTCATGAGCCAAATCTCATGACCATAGGCGAGGATCGGAACGTAGATCGATCGGTAAATTGAGAGCTTTGCCCCCCTACTCAGCTCTCTCTTCACCACGACGGTCCGATACAGCGACCGCATCACTGCAGATGCTGCACCGATCCGTCTATCGATCTCACGCTCCATCCATCCCTCAGTGAACAAGACCCCAAGATACTTAAACTCCTCCACTTGAGGCAAGGACAAAGCCAACAGAACCACATCATCCGCAAACAGCAGAGACGAGATTCTGTGGTTCCCAAACCAGACCCCCTCTACACCCTGGCTGTGCCTAGAAATTCTGTCCATAAAAATAATGAACAGAACCGGCAGCCCTGGTGGAGGCCAACATGCACTGGAAACAGGTTTGACTTACTACCGGCAATGCGAACCAAGCTCCTGCTGCGGTCGTACAGGGACCGGATAGCCCTTAGCAAAGGACCCCGGACCCCGTACTCCCGGAGCACTCCCCACAGGGTGCCCCAAGGGACACGGTTGAACGCCTTCTCCAGATCCACAAAACACATGTGGACTGGTTGGGCGAACTCCCATGAACCCTCGAGTACCCGATGGAGCGTGTAGAGCTGGTCCAGTGTGCCGTGACCAGGAGATGAAAACCACACTGCTCCTCCTGAATCCAAGGTTTGACCATCGGTCGACTTCTCCTCTCCAGTACTCTGGAATAGACCTTACCGGGGAGGCTGAGGAGTGTGATCCCCCTATAGTTGGAACACACCCTCCGGTCCCCCTTCTTAAACAGAGGGACCACCACCCCGATCTGCCAATCCAGAGGCACTGTCCCTGATCGCCATGTGATGTTGCAGAGGCGTGTCAGCCAAGACAGTCCCACAACAGAGACTTAAGGTACTCAGGACGGATTTCATCCACCCCAGGAGCCTTGCCACCGAGGAGCTTTCTAACCACCTCGGTGAATTCGGCCTGGGTAATGGATGAGTCCGCCTCTGAGTCCCCAGTCTCTGTTTCCTCTTCGGAAGACGTGATGATGGGATTGAGGAGATCCTCGAAGTACAACAACATCCCCAGTCAGGGTCAACAGCTCCCCACCCGCACCGTAAACAGTGCTGGTGGAGAGCTGCTTTCGCCTCCTGAGGCATCGGACGGTTTGCCAGAATCTCTTCGAGGCCGACCAATAGTCCTCCTCCATGGCCTCCCCGAACTCCTCCCAGACCCGTGTTTTTGCCTCTGCAACCGCACGGGCTGCGGCATGCTTGGCCTGCCGGTACCTGTCAGCTGCCTCTGGGGTCTCACTTACCAACAAAGATAAGTAGGACTCCTTCTTCAGCTTGACAGCATCCCTTACTTCCGGTGTTCACCACCGGGTTCGGGGATTGACGCCGCGACAGGCACCAGAGACCTTGTGACCACAGCTACAAGCGGCCTCATCGACAATGGAGGTGGAGAACATGGTCCACTCGGACTCCATGTCTCCAACCTCCCCCGGGATCTGGGAGAAGCTCTCCCGGAAGTGGGAGTTGAAGACCTCGCTGACAGAGGGTTCCTCCAGTCGTTCCCAGCAGACCCTCATGATACATTTGGGCCTGCCAGGTCTGACCGGCTTCCTCCCCTCCCAGCGGATCCAACTCACCCAGGTGGTGATCGGTCGACAGCTCAGCCCCTCTCTTCACTCGAGTGTCCGAGACATGTGGCCAAAGGTCAGATGATACGACTACAAAGTCGATCATCAACCTCCGGCTCAGGGTGTCCTGGTGCCACGTGCACTTATGGACGCCTTTGTGCTCGAACATGGTGTTGTGATGGACAAACTATGACTAGCACAGAAGTCCAACAACTGAACACCACTCGGGTTCAGATCGGGGAGGCCGTGCTTCCTGATCACCCCCCTCCAGGTCTCACTGTTGCTGCCCACGTGGGCATTGAAATCCCCCAGGAGAACAATGGAGTCCCCAGTCGGAGCGCTATCTAGTACCCCTCCCAGGGACTCCAGGAAGGTCGGGTACTCTGCACTGCTGCTCGGCCCGTAGGCCGAGACAATGGTGAGAGACCTGTCCCCGACCTGAAGGTGTAGGGACGCGACCCTCGTTCACCGGAGTGAACTCCAACACATGGCGACTGAGCTGGGGAGCAATAAGCAATGCAACCCCAGCTCTCCACCTCTCCCCGTGGGCAACGCCAGAAAAATGAAGCGTCCAGCCCCTCTCCAGGATTTGGGTACCAGAGCCCAAGCTGTGAGTGGAGGTGAGCCCGACTATCTCTAGTCGGTATCTCTCAACCTCCTGCACAAGCTCAGGCTCCTTCCCCCCAGCGAGGTGACATTCCACGTCCCAACAGCCAGGGGCTGTGAGCACGGACCAGGCCGCCGGGCCACCCGCCCTCGACCGCCACCCAATCCTCTCTGCACCCGACCCCCATAGCCCCCTCTGCAGGTGGTGAACCCACAGGCAAGCGGGCCCATGTTGCTCTTTTGGGCTGAGCCCGGCCGGGCCCCATGGGCTAAGGCCCGACCACCAGGCGCTCGCGCGCCAGCCCAACCCCAGGCCTGGCTCCAGGGTGGGGCCCCGGCTCCGCCATACCGGGCGACATCTCGGTCCTTGATTTTTTACTGGTCATGGAGGTTCTGAAATCTGTAATCTGTAATCAATGTCTGTAATCAATGCAGAGAAATGATCATTTTCCTGACAAACACCCCCCAAGTGCTCAACTGCAAAAAAGCCTACCGGACATGCCTCATGACAAATCGCCCTGACTTTGTTGCAGTCACAAGTAATCAGTGGTGTCTCTAGGTGAAAACACGACTTTCTGTGTGTGTGTGTGTGTGTGTGTGTGTGTGTGTGTGTGTGTGTGTGTGTGTGGTGTGTGTGTGTGTGTGTGTGTGTGTGTGTGTGTGTGTGTTGTGTGGTGTGTGTTTTGTAACGAGTAACGGCATGGCGCATAGAAAATGTATTGAGTATAGTATGCAATTAGGTCAGAAATGTAGTGAAGTAAAGTGAAAGTAAGCTGAATTAAAAAAAAACTCAAATAAAGTACAAAATCTCCCAAAACGTACTTAAGTACAGTAGTGAGTATTTTTACTTCGTTACTATACAACACTGCTACCGACACAGTTGACAGATATACAGGAAACTGTATTTCTTCATAATTGATGTAAATAAAGTCCAAGACATATTCAGTGACTTGGAAATCCATCCCCTGAAGAAAACTGGCAATAAAAACTGATTTACAGGTATTATACCAAAGTGTTCCATACTTTATGCAACCATGGCTTTTTATATTTTTAATTAATTTATATCAAGTTGTTGAGGTTGCTTTTAGTTGAGTTTAAGGGAGGTAATTTTAGATTTTTTTTTCTTAATTTATTTATTTTTTTTTTTTGTATTTGAAATGGCATAAACAAAAAATGTGTGAAATTGTTTTTAATATAATTTTTTGTTCATATGTTGATATAATGTACAAAGAGGCCCTTAAAGTTGTATTAAATGGTTCTTCACAAATTCCATCAAGCTCTACCTGTGTACTTGGAACATGTAGACACATTATTAATTCTTAGCGCAAACATCAGAGAGGTGTTGCACATTGAAGCCTTCAAACAACTCTTCAAGTCCTGTCTCACATGATCTAAATGATGGACACCATGTGCAGTGAAACCCTTGAATTCTCCTCTTGAAGAGTGCAGTGTGGGCATGCCGTTAACCTGGAGGGCATCAAAACAAACATTATCTTTAAAAATGTACATTTGGCATGTCTCTATTATTTATGTTGTAATAATAACAGTCCCCGGGGACATGTAATGAAAGAATAGAGGTACGATGAGGAAATTACTCACAGAGGCAAAAACAAGCTTGAGTTGTCAGTATGGCTTCACTATATACAGACAGAGTTCATTTTGAGGAACCAGCATAAGATGACAACTCCCACCGCAACAGCAACTTTATCAAGCGTGTTCACATACACATGAGTGAGGATATGAAAAGCTTAGATGGCTTTTTGAAAATGACTCATCAGTCAACTACAACAACACTGCGGCTCGAAAACATGTCCTTGGGCATTTCAGTTGCAATAGTCATGTTGCAGCATTAAAAAAAATGTACAGTATATCTATAACTATCAAAGAGCATAATAAATCAATGTGAGCAAAGGGTAATGCATGCAGAGGAATACAGAATGCAGCTGACATGGTTGTCCATCTATCTCCTGCTGCTCCTCCCCATCCAGGTGTTACTTTTAGCAGGCATAGACCAGGCATGCACGTCCTCCTAATCTATCCCAAGGCTCCTACAGTGCAACCCAAATCCCAAATCCGAGTCTCACAGGCTCCATGTCGAGGCTTCCAAAGGAGCTACACAAGTAAGGTCTAACCTTACCAACCTCCAGAGGCAAGCACACAGGCGACAGTGGTAAGGAAAAGCTCCGTCTGATGATTTGAGGAAGAAACCTCAAGCAGACCAGACTCAAACAGGTGACCCTCTGCTTGGGCCATGCTACCGACACACTTGACAACACAAATATACAAGAAATTTTTGGAGTCCATGCTGGTGTACAGGATGGGAGGACTGCAGAAGAAGACACCTCTGGATGGAGCTGCACCTCAAACAGAGAGAGAGAAAAAAAAAAACAGAATCAGGTGGCAAAAAGACAACAAATACAGTATAATTTGTCAGCATTAAGTAAGTATAAAAACAGAAGAAATACTAAAGTGATCACTGGCCACTAGCCCAAAGCTTCACTGAAAGACTCAGTCTTTACATAAGTTGAGGCCACGGCCCGCTCTGTTTACTAATAAAATCAATTTAACAGGTTAAAAAGCATAGAAACTTACTATGCCAGTATGCTAGCCATACCAAAGGGAAAATAAGTGTGTCTTAAGTCTGGACTTGAAAGTCTCGACAGAATCTAACTGTTTTATTGATGCAAGGAGATCATTCCACAAAAGACAAAGATTAGTCCTGATAATTAAGGGAAAGTACAGTAGTGTTCAGAATAATAGTAGTGCTATGTGACTAAAAAGATTAATCCAGGTTTTTAGTATATTTCTTATTGTTACATGGGAAACAAGGTACCAGTAGATTCAGTAGATTCTCACAAATCCAACAAGACCAAGCATTCATGATATGCACACTCTTAAGGCTATGAAATTGGGCTATTAGTAAAAAAAAAAAAGTAGAAAAAGGGTGTGTTCACAATAATAGTAGTGTGGCATTCAGTCAGTGAGTTTGTCAATTTTGTGGAACAACCAGGTGTGAATCAGGTGTCCCCTATTTAAGGATGAAGCCAGCACCTGTTGAACATACTTTTCATACTGGGATGTTCAAGACATTGTTCAGAAGAACAGCGTAGTTTGAATAAAAAGTTGATTGGAGAGGGGAAAACTTATACGCAGGTGCAAGAAATTATAGGCTGTTCATCTACAATGATCCCCAATGCTTTAAAATGGACAAAATAAAAAAATAAAAAACAGAGGACACGTGGAAGAAAATGGAAAACAACCATCAGAATGGATAGAAGAATAACCAGAATGGCAAAGGCTCACCCATTGATCAGCTCCAGGATGATCAAAGACAGTCTGGAGTTACCTGTAAGTGCTGTGACAGTTAGAAGACATGTGTGAAGCTACTTTATTTGCAAGAATCCCCCGCAAAGTCCCTCTGTTAAATAAAAGACGTGCAGAAGAGGTTACAATTTGCCAAAGAACACATCAACTGGCCTAAAGAGAAATGGAGGAATATTTTGTGGACTGATGAGAGTAAAATTGTTCTTTTTGGGTCCAAGGCCACAGACAGTTTGTGAGAGGACCCCCAAACTCTGAATTCAAGCCACAGTTCACAGTGAAGACAGTGAAGCATGGTGATGTAAGCATCATGATATGGGCATGTTTCTCCTACTATGGTGTTGGGCCTATATATCACATACCAGGTATCATGGATCAGTTTGGATATGTCAAAATACTTGAAGAGGTCATGTTGCCTTATGCTGAAGAGGACATGCCCTTGAAATGGGTGTTTCAACAAGACAATGACCCCAAGCACACTAGTAAACGAACAAAATCTTGGTTCCAAACCAACAAAATTAATGCCTCGCAGATGTGAAGAAATCATGAAAAACTGTGGTTATACTCGTACAACTAAATACTAGTTTAGTGATTCACAGGATTGCTAAAAAAGCAGTTTGAACATAATAGTTTTGAGTTTGTAGTGTCAACAGCAGATGCTACTATTATTGTGAACACCCCCTTTTTTACTTTTTTTTTTTACTAATAGCCCAATTTCATAGCCTTAAGAGTGTGCATATCATGAATGCTTGGTCTTGTTGAATTTGTGAGAATCTGTTGTGAAGGTGTCGTAACACGGACCCACAACAGGGGGCGCAAATGAACGGACAATGGATAAGAAAAGGAGTAACAATTTAATGTTGTGAAGGCACACAACGGAATACAGACAGAAAAATAATGGATGCCAATTGTACACAAGAGGACTGTGGGCAGGCTCGAAGATAGGAGACCTCTGGTGATCGAAGAGCCGGGGCCCACACCGCTTCCACCACCAACGGCCTGAAGAACACCGGAGCCGCCAAGTCCTGTGTCCCCAGGTGGTCTCTGTCCTCCGTTGTCGGCCCTGGTACTGCTGGCAGACAAGAAACAGATGACGGTGAGTGTGAGTCCTCACGCCCAGCAACCTTTACACACAATTCCTCCGGGAGGGAAAACCTCCACCTCCAGATACGTTATCACTCGTGCAGCTCCTGTTTGTCCCTCTTCTGGATGGAGTGAGAGACAAAGACTGTCGTCCTCTCACTATCCGCCAATCCAATCTCCAACAGACTTCACAGGTGTACGGCTGCACACAGATCACAATTTGAAAAAACACTCAGAAAATACAGCAGAGAAGATTACCTCTAGTGGTAGATGATTTCTCGGCGAGGAGGTGGAGTTGTAATCCGCTTCTTATGAGGTGGTGATGAGAGACAGCTGGTGTGGTGACAAGTGACAGCTGTCACTTCCAATGGCTCCGGCGGCCCTCTCATGCTTGAAGCCCGCACTCCAAGCTGGTGGTGGTGGGCCAGCAGTACCTCCTCTTCAGCGGCCCACACACAGGACCCCCCCTCACGGGCGCCTCCTGGCGCCCGACCAGGCTTGTCCGGGTGTCGGCGGTAGAAATCGGCCAGGAGGACCGGGTCCAGGATGAAGCTCCTCTTCACCCAAGGGAGCGTTCTTCGGGTCCGTAACCCCTCCCAGTCCACCAAGTACTGAAAACCACCGGCCCATCTGACGGACGTCCAGGAGCTGACGAACAGTCCATGCCGGCTCCCCGTCGATGATTCGGGCAGGAGGTGGCTCAGGTCCAGGGGTGCAGAGTGGTGAGGCGTGGTATGGCTTGAGTCTAGAGACATGAAAAAACCGAGTGGATCCGCAGTGAAGCCGGGAGTGTCAGCTTCACTGCGGCCGGACTGAGGATCTTGGCGATGGGGAATGGTCCAATGAAACGGTCCTTCAGTTTTGGGATGCCACTGGAGCGGGATGTCCTTAGTGGATAACCACACCTCCTGCCCCGGTTTGGTATGCAGGGGCCGAGGATCGCCGGCGATCTGCATGGGCCTTAGCCCTCGTCGGGCCCGCAACAGGGCAGAACGGGCGGGTCCGCCACACCCGGCGGCACCTCCGCAGGTGGGCCTGGACCGAGGGGTACCCCCGACCTCTCCCTCCACAAGTGGGAACAATGGGGGCTGGTAGCCCAGACATGCTTCAAAAGGGGAGAGGCCGGTGGCAGATGACACTTGGCTGTTGTGAGCGTACTCGATCCAGGCCAGATGGTTACTCCAGGCCGCCGTATGCGCAGAGGTTACACAGCGAAGGGCCTGTTCTAAGTCCTGGTTCGCCCGCTCTGCCTGGCCATTCGTCTGTGGGTGATACCGGACGAGAGACGTACGGTGGCCCCCAGCTCCTTACAAAACTCCTCCAGACCTGCGCGGAGAACTGGGGACCACGATCCGAGACGATGTCCGATGGTATCCCCATGCAGACGCACGACGTGGTGGACCAGGAGGTCCTGCTGTCTCCTGGGCCGTTGGGAGCTTTGGGAGGGCCACGAAGTGGGCCGCCTTGGAGAACCGGTCCACTATCGTCAGTATGGCGGTGTTGCCCTGGGACGGCGGGAGGCCCGTGACGAAGTCCAGGCCGATGTGGGACCAGGGGCGATGAGGCACAGGCAGGGGTTGGAGGAGACCCCTGGTCTTGTGATGGTCCGCCTTGCCCCTGGCACAGGTGGTACAGGCCTGGACGTAGTCCCGGACGTCGGCTTCCAGTGACACCCACCAGAAGCGCTGCTGGACTACTGCCACGGTCCTACGCACTCCGGGATGACAGGAGAACTTGGATCCGTGGCAGAAGTCCAAGACGGCAGCCCTAGCCTCTGGTGGGACGTAAAGTTGTTCTTCGGACCATCTCCCAGGTCCGGGTTCCTTGCCAGGGCCTCCCGGACGGTTTCCTCCACGTCCCAGGTGAGGGTGGCCACGACAGTGGGACTCGGGAAGGATGGGTTCGATGGTGTCCGACAACTCAGTCTTGGCCTCCTCTTCGTGCCCCCGGGACAGTGCAGTCGGACCGTTGATTTCCTAGTCCAGGTGGCGGTAGGTGATCCGGAAGTCAAGCGTCCGAAAACAGGGACCAGCGGGCTTGCCTGGGGGTGCAGCCGCTTGGCGGTCCGGATGTACTCCATGTTCCGGTGGTCCGTGAAAAACCGTGAAAGGCTTCCGTGGCTCCCTCCAACAGGTGTCTCCACTCTGCCAGAGCCTCCTTCACCGCGAGGAGTTCCCGATTGCCCACGTCATAATTCCGCTCAGCGGGGGCAACCTGCGGGAAAAGTAGGCACAAGGATGGAGAACTTTATCGGACATCCCCCGCTCTGGGACAGCACGGCTCTATCCCTGAGTCTGAGGCGTCCACCTCCACTACAAACTGGCGAGTAGGATCAGGCTGCACCAGAACTGGCGCAGACGAAAACCGGCGTTTCAACTCCCTAAACGCGGCCTCGGCACCGGTCCGACCAGGTGAAGGGGGACCTTAGGGGAGGTCAGGGCAGTCAGGGGGCTAACAACCTGACTGTAACCCTTAATGAACCTCCTGTAGAAGTTTGCAAAGCCGAGGAACTGTTGCAGCTTCCTACGGCTTATTGGTTGGGCCAATCCCTCACCCGCCGCAACCTTGGCCGGATCCGGGGCGACGGAGTTGGGAGGAGATGATAAAACCCCAGGAAGGACAAAGAAGTGCGGTGAAACTCACACTTCTCGCCCTTCACAAACAACCGGTTTTCTAACAACCGCTGTAGGACCTGACGTACATGCTGGACATGAGTCTCAGGGTCCGGAGAAAAGATGAGTATATCATCCAGATATACGAAGACAAACCGGTGCAGGAAGTCCCGCAAGACGTCGTTAACCAATGCTTGGAACGTCGCGGGCGCATTGGTGAGACCAAACGGCATGACCAGGTACTCAAAATGACCTAACGGGTGTTAAATGCCGTCTTCCATTCGTCTCCCTTCCGGATCCGAACCAGGTGGTACGCATTCCTAAGATCAAGTTTTGGTGAATATTTGAGGCTCCATGCAGGGGCGTGAACACCGAATCCAAGAGGGGCAATGGGTATCGATTGCGAACCGTGATCTCGTTCAACCCCCTGTAATCGATGCATGGACGGAGTCCGCCGTCTTCTTACCCCACAAAAAAGAAGCCCGCACCCATCGGGGAGGTGGAGTTCCGGATCAATCCGGCGGCTAAGGAGCCGGATGTAGGTCTCCATTGGTTCGCGTTCCGGATGTGAGAGGTTGTACAGTCTACTGGACGGGTACTCAACGTCCGGAATCAAATCAATGGCACAATCGTACGGTCGGTGCGGGGGAAGAGTGAGTGCCAGATCTTTGCTGAAAACATCAGCCAGATCATGGTACTCCTCGGGCACCGCCGTCAGATTGGGAGGGACTTTAACCTCCTCCTTAGCCGTGATCCCGGTGGACCCGAGGATCCTAAACACTCCCGGTGGCAGGCTTCGCTCCACTGCGCCACTACCCCAGACGGCCAATCGATCCGGTGGATTGTGTTTCACCATCCAAGGAAAACCCAAAATCACTCGGGAGGTAGAAGGTGTCACATAAAACACGATCTCCTCCCTGTGATTCCCAAACACAACCAGAGTCATGGGCTGTGTCCGGTGTGTGATTAACGGGAGTAGAGTGCCATCTAGTGCCCGTACCTTCAAAGGCGAAGGCAGAGCCACTAGAGGGAGCCCTACTTCCTTTGCCCATTTGCTATCCAACAGATTCCCTTCTGACCCGTGTCTACCAGTGCTGGGGCGTGAAGGGTTAAATCCCCGCTCAGGATTATCACTGGGATTCGTGCTGATCTGCGGGGTTTCCCCGTGTACATGTTATGGCCCACCCTAGCCCAGTTTCTAAGGACGGGCGTTGTGTTTGACCGTTTGGGGCAGTCTTTTAACATGTGCTCACATGAGCCACAGTAAAAACACTCCCCGCGGGCCAGCCTCCTTTGTCTGACATCAGATCTCACTTTGGCCCTGCTCATGTCCATAGCTTCGTCAGCAGGGGAGCTGTTTGCCACAACGGAGCCCTCTGGCAATGGAACCGTGGGACGACGTCACTCCTTCGGGACCCGGAAGAGAGAGGGACGGCTTGTGCCCGGCCACGCCCCCCGGCCTGCTCCCGGACGGTGTTCATTTAATGCGGTTGTCTAAGCGTATAACCAGATTGACAAGCCCGTCGAAATCCTGCGGTTCGTCCTTAGCCAGTAAATGCTCCTTCAGTACTGGAGACAGTCCGCTTATGAAGGCAGCGCGGAGCGCAACGTCATTCCCGCCAGACCTCGCAGGGCCGCGATGCGGAAGTCGACAGCGTAATCAGCTGCGCTCCGACGCCCCTGTCTCATTGACCAGCAGCACGGTCGAGGCGGTCTCGCCTCTGTTGGGATGATCAAACACTTGTTTGAATTCCCGTATAAACCCAGTGTATGATGTCAGAAGCCATGAATCCTGTTCCCAGAGCACTGTAGCGCAAGCGCGTGCCTCACCTCAAAGCAGATTAATTACATAAGCCACCCGGGTGGCGTCTGATGCGTACATAACCGGACGCTGTGCAAAAACGAGCAAACACTGCATTAGGAAGTCTGCGCACGTTTCGACACAGCCTCCGTACGGTTCGGGAGGGCTTATGTAAGCTTCAGGGGACGGTGGGGGGGGGGGTTGTTGAACGGCCAGTGGAATGTCTGTATTAGGCCCCGGGCCAGCAGGAGGAGACACTGCAGCGACGCTCGACTCGCGTGCTTCCACTCTGGCGGTGAGAGCCTCCATCCTCCGATTGAGGATTGCATTTTGCTCGGTTACCAGATGTAACTGAGCAGTGAAAGCGGTAAGGATTTGCTGCAGATCACTTACCACGCCTCCTGCTGACGCCTGCGCTCCTTGTTCTCCCATTGGCTGTTCAAGCTGTGGTTGACGCCCCTCCGGATCCATGACGAATGGCCGAGAAATCCTGTTGTGAAGGTGTCGTAACACGGACCCACAACAGGGGGCGCAAATGAACGGACAATGGATAAGAAAAGGAGTAACAATTTAATGTTGTGAAGCACACAACGGATACAGACAGAAAAATAATGGATGCCAATTGTACACAAGAGGACTGTGGGCAGGCTCGAAGATAGGAGACCTCTGGTGATCGAAGAGCCGGGGCCCACACCGCTTCCACCACCAACGGCCTGAAGAACACCGGAGCCGCCAAGTCCTGAGTCCCCAGGTGGTCTCTGTCCTCCGTTTGTCGGCCCTGGTACTGCTGGCAGACAAGAAACAGATGACGGTGAGTGTGAGTCCTCACAGCCCAGCAACCTTTACACACAATTCCTCCGGGAGGGAAAACCTCCACCTCCAGATACGTTATCACTCGTGCAGCTCTGTTTGTCCCTCTTCTGGATGGAGTGAGAGACGAAGACCGTCGTCCTCTCACTATCCGCCAATCCAATCTCCAACAGACTTCACAGGTGTACGGCTGCACACAGATCACAATTTGAAAAAAACACTCAGAAAATACAGCAGAGAAGATTACCTCTAGTGGTAGATGATTTCTCGGCGAGGAGGTGGAGTTGTAATCTGCTTCTTATGAGGTGGTTGATGAGAGACAGCTGGTGTGGTTGACAAGTGACAGCTGTCACTTCCAATGGCTTCCGGCGCCCTCTCATGCTTGAAGCCCGCACTCCAAGCAGGGCGCCGACTGGTGGTGGTGGGCAGTGTTGCCACAGTTACTTTGAAAAGTAACTTAGTTACTTTACTGATTATCAATTGTAAAAGTAACTAAGTTAGATTACTAGTTACTTTTTTAGTTACTTTTCCCAGCTGCCGACAACAACCCTCTGCCACCTTCAACATGACAATGATACCTGTTTTGCCAAAACTCACTTTATAGTCACCCTTTCTTGACTTCAATGAAAATAAATACTTGTTTTATAAAAGTAAAATAAAGACGTCTTTCTTGACCTCATATTTAACTGTTGACAGCACTGTAACAGTAAAACTTGCAATTTCGAGCCTACATTGTTTATAAAGGTAACTATTAAATTCTAACATTTTTCTAACATTTAAATTCTCTCTAAACATTTTACTTGTCGAAATTATTATTATTTTAAGCAATATTAGTTGTAGTAAAAAACGGCTTCAAAATTGCACCTTTAATCTAGGGGTGTTGTGAGGGGGGCACATCCTTGCCCTACGCCCCCATTCCATCTGGATTCGCCCCTGCTTTGGCGTTTGAGCACAAAGAATGGATAACATTTATTTATGCAGAAAACAGGACCAGATTTACAGGTAAGAAAGTTTTATTGCGTTTTCACATCATGTGGTCCTCAGAAAGAGAGTTTAGGTGCATTTGAGTGGAAAATAGTGTTAGTTGTTGACGCGTCATGGAGGATCAGCTGTTTTTAACGACCAGATACAGAGCGGCTCAGCTCAGAATTCTAAATAAAGGAGGAAAAGTATAAAAATGTCTTTGTAAAGCTCAGTGCAGGTGTGCTGATCACCGCGCTTTAAGAGGTGAGGACGAGTCCAGCAGCCGCAAAAAACCGCGGATTAAAAGCTCACAGCTCACTTAAAGTGGGACGTTCAGTCGAACCCCGACCTCCTGCCACAGACCAAGTTTAATGCTGCTATCGACCCACAATGAAAAATAATAGTAACGCACAGTGACATGGAGAAGTAACTTTAATCTGATTACTGATTTGGAAAGATTAACGCGTTAGATTACTCGTTACTAAAAAAAGTGGTCAGATTAGAGTAACGCGTTACCGGCATCACTGGTGGTGGGCCAGCAGTACCTCCTCTTCAGCGGCCCACACAACAAGAAATCTACTGAATCTACGGGTACCCTTGTTTCCCATGTAACAATAAGAAATATACTCAAAACCTGGATTAATCTTTTTAGTCACATAGCACTACTATTATTCTGAACACTACTGTACTTCATACAGCCAGATGTACCTACCTCTTGTTTTATCAAAGAGAAGCTGAAAGTGCAAGGTTGTTGTAAACATTACATGTTCAGTGAGGAGGAAGAAGCGATGCAGTGTGGCCTACATCTGCTTGCAGCGAGCGAGCGACTGAGGAGGAGGCCTGTCGTCTGCAGCCACAGTTTCTCCACTCGGAGGAAATGCCAAAGTTGTCACTGCGCATTAGCCCTCGGGGTGAGCAGCTGCCGGGAGCATCTCTGTGTTTGCACCCCACGCAGCCATCAAAGTAAGCACACGTGCACCTGTTTGCAGAATCACACATGCATTCATATGTGCACAGTTTCACAGGTGTGACTCGCACTCTCAGGGTGAGTATCTCTAGAATCACCTCCTTATCACATTGAGTCAGTCTGACATGCAGGAATCGACTGTATGGACACTGCACAAAGCCACCGCTGATGTCACCCGTAGGTTTTAAGAAGAGTGGTTAGAAGGTCAAGTGGGTTGACTTTGGATGTCGCCATCTTTACAGTGCCTGGCTCCACCCAAACACCCAGCCAACAAATAAAGAGTAGGCGCACGGGCAAGACTGGCATGACCTGAGCGGGATGAATGAAGCCCAAACACACTCATCAATCTCAAAGTAGTGAAGCTAGCTGAGGCTGAAGGGCTAGATAACTTGAGTTCTGGGTGATTGATTAACACATATTGTTGTGGATTGGGAGACACCACTTAAATTGCGTAGCGTAGTCTCGTTGAGGGCGGGCGCTAAATGGGGTAAAATATGACGCATATGATGTAATTTCTCTACTTCCAGGGACAAAACACAGCACTTTCTCTGAGTTTTTGGGCAAATTACATGCAAACAAAGTAAAATGCAAAGAAAAAGTGACGATGCGGTGGGAAAGTGGACGTGTTGCAGTTTGTTTATGACATGGAGATCAAATGTGTCGAGGCCGTTTTGGAGGCGAGAACGTAGCTACTCTGGTTAGCTGTGTAGGCTAACACTTACTGACACGACGTCTCCCATTTGCCTTGTCTTACCTTCTCTACTGAGAACCAAAAAAAAACACTTTTCGCAACTGCTTCGGTGAGTGCAGCCAAAACAAACCAGTACACCAGTTTTTCCTGTGTCAAATCCCGCGATATCACGCAGGGTTCAAATGAGACTGTGCTGTCCTATTGGGAGCTTGGGTGCAATTATTAAAACTATGACCAGCATATACCCTCAATAACCATAGCACAAACAGTGTAGCTAGTGTGACCAATCTATCAATACCTGCTAATTAGTGCTAATGGTCCCTACCACACAATTTAAATAATACTAAAAATGTCACTCAAAAGAAATGCTTGAGCACAGATTTCTAGGTGGTTCTCTAATATGACTAACTACATACCCCCCACCCCCACCGCCCTTACATCTCCCATGAACAGAGAAACTCACTATAGAAACCAAAACACTTTTTGTACCAGACTTTAAACATGCATGTATCCACTGTAAAGGTGGGCATTTTAACATGTGCTTCTATGGGGACTGACTTGCTTTTGGAGCCAGCCTTAAGTTGCCATTCAATGTACTGCAGGTTTTGGCACTTCTGCCTTGGCCTCATTTATCAGCATGGGATTTTGAGTGTGGAGCTGGGCATTTTGCTTTTAACTATGCTGCTATTGTTTCCAACCAACGCCCCCAGCATCTACAGAGCAACGATCGAGACCCCACGTGGGACCAGACCAGTAAACCCTGTCCGGAAACTCCCATAACGTAGATTAGCAGTAGTGTTTTAAAGAGGACCGGGGCCTTGATTCACAGTAACGCAGCTGTGTCTCTGCGATGGTGAACTGTTTAACAGACATTCCGTTTTGCCAGTCCACAGGATATGATGTAATCACCGCTGACATTATGGGTAGCTGTAGTAGTCTTCACCTTCATTTATTTATTTTGTCTTTCCTGCAGTCACACTGACTGGTATGTGTTTTCTTCTCTGTAATGCTTTGTGTCTTTGTACAGAAAAGTTCTATAAAAATACAGTTCCTGTTTCCCTTCTTCAGACTCGCATGCAGAACAGCAATTAAGTGTAAACGCATTCCATCAAAGAACACCGACTGTGCCTTTTTCTTTCTTTTTTTAGCACGACTTTAAGTTTTATTCTACCCACAAGTTGCTGACTTAATTGCTGAAGCATTATGTCAAATCTCTAAATTTTTCCTCTGCTGAAGAACACCACAAGGCTCCACAGAGTCACAGAAAAAGGTTTGAGCCTCCACCAAGGAGCATGTGTTTCTGTCTGCATATGTCTGCTCTCTGTCAGCGGAAATGCTCAAAGTTAAGAAAACAATATTTACCAAACACAGGGACATAACTGGCTGGAACCTGGAAAAGACACCTTTAGTGTGAGATCTGCAAACCAGAAAGACAAGAAAGGAGCCTGGAAATGTGCAGAATAAACACTAAGCGGAAGCCCAAAGCGGCAACTGGACGGACCATCAGACAGACAGGCAGTGACCTCGGGGCCTTCGGTCAATTTGTCCATGCTGGCCAATTCTGGAACCCACCGCCATATGTGTGCAAAATGTGCTGTAAATCTGAGTAAAAATTTTAATTTTGCTCTTTGACATTCATGACCTTCAGGACCTTGACCTCACTGACTGAACTTTGGCAACTTGAACTCATCTGGGCACTTCCAGAACAGTCCTCCATATGTGTGCCAAGCTTAGTGCAAATTAAAGTGAAAACTGAATCTAATGATTGACCTAAATTCAATTATTTACCTTTTGACCCAATGAATGACCTGTTATGTGTGCAGAGTTTGGTGGACACTGGAGTGTATTGGAGTGTTAAGCTTTGACCCCAGTACCTTAACCTTTGCCAAAACAAATCCTTTAAGGGCAATTGTGTCCATATTATCCATATGCCAGATTTGGTGGAAGCTCACCATATTACAGAGAGTATTCTTTTGAATCAAAATGTTCACTAAATTATCTTGTAGTAATCTGATTAATATTATCAGCCAAACAGCCCAGAGGAGTCACTGTGTAAATAACAGTAAATATGAACACACTCTGGATTTACAAATTGCACTTTCAGACTAATTAAAATATCAGGCAGATGATAAATTATCCATCAGTCAATAATACCTGTGTGCATGTGCGGTGATTTGTGAACACCTTAATATGTGACTGTTGCCGTTCTGTCATAGTCGGTTATTTCAGTTATCTGTATGTTCACACATGTGGTGCTGTTGAGGTTTCTGCACACTTTGGTGTGTTAAACTCTGCAGTGACATTCAAAGAAATAACACAAACATGACCCGCAAACTGTGCATTGCATGAAAAACAGGATTAACCATTTTTCAATAAAATACAGCAATGCTGTGTTGTTGTTGTGTTTGTGCACATGTGGGTCTGTGTGTGCTTCCAAACACTGCAAGTTCCCCTGTTAGGATGTTGACTGTATTTATGTCAGCAGGTGAGCCCCAGTCTGCAGAGATCTTCCCACAGAGTTGGCAGTTGGTGTTGATGAGTGAGGTGCTAAGGTAAGGCATCACCCCATAGGGGTGTGGAATCACCAAGCAACCGAGTGGTAACATCACACACTCTTCTATCTAAAGTGACCATGAGGTCATGCTGTCACACTTGTGCCTGTTTCTGGTTGGTTCACGGGATTCACAGAATTACTCTCAAACTTAACAGTACTTATGAAAGGGGGTTCAATTGACGTATAAACAGGTACAAAAGTTTATCATTTTCTCTCTGGTTCTCCTACAGTCATTCCACCAAGTTTGGTCCAAACTGGATAAAAACTTAAAACAATACCCCCACATGTGCTACTGCTACAAACAGGTGTAAATATTTCTTTTCAGCATTTTTCGCATTAGGATCATTCTGTTATTGCCGTTTTCTTTATCAAGTATGATGATGCCAACAATTTACAATGTGATGTCACAAACATGTCACTCGCAAGTATGTCTTGTCTTTTTAGCTCCACGTTTGTGCGTCTGTAGCAGTAACGCTCCACACCCATACTGTCTGTGATATTAAACACAACAGTCAGGCGTTAACATGCCTGGCTTCAGCGCTGTCAGTGGCTAGCTGCTGGGTGGCTTGTTGCCATGGTAATCCACAGCAGACCTGGTGTTTGTCTCAAATAGCGACTAACAGGAAAACAATTGACTGATTTGGCCGTCTGTGCAGAAAAATGACCAACATGCCCTGACAAAAGAGGATGAGCCATTAATGCCATTAAAAACAATGTGTGACCAGCAGTTAGTCCCCACCAAACATCTCTGTGCACAATAACGCGTCTGTGCTGGCATATGTGCATTCAATAACTAATAATTTTGTGTCTGAATCGCGCCATTTCTTGATGTGAGAGCCTGTTCAGTGGAGGAGAGTGACTGCAGGACAGATGGAAGGTGCACAGCAATCTCACCATGGCACTGCCCATCCCAAGTGACTCAGCTTCAGGAGCTGTTGCCACGGGTTACCAGGCAGGACAGTCACAGCATACGGACATGCCCGACTCCTGCTCTGCTGCGTCAACTGAAAGCGTGTACCACTTACGAGAAAACACTGAGGTCGGCAGAGAGCGAGATGAGAGACACTAATCTCATCAGAGAGAACGAGGGCTTGGTGAGGCTTTGGCCTAGTCTTGCTTCGCCATCTCCTCCCCGATTAACACCAATCCACTTACACAAACCGAACGGTATGGGCTATTACATGGACACACCATGAAACTAGTATTCACCTGCCTCAGGCAACATGCATTAATACTGTGTCACCGAAGGATAAACTAGTTTGTTAAAAGTTTCCCTACTTGACCTCAAATAATTCATAGCTTTCATGACTCCAAGTCCTGATTTAAAAATGAGTTACACAGCTAACGGCAAACCTCAGCACAGTCATGCTAATAACATTCGTTTCACAGGCAGTGGCTAATTTAGGCTGAAGGGCGGAGTAAATCCAAAATACCCTGTACTTTAGGTAACCGTGTGCAGACACTAAACCAGCAGTTAGACCGAGCCGCGCATCAACCACGCAGACGCACATTCCTTCCTGCATTGCAGACACCTAACAGGCCAATCAAGAAGCACTTCCTCACTAACAGTTACAGTTCAGATTTTAAACATTCTTGCAGCTAGCATTAAGTTTTATTTGCTTGGGCACCAGTTTTCCAAACGCCACCGGTGCTGTAAATCCCCACTAGCTTGCAGCACAGGAGTTTTTAGTCATCTCACCCTGTACCACAAACCTGGGTGTTTAATGGGAAACATGCAGTTGTTTTGTGGAACCAGTTGACTGTCTAGTCTGTCTTTCTGTAGCCTATACAGTAAATTTGGTCAAATCAAATTAAGTTGATTTTAATTGATTTTCACTTAATGTCCTTATGGTCCATCTGCCCTACTTTTGCAGCCAACACTAGACAATGAGTAAACCAATCACTTTAAACTGAAAACTGATTCTAATCACATTCCTGATTTTGGTGGTTGAGTCTTCACACCACTCCTTCCCCTAGCAGAGCAGCTTAAATAAGATTTCCATAATTGTGCATTTTGTGATTAAAGCATCAAATTTGGCACATTCTAAATTGTTTATTTTCAGATATGGGGCCATCCTGGAGCTGACTTCTGAGCTACAAGGATCAATAAAGAATTACACAGAGATCAAAATTTTAAAATGCTTCACACACACACACCTTCAACCACTTACTCCAATTAAGGATCGCAGGGGGCCTGGAGTTTAGCCCAATCATGTTGAAAGCTTAATTCCAAAAAGGTATAGTTTGTACTATGAATATTCTGGAGTTATGCAGTAAAGACAACAAATTGCAAGGTAAACAGTGACAAATTATTGGTTAATCGTATTTTAAAGGGGAATAGTTTGCACTGCCATGTTTAGTTATGTTACAGGGTAACATGACATGTCAGAAGCCAATGGATAAACTTTTGACCTTTACTATGAAAATTAAGCATTCAAGCCAAAACTATTTTAATCCCATTTGAACCAATAATTTGCACCACTTTACCAAAATTGGAGCAACTTTTGACCCCTGTACAAACTGACCTTTGTCACCATTTTTTGCCCCATAATAGACTACACCTTTTTGAAATAGTTATGATCAATGTGATAGTTTGATTGGCGCATTAAGTTTTTGACTACTGTAGCTCAGGTCAGCTCCAGGATGACACCACATCTCAATAGCTAATTTAGACTGGGTGCCAAATTTGCTTTAAGCCAAGAACACCCAATTGTTTTGCTATGTCGAGACACTACCCCAGTTTTGGAACCACCAAATGAGTAGCAGTCCTAAGTAAGGACTGTCAAGGGCCCGTAGCCAGCAAGACTAGGTATTGCTTAGCGCTGTTTTTTTTTTTTTTTTTTAAATCATGGTACAATGCTAGAGATTAACCCCTAGTCCTATGCTTTACATCAGGTCTCAAACATATTCCAAAAAATGCAGGTTCTCCACCAATTCCACCTCTGCGTTACAGAGCCTTTACTCATTTTCCACCCCTCTAGCATTTGTTCGTATTTGCTACGCCAATCATGGTTAACATTTTCTTTGGTGTTGGTGTAAAAGTTCAGTCAGTGCAAACAGAGGCTTTTCATCACAGTATCATTTACACAGTAGACATCTTAGTAACAAACCTTTATTACAACATTTCATGGTTTTCCATTTCTGGGCAATGATTTGTGGCAAAGTAATGCAGCTGCTGGGACTTTACAAAAAAGAATATGCAACATTCTGATCAGTGACAAGCGCTGAATTTCTAGGATTTATGCCATTCACACCCCCTACTCATTTGAGAAAAAAAAAAAAGTCAAATGCCACCCTGAATGATTTGGTACAACTGTTGCCTCCAGTTGAGTATCCCAGATTAAAGTGGTTCCCGTTACCTTTGTCATCGTACACATACAAAACAAAGTAACAAAAAGACTATCAATTTGCACTTTTGGCCAGTGAATGGAGCTTCAAAACTGGGACAGAAAAATAAGACGTACATAACGCCTCACTTCGGTGTGAAAGCAACCACACACACAGGAAGCCCGGTGGTGGTGACAAGGATCCAGGGACAAAGGCCATGACCCCCTGAAAAAAAAAAAAAAAAAAAATCCCCTTTGCCACACCACATCTGTGTTGGTCAAGACATGGACATCCACAGTCTCTCCCCCTCCTCCCAAGAAAGTTTCATCACAACTAAAGAACAGCTCATCGCTTTAAGGTGGTTAGAAGTGTTGTAGTAGCTGAGGGGGTGGGGCCAACTGTCCAGACTGTTATAGGTTCAGAATATTGTAAAGTTGTACAGCTAAGAGAAGTGACTGAAAACAAGGCAATGCAGGAGGAAGGGGGTGTGTACAGTGCATGACAGGAGGGAGGGGCCTCATTGTCCCGCCGCCTTTTCCTGTTCAATGGCTGTGGAGAGAAACAGATGAGATTTTAGCCATATGTCAAATCTAAATGCAGGTTACAGTACAGGATGGTTCTTACTCTCTTTTGAAGGCAGGGGATTTTTCTCCTGCGTCTCAGTCTTCTTCAGCTTTGTCTTATCAAATTTGTTGATCTCCTCCATGTCAGGTTTGTCAGCCATTGTAAGGTAGTCTACAAGAAGACAAAAAGCAAAACACTTGAAACGAAGCAGAGTTTGTATCTACATGACACCTGTAACTAGTTACAGTTTAGACTGCACAGTACATAGTTGTATTATAGGACTAGCATTAATGCTGTTGGCACAAACTCACCAATACCAACAGCAGTTAGCCACAGCATGTTGTCCACGTGCAACTTTAATGCGTCACTGTACCTCAAAGTCTAAGTCGGCCATGGACCAGACGGCTGCCATGTTGCTTGTGTAAAATGTGTTACTTTACTAAAGCGACAGCGCACAAGTGATACCTTGTTTAAAAAAAAAAAAATAGTGTTCATGATTTAAATTCAGTTTGTTGAAAGGTGTTAAAATGTCAAGTCAAAAACTCCAATTTGCCAGGTTCCATCATGTGCAGCAGTTAGCATGCTAACACATTAGCTGCTCATGTTCATCATGAGCCACGTCAACCGCTACCCCATGGACGTAGTGACATGCTTACTGCTATAGCAGTAGAGCGTTAGTCATGATCTTACATGTACAGCATTCTGTGGCTACATTAGCACATCCTGCCATGCTAACAACCATTGTTAACTTAGTGTCTACAAGCATTCAGTCCATCTAATGCCAAGATTAAGGTGTGGTCCAAACATGATAGTCAAGTGGTGAAAGCACCATCTTGGATCACATCCTGACCAAGGACCAGGCACCAATAATTAGAACATATTTCACTGGAACAGATGTGGCTCTGCAGGGAATTGGTGAAGTTCCTTTAGCTGGTTAGACACCACCACGTTTGTAAAAACAGCCATTTACACACCAGACTGACAGTGCAGCACGGGGCGTTTTCCACAGTGTATACTTACTGCAAATTTCAAACGCAAAGGAGGTGGAATGTGAGCAAGACCATGCATGACCAGGGTGAACTGAAGAGACTTAAACACTCCCCGAATACTACTAGTACC
This sequence comes from Thalassophryne amazonica, assembly GCF_902500255.1. Taxonomy (NCBI): domain Eukaryota; kingdom Metazoa; phylum Chordata; class Actinopteri; order Batrachoidiformes; family Batrachoididae; genus Thalassophryne; species Thalassophryne amazonica. Next base: position 133,743,421 of record NC_047103.1, on the reverse strand, counting down.
TACTAACATACAAACTTTACGACATAGACACTAGTGTAGCACAAACATCTTAAATGGCCCATTCATGCATTTAAACAGTACAGCAAGCCATGTTAGATACTTTGAGACAATACTCAAAAAGGACAAAGTCAGTCTACAACGGCTAGCAGCCACCGCTAGTGGAACAGCGCACTGACGATCAGTAACCCCACCCACAATTAGTCATAACTGCATGGATTAAAATAAATTCACCCGCATACAGTTTAAGAAAGCAGAAACTAGAAGTCATTTTTGTAAGTGGTTTCCTCTAAAGTTGGACTGACTCCTGGGGCCAGCCTCAAGTGGCCATTTAAGGAACTGCAACGTTTTTCATTTCCATGTTTGCCTTATTTCAGTAGGCTGGAAGTTTTATTACAAGCTCACGATTGCAGATTTAGTCACACAACAGCTGTGTCAGTTCCGTTAGCGTGACCTGATGTTGCCTGCCACCTCATTTCCTTTAAGGCCTCTGCTTTCCAGTTCATCAGCGCAGCAAGCGCCACATCCGCCCAGGTTTCTTTAGAAAAACTACCGTTATTTTTTTTCAATCAGAGTTTAACTGGTAAAGGCTTCAATTTACCCAGTTTCAACACCTACACTCACATTACAGGCAGTAGTCTGCATAATTTGGAGACATTTGAGAGCAACCACATACACATGTGGAGAATCTCTACAAAAAAAAAATTACTCATCTGTCCACTAGCTTAAAAATAAATTCCACTTCACTTGCGTCAGTAATCTTGGCATTAGCCTCACCCACAAAACATCCAGTTCCTTTTACTAATTGTGTATTTTGGAGTTTTCTGCCGCCACGAGGCTTAAACGACAGAAGGGCGTCGACTAAAAGTCTAAAGGCAACAAACTGACTGGGTAAGACACTTGCGCATGGCGCAGATTAGCGCTGATGCGCTTTTGTTCTCCGTGAACGGACGCCGCGGCGCACTTTTCTTTTACGCAACAAACGCGCTCCGCAGCGGGGACGACATCAGACTGAAGCTTCACAGGTGAAACCACCGACTTCAGACTCGACCACGAGCTTTTCTATGTGCACGCTGTGTAATATTCATTTGGAAAAACCACCATTTCTCCTGCAGGCTCGCATGCGCGCGCGCGTGCGTTACACCCGAACCACCGCCCAGGTCAGCGTCTTCCTCCATCACCGCGTGGCGGAATTTTTTTTTTTCCCCCTCCACCGACCAACTACAAAATAAGCTTAAAAAAAAAATAATAATTTAAATATGGTCAAAACGTGCGAACAATGCGCGCCGTTTTAATCAGAAAGCGTGCGTGTGCGGCGTGAACACAAAGGAAGCCGCCTGATCAGCGCGTCCGCGCCGCCACATTCCACCGTAATTTATAAAACAAAACGAAAAGATGCGAGTAGATTTTTGGCGGACCAAAAAACAAAAAGTCATTTTTTGCGCACCTCCATTTGTAACACGACATCCCAACTGGTCAGTTTTTTTTATTTACTGATTTTAAAATAAAATGAGTCTTTAACGAAATTGACATTAAAGCACAAACAGGTAGCTGATTACTGCAGATTTCTCACCAAAGTGCTGGCCGGCGGGTAGAAACTCTCTGGTCAGGGCGCTGCAGCGGTTACTGGCGCGTCTCTGCGCAAGTCTCATATATACACGCTGCATGCTAATGAGGCGTGACGTCACGCTCCCCATCCTCCTCTTGAGGGTTCGACACCAGAATCTGAAATAAAACACACACGCACAAAAAAAAATCATCAAATCTGACTGTGAAAAAGTGAGGAAAAACAAACTTAAAATTGAATACAAAACGCCCGCATGTCGCTCAGTGTTCTAATTAATTCCTTCAGCATGTCAACACTTTGTTTAATACGAATAATAATTTCACGAATTTAAATGAGTTCATCTTTTTGTCGCAGCATATTTAATTAAGTCACGTGCGCCCCTGGTGACCGTCGTTAAAAACAACATTTTAAAAAATTTCAATAAACTTTATTTACAAAACGTCGGATTTTTATTTATTTATTTCATAAAATGCTGTATTTGAATGACTAGAGAAAACAAATGAACAAAAACAAAAGCAATCGATAAAGGGGACTTGGACAGGGATAATAAGCTTCTGACGGGGGGGTTCTGATCTTTTTTTAAACAAGTTAAAAAACAGTTTGATTCCCATGTGTCAGTCGGAGAAATGTGAGCGTTTGATTGAGTGGAGACATCTGATTAAAAATAATCAGGTGATGACAGTTTTGTAGTTTTCAACAGATTACAGTGAAGCTAACCTAACAGTTGTACGAAGACTTAACGGAAGGCGGGTTTGATTAGAGTGACATGAAGCAGCAGGCTCTTAATGAAAACAAACAAACAAATAAATAAATAAACAAGCAGGTGACCTTATAGTCACCTATAAGACAAAAAAAAAAAGTGTTTTTACCAGAATGTGACAGGACAAAAGCAGACTGTTGACACCAGCGGCTCTAAGGTGTGTGTTGATAGGGCTGTAACCCCCTTCAAAAAAATATCCGGACCACCAGTTTTGACTGTTTTGGTCAGAACAACATTGTCCACACATTTCTTGATAAAGCCACAGACTGAGTCCCTGCGTATTCATCAATGCTGTCAGCAGCCATGTTGAATATATTCCAGTCCGCGTGATCAAAACAGTCACGTAGCGTGGACTCTGATTGCTCCGTCCAGCAATGCACCACCTTAAGGGTTGGAGTTCCTGTTTCAGCTTCTGCCTATAGGTGGGCAGGAGCAGAATGGAGCACAAGGTAGAGAGCTTTGTACGCATCCCAGAAGGAAGTGTAACAAAGGTTGAGCAGATGCTCTCCCCAAGTGTTAAACTGAATGTGCTGATGGAGTTTTGGTAAAACTTTCCTTAAGTTGTGATAAACGCCACCTTTGGGTGCATGGTTTCCTGCTTACTGATCGCACTATGCAGTTCCCCAAGTTTGTCGGCTTGTAGAGGGATGTAAACAGCCGTAATAACGGCCACTGTAAATTCACTCAGTAACCAGAAAGGCCAACACATAAGCATCAGATATTCCAGGTCCGGTTAGCAGAACGGTTTGATTGGTGCATGATCGCCCCAGGAGTTGTTGATCATGAAGCACATGCCTCCTCCTCTGCTTTTCCTAGTCAACTGCCACGATCTATCCGCGCCATGCACGGACACACCCGGTAGCTCAACGGTGGAGGCTGGTATCTTGTCCTACAGCTAGGTTTCTGTAAGGCAGACCACGCAGCATTCCCATGTCTCTTGTTGGAATGAGATCCCTGCGTGAAAGTCGATTCAATTCAATTTATTCATTTATATAGTGCCAAATCACAACAAAGCTGCCTCAAGGCACTTCACACAAGTAAAGTCTAAACCTTACAATTAACCTCTGCTTTGTAGTTCCCCTTTGGGGTGTGAAATTAAGATCTCTGGTATAGGAAGCAGTCACTCTAACCACAAGGCTAAACCCATGGGCTCCAGAGTCTGTCGCTGACCTCGCTACTAGAGTGTCTTTTGGCAATGGGAAGTGAAGTTTGCTGACTTCAATTGCACAGCAACTCCTGCTGGCCCCGACACATTTGTGCAGCTTGTTCTCCAGAGACTGCCAATGAGCTAGTAGTAAGCTGGGGAGCAGTGATCTGTTTGTGTGTCCTCTCAGCCAAACTAGGATGCCCGATCTCTTGTCTCTATGTTGATGTCTGGAGGTTCCAGGAGCTCAGACAAAGTCATCTCAGACTAAACAAATGGCGGGTCTCCACTGGATATCTGCATTCCAAAACTGAAACTCCAGGAAGCACCAAGTGACCTCAGATCTTATGTACAGCCAAGTTTGATAGTCAAACACAATAAGACAGAATACATTATTAACAAAAAGCAAAGGACAAACAGAATTAAACAACAAAAATCTGTGCTACTGAGTGAGCTCTGGACGAGGCAGCCATCTTGGATCATCCATTATTGTTTATGACTCAAATGTTAATGAAAGCAAGTGGTCAACAACCCTACTCTTGACAATCACCTGCCCTGTTCCACCCACTGCTAATTAACTTAGTCGTGTCTGTTCAGCCAGTCAATTGCTACTATCAGCTGAGGTTACAGCAGGTACACATGGAAACTATGCAGGGCAGATCATTTCCAGGAGGAAAGTTGATGACCCCTAATGTAAGTGGTCAGATCACGGCACACGTCAAGTTTTTAACTTTTCAACACAATGTTTCTGACAAAATGCATTTCATGTAGGTATTATAATTGGGTTAGGTTTTTTATGTTATGTGAAGTTGTTGTGTATATATACAGGTCAGAATCAGAATCGCCTTTATTGTCATTGTAATTTACATTGCAACGAGATTTGAGTGTGAACTCCAAAAGGTGCTTTTCTGAGGTGCGAGTAATTATTAACCAAATAAAAGATAATAAAAAATAACAAAATAAATGATTTAAATATATGTACAACTAAAATAAAATGTGGACAAATATAAAATGTAAAACGAGAATTATGTACAACTGTGGAATGATATTGCACGGGAAAATATTGCACATGGGTACAGATATTGCACAAGAAACTTTGGGCCTTAACTAGTACTGTGCCTGTGGTCTTCCATTTCCTCACTATGTTCGTCACAGTGGAAACTGACAGCTGAAATCTCTGAGACCACGTTTTGTATCCTTCCCCTAAACCATGATGTTGAACATTCTTTGTTTTCAGGTCATTTGAGAGTTGTTTAGAGGCTCCCACGTTGCCACTCATTAGAAGAGATGCAAAGAGGAGAAATATTTGCAAATGGCCACCTTAACTCATTGAGTGCCAGCCATTTTCAAAGTTCAGAACATCCCGGTGCCAGAATTTCTTCAGCATTTGAGTGTTTTTTCAAGACCCATAGAAAATTGAGTTCTATGTCCATGTCAACAACAAACATACCACAAGAAAAGAAAAGAGGAGAAAAGAAATTGGCTCAATGACGCGTCTTTGGCGCAGGGCGTTACTATCGGAAAAGACGCATTTTAGAGTCAGTGGCATCGAGTGAGTTAAATACCCTTTCTCATGATTGGATTCGCCTGTGTAAGGAGATCAAGGGTCAGTGAGCTTACCAAACCAATTTTGTGTTCCAATAATTAGTGCTAAATCAAATCAATAAAATGACAAGGGTGCTCAAATTTAGGCACCTGCCCAACTTTTGTTTAAATAATTATTGCACTTTCTGTAAATCCTAGAAACTTCATTTCACTTCTCGAATATCAGTGTGTCGTCTGCTATATGATTTTTTTTTAACTGAAATTTGTGATCCAGACAACCAATGATTTATAAAGGAAAATCATGGAAATCATCAGGGGTGCCCAAACCTTTGCATACAACTGTATTCACAGCACCTCACTTCTCTCACATTTTATGTTACTTATTCCAAAATGGAATTTTTTTTTCCCCCTCAAAATTCTACTCACAACTCTCCATAATGACGTGAACAAAGTTTTATTTAATTTTTGCAAATTTATTAAAAATAATAATAAAAAACAACTAAGAACTATCATATAAACAAGTATTCACACCCTTTGCTCAATACTTTGTGATGCACCTTTGGCAACAATTACAGCCTCAAATCTTCTTGAATATGATGTCACAAGCTTGGTGCACCTATCTTTTGGCAGTTGTGCCCATTCCTCTTTGCAGCACCTCTCAAGCTCCATCAGGTTGGATGGGGAGCATCGGTGCACAGCCATTTTCAGATTCAGGTCTGGGCTCTGGCTGGGCCACTCAGAGACATTCACAGAGTTGCCCTGAAGCCACTCCTTTGATATCTTGGCTGTGTGCTTAGGGTCATTGTCCTGCAGAAAGATGAACTGTCGCCCCAGTCTGAAGTCAAGAGCACTCTGGAGCATGTTTTCATCCAGGATGTCTCTGTACATTGCTGCATTCATTTTCCCCCTCAATCCTGACTAGTCTCCCAGTTCCTGCTGCTGAAAAACCTCCCCACAACCAATGTTGCCAAAGTAACTTTGAAAAGTTACTTTATACAGTTACTTCATTAGCATCTGCTGAATGTAACTATTAAGATAACTAGTAATCTAACTTGGTTATTTTTAAGATTAAGTACTCAGGAAAGTAACCTACAACATGCACAGCAAATTATTTAGTTACCAAGAAAAAAACAAAAAAACAACAAAAAACAACTTATATTTACAAGTGTTAGATAATTTATCTAGTTTTAAGAGTTAATTTCTTATTTTAAGTGTTCAAAATGCTTATTCCTAGATTTCACGATCCTAATTCACAAATCTTAAGTGAATTTATCTTTCTGCATGGACATTTAATTACACTTGTTTTAAGTACCTTTCCCCTCAGATTTAGTTTTATCTTGTTTTTAGTCACCTTTTTTTTTCTTTCTTTTTTTGCAGTGTGACGCTGACACCACCATGCAGGGATGGTGCCTGCTTTCCTCCAAACAGGACACCTGGCATTCATGTCAGAGTTAAATTTTTGTCTCATGAGACAAGAGAATTTTTTTCTCATGGTCTGAAAGTCCTTCAGGTGCCTTTACAGTGGCTTGTGAAAATATTCAGCTCCTTGGTATTTTACGCACCACAGACCAGAGGTGTGACAAAGTCACCATCAAGTCACGAATCAGCAAGTCCCAAGTCATAATGAACACCAATTGTTTGCAAGCTGACTTGAGACTTGCACATTGATGACTTGAGAATTACTTGACAGTGACTTTGTCCCACCTGTCAGATGCATATTAGGCCATGGAAGACTCCATTAAATTTTGGAGGTGATCCAGATCTGAATCCCAATTCTGGATCAAGATTTCCCTTTATATACACTTTGAAGGATTATGTCAAAACTACTTCACGGATTTTGACGAAATTTTTAACACATACCTATTACGCCATGGAAGACTCCATAAAATGTTGAAGTAAAATGTTTTTTTACTTGGCAGTAAAATATACAACCCGTGGCAATTATGGAATCACCGGCCTCGGAGGATGTTCATTCAGTTGTTTAATTTTGTAGAAATAAAGCAGATCACAGACATGACACAAAACTAAACTCATTTCAAATGGCAATTCTGAGGAATAAATTATGGAATCACCCTGTAAATTTTCATCCCCCAAAATAACACCTGCATCAAATCAGATCTGCTCGTTAGGAAGACAAGGAAGACATCAAAGCGTCAAGACAGAAAACTTAAAGCAATATGTCTCAAAAATCAAAAATGCACAACAAATGAGGAACGAATGGGAGGAAACTGGAGTCAACGTCTGTGACCGAACTGTAAGAAACCGCCTAAAGGAAATGGGATTTACATACAGAAAAGCTAAACGAAAGCCATCAACACCTAAACAGAAAAAAACAAGGTTACAATGGGCTAATGAAAAGCAATCGTGGACTGTGGATGAAAGTCATATTCAGTGATGAATCTCGAATCTGCATTGGGCAAGGTGATGATGCTGGAACTTTTGTTTGGTGCCATTCCAATGAGATTTATAAAGATGACTGCCTGAAGAGAACATGTAAATTTCCACAGTCATTGATGATATGGGGCTGCATGTCAGGTAAAGGCACTGGGGAGATGGCTGTCATTACATCATCAATAAATGCACAAATTTACATTGATATTTTGGACACTTTTCTTATCCCATCAATTGAAAGGATGTTTGGGGATGATGAAATCATTTTTCAAGATGATAATGCATCTTGCCATAGAGCAAAAACTGTGAAAACATTCCTTGCAAAAGACACATAGGGTCAATGTCATGGCCTGCAAATAGTCCGGATCTTAATCCAATTGAAAATCTTTGGTGGAAGTTGAAGAAAATGGTCCATGACAAGGCTCCAACCTGCAAAACTGATCTGGCAACAGCAATCAGAGAAAGTTGGAGCCAGATTGATGAAGAGTACTGTTTGTCACTCATTAAGTCCATGCCTCAGAGACTGCAAGCTGTTATAAAAGCCAGAGGTGGTGCAACAAAACACTAGTGATGTGTTGGAGGGTTCTTTAGTTTTTCATGATTCCATAATTTTTTCCTCAGAATTGAGTGATTCCATATTTTTTTCCCTCTGCTTGGTCTAAAAAGTAACCGTTACTGACTGCCACAATTTTTTTCCTTGATTTCTTATAGTTTCTGAAAGCCAGAAAGTTGCCATTTGAAATGACTTTAGTTTTGTGTCATGTCTGTGATCTGCTTTTTTCTACAAAATTAAACAACTGAACGAACATCCTCCGAGGCCGGTGATTCCATAATTTTTGCCAGGGGTTGTATATTTTACTGCCAAGTAAAAAAAAAAAAAAATCAATGAATTCAATACACAGACACAATCCAGGTGATGACCCTTTGCTGTCAAGACAGGGTCAGACTTTTCTCCAGCCTATTGGGATGAATCCATTCTCCATTATTAAAGGAAATAATTGCTTACAATGCCAGGAAAACAGCACCTCCATCCTCTTGGGTTTTTTCCTCTGATAGCACACATCCTTGTAGCTTTACCCAACACCCTGCTGGTTCACCACCTTCGCAATCTCACTGAAATATGGTGGTTTGCAGTTGACTGTCAGATCAGCCACCAGAACTGTGGCACTGGAGATGTCCCAGAATTCAGCAGGAGTATCAGGCTCCTACAACTGCTCAAAGCAGTCAGCGAGATCGGACAATATATTAGTCATGAACTGTGCTGTTACCCAACACCAATTAACAAAAAACTGCAAAACTCTCTGAACAGTAAACCATCAGAACTTTTATTGTCAGAGTACCACCTATATTAAAAACAAAACAAAACACCAATTTCCCCTCCCACATCAAGTCAAATGGCAAAACCTGCTTCTTTCCAACTAACTCAATTGCAACTGTGACAGTTACACAATCAAAATTAAAATCTAACATTATTGCCAAACATTTGGCTTCTTTAGTGACCTTTTGGAACCAGGGCCAAAAAAAAAATTTAAAAAAATCAAACATCGTTTTGAAAAAAAAGGGGGGTCTCCATTAAGTTGTATTCAGCAGCTAGTATACATCATTTCATTTGGAACAATGACAGTGGTGGTCAAATGGTTACTGTGGAAGGTTCACGGTTCAATCTGCCACATTTCTCCATGTAATGTGGAGTTGCGTCAGGAAGGGCATCCGGTGTAAAACTTGTGCCAAATCAATATGCATATCCACCTTGGATCTGCTGTGGCGACCCAGAGTGAAAAAAACAAGGGAACAGCTGAAAGGACAAGTATGGAAGGACTAAACACTGCAACTCAACACCACACCACCAGGTGGCAGGAACTCCCTGTTTTTGAGTCTGAATGAAATGACAGAGTGAGATGCAGCAATAATGCTAAAACAGATGGGCCAATAACATAAATAACTTGAATGTTTAAGATTTAAAAATACAGGGAAAAAAATTAGCTCAACGCAATTTAATGACAGCACTGAGCATCACCACCAATATAGCATCAACTAACAACCAGACTTTTACAGGTATGTTGTCAGCATATCGGGAGGGTACAGGACACATTTGAACTTTGTTAATTTTAAAGCAAAAAGATAAGTAACACAATGTCATTAATGGAATGTTTCACTGAATAGAGTTCAAAATGAGGTACAAGTAACACGTACATAAAGGCCGGTTGGGTTTAAAAATGAAGCCTCTGGAAACACTGATTGTGAAAAAAAAAATACATGACAGCAAAAAAGGAGAATCTTATAAATACAAACTTGGTCTTCAGAACAGCTATTGATACTTTGTCACATGACAACTTTTCAGCATGAACTCTGAAATGTCACGTGGGAAAGGCCAAAACCATCAGGCGTTCTCATGCCATGAAATGTGGCACGGGGGCAAGGAGGCCACAGGTCTCCTCTTCCTGTTCTTTACAGTGGTACGTGGCTGAAGAGATAGGACACTGACTCTCCATTGTGGGTTCTCCTGATTGCCTCGGCCAGGATCATGGAAATGTCGATAACCTGAAAAAAATAAGCATCAAGAGGAAATAAAGCTCCACTGTTTCAAGAGGGATCAGACATCATGCAACATCAAGACTCAACTGGCTGAAGGACAAAAACCAAAAACCAGATACAACTGATATATTGCGAGAAACAAAAATGAAACCAGAAACTATATCTGCTTGGGAAGCCTTGGCCACATTCTTGAGATTTTGTTTTAAAATCTTGCTTAATTCTGTGTTTCATCCTATTGATAACTAACTGAATTCCATTCAGTCAAGCTTTGTGGTTCTTGTGGGTTTAATACGATTTTCCCATTAAACGTAGGAAGGCAGTGATTCTTGGGGTAGGCCTTGAAAGACAAAGGTTCACCAATGAAGCCCAAATTATCCAAATTAGTTATACAGAAGATTTTATAAGTAAATTATCAGACTGCAGAAGCTTCTTGCTGTTTAAAGAGACATTCATCTTTGTGTTCATAAACTATTGGCATTGTGAAGAAAAAATTAAATCAATCTTGTACCTACTTTTTAAAATAAACAAACATGAAAAGAAGACATTCTAACACTCAATGCAATTGATAAAGTGCTATATACAGCAGATAAAATAAGTATGGAACACATCACCATTTTCTTCAGTAAATATATTTCTAAAGGTCCTACTGACATGACATTTTCACCAGATGTTAACAACCCAAGTAATCCACACAAGCAAAGAAACCAAAACAAACATGTACAGAAATGAAGTAAAATGTAATTACACTGGGAAAATGAACTGAGCACAATTACTGAAATAAATTTAATACAACCTCAATTCTAATGAAGTTGGGACATTGTGTAAAATGCAAATAAAAACAGAACACGACTTGCAAATCCTCTTCAACCTATATTCAACTGAATACACCACAAAGACAAGATATTTAATGTTCAAACTGATAAACTTCATTGTTTTTTTTGCAAATATTTGCTCATTTTGAAATGGATGCCTGCAACACGTTTCAAAAAAGCTGGGACAGGGGCAACAAAAGACTGGGAAAGCTGATGAATGCTCAAAGAACACCTAATTGGAAACAGGTGAGTGTCATGATTGGGTATAAAAGGAGCATCCCCAAAAGGCTCAGCCATTCAAAAGCAAAGATGGGGCAAGGATCACCACTTTGTGAACAACTGCATGAACAAAACAGTCCAACAGTTTAAGAACAATGTTTCGCAATGTTAAATTGCAAGGAATTTAGGGATTCCATCATCTACAGTCCATAATATAGTCAGAAGATTCAGAGAATCTGGAGAACTTTCTACATGTAAGCAGCAAGGCCAAAACCAACACTGAATGCCCGTGACCTTCGATCCCTCAGGCGGCACTGCATTAAAAACTGACATCAATGTGCAAAGGATCTTACTGTGTGGGCTTAGGAACACTTCAGAAAACCACTGTCAGTTAACACAGTTCATCGCTACATCTACAAGTGCAAGTTAAAACTCTACCATGCAAAGAAAAAGGCATGCATCAACAACATCAAGAAAGGCCACCACCTTCACTGGGCCCGAGCTCATTTGAAATGGACAGACGCAAAGTGGAAAAGTGTGCTGTGGTCTGATGAGTCCACTTTCCAAATTGTTTTTGGAAATCATGGACGTCGTGTCCTCCGGACAAAAGAGGAAAAAGACCATCTAGACTGTTACCAGCGCAAAGTTCAAAAGCCAGCATCTGTGATGGTATGGGGGTGTGTTAGTGCCCATGGTATGGGCAACTTACTCATCTGTGATGGCACCATCAATGCTGAAAGGTACATCCAGGTTTTGGAGCAACGCGTGCTGCCATCAACGCAACATCTTTTTCAGGGACGTCCCTGCTTATTTCAGCAAGACAATGCCAGGTCACATTCTGCACGTGTTACAACAGTGTGGCTTCATAGTAAAAAAGTGCGGGTACTAGACTGGCCTGCCTGCAGTCCAGACCTGTCGCCCATTGAAAATGTGTGGCGCATCCTTCCTTTAATTATATGACGTTTCTCAGTGACGTATGCTGAAAATCAGCTCTACACCATGATGTTCCCATCTCCAAACTTCACTGTTGGTTTGGTGTTTTTGGGCTGATGTGCAGTGCCATTTATTGTGTGTATTATGGCATCCAAAAAGTTCAATTTTGGTCTCATCTGACCAGACTATATTCTCCTAGTGTTTCACAGGCTTGTCTACATATTGTGCAGCAAACTTTAAACAAGCTTCAACATGGTTTTTCTTCAGTAATAGAGACTTGTGTGGTGAGCATGCATACAGGCCATAGCCGTTTAGTGCATTACTTATTGTTTTCTTTGAAACAATTGTTCAGTTGCTCTCCACAAGTGTTCCTTGGCTCTTGGACAACTCTTCTCATAATTATTTTCACTCCTTTGTCAGAAATTTTGCCAGGAGCACCGGGACCTGGCCGGTTTATGGTGAAATGATGTTCTTTCCACTTCTGGGTTATAGCCCCACAGTGTTCACTGAACATTCAGAAGTTTTGAAATCCTTCTGTACCCAGTGCCATCGGTATGTTTTGCAACAATAGGGTTATGAAGAGCCTGAGCGCAATTTTGCTTTTACCCCTCCTGAGATGTTTCCTGTGCGAAACCTTGGTAATGAGACACCTTTTTAATAGCCCATCAGTTGCAACTGAACCAGTTGATATTAATATGCACCGACAAGGGGCAGGATTACTTTCTAATTACTGATAGATTTCAGCTGATGTCTTGGTATTCTACGTGTTTTTGCACCCCCCTTCCTGTGCCATTTCACATGATTACACATAACTTCATTTCTGTACTTATTTGTTTTGGTTTCTTTATGTGTGTATTACTTGGGTTGTTACTGATATCTGGTGAAAATCTCATGTCAATAAAAGCTTTAGAAATAAATTTACTGAGAAAAATGGTGGTGGTTAAAATAAGTATTTTAACCTGCTGTGTGTGTGTGTATATACACATACATACACACATTATATATATATACACATACACACACACACATACATACACACATTATATATATATACACATACACACACACACATACATACATATACGAGGTCTGTTAGAAAACTATCCAACCTTTTTATTTTTTGCAAAACTATATGGATTTGAATCACGTGTGATTGCATCAGCCAAGCTTGAACCTTCATGCGCATGCGTTAGTTTTTTCACGCCTGTCGGTTGCGTCATTCGCCTGTGAGCAGGCTTTGTGTGAGCGGTGGTCCACCCCTCTCGTCGGATTTTTATTGCGAATAAAATGTCTGAACGATTTGGAGCTTTGCTGCATCAAATTTTTCCAGAAACTGTGAGAGACCTCCAGGTGGACATCATTCAGAAAATTCAGATGGCTTTCAGGGACGATTTTATGGGGATTACACAGATTAAGGAGTGCTCCAGCCGGTTTAAAGACCGCCCACAGCGTCTGAGAGCGCGGCGCACTCCAAGCGCCGATCGACAGGCTGAAACCCCACTGAAACAACCAGATCATTTCCAAAGTGAAGGCTTTGTTGATCCGAGACGTCGTCTGACTTCCACAGAAATGGCAGAAGACGTGGACATCAGTACTTTCTCGGCACATTCCACTGTTGTTTTTGTCATGGAAACAGAAGCGGAGGGATGCGCCACGGAGCCGCTCATGGCGCGGACAAAAGCACCTCCGTGTTGGTCTCACAGGACGGCTTTCAGACGGCTTTCGTGGCTTTTCAATCGTGTGACTATCCGAGAAATTGTGGATTAGCTGGACATGCCAGAACCTGTCCTGTGAGGCTTCATCACGGCGTTGCTTTGCGCCATGCGGCTCCGTCCCGTCCGCTCCTCTTTCCATGACAAAAACTCCTGTAACAGTGGAATGTGCCGTTCATTTCCAAACTGAACGCTATGTTGCTCCGGGACATCGTCTGACTCCCACAGAAATTGCAGAAGACGTGGACATCAGCACTTTTTCGGCACATTGAGACAGATGTGCGGAGAAATTCGCGCGTCGGGACACCATTCGCTAAATTCAGATGGCTTTCAGGGATGATTTTATGGGGATCACACAGATTGAGGAGTGTTACAGCCGGTTTAAAGACCGCCCACAGCGGCTGAGAGCGCGCCGCGTTCCGAGCGGCGATCGACAGGCTCAAACGACCAGATCATTTCCAAACTGAACGCTGTGTTGATCTGGGACGTCGTCTGACTACCACAGAAATGGCAGAAGACGTGGACATCAAGACTTTTTCGGCACATTCCACTGTTACAGGAATTTTTGTCATGGAAAGAGGAGCGGAGGAATGCGCCACCGTGCCGCAAATGGCGCAGCACAAAACCACCTCCGTGTTGGTCTCAGAGGACGGCTTTCAGATGGCTTTCGGTGGCTTTTCAGTCGTGTGACTATCCGAGAAATTGTGGACGAGCTGGACATGCCGCAACATGTCCTGTGAGACTTCATCACAGCGTTGCTTTTTGTTCTGTGCACTGCACCTCCGTCCCGACGCGCGAAGTCCTCCGCACGTCTTTTCATGCCAAAAAAGTGCTGATCTCAAACTCTTCTGCCATTTCTGTGGTAGTCAGACGACGTAACGGATCAACAAAGGGTTTACTTTGGAAATGAACGGCACATTCCATTGTTACAGGAGTTTTTTGTCATGAAAAGACGTGCGGAGGACTTCGCGCGTCGTGACGGAGGCGCAGGGCACAGAACAAAAAGCAACGCCGTGATGAAGCCTCACAGGACATGTTGTGGCATGTCCAGCTGTCTTGCCATTTCTCTGGTAGTCAGACGACGTCCCGGATCAACAAAGCGTTCACTTTGGAAATGATCTGGTCGTTTGAGCCTGTCGATCGCCACTCGGTGCGCCATCCGCCGCTGTGGGCCGTCTTTAATCCAGTTGTAATTGTCCTTAATCTGTGTGATCCCCATAAGATCTTCACCGAAAGCCATCTGGATTTTCCAAATGGTTTCCACTTGGCTGTCTCTCACACTTTCTGAAAACATTTTGATGAAGCAAAGCGGCAGTCAATCAGCCAATTTCCTGACAATGAAAATCCGACAAGGGGGCTGGACCACTCCTCCCACAAGGCGTGCTCATAGGCGAATGACGCAACCGACAGGCGTGAAAAAACTCACACATGCGCATGAAGGTTCAAGCTTGGCTGATGCAACCACACATGATTCAAATCCATTTAGTTTTTGCAAAAAATAAAAAGGTCGGATAGTTTTCTAACAGACCTTGTTCAGCAGGAATGACAATGGGTCATTGCCATGTTGGAAGACAAAGCAATGACCCAGACCCAGTTTTGCTGCTGACTGCTTGAGGTTTTCTTTCAAAATCTTTATATATCCTTTTTTCTTCATGATTCCTTCCATCCTGAGGACATTCCCAGTTCCAGACTCACTAAAGAATCCCCACAGCATAATACCCACCACTGCTGTGTTTCAGTGTGGGCCCAGTGTTCTTTGGGTTCTACACCTCTCCCTTCTTTCTCCAAACATAAGCAACATCTCTGTGGCCAGAGAGCTCTAGTTTCATCTCATCTGACCAAAGGACACACTTCCAGCATGCATAATCTTTCTCCAGGTTGTCCTTAGTATACTTCAGTCTGGCTTGAAGGTGTCTCTTCTGCAGAAGTGTAGTTTTTTTCTTGGTCTTCAACTTCGCAGTCCAATTGTGTGCCGGGCTCTAGTGATTGTCCTCTTTGAGACTACAATTCCTGACTTGGCTAAGTCTCACTCGTGTCTTGGCAGTTGTTCTGGAGTCTTTAAAATCTTTCACTTCCTACCTCTGCCGGGCTTGTTCTGTACTCTGTGGCTCCTTTTAAATTTGTTGTTGATACCTCTCAGTCCAGTTCTTGATACTCAGAAAGGCTGTGATCCTCCTCCTGCTTTTTGAACATCCAAAATTATTTTTCTCAAGTCTAAACTGATTTTTTTATGCTTTCTCAGGTGATAGTTCACACCCTTTCTGATGTGTTTATACTGTGTGCATAATGAAAGATATCACTCAGTTTTAACTTGATTTCACAAGCTCTGAGCATTAAAAATATAAAGCACATCATTGCACAACAGCGGTCTGAGCTATGGTTCAACAAAAAGATCAGTTCTCAAAATAAAGCTAGTATGTTTAGAAATGCGTTGAAAATTCCTTGCTCTGCTAAAAAGCAGTTGGGGAAAATTTTTAAGAAAATGTACAGTTTATGGGGTGGGGTCGCTAATAATAATAATAATTTTGTCCGTGTGTGTGTGCGCGCGCGCGTATCCCCTACACACAATTGGATTTTTTATGTTTCATGACTTGTACCTCTCCTCAAGCGATTGTGCAAGTTAGCCAATATTAATTGAGGCAAACAATGTTTGAGTGAAAGTGGTCAGAGTCCAGAGGTTATTGGCAATAGATGAATTTATCACAGTGACGTTTCACTCCCAGCACAGTGACATGAATCAACTCAGCAAACACAGTTACTGTCACACCAACAACCGAGCACAGTAAGCACTTCAGACTTTCTGCAGACGGTACACCAGTATTTCCGATAATCTTTTGTGAGTGGTGGGGTATTTTAAACAAAATGCTACAAAAGCAAAGAATGCATAAAAACCAAACTAAGGCTAGCAGAATATGCAACAATGAGTTTTAATCTAAAGTCACCTTGGAGGTCAACAAGTTATTTGTCCCTTCAGTTAATTGGGGGGGCAGGTAATAGTCTGAGATAAAAATTCAGTCATTTGAGGAGTATTCCTGTTACATATATAACAGGGGTCTCAAACAAGCTGTGTCAGGCCTAAATGATGTTTGTAGGATTTGCCGATATTCTACATTATAATAGCCAAGTGGCCTCTGTGTGTGTGTGTCTGCGCATATGGCTTCGATCACGCAAAAAGCAAAGAGAGCTGACATTTGCCACTTGGTATGCTTATGTATTTTGGGTTAGGGATGAACGCTGTGAAAATGGAAAGTTGATAGGACTAATATTTTTGGAGAAATTAGCAATTTTAGCTAACCAATAAACAATGGATGTTGTGCTGCAATGTACCACAGGCGTTTGGGGTTTTGGAGTTTTAAATGTTATTATAGTGCAGCAGATAACAGAATATTTGCAGAGGAATCCTTCAAATCTGGTTACAAGCACCAAAGTTTGACTGTGTATACCTTTTGGTACATATTTTAGAAAAATAACAGCCATTTGAATTTTCAATAGGGGGCCAAGTAGGGGTCAACTGACGAACTGCATAGGGGTAAAAAAAAAAATGTTCCAATCATATTGAAAGCTATACCACATTATGTGTCTGAGAACAAAGATTCCAAAAATGTATAGCTGGGACCATCTGTGACTGAATGTTCTGGAGTTATGGGGTAAAAACGACAAGCATGGCGACAAAGGTCACTTTCAGTTTGTACAGGGGTCAAAAGTTAAAGTTGCTCCAATTATGGTAAAACATGATGCAAATTATTGGTTGAGTTAGTAGGATTTTAAAAAGGAATAGTGTGCACCATGTGTTATGGTTAGTTATCATGTTACAGGGTAACATAGGCTTGCCTCTACTGGTGGTTGGCTCTCACTGTGGTATTGTATCACTTCCTGTTCCGGAGCACAGCGGTGTTTTGCTGTATCTGTTAGCTGTTTAATCTGCGCAGTTAGATTGATCTAGTTAACTAGATAACGATTTGTTTCACAGTGTAATCTTCACGTGCCTTAACTAAAGCACTCCCTCTGCTGAATCACCTCTAAATTATTTACACATTCACTTTGTGTGTTTTTAGGAATCCGCTAGCTTAGCGCAGCTACTAGCTCTTAGCCGGTTTAGCATGGCGGCTTCTCCTGTCTCTCCCGCACTTTTCTGCTCTGGGTGTGAAATGTTTAGTTATTCCTCAGCCTCCTTTAGCAGTAATGGTACTTGTAATAAGTGTATCTTATTCGTAGCTTTGGAGGCCAGGCTGGGCGAATTGGAGACTCGGCTCCGCACCTTGGAAAATCCTACAGCTAGCCAGGCCCCTGTAGTCGGTGTGGACCAAGGTAGCTTAGCCGCCGTTAGTTCCCCTCCGGAAGATCCCAAGCAGCCGGGAAAGCAGGCCGACTGTGAGGAGGAAGCATAGTTCTAAACAGAAGCCCCGTGTACACCGCCAACCCGTTCACATTTCTAACCGTTTTTGTCCACTCGGCGACACACCCGCCGAGGAACAAACTCTGGTTATTGGCGACTCTGTTTTGAGAAATGTGAAGTTAGCGACACCAGCAACCATAGTCAATTGTCTTCCGGGGGCCAGAGCAGGCGACATTGAAGGAAATTTGAAACTGCTGGCTAAGGCTAAGCGTAAATTTGGTAAGATTGTAATTCACGTCGGCAGTAATGACACCCGGTTACGCCAATCGGAGGTCACTAAAATTAACATTGAATCGGTGTGTAACTTTGCAAAAACGATGTCGGACTCTGTAGTTTTCTCTGGGCCCCTCCCCAATCGGACCGGGAGTAACATGTTTAGCCGCATGTTCTCCTTGAATTGCTGGCTGTCTGAGTGGTGTCCAAAAAATGAGGTGGGCTTCATAGATAATTGGCAAAGCTTCTGGGGAAAACCTGGTCTTGTTAGGAGAGACGGCATCCATCCCACTTTGGATGGAGCAGCTCTCATTTCTAGAAATCTGGCCAATTTTCTTAAATCCTCCAAACCGTGACTATCCAGGGTTGGGACCAGGAAGCAGAGTTGTAGTCTTACACACCTCTCTGCAGCTTCTCTCCCCCTGCCATCCCCTCATTACCCCATCCCCATAGAGGCGGTGCCTGCTCCCAGACCACCAATAACCAGTAAAAATCTATTTAAGCATAAAAATTCAAAAAGAAAAAATAATATAGCACCTTCAACTCCACCACAGACTAAAACAGTTAAATGTGGTCTATTAAACATTAGATCTCTCTCTTCTAAGTCCCTGTTAGTAAATGATATAATAATTGATCAACATATTGATTTATTCTGCCTTAAAGAAACCTGGTTACAGCAGGATGAATATGTTAGTTTAAATGAGTCAACACCCCCGAGTCACACTAACTGTCAGAACACTCGTAGCACGGGCCGAGGCGGAGGATTAGCAGCAATCTTCCACTCCAGCTTATTAATTAATCAAAAACCCAGACAGAGCTTTAATTCATTTGAAAGCTTGACTCTTAGTCTTGTCCATCCAAATTGGAAGTCCCAAAAACCAGTTTTATTTGTTATCTATCGTCCACCTGGTCCTTACTGTGAGTTTCTCTGTGAATTTTCGGACCTTCTGTCTGACTTAGTGCTTAGCTCAGATAAGATAATTATAGTGGGCGATTTTAACATCCACACAGATGCTGAGAATGACAGCCTCAACACTGCATTTAATCTATTGTTAGACTCAATTGGCTTTGCTCAAAATGTAAATGAGTCCACCCACCACTTTAATCATACCTTAGATCTTGTTCTGACTTATGGTATGGAAACTGAAGACTTAACAGTATTCCCTGAAAACTCCCTTCTGTCTGATCATTTCTTAATAACATTTACATTTACTCTGATGGACTACCCAGCAGTGGGGTAGAAGTCTTTCAGAAAGCGCTGTAACTAGGTTTAAGGATATGATTCCTTCTTTATGTTCTCCAATGCCATATACCAACACAGGGCAGAGTAGCTACCTAAACTCTGTGAGTGAGATAGATTATCTCGTCAATAGTTTTATATCCTCTTTGAGGACAACTTTGGATGCTGTAGCTCCTCTGAAAAAGAGAACCTTAAATCAGAAGTGCCTGACTCTGTGATATAACTCACAAACTCGCAGCTTAAAGCAGATAATCCGTAAGTTGGAGAGGAAATGGCGTCTCACTAATTTAGAAGATCTTCACTTAGCCTGGAAAAAGAGTCTGTTGCTCTATAAAAAAAAAAAGCCCTCTGTAAAGCTAGGACATCTTACTACTCATCACTAATTGAAGAAAATAAGAACAACCCCAGGTTTCTTTTCAGCACTGTAGCCAGGCTGACAAAGAGTCAGAGCTCTATTGAGCCGAGTATTCCTTTAACTTTAACTAGTAATGACTTCAAGACTTTCTTTGCTAATAAAATTTTAACTATTAGAGAAAAAATTACTCATAACCATCCCAAAGACACATCGTTCTCTTTGGCTGTTTTCAGTGATGCCAGTATTTGGTTAGACTCTTTCTCTCTGATTGTTCTGAGTTATTTTCATTAGTTACTTCCTCCAAACCATCAACATGTCTATTAGACCCCATTCCTACCAGGCTGCTCAAGGAAGCCCTACCATTAATTAATGCTTTGGTCTTAAATATGATCAACCTATCTTTATTAGTTGGCTATGTACCACAGGCTTTTAAGGTGGCAGTAATTAAACCATTACTTAAAAAGCCATCACTTGACCCAGCTATCTTAGCTAATTATAGGCCAATCTCCAACCTTCCTTTTCTCTCAAAAATTCTTGAAAGGGTAGTTGTAAAACAGCTAACTGATCATCTGGAGAGGAATGGTCTATTTGAAGAGTTTCAGTCAGGGTTTAGAATTCATCATAGTACAGAAACAGCATTAGTGAAGGTTACAAATGATCTTCTTATGGCCTCAGACAGTGGACTCATCTCTGTACTTGTTCTGTTAGACCTTATTGCTGCTTCTGATACTGCTGACCATAAAATTTTATTACAGAGATTAGAGCATGCTATAGGTATTAAAGACACTGCGCTGCAGTGGTTTGAATCATATTAATCTAATAGATTACATTTTGTTCATGTAAATGGGGAATCTTCTTCACAGACTAAGGTTAATTATGGAGTTCCACAAGGTTCTGTGCTAGGACCAATTTTATTCACTTTATACATGCTTCCCTTAGGCAGTATTATTAGACAGCATTGCTTAAATTTTCATTGTTACGCAGATGATACCCAGCTTTATCTATCCATGAAGCCAGAGGACACACACCAATTAGCTAAACTGCAGGATTGTCTTACAGACATAAAGACATGGATGACCTCTAATTTCCTGCTCTTAAAATCAGATAAAACTGAAGTTATTGTACTTGGCCCCACAAATCTTAGAAACATGGTGTCTAACCAGATCCCTACTCTGGATGGCATTACCCTGACCTCTAGTAATACTGTGAGAAATCTTGGAGTCATTTTTCATCAGGATATGTCATTCAAAGCGCATATTAAACAAATATGTAGGACTGCTTTTTTGCATTTGCGCACTCTCTCTAAAATTAGAAAGGTCTTGTCTCAGAGTGATGCTGAAAAACTAATTCATGCATTTATTTCCTCTAGGCTGGACTACTGTAATTCATTATTATCAGGTTGTCCTAAAAGTTCCCTGAAAAGCCTTTAGTTAATTCAAAATGCTGCAGCTACAGTACTGACAGGGACTAGAAGGAGAGAGCATATTTCACCCATATTGGCCTCTCTTCATTGGCTTCCTGTTAATTCTAGAATAGAATTTAATATTCTTCTTCTTACTTATAAGGTTTTGAATAATCAGGTCCCATCTTATCTTAGGGACCTCATAGTACCATATCACCCCAATAGAGCGCTTCGCTCTCAGACTGCAGGCTTACTTGTAGTTCCTAGGGTTTTTAAGAGTAGAATGGGAGGCAGAGCCTTCAGCTTTCAGGCTCCTCTCCTCTGGAACCAGCTCCCAATTCGGATCAGGGAGACAGACACCCTCTCTACTTTTAAGATTAGGCTTAAAACTTTCCTTTTTGCTAAAGCTTATAGTTAGGGCTGGATCAGGTGACCCTGAACCATCCCTTAGTTATGCTGCTATAGACAGACTTCTGGGGGGTTCCCATGATGCACTGTGTGTTTCTTTCTCTTTTTGCTCTGTATGCACCACTCTGCATTTAATCATTAGTGATTGATCTCTGCTCCCCTCCACAGCATGTCTTTTTCCTGATTCTCTCCCTCAGCCCCAACCAGTCCCAGCAGAAGACTGCCCCTCCCTGAGCCTGGTTCTGCTGGAGGTTTCTTCTTGTTAAAAGGGAGTTTTTCCTTCCCACTGTCGCCAAGTGCTTGCTCACAGGGGGTCGTTTTGACCGTTGGGGTTTTTCCGTAATTATTGTATGGCTTTGCCTTGCAATATAAAGTGCCTTGGGGCAACTGTTTGTTGTGATTTGGCGCTATATAAATACAAATTTGATTTGATTTAACATATGTCACATGTCATAGAATCCAATGGATGTCGACATTGTATGACTTTTACTTTGGAGACCAAACATTCAACACAGTTACAACTATTCCATTTGTTAATCCTATTAGTTCAACCAATAATTTGCACCATGTTTTACCAAAACTGGAACAACTAACTTTTGACCCCTGTACAAACTGAAACTGACCTTTGTCACCATTTTTGCTGTTTTTACCCCATAACTCCAGAACATTCAGTTATAGATAGTCCAAACTATACCTTTTTGGAATCTTTGTGATCAGACGCATAATGTAGTATGGCTTTCAATATGACTGGAACTTTTTTTTTTTTTTTTTACCCCTATGCAGTTCTTCAATTGACCCCTACTTGGCCCCCTATTGAAAATTCAAATGGATAACATTGTTTTTCTACAATATGTACCAAAAGGTATACACAGTCAAATTTTGGTGCTTGTAACCGGATCTGAACGATTCTTATAGTTATCTGCTGTACTATTATGGTGTTGTTAGTGTTACTGATTTATTGTGATTTTGTAGTTCAGTTGGTTTAGTCACTTCAGTTGTGTTGCCGTTACCATGAGTGAGTTCAGTCTCGTGTTGCTGACACCATGAGTGAAATGTGCCTGTTTGTGTCTAAAATTGGAAGCACCTGCATGCGGTAAAGACAAACAGTTGTGCGTACAACTTCAACTAGAGACCAAGAGAACACAGCTGGCATTTGCCATACTTATGTATTTAGGATCAAGGATTAATGGCAAAATGGAACACTGATAGGACTAATAGTTTTGGCGAAGCTACGAATATTAGCTAATGTTGCAAATTACATTTTGGACTCACGTGCCAGTCCAGCAGGGGGCAGTAAATCATCTTTATATAAAAATGCGAGTGCATGATTTTATTTACTAAGTTCAATGTAAGTGCATATAATTGTAAATATGTTAAAAATACATGGATGACACAAGCAAATGAAAACACTTATTTCCTTTGTGGTCCGTTTAAAAATCAAATGACAAAATAGAAGTAATAATAAAATTAAATAATTATATAATAATTGTGTGTATATGATAACAACAACCTAAACAATTTATAAATACATAAGAATGACATAATTAACAGGAAATAAAAGGGTTCAGTTCCTCTTCTAAAAACTGTTGATGTCTATGCTTCTAAAAACCTTCTGGACTGACATGCCATTCCAACTTGAGGCTTAATTTATTACCACCCTTAAAAATGTCAGCTATCTATTTTAGAAACACTACCCAATCTGGAGCAGGTGGATCCCCACGAGTAACACGCCAGTTTAACATTTAAACTCCAACTTGACTTTGTAGTCAGTTGCATCTATAAGAAAAGTATAGATCAGGTGTTTTGACTCACGTGTGGAACTCAGCAGCAGCAGAAAGAAAGAAAAAGCAAAAACCTCTAATTATCAGCCTCAGCGTTGCAGTGCTCATCAAAACTGTGCCAAAATGATCATCAAATTAATGAACATTTGGCATTATTTTATCTTCATTATTTTACATTGCAGTACTATTATGGAGGAAAAAAATTATTTCTCTCAGTGCTGATGGCATTGCACACCAACACTCCAGAGATGAGCAGGACACTAGAGTGTCAGGTGTAATTTTTTTCCACACCTGCGCCAAATCTTATTCTAAGCTACTGTTTACAGACAAATATGGTTGACATTTCATGTTAAACATCCACAAAGTTCCACACTTCTATGTCAATACATGAACAATTGGCCACTGCTGTGTTAGACGCAAAACGGTCTTATTTTAAAACCTCATATAAGTGCAAGAGACAGTTTTGAGTTTAATTGAGTGACGTGTACCTGAATTTTTGTGCATGCTTTCATCTTCTCATCTTGTGGGATGGTATTGGTGACCACCACAGCCTCAAACGGGGCGTTGTTGATGCGAGAAATAGCTGGGCCAGAAAATATTCCGTGAGTGAGGATGGCGTAGACCTTTACTGCTCCAGCATCTATCAGCCTAGAAAAAAAGGGTGGAAATGCAGAGAAAGCAGCTCAATCTGAATTCAGAGCAGCGAGTCACCGCGTTCATTTTATTTACCAGCTTATACATGCAAACATGGTAGTACACAAATCATGAGGTGCTGTTATTAAAAAGATCAAAGAACACCACTTTAAATGTCAATATGCTGGAAGCAGGACATCCATATTACTGTGTGCACGCTCGGCATAAAACTTCCAAGAACAACAAACTAAAAGATACAACACAACAGTAACAAAATCATAGATGATGCTGACTTGTCTGCAGCGTGGCAAATTGTGCCACAGGTGTCGGCCATGTCATCCACCAAGATGGCCACTCGATCTTTAACGTCACCCACCAGTACCATGCGGTCGACTTCGTTGGCTTTCTTCCTTTCTTTGTGAATGAGCGCAAAGTCCACATTCAGACGGTCTGCAATGGATGTTACTCTGGACAGAGAAAAAGTATGTAAACAACAATCATTACTAACTGTTAGCTGGCAGCACGGTTGCTTAGTGGTTAGCACTGTTGCCTCACAGCAAGAAGTTCATGAGATCGATTCCCACCTGTGGCCTTTCTGTGTTTGCATGTTCTCCCCGTGTTTCCCCCAGGTGCTCCGGCTTCTTCCCACATCCAAAGACATGCAGGTTAAGTGAAGTGGACACTTTAAATTGTCCATAGATGTGCGTGCGGATGTGAATGTGCTCGTTTGTCTATACTGTATATCTGCAACAGACTGGCGTCCTGTCTGGGGTGTACCCCCCTGCAGCCCTTAATTTGAGTAAGTGGTTGAAGATGAGTGTGTGTGAGTGACTGTTAGGCGACTACCTACAAACGCTGCACTGACACATAATTAGAAGGCAAAGCTGCAAAGACACCCTATTGTGTTTCTACATATTTATGGATTAATTACATTAGCGCCACCAACAGGTCAAACTTGCAGATGTGTCTATGCATGTAATCTTTGAACATATGCCTGATTTTCAAAAACAAGGTACCGCTGGACTCCTTGGGTCAAGCAGAGTTCAACACAGCCTTTGACATCAGTTTCCAATATGTTAAGACTTTCCACCAACTTGGAGTGTATGGGAAAAACTTACTTTTGCCCAAACTTCATTAAATAATAATAATAATAATAATAATAATAATAATAATAAAAAGGCTTAGCTGAACTTCAGACCAAGCCTAAAAAATGCATCTACAAGGGTCAGCTGAAAGGTTCTGCCTCCAATGTGATTATTTCAACAACAAGCAAGATAAAGTAAAACTGGTACAAGAATAATCCTTTATTTATTGACAATTTTCACCTGCAATTTCAGGCATGTGCAGAATTGCCTTTGACACAACATAATCGGTAGTCTCCAAAAAAAGAAAAAAAACAGGGATGTACATAGACATGCTTATGAAACAACTTGCTATTACTGAATACTTCACGGCAGACGGTTGTACACCTGTGGGCATTTATCAATGGGTGTTGCCTAGAACAGAATAGAGCCTTTATTGTCATTGCACATACAGTGAGGAAAATAAATATTTGGACACCCTGTGGTTTTGCAAGTTCTCCCACTTAGAAATCATGGAGGGGTCTGAAATTTTCATCTTAGGTGCATGTCCACTGTGAGAGACATAATCTAAAAAAAAAAATAAAATCCAGAAATCACAATGTATGATTTTTTAAAAATAATTTATTTGTATGTTACTGCTGCAAATAAGTATTTGAACAAATACCAACCAGCAAGAATTCTGGCTCACAGAGACCTGTTAATTTTTCTTTAAGAAGCCCCCCTATTCTGCACTCTTTACCTGCATTAATTGCACCTGTTTGAACTTGTTGCCTGTATAAAAGACACCTGTTCACACACTCAATCACACTCCAACCTGTCCACCATAGCCAAGACCAAAGAGCTGTCTAAGGACACCAGAGACAACATTGTAGACCTGCACAAGGCTGGGATGGACTGCAGGACAACAGGCAAGCAGCTTGGTGAGAAGACAACAACTGTTGGTGCAATTATTAGAAAATGGAAGAAACACAAGATGAGAGTCAATCTTCCTTGGTCTGGGGCTCCATGCAAGATCTCACTTCGTGGGGTAAGGATGATTCTGATAAAGCCCAGAACTACACAGGAGGACCTGGTCAATGACCTGAAGAGAGCTGGGACCACCGTCACAAAGATTACATTAGTAACACATGATGCTGTCATGGTTTAAAATCCTGCAGGGCAGCAAGGTCCCCCTGCTCAAACCAGCACATGTCCAGGCCCGTTTGAAGTTCACCAGTGACCATCTGGATGATCCAGAGGCGGCATGAGAGAAGGTCATGTGATCAGATGAGACCAGAATAGAGCTTTTTGGAATCAACTCCACTTACCATGTTTAGAGGATGAGAACAACCCTAAGAAAACCATCTCAACCGTGAAGCATGGGGATGGAAACATCATACTCTGGAGGTGCTCTTCTGCAAAGGGGACAGGACGACTGCACAATATTGAAGGGAGGATGGATGGCGTTATGTATTGTGAGATTTTGGCAAAGAACCTCCTTCCCTCAGTAAGAGCACTGAAGATGGGTCATGGCTGGGTCTTCCAGCATGACAATGACCCCAAACACACAGCCAGGGCAACTAAGGAGGGGCTCTGTAAGAAGCATTTCAAGGTCCTGGAGTGGCCTGGCCAGTCTCCAGACCTGAACTCAATAGAAAATCTTTGGAGGGAGCTGAAACTCCAAACCTGAAAGATTTGGAGAAGATATGTATGGAGGAGTGGACCAAAATCCCTGCTGCAGTGTGTGAAACCTGGTGAAAAACTATAGGAAACCTTTGACCTCTGTAATTGCAAACAAAGGCTACTGTACCAAATATTAACATTGATTTTCACAGGTGTTCAAATACTTATTTGCATCAGTAACATACAAATAATTTATTAAAAAAAATCATACATTGTGATTTCCGGATTTTTTTTTAGATTATGTCTCTCACAGTGGACATGCACCTACGATGAAAATTTCAGACCTCTGCATGATTTCTAAGTGGGAGAACTTGCAAAATTGCAGGGTGTTCAAATACTTATTTTGCTCACTGTACAACAAAACTTGTCCTCTGCATTTAACCCATCCTAATTACAGTTGGATACAATCTAACCACTCGGAGCAGTGGGCAGCCACAGTCCAGCACCCGGGGACCAACTCCAGATGTAGACGCTGCCTTGGTGAGGGGCAGAGAAAGAAGCAGCCCTATGTCGACAGCTGTGTGGATGGCAGCAGTCGATAACTGAGCCACGAGTCTGAAAGGTGAAAATCTAGCTACGAGTCTGTGACCAGGCCCATAGCGGGTGCCCTAAACAGTCACAGATGCACAACATCTGAACAAGAAATGCACAACATTGATTTATTGAGTAATAGAGAAGTGTGTGCATGATGAAGATTTCTTCATCGATGGGATGCAAAAGCATGTCTGGTATTGACCTAAGTGTGTGGAAAGGGAATGATACTGACTTTGTTTCTGTGTAGGCTCTCAGTTGTCCAGGTGGTTTCCATAGTAGAGAAGCTTGAATCTTCGACTGGAGTGGGTTGCTTGACGCGAAGACGTTTCGCTTCAAATCGCAGAAGCTTCCTCAGATAAAATTCTTGCTCTGGTAGTCTGACTTCTGTCTGACCCTTGTCGAGAAACGTTCTCACGTCAAGCAACCCAGTCCAGCCAAAGATTCAAGCTTCTCTACTAATGATACTGACTGATAAAAAAATATTCCGAGCTTGAAACAGACAATTTGTGTGAGTATCTTGCTTGTTAAAAAATGTGTTTTTACTAGGGCTGGGCAGGTTAACGCATTACTATCATGTTAGTGCATTAATTAATTAACACCGACAATTTTTTTTAATTGCACATTAACACAGTTTTTTTTTATTGTAAGAGAGACGGCTTCAAAAGTCTGTCGCTGACTGCTGCCGCACTCACAGGAACCGGTGTGATGAGTCCCCGACACTAAAAAAGAAAATAATTGGCAGATAAACCAACCAACATGGAGAAGGGCATGGAACTTTTACATGGCCATTTTCATTTTAAAGTCAGGGCTGTGAAATGAAAATTGTAAAATCCGAGGAAAATTCGCAGGGGCTCTGGGGGGCGCAGCTCCCCAGGAGCCGGGGTCTAAGGCCTTGTGGGACCCCAGAAACCAAATTAAATTTTCATCTACTGATACGTTTTCAACATCTGGAAGAAAAAAAAAATCTCAAAATTAGTGTATATTTAAATGATCCTAGATTCAACCTTTCATTTGAACCATCAATGATCATGTTGAAATAACAGAATACGACGTGGAAGTAGGACCTGGAATGATTTTCCTTTTAACTGTAAACCAAATTATGCATTAACTCAGAACAATTAAACTACATGAAATTCATGAAGACTGAAAAGACTGTTAAACCATGTCAAAAACCACAGCTAAAGATTGTAGAATATTTTTTTTAAAGATCAGGGTAAAATATCAATAACATACCTTATAGTAAAAAGCCACACATTCTTGTGTAAATTCCTGTAAATCCATTCAAAGCCAGTGTCTTTTTTCCCATGAAAAAAGTCTACATTAATAAAAACTAATTTACATTGTTGTGTAAATTCATGTAGCCTAAATTCATTCAAAGACACAATGTCTTTTTTTCAATGAAAGAAAGTCTAGATTAATGAAAGAAAAAAGGCACATAATCTTTTCTGAAATCCTGTTTGAACAGCACAATGTTTATTTTCCAGAGAGAGAAAAATAAATTCTTACCAGTTCGCTTTTCCCGTTTATCTTTCAGGTGTGTTCATGAAGCCAGCAACAATTCCACGGATTCTTGTCCTTATCAGACTTTTTCAAACCGTCTTTCTCGCCATCTTCGCTCTGTCTGATGTCGCTCCGTGACACAGACATGCTGCAAAATTCTTCTTTTAAAAACTTGAAAGTTCTAAAAGTGTGCGATGTCCACATGCTACGTTTAGCTAAGCTTCGCACAGGAGAAACACAGTGTCACAGCAGCAACCAACCAGTCCCGCTTTACGACAACTGTCGTCAGCCAGGCTTTGAGTGGCATTTTTCCTCCGCGAATCTCTGCGGATCGGAGGAAACTGATATGTATCTGTAACACACAGATCAGTGTCTGCGGACTTATAAAACTTGCATGATGTCGTAAAAAAAACACTTTGCGATAAGCATTTTAAAAACTCAGTAACGATCATGATTAAAGAGTACAATAGGGGTGCAGGAAAAAATCGATTCGAGCTCGAATCGCGTTTCTAACAATGAACGATTCAGAATCGATTTTCATTTTCAAAAAATCATTTATTTTTTTTTTGCGGGTGCGGGTGTGCCTTCTCAGCCACTGTAGTGCTTGGCAAAACAAGGAAGCAGCGTGGGCTATGTACAGGCATGCTAGCCTAGTAGGCTACAGAGGGCTGTTGTCGTGTTACGGTGTTTGTTGTTGCGCCGCTAAAGTATGGAGGATGAAGAAAAAGAAATCCAACCGCCCCCGCGGTCTTTGAAAGCAACCATTTGGAAACACTTTGGATTTTACCGTCAACCCGGCCTGAGTAAGAAAGGGCTCGACATGACTCATGCGATTTGCATCGATTGCAAAGGTAAAGTAAAGTATTTCAGGAATACTTCAAATCCCCGTTCTCACCTGGAAAGACATCACCCAAAGTTGTTGGTAGAATTGGATAATCCAGTGAAGACAGCGCCAACACGACCAGCTGATCAGCGCACGCTTCACCACTTTGAAAAACTGCCACACAATTGTGAACGGGCAAAGAAGATAACAAAATCCATCGCTTGTTTTATCGCAAAAGACCTGCGACCATACAGCGCAGTGGAGAGAGACGGCTTCAAATTCATGATTAAGACTATTGAGCCACGGTATGTCATACCTTCACGCACATACTTCACAGACACTGCTGTACCTGAACTTTACAGAGAGACAAAGCTAAAGGTCGGGGAAGCCGTGGCCAAAAACGCCACCAGAGTAGCACTTACGTGTGATCACTGGACCTCTAGGGCAACCGAATCATACGCTACATTTATGGTGCACTACATCACAGAAGAATGGCAGCTCCAGTCTCAAGTCCTGCAAACTAGGGTGATGCATGAAAGCCACACTGCTCAAAACATTCATGCAACTTTTCACTCAGTCGCAAAGGAATGGAAGCTAACGCTCACGGACCTGTTGATTGTTACAGACAACGCATCTAACATGCTTGCTGCTATGCAGCTTGAGGAGAACCTAACATGTATCTTGTTTTGCACACACACTCAACCTCGCAGTTCAGCGAGCTCTGAAGCTCAATACTGTGTCACAGGTGCTAGGGAGGATTAGGCGAATCACTGGTTATTTCCATTGGAGCACCATGGCGTGTGAGGCCCTGAAAGTGAGTCAGAAGGCTCTTGGTTTGGAAGATTACAAGCTGCAAATCAACGTCGCGACCAGATGGAATAGCGCATACGAGATGGTCGACAGGTTTCTGGAGCAGCAGCCTGCCATATGTGCCGCTCTCACCAATCCTGGGGTGCGCAAAAATAACACAGCCGACACCCCCACACTAAGTGACGCAGAAATAAAGCATGGCACTCAGGCCAATGAGAGACGCCACCAACATCATGTCAGAGGATTCATCACCTACACTGTCAGTCATTGCTTGCCCAGCTTCTTCATGACACAGGAGATGACTCTGATAACTCCACACTTGTCCGGGAAATTAAACGGGCAATCCATGAGGATCTGGCCAAGAGATACAGCAGTGTGAAGACCCAAAAGCTTCTCCACAAGGCCTCTACACTCGACCCCAGGTTTAAAGCACTGCCTTTCCTTGCCAGAGAACAACAGCTGGACATCCATGCAGATGTGATAAAAGAGGCAGCGCTTGAGGTAAAATTTAATTAACCTACAATTTATTAAAACCCTTTAAAAAAAACATACCTGTGTGTGTGTATACACAACTATATATTATATTTATAATATAAAATGTGATTTCATTGATTATAAATAGCATATTTCATCAAACCAAGTGCTTTACACAAAGCAAGTGTAAAACACATTGATAAGATGTTATAAGTTTTTTTTATAAATACTTAAGAGAATAGAACACAAGAATACAATAACTAATAAATTATATTATTAATAGTGTTAATAGTATTTTTAATTAATTTTAATATTTTAGAATACAAATAAAACAGGCAAATAACAGAATAATCTTATGAACCTTGTTACAAAACTAAAACAATATATGTTTTCCTCCTACAGGATCAGGAGAAGCCTGGGGAGGCTGACAGCAGTCCTGTGGAGCCAGAGGCAAGCCCAGAAGAAGGTCCTATCCCTAAAAGGAGAACATCATCTGCTGCTTTGGTGAATCTGCTGAGCAAGACATTCACTGAGGTCAGAGTTGCACCCAAATCAGCCAGCAGCAGGGCTGAGGAGGAGCTGAACAAGTATCTGGCTGTACCTGCACTTTCTCTCTCATAAGACCCCCTTCCTTCACTGGTGGAAGTCCAATGAGAGAGATTTCCCTCTACTAGCCAGATTAGCTAAACGCTATCTATGTATCCCTGGTACAAGTGTGGCAGCAGAGAGAGTATTCTCCACTGCTGGAGATGTAGTGACAGCTCAGAGGAGCTGTCTTTCTTCAGAGCATGCAGATCAGCTTATTTTCCTGCAGAAGAACCTATAGATTTGATTACTGCCAATTTAGTTGTGTCAAGCATTTTTGTGATTTGCTGTTAAGAAAAAAAGAGAACAGTGTTTGTTTAATTTCATTTTGGATGCTCTCAGAAATCTAAAGGCAATGCCTATTTCTTTATAGAGGCTGCTATAAACCTTTTGTTTTGTAGTTTTTACACAAAGACGGGTTACAGTATTTTTTTGTTTCATCTGTGAAGTGGAAGTTCTGGCAGCTAACCTAAGCCTACCCAAAAAAGTGTAATTTTATTTCTGGAAGTGGCATGTTTTCAGAAATAGGCAGCTAGCCTAAGCTGAGTTCTTGTACGAAGCAATTTGTTGTTTACTTTTTACAGAAAGAGGAGTATTTTTGTATAATTTAAGTTTTGAGTAGTGGCAAGTTCTGGCAGCTAGCCTAAGCCTAGTTCTTGTACGAAGCAATTTGCTGTTTTTACAGAAAGAGCAGTATTGTATAATTTAAGTTTCGAGTAGTGGCAAGTTCTGGCAGCTAGCCTAAGCCTACCAATTTTATTTATTTTACTACAGTTTTATTACTTTAATGTAATGTTAAACTGTGAGAAGTTCAAGTAGCTTGAGTGTCAGCCTCAAAGATATTGTGTTGTGTTGGTACAAGTTTAAAAAATGCGTGCAAGCATAAATAAATCAGACGTTGTCTTGGATTTACCTTTGTGTGTTTACATTATTGCAATAGGTTGATAAAACCTTTACAATTATAAAATCTTTATAAATGTACTCTACTTTCATGCCAGCAGACTGGAGTAGATCCTGAGATCTGAGAATCGTTTTGAATCAAGAATTGTTTTGAATCGGAAAATAATCGTTTTTGAATCGAATTGTTTGGATTTGAAAGAATCTGAAAAAAATCAAATCGTGACCCCAAGAATCGATTCTGAATCGAATCGTGGGATTCCCAAAGATTCACAGCCCTGCCATCCCGCAGAGTTTTCACAGCCCTGCAAAGTGCTTCCAGACGGCGTAATCAATAGAACCAAAGTTACGTGCGGCCACTGCAAAGCTGAATTTCATTATCGGCGGAGTACTTTGAGTCTTAAATATCACCTAAATGCAGCACACACAGCTGATACCAGCAAATCATTCAACGAAACAAATTGCGGTGCGAGGCTTCGGCAAACTAGATGCAGCGTGTGGGAGAACTACAGATAAACAAAGGCAAGAGAAGCTCGCAAATGCGACAGTGAAATGGATTGCTACAGACTGCAGGTCGATTAATGTTGTGGAGGATGTCTGTCTATGAGACATTCTGAGAACCGTAACAAATGACGGCACATATGAGATTACCTCACGATGCACCATAAAGGAGAGGACTGCACAAGCCATAACTTTACAACATGCACCCACTGTTGCTCTCACTGGGGACTACTGGACATCACTGGGTAACTATAATTTATTTTTACTTAACTGCAACTGCATAAAATGCTGTTATTAAGTGTTTGGAGAAGAAATTTTATGGCACTTTCATTCATATGGCAGAACATTTAAAATAAAATTGTGCTATACACTACTTTTGAATTCATTTTTTAATTTTGCGTATAACAATGCGATTAATCATGATTAATCATGGAAATCACGCGATTCATTGTGATTAAAATTTGTAATTGTTGCTCAGCTCTAGTCTTTACTAATAGCTGTTGATGTCTCACATGTTAAAACAGAATTCATGTTTATTAATACAATGGGGCTTCCCAAAACTCATAAAAGTAATACCATATATATATATATATATATATATATATATATATATTTTTTTTTTTTTTTTTTATTAAAACTTTATTTAACCAGATCGATCCCATTGAGACACAAAGATCTCTTTTCCAAGGGAAGCCTGGCCAAGAAAGCAGCTTAAAAACAAAGTTTCAAAATGAGAACATAGAATCAGACAACAATAAAACAGACAAGTACAATCTGGTCACATCATAGAGTTGAGGCAGATACTATGCCCCTCAATGTTTTTAAATGTTCCAAGAGAAGTTAGTTCCCTCAAGTTCAAAGTTCTCTGTAGTGAGTTCCAGGCAGCAGGTGCGAAGTACATGAAGGAATGCTTACCTAACTCAGTACGAATTTTGGGGACATTAAGCAAGTAGCAATCACTGGAACGCAAGGAGTAAGTACTCTAGGTTCTCGAAATGTAACCAGATAGATATTGGGGGAGTAGACCTAAGATTGCTTTGTAAATAAAAATGTGCCAGTGTGAGAGACGACGTGCAGCCAACAAGGGCCAGTCAACTCTGCTATATAAAGTACAATGGTGAGTGAAGGTTTTGCAACATGTAACAAACCTCAGGGCACCGTGATACATAGAGTCCAAAGATTGGATACAATTAGCAGGGGCATGCATATAAAGAAGGTCGCCATAGTCCAATAAAGGAAGAAAGGTGGCAGCTACTAAATTCTTCCTAGCGGCAAAACTTAAACATGTCCTGTTACGATAAAAAAAACAAAAAAAAAACAGTTTTAGCTTTAGTTTTTTGATCAGGTTCTCAGCACACCCAAATACTTGTAGCAAGGCACTAGCTCAATCGTGTATCCTTGCAGAGAGAACACATTAGGAGGGGGCTCGGGTGTCTTCCTGCCATTTGAAAAAAATCATAAATTTAGTTTTAGAAACGTTAAGAACAAGTTTCAAATTTACAAGCTGACATTCCAGGAGGTTAAAGGCAGTCTGTAAAAAGCCAACAGCCTCAGCAAGGGTGGAGCCACAACAGTAAATAACAGTGTCATCAGCATAAAAATGGAATTTAGCATCAGTGACATTTCTGCCAAGTACATCCACAAAAATGCTAAACAAAATTGGACTTAAAACAGAGCCCTGAGGCACACCAGAGGAGACCTTTAACATTGTGGAGAAACTACCACCGAAGTGTGTACAATGCATTCTGTCAGACAGATAACCTAAATGATATGTCTGCCATACGAGGGTAGGCTGAAAAGTTCTAAGGCTCACCAAGGAGAAATGCCATTTCAATAAAATTTGGCATGCATTAAGTTCAACTCTTCTGATGACTGACTGTGTTATTTTCTTCCAGGTTGTGAGGTAGTTTGTGGTTCACAGCCAAGTTTGAAAGTTTGTGGTAGAGGGAAACGGCAAAAATGGACAAAATCTGGCATAGCGGTGTGATTAAGTACCTGCATAAGAAGGGGTTAAAGCCCAAGGACATTCATGCGGATATGGTTGCTACATTAGGGGATGAAGCTCCCTCCATATCTACAGTGCAGAAGTGGGCAGCTGAATTTAAGAGGGGCAGAGAAAGCCTTGAAGACGACCCAAGGTCTGGGCGGCCTGCAACAGCCACAACCCATAAAAACAATGACCTTGTTCATGAAATGGTGATGGACGACAGACGATCGACGATTAATCAGCTAGCAGATGCTGTGGGAATATCCCGTGAGAGAATTGAACACATTCTGCATGAAGAACTTGGAATGTCAAAGGTGTCAGCTCGGTGGGTGCCACGTCTTCTGACGCCTGATCAGAAACGCACCAGGCTAGTCATGTCGAAGGTAAACTTGGCGCAATTTGAAGAGGATCCAGCCAATTACATGGAACATTTTCTTACCCAGGATGAGTGTTGGGTTCACCACTTTGAACCAGAGACAAAAAACAATCAATGCAGTGGAAACACCCAAGGTCACCACCTCCAAAGAAGGCCAAGGTCTTTTCGTCTGCGGGGAAGGTCATGGTTTCAGTTTTCTGGGATGCCAAGGGCATTGTGCTCGTGGACTATCTTGAAAAGGGACAAACCATAAATGGACAGTACTATTATAACCTACTGAGACAGTTACGCAAGGCTATCAAAAAGAAGCGACCAGGAAAGCTGACAAAAGGGGTGCTGTTCCATCAAGACAATGCCCCAGCTCACAAGTCAACAGTGGCCATGGCCACTATCCACGAGTGTGGATTCGAACTAGTAGATCACCCACCATACTCCCCTGACTTGGCACCCTTGGACTTTCATCTGTTCCCAAACCTGAAAAAAAACTTGGCTGGGAAGCACTATCGGAGCAATGATGAGGTGATGGCTGCCGCTGAGGACTATTTTGACTCTCAAGATGAACGCTTCTATGCCAAGGGAATCGAAGCACTCAAGCACCGGTGGAAGAAGTGTGTGGAGTTACAGGGAGACTATGTAGAAAAATAACCCTGAATTTGTTCAATTCGACAACTGCATCATAGTCAGCCTTAGAACTTTTCAGCCTACCCTCGTATTTCATTATACAGAACAGCATAGAAACTTGCTCACAGGTCACAAATTTTGACTAATCCTCCAGAAAATTGACATGGGTGATCCTCCGACCAACCTTGACAATTCTATTTATATGTTGTCATGATTGATCAAAGACCAATTTAACCAAGTGAATTTGATCATGAGACAGCAAAAAAGGATGTGAGATCACATCTCAGCAACACTGACATATCAAAACCAAGCTTGGTTACGATTACTCAGAATTCATTTGTGAAAAGATAAAAAATACCGTTTAGCTGATTTGACCTGTAGGGGCGTTGCTATAGTGAATATACTCATTTTCTGTTAATTACAGTGGTGGGCACAGATAACCAAAAAATTAACTTCGATAACAGATAATCAGATAACTGAAAAGTTATCTTCAATAAAGATAAAACAATAAACCACCCAAAAATGTATCGGAAGTTACAGATAACAGATAACAGATAAATTCCAATATTATCTCTGGCACATTTACAACTACTAGTAAAACAAATTTAATAGCTTCTAATAATATTAAAAATAACAACAGACCCAAACAATAAGACCACACTTTTTTCTTTCAACAGTCTGCCCCTGCTGGAAGCTCTTGTTTACTACAGCGCTCCGAGCACAGAGGCACCCCGAGACCCAAACAAGACCACATTTTTTTCTTTCAACATTCGGCCCCTGCTGGAAGCTCTTGTTTATTACAGCCCTCCCAACACAGAGGCACCCTGAGAGCAGCCGTAAAGCCAGCTCTCTATCAACGACAAAGCTCCGGTCATGCAGAGGTCTTGAAAAATAAAGACATATTGAGTTATGGTGTTGATTTATAATTAATAACAATACCGATAGAATAACTCCATTAATGTCAATTCTGTCATTTGTACAAAGTTAAAATATAACATATCTTTTAATGTTGAATAATGCACTAATTCTGACATTTTGTAACAAAGAGACAGATTGCAAAGGATTCTGGGTAAACGTGCCTCTGCTAAACACTGTTTGGTTCAGTCATTCATTATGTAACCCAACACAATGTGACGTCTGTTGTGTGTTGGTGTTTAAATGTGCTTTTGTAAAATATTCCATTTTTTTATTTGTAAAAACAAGCATTTTTACGGAGCCCTGGAAGTGTCATCGCAAAATTTTTTGCATGTGGAGAGAATGTGCGCATGTTTGCGCACATTCTCTCCTTACAACATTAATTTGATGTAAAACATGCTTTACAGTGTGCAAGATGATTTTTCATGCAGGAATTTTTTGGACCAAGTTTCAGGTTAATCGTGCGTCCTGCATTGTGTAGTGTTCATGGAGTATCAAGCTGCGGTCAACATCTGACAACCACCTCCTGATCGCCGATCGTATGAGAATCAAACCTGTTTGATATATTATTGTGGTCGGCCATCGTGAAGTTATCCTGCTGCTGAAAGCTACAAGCAGCATCCAACCGTTCGCACTGTGCCTGTGCAAACACTGCAGACCTGTCTTGTAATAATATTATTATTATTTTGCAGTTGTTTTGTTTTTAAACTTCATTTGTAAAAAAAAAAAGCCATTTGCAAAGCAAAAAAGTTGATTTGACAATCATCTGACATAACCGGGGTCAAAATAAATAGAACACTGCCATCTACTGGTTCCCAGACACTGCCATGAACACTACTGGCCAGTAGATGCTAGATGGCAGTAGAGGCTTTCAAAACAAATTCTAGATAATCCCTGTCTGCTCACATTTAAAATGCGTGGAATTTAACAAACGCAATTAAAAAAATCAACATCTATAAACGCAGAGAATATATTCAAGAGA
Source organism: Thalassophryne amazonica (assembly GCF_902500255.1). Taxonomy (NCBI): domain Eukaryota; kingdom Metazoa; phylum Chordata; class Actinopteri; order Batrachoidiformes; family Batrachoididae; genus Thalassophryne; species Thalassophryne amazonica. Next base: position 133,705,629 of record NC_047103.1, on the reverse strand, counting down.
GTTTTAGGCACTAGAGTTTAATGCTGTTGTCCGTGGAGCCTGAACAGAGTGTCTGAAATGCATCTGTCCTGTCGTGATGTACTGAGATTACATCATCCTACCCAAAATGCACTGCGGGGCACAGCATGTGCTCACAAAACCTTAAAAATTAGCACATTACTTTAAAACTAAAACATATATCTGATATTTTTACTTTATGAAACTTCAGACATGACAGAAATTTTAAATAACTTCTCCAAAATTAGTTTGGTTAAAATTTGAACCATAAGTTAAAAATGTATGTCTCTGGATGACTTAGGTCATATTGCGAGCATATCAGTATGGTGTTAAAGGGAATGTTTTTTTTTCTTTTTCCTTTTGGGGCTGTTTTTCCTTTGTTTGCAGAGGATTGAGATGCTTTTTAGACAAGCAGTTCTCTTCTGTTTGCAAAGGTTATAACTATGCGTCTGTTACAAAACTTTTAATAGGCGGGTGTTGAACTAATTTTAAAAATGTTTGTCGCTGTTCAGCTTTGTTTATTTTGTTTAACGGTTTAAAAGTTATCGGATAAAAATTAATCGGAAGATAATTGGTCCGATAATGGTTTTTAAAGTTATCTAAAAAGATAATCCGATACTGAAAACATTATCTTCGATAATTATCTGTTATCGGATTATCGTAAGTGTGCCCACCACTGGTTAATTAGCATTCATTTTGCTGCCAGTTTTTGCCGACATACTTTTCACATGGTCATACTGTCGCTTGGCAACTCTGGCCTTTCAATTCTGCTTTGCCCCATATGATTGCAGTTATATTTATGTATGTAGTTCCTGTCAGACCCTGTTAGTTATGAGAACCAAACTGCTGAAATGTCTTTATATTTTACCTTTTCGCTCCGCCAGCATCTGGCGACACGATGATGCAGTTTTTCCACTCTGGAATGTTTTCTCTGATCCACTGGAGAACAGCAGGCTCTGCATACAGGTTGTCCACGGCGATGTCGAAAAAGCCCTTCACAAGACATCACATGGCCCTGGTTGTTATTGATGGGAACCAATAAAGGACAACTAATTTTTGGCACTTCAACGCAATGAGACCACCTGTATTTCACTAATGGCCCAGTCACACGGCACACGACGATTCCTGAACGAAGGGAAAAAGTAAAAAAAAACGTCACAATTCCTTGAGAAAAGGTGGACGAAAGAGCTTTTATCACCGAACAGCCTGCGAATCAAGAGCGCAAAAGGGACAAAAGAGGAAATTAACAAAACCGAAGCTCACGATCTCGACAAAACACGCCTGGAGCCACAGTTGGAGCAGTGTGTGTCTGCATCTCCGATTTCCAGGACTCGGTGCTGGGACAGAGCTCATAGCGCCTGAGTCCTGGAGAAACTGCAAACAGAAGCTGTGGAGATCTGTGTGCACGTCGGTGGACCACCTGCTCTGGTTCCTCATACAGAACAAAAGAGGGATCATCTCCATCATTATCAGAATCCACACTGTCTATCGCCACGCTGTACGCGCCGTCTTCCTCCAAGTAAAAAAAAAAATAAATAAAAAAGTGTGCTGTGGTCACTGCTGTATCACTGTATTATGTTCTAAGCCATATATATTTATTTATAACAGAAAACTGTCAAAAGGGAGAATATAATAATAAATAATAATAAATATAAGTTTAAAGTTTAAAGATGACTGAATATATCAGAGCAGTAAATTAATCAGTGTGTGTGAACGAGCGCATTGACTCACATGTGCGGTTATTCCACCAGCTGATCACTGATCCACAACGTGAATTCTTCCTTCCAGAACAGCTCTTTATATAATCATTTTGATTCATCTACCCATTGCCACATGTACATAAGGGCTGGATTATCATTCCTACACTCATAGTTATATTTAACACAAAATATGCGCACGCAGCAGCTCCTGCTGCATTCAAGTACCTTCGGAAATTACACAAATTTTTTGTTGTTTCAAATTCAATAGTTGCTTCTGGCAAAATAATTAATTATATCCACACAAAAGATTAATTCTGGCCTGTGTAAGGTGCCTGAGCCCATTGAAGCTGCCCCCCCCAGATAAAAAAAAAAAACAAGCAAGCAGGCCGAATTTCCGACGGTACATGAAGCAACAGCAGCCTCAGCGCTCACAAACCGGCTTCTGCACTGTGTGAAATTGTTCAGCTGCTCCAACAAAGACAAATTAAACAACAACGTGAGAAAAACTAAAACAATTAAAAACCATCAAGAACGACAGCAAAACAAGACAGATGAATTGAGGTTTTCGTTGCCCTTCGTTCAAATTTTTCAACAGTTTAAAAATCCTGACGTAGTGCCAGCTGCGGGAACGAAGCTGTGCGAAGGTTAAACAATGCCAACGACAGTCAACGAAAGTCCAGAGTTCTTGTTTCGTCAGGGCTTCGTCACCCTTCGTTAAGTGCTGTGTGACTGGGCCTTAAGTCCACCTAACGAGGAAAACATTGATGATGTTACTGATGTTGTTGATGATGTGATTTTGGAAAACTGTGTCCTTGGGGCTTTGTCAGGGCATTTCAGTCACCTTTGTGAGGTTCATTTGGACAGATGTGAAATTACCACAGAATCATCCTCACCAAGCATAATGATGATCAAACATTCAAAGACTGAACAATGCTGCTGGGTGTTCAAATGGCTCCAACAGAAAGGACGTTCCACTCATGTTTTAAGGTATTGCGAGGAGAAAAAAGTGAATTTCAGTCGTGAAGAACAGAGAACATCTGATCACTCTTTGATTTGGAGTCACCAGTTTCTATCAGATGAGACTTTGGAAGACAAATGTTATCACGTTAACAGTAGGGGTGTCGTAAAAAAAATCGATTCACGTCCGAATCGCGGTTCTTATTTATTAAGATTCTGAATCGATCCAAAATGTCCAAGAATCAATTTTTAAAAAGCATTTTTTTAAAACATTTTCTTGCTTACTCGCTGCACGTACTGTTTCTCAGGCAACGGCTTCCATACTGCAGCATCCCCATGAGGGGAGGGTCCGGTGTGCTTCAAACATTCATGAGCTGCAGCTTAGCATGGCGGACGAAGAGCTAATTCAGCCAGCACCGTCTTTGCTGAAGGCAAATGTTTGGGCGCATTTTGGATTTTATTATTTGCTGCGTAAGAAGGAGCTTGACATGACGTATGCAGTGTGCAAAATCTGCAAAATGAAAGTCACATACTTTGGAAACACTTCAAATCCACAAGCCCACATGATACGCCATCACCTGGAGCTAAAAGAAGTGGAGCAGCGGTCTCTGCCGACTACTGACCAGCGCTTCGCTAAACTGCCAGCCAACTCTGAATGAGCAAAGCAGATAAGTAAATTTACATCTAGAATCACTTGATTAACCTTGTAAAGCTGAATTTTCTTAAACATTTTTTAAGTAATATAACTATTTCTCAGAGCTCTTTGAATCGAATCGTCACCCCAAGAATCGGAATCGAATTGAATCGTGAGTTGTTGTACGATTCACATCCCTAGTTAACAGTATGGTTCTCGCCAGTGTTATAACAGGGTAACAGCCCGTTACGCTGCTGCCTGAAAAAATTATGTTGCAAACTGGGCCGTTATGTTGTTTTTGGGGGTGTGCAGTGGGAAAATTGATGTACATTAAAATTGATGTACCTGGCTAAATTACATTTATTCGGGCAAATACTGCATTTACGCTAATAAACGCCCCAAGGCCATGAAATTTTCATGGAAGGGGAGGCATTTATTGACAAATGTGTGTGTACTCATGCATGCATGCATGCTCTACAGTATGGCCTTACGGTGCAAACGTACATGCGTACTGCATGCAAGAGAAGCAGCGCAGACTTAAAACAAATGTTTTTCTGCTGAGCACAATGTAAAACTGTCATCTGTTTTTAATAACTCCATTCACATTTAATCGGTAAGATGCTCTCACTCATAAAACAAATGTAGCCTAGCTCAAGTCTGACCAGTACAACTCAGATTACAAGCTTTCATTCAGCTTTGCCAAATCAGTAATAGCCAGATTGTTAATCAGAAGCAGCATGTTCACAATTTACTCATAAACCTCCATCAAAGCCATTTAATGATGTCAATCGTGACCTTTCTGCTGATTAAAGTCGATAACCGGTACTCTTGTCTATTGTTGCAGGCAAGAAGCAAGAATCGTCTGCCGTTTCAAACGAGACAGTTTTTATTCGGTCCTCATTAACATGTCTTTTTCCACTGGGGTGGCCCACAATGTTTCTCTGCTGTGGATTGAACCATTTTCTCCTACTTTGATGGTTCATAAACTGAAGTTACAGTTGTATGTAAAAGTTTGGGCACCCCTTTCATGATTTTCCTTTTTAACTCATTGGTTGTCTGGATCAGAAATTTCAGTTAAATATATCATATACGTAGCAGACGAACACAGTGATATTAGAGAAGTGAAATGAAGTTTCTAGTATTTACAGAAAGCGTGCAATAATTATTTAAACAAAATTAGGCAGGTGCATAAATTTGGGAACCCTTGTCATTTTATTGATCTGAATAAATTCAGCACTAATTATTGGAACACAAAAATGGTTTGGTAAGCTCAATGACCCTTGACCTCTTTACACAGGTGAATCCAATAATGAGAAAGGGTATTTAAGGTGGGGTGCGTGGGTTTCCGCCGGGTGCTCCGGTTTCCTCCCACATACAAAGACATGCGGGTTAGGTGGACTGGAATCTTTAAATTGTCCATAGCAGTGTATGTTTGTTTGTCTGTTTGTGGCCCTGTGACAGACTGGCGTTCTGTCCTGGGTGTAACCCCGCCTCACGCTCTATGACTGCTGACCCCCGCGATCCTTAATTGGAGTAAGCGGTTGAAGATGAGTGTGTGTGTGTATTTAAGGTGGCCGTTTGCAAATGTTTCCTCTCTTTGCATCTCTTCTAATGAGTGGCAACATGGGAGCCTCTAAACAACTCTAAAATGACCTGAAAACAAAGATTGTTCAACATAATAATCTAGGGGAATGATACAAAAAGCTATCTCAGAGATTTCAGCTGTCAGTTTCCACTGTGAGGAACATAGTGAGGAAATGGAAGACCACAGGCACAGTACTAGTACATTACCACAGACCTGCTCTAAAGACCTACAACATGATCTTGCTGCAGATAGTGTCTCTGTGCATCATTCAACTATACAGCGCACTTTGCATAAGGAGATGCTGTATGTGAGCGTAATGCAGAAGTCTTTTCTGTGCACACACCACAAACAGAGTCGCTTGAGGTATGTTAAAGCACATTTGGACAAGCCAGCTCCATTTTGGAATAATGTGCCGCGGACGGATGACGCTAAAATTGAGTTATTTGGACATAACAAGGGGCGATATGCATGGCACAGCATTCCAATAAAACCACTTAACAAGGGGCGATATGCATGGCACAGCATTCCAATAAAACCACTTGCTACCTACAGTAAAATTTGGAGGTGGTTCCATCATGCTGTGGGGCTGTGTTGCCAGTGCAGATACTGGGACTCTTGTTAAACTTGAGGGTCACAAGGATTCCATTCAATATAAGCAGATTTTGAGAACAATGTTCAAGAATATTTAAATACAAAAATAGGTACAAGAAAAAACTGTTATAAATTTTAAAAGAGATAAGTCAGTAAAAGCCTTAGAGGCATTAAATTATGACCTTAAAAATCAAAATTGGGAAGAAGTTTATGTCGGCGACATTAATGTAGCATATAATTCATTTATGAAAATTCTGATGAAATCATATAATAAAAACCGTAAATTAATAAAAATTATCAAGAAAAGAGTAAATAAACCATGGCTGACTAAGGGAATAAAAAATGCATGTGTAAAGAAAAACTATTTATATAGGTGCTTTCTAAAATTGCAAACAAAGGAAACAGAACACAGATACAAAAAATATAAAAATAAACTATTGACAATAATTATGAAACAAAAAATGATTATTATAGTGAACAATTAAATAAGAGTAAAGATAATATAAAGGCAACATGGGGAATTATAAATAGTGTGATTGAAAGTGATGGAGTGAAATCAACTTTTCCAAATTACTCTGTCAAGGAAAATAAAGAGATATATGACATAAAAGAAGTTGCAAATGAGTTTAATGATTATTTTTCAAATGTGGGATCAAGTCTGGTGGGAAATAAACTAATAGTAGAAGATAAATTAAATACACTTGTAAATACGGTCAATAGTATTTTCCTTGACAATGTGGAAAAAGATGAAATAAGAAATATTGTAAAAAAAACTGTAAGCAAAAGATCAACTGACTATGAAGATTTAGACATGATGACTGTAAAAAGTACAAGGTTTATTAGAAAACTAAACGGCAGTTTTATAAAAAAAAACAAAACAAAAAAAACTATATGGATTTGAATCACGTGCGATTATACCAGACATGCTTGAACCCTCGTGCGCATGCATGAGTTTTTTCACGCGTGTCGGTGACGTCATCCGCCTGTGGGCAGGCTTTGAGTGAACACTGGTCCAGCCCTCTCGGCTGAAATCCTTTGTCTGCGACGCTGCTGGAGACGGCGCGCGTTGCTTTATCAAAATTTTTTCAGGACCTGTTAAGGATATCCGAGTGGACACTATTCGAGAAATTCTGCTGGTTCTTGGTGAAAAGTTTAACGGCTGATGAGAGATTGTGGAGTTTCTTTCGCTTTAAGGACAGCTCACAAAGCGGATCGGCGCGGCGCGGTCGGAGGTGGCGTCTGGCTGTTTCGAGTTGAAAACATCCTAATTTAAGGCTCTGTTCACCCAGGTCGTCGTCAGAGAACAGAGAAGTTTCAGAAGAAGTTGGCATGAGGAGTTTATGCGGACATTCCACTGTTAAAGGAGATTTTGTAATGAAAGAACCTGCGGGCAAATTCGCCGAGTCGGTTCCGTGACGACGACGCAAATCCGTCTGCGCCGCGACAGGAAAAACACCTCCGTGTTGAAAACCATTTGTAGAATTCAGGAGGCTTTTGATGGCTTTCAACAAGTGAGTATCTGAGAAATTGTTTAACAGTTGGGCATGTTCCAACTTGTCCGTTAAGGTTTCCAATGGAGGTGTTTTTCCTGTCGCGACCCCCCGCGGTCGGGTCTGAACCCAACATGCGAATCTGCCCGCACGTTCTTTCATTACAAAATCTCCTTTAACAGTGGAATATCCGCATAAACTCCTCATGCCGACTTCTTCTGAAACTTCTCTGTTCTCTGACGACGACCTGGGTGAACAGAGCCTGAAATGTGGAAGTTTTCAGCTTGAAACAGCGAGACGCCACCTCGGAGCGCAGATCGCCGTCAGGCGCCGTGGGCCGTCCTTAAAGCGACACTTACAGACCAAAATCTCTCATCAGCCGTTAAACTTTTTACCGAAAACCATCTGAAAATCCTATTTCTGTAAATCCTATAAACTTCATTTCACTTCTCAAATATCACTGTCTAGTATATGATATATTTAACTGAAACTGCTGATCCAAACAACCAATGAATTATAAAGGAAAATCATAGAAATCATCAGGGGGCTCAAACTTTTACATACAACTAAGTTCCCTCATGTAAAGGAAAAATAATAAGAAGAAAATATCCTCCGTGTGTTGTCGTGGGACTTGACTGATTAAACATCATTCCTCCAAATGCTGCTGCTCTCTGCCGCTGTTCCCGGTTCGCCGTAAGCTGAAGTTACGGTCCTTCATGCAAAGGAAAAACAATAATGATATCCTTTGTGCGCTGTTTTTGTGGGACTTGATTGATTAAGGCACTTTTGTACTCCAAAGCTGCTCTCTGCCACTGTTACCATGTGACTTGGATTTGGACTTAGATTCTGAAGCGATGTGTGTGTGTGTGTGTGTGTGTGTGTGTGTGTGTGTGTGTGTGTGTGTGTGTGTGTGTGTGTGTGTGAGAGAGAGAGTGAGAGAGACTGACTACCGTGCATGTGCAGACTGAAATAATGATGATCAAACAATCTCCCACACAATCCCTCAATATTCATCTTATAGACTGCAACAAAGAGTGTGACAACACAGTAGCCTCATTTCATTTGACTGAAACACATTTGAACTAACCTGAATTTGTGAAGCATGGAGGTCCATGGTAATAATGTGGTCAGCTCCAGCCACAGACAGCATGTTTGCCACCAGCTTGGCTGATATGGGTGCTCGACTCTAAAACAAGTATAGATAGAGTTGCATGAGTCAAGACAAACAAGTATGGGGTGCTGGCATTACTGTATTCGTGCGTCTGAGCGTCCTGGGTGCTCTGCATGAAATCCTGCTTGCAGTTGGCATTTGCACAAACTCGGACAAATATTATGTTTGTCGGACCGCTCATTTGAATAAAATGTCCAATTTCCTCACAAATAAAGAATAAATCACCTGTCTGTGTCTGTTTTATCCTTTACTAAATGTGTTCCATGTCAGCTGATGTAAACAAAAATAAAAGGTGACGTGCACGGTTAGTTTTCAAGATTAACCAAACGGACAATAATTTACTCCACTAGAACATTTTGCACAGTGTTTACAATAAAACAGAAAGCTCTGACTCTCGTGGAAGCTTTAAAAAAGTTCCTACGTGTATGAAGTCAGGCAACTCTGCAGTTAAGTGATCCGTCTGTTGCTGTCTGTACAAAGCTAGCCAAACTGTCACAGAACACTTCCAGTTTCTCTCAAAGTTCTGAACATGCATAAAGCTTAATGACAAATGTTGTAGACATAAGAAGACACAAAACTAATTTTGGTGGATAGAAAAAGGACTTTTGTTGGATAAAATGAACACAGAGTAGCTCCATCACCATGTGACTGTGGCAGAGCTAGCCACATTGCCACACAGCGCTTCCCGTTTCTTGCACAAGAGTGTTTCACAATAAAAACACTGGACAAACGGTTGTCCAGTCCGACACAGAAGAAGAGAAAAAAATCGTGAAAACTCATTTTTTACTTTTTGCAATATGCTAGGGGTGACAGAATTAATTTATTTTGGGTGAGCGTTTAACAAACTTTAATCATAAAAAAAAAAAAAAAAAAAAATATTGGATGGGTCAAAAAAGGGGGTGGGCTAATGCTCAGCCCTGGGCCCTCACATACGTGAATATGGTAATAGTGGCCCAGCGGCTTGATGGCATAATCACAGTGAACCACCAAACTTAATATTTTAAACAGAGTGCTTAAGTTACATGTTACGGTGGTTCAAAAAATTTCACATCTATCTGATCCACACACAGCAAAACAGCCACAGTCATTTTTTTTTTCAATATTTTATTCACACATAATGGCAAGTGCATACATCACTTTGGTGTAACTCATACATAAGTACATAAAAACAAGAACAAACAATAAAACAAGCAAAAGTTAAAAAAAAATACTGTAAAATTATAACCAAACAATAATACAAGCCTTCATCAAGGTGAAAAAAATTAAACAGTACATATAATAAAAAAAGACATAACAGAGAAAAAGACAGAATTTGACAGAATAAAATTAAGTTATTGTTGTGGAAACCACACATACTATACTTAGTTGTGTATATGTAAAATTTCTTGAGTACCAAATCCAGCAATATCAACTTTACCTTCAAGTAAAAATCTACACTATTTAATTTGATAGGCAATTAGTCATACTTGACTAAAAAGACATTTGTCATCTGACTTTTGCTTAATGTAAGGACATAAGATTTCTTACAAATGAGCACTGTTGCAATAACACACAAATTAGCACCAATAATATAATTTGTATCATTGGCAAATATTTTGGCTAAATATTTAACTTTTACATTTGTATTATTCAACATGGTTTGAAGTAAGCGAATATAACGGCAGTATATCTGCTCTAATGCACTGCACTGCACGTACCAATTAGTACTGAAAGAAACCTTGTATGTGTTGTACAAGGCAAATTCAGCATATACTTATGCATCTATTCCAGAAGGTTTGAAAATACATAACATTTTTGTCCTCAAAGTTCCAGCACTGAGCACCATAAAATGTCAACACTTTGTATTAAAAATCTTGGTTACAAATTATCTATGTTACACCTGCCTATGGATGCTAACGTGTGGCAGGGTTCTCCCCAAACAGAACTGTGCGTCCCGACGCGCGGACCCATCCGCACGTCTTTCATTAAAAAAATCTCCTTTAACAGTGGAATATCCGGATAAAATGCTGAAACCGACTTCTTCTGAAACTTCTCTGTTCTCTCACGACGTCCTGGATCAATAGAGCCTGAAATGTGGAGGTTTTCAGCTTGAAACAGGCTGACGACGGCGCCTGGGAGCGCTGCGCGACGTCTCGCACCGTGGGAAGTCCTTAAAGCGACAGTATCACCTCAAAATCTCTCATCACCCATTAGAATTTTCACCGAAAACCAGCTTAATTTTTCGAACCGTGTCCACTTCGATGTGCCTCACAGGTTTAGAAAAAATTTTGATCAAACAAAGCGCCAGTCTCTCAGCAACTTCTCAGACAAAGGAATTCCGACGAGGGGCTGGACGACTCCTCCCACAAGGAGTGCTCACAGGCGAATGACGTCACCGACAGGAGTGGAAAAACTCACACATGCGCACGAGGGTTCAAGCATGTCTGACGTAAAAACATATGAATGAAATCCATATAGTTTTTGAAAAAAATAAAAAGGACCTATACTTTATTGACAGCCCTCGTATACACATATACACATACATACATATATATATATATATATATACTCAACAAAAATATAAAACGCAACACTTTTGGTTTTGCTCCCATTTTGTATGAGATGAACTCAAAGATCTAAAACTTTTTCCACATACACAATATCACCATTTCCCTCAAATATTGTTCACAAACCAGTCTAAATCTGTGATAGTGAGCACTTCTCCTTTGCTGAGATAATCCATCATCCCACCTCAAAGGTGTGCCATACCAAGATGCTGATTAGACACCATGATTAGTGCACAGGTGTGCCTTAGACTGTCCACAATAAAAGGCCACTCTGAAAGGTGCAGTTTTGTTTTATTGGGGGGGGGGGGGGGGGGGGGATACCAGTCAGTATCTGGTGTGACCACCATTTGCCTCATGCAGTGCAACACATCTCCTTCGCATCATCTGTGAAGAGAACACCTCTCCAACGTGCCAAACGCCAGTGAATGTGAGCATTTGCCCACTCAAGTCGGTTACGACGACGAACTGGAGTCAGGTCGAGACCCCGATGAGGACGACGAGCATGCAGATGAGCTTCCCTGAGACGGTTTCTGACAGTTTGTGCAGAAATTCTTTGGTTATGCAAACCGATTGTTTCAGCAGCTGTCCGAGTGGCTGGTCTCAGATGATCTTGGAGGTGAACAACTTTGGATGCTGTAGCTCCTCTGAAAAAGAGAGCTTTAAATCAGAAGTGTCTGACTCCGTGGTATAACTCTCAAACTCGTAGCTTAAAGCAGATAACCCGTAAGTTGGAGAGGAAATGGCGTCTCACTAATTTAGAAGATCTTCACTTAGCCTGGAAAAAGAGTCTGTTGCTCTATAAAAAAGCCCTCCGTAAAGCTAGGACATCTTTCTACTCATCACTAATTGAAGAAAATAAGAACAACCCCAGGTTTCTTTTCAGCATTGTAGCCAGGCTGACAAAGAGTCAGAGCTCTATTGAGCTGAGTATTCCATTAACTTTAACTAGTAATGACTTCATGACTTTCTTTGCTAACAAAATTTTAACTATTAGAGAAAAAATTACTCATAACCATCCCAAAGACGTATCGTTATCTTTGGCTGCTTTCAGTGATGCCGGTATTTGGTTAGACTCTTTCTCTCCGATTGTTCTGTCTGAGTTATTTTCATTAGTTACTTCATCCAAACCATCAACATGTTTATTAGACCCCATTCCTACCAGGCTGCTCAAGGAAGCCCTACCATTATTTAATGCTTCGATCTTAAATATGATCAATCTATCTTTGTTAGTTGGCTATGTACCACAGGCTTTTAAGGTGGCAGTAATTAAACCATTACTTAAAAAGCCATCACTTGACCCAGCGATCTTAGCTAATTATAGGCCAATCTCCAACCTTCCTTTTCTCTCAAAAATTCTTGAAAGGGTAGTTGTAAAACAGCTAACTGATCATCTGCAGAGGAATGGTCTATTTGAAGAGTTTCAGTCAGGTTTTAGAATTCATCATAGTACAGAAACAGCATTAGTGAAGGTTACAAATGATCTTCTTATGGCCTCGGACAGTGGACTCATCTCTGTGCTTGTTCTGTTAGACCTCAGTGCTGCTTTTGATACTGTTGACCATAAAATTTTATTACAGAGATTAGAGCATGCCATAGGTATTAAAGGCACTGCGCTGCGGTGGTTTGAATCATATTTGTCTAATAGATTACAATTTGTTCATGTAAATGGGGAATCTTCTTCACAGACTAAAGTTAATTATGGAGTTCCACAAGGTTCTGTGCTAGGACCAATTTTATTCACTTTATACATGCTTCCCTTAGGCAGTATTATTAGACGGTATTGCTTAAATTTTCATTGTTACGCAGATGATACCCAGCTTTATCTATCCATGAAGCCAGAGGACACACACCAATTAGCTAAACTGCAGGATTGTCTTACAGACATAAAGACATGGATGACCTCTATTTTCCTGCTTTTAAACTCAGATAAAACTGAAGTTACTGTACTTGGCCCCACAAATCTTAGAAACATGGTGTCTAACCAGATCCTTACTCTGGATGGCATTACCCTGACCTCTAGTAATACTGTGAGAAATTTTGGAGTCATTTTTGATCAGGATATGTCATTCAAAGCGCATATTAAACAAATATGTAGGACTGCTTTTTTGCATTTACGCAATATCTCTAAAATCAGAAAGGTCTTGTCTCAGAGTGATGCTGAAAAACTAATTCATGCATTTATTTCCTCTAGGCTGGACTATTGTAATTCATTATTATCAGGTTGTCCTAAAAGTTCCCTAAAAAGCCTTCAGTTAATTCAAAATGCTGCAGCTAGAGTACTGACGGGGACTAGAAGGAGAGAGCATATCTCACCCATATTGGCCTCTCTTCATTGGCTTCCTGTTAATTCTAGAATAGAATTTAAAATTCTTCTTCTTACTTATAAGGTTTTGAATAATCAGGTCCCATCTTATCTTAGGGACCTCGTAGTACCATATCACCCCAATAGAGCGCTTCGCTCTCAGACTGCAGGCTTACTTGTAGTTCCTAGGGTTTGTAAGAGTAGAATGGGAGGCAGAGCCTTCAGCTTTCAGGCTCCTCTCCTGTGGAACCAGCTCCCAATTCAGATCAGGGAGACAGACACCCTCTCTACTTTTAAGATTAGGCTTAAAACTTTCCTTTTTGCTAAAGCTTATAGTTAGGGCTGGATCAGGTGACCCTGAACCATCCCTTAGTTATGCTGCTATAGACATAGACTGCTGGGGGGTTCCCATGATGCACTGTTTCTTTCTCTTTTTGCTCTGTATGCACCACTCTGCATTTAATCATTAGTGATCGATCTCTACTCCCCTCCACAGCATGTCTTTTTCCTGGTTCTCTCCCTCAGCCCCAACCAGTCCCAGCAGAAGACTGCCCCTCCCTGAGCCTGGTTCTGCTGGAGGTTTCTTCCTGTTAAAAGGGAGTTTTTCCTTCCCACTGTAGCCAAGTGCTTGCTCACAGGGGGTCGTTTTGACTGTTGGGGTTTTACATAATTATTGTATGGCCTTGCCTTACAATATAAAGCGCCTTGGGGCAACTGTTTGTTGTGATTTGGCGCTATATAAAAAAATTGATTGATTGAACATGCTGGATGTGGAGGTCCTCTGCTGGTGTGGTTACACGTGGTCTGCGGTTGTGAGGCTGGTTGGATGTACTGCCAAATTCTCTGAAACGACTTTGGAGACGGCTTATGGTAGAGAAATGAACATTCAATACATGAGCAACAGCTCTGGTTGACATTCCTGCTGTCAGCATGCCAACTGCACGCTCCCTCAAATCTTGCGACATCTGTGGCATTGTGCTGTGTGATAAAACTGCACCTTTCAGAGTGGCCTTTTATTGTGGGCAGTCTAAGGCACACCTGTGCACTAATCATGGTGTCTAATCAGCATCTTGGTATGGCACACCTGTGAGGTGGGATGGATTATCTCAGCAAAGGAGAAGTGCTCACTATCACAGATTTAGACTGGTTTGTGAACAATATTTGAGAGAAATGGTGATATTGTGTATGTGGAAAAAGTTTTAGCTCTTTGAGTTCATCTCATACAAAATGGGAGCAAAACCAAAAGTGTTGCGTTTATATTTTTGTTGAGTGTATATACACACACACACACACACACACAGACATATACATACATACACACATGAATATTAGGGGTGTCACGATTTCGATATTTCATCGAAATCGATCGAAATTACGTCATGGTCTCGAGCCTCGAAGTCAAAAAGGGGATCGACGATCCCGCCCCCTAAGCTGCGCAAGCACGCACGCGACACAGTACACTGTAGCCGACGCCGCTAGTTTGCTAACCTGCAGAGTATGTCACCATGGCAAGTGCAGATAAGGACGCCTTACTGGAGCTGGAAGCCGCTCCTGCTTCTCTTAAATTAGCAGTATGGAAATATTTTGCGTTCGCGGTGAGTTATGTCGACAAGAAGACAACAGTGTGCAAAATGTGCTACACGCGTGTGCCTTACCCAGCTACGGGAAACACAACGAACATGGCTGGACACATTCGCCATCATCACAAAGATGTTGATTTGGCTGGAAAACCATCATCATTGGTCCAGCCAACTATTGACTCTTCATTTGTAATGAAACTTGCACAGACCTCAGCTCGCGCTAAAGCAATAACTAACGCTATAGGGCTATTCATAGCAGCAGACCTGCAGCCTTATTCAGTGGTGGAAAACGTTGGGTTTAAACATTTAATTAGTGTACTTGAGCCGCGCTACAGTATTCCCAGCAGATCGCATCTTACAACCAAATTGTTGCCCTCCATGTATGAAGATGCTAAAGAAAAAGTTTTGAGGGGTCTAAGCACTGCGGAGTTAGTTGCCATAACAACAGATGGCTGGACCTCAAGAGCAACTGAGAGCTACATTACAGTGACAGCAAACTACGTCAATAATGATTGGGAGATTGAAAGTCCAGTACTTCAAACTCGCCCTATCTATGAATCACACACAAGTGATAATTTGGCAGAAGTGCTAAAGGAAGCAGTATTAGAATGGAAACTGGATAAACAAAATACAACCATCCCTGTGACCACTGATAATGCCAAAAACATTGTCAATGCCTCAAATGCAGCTTGATTGTCACCGCATATAGGGTGTTTTGCACACTCAGTAAACCTGGCATCCCAGAAGGGGTTGGGAGTAAACCAGATTTCTCGTCTGTTGAGCAAAGTCAGGAGAGTCGTCACCTTCTTTCATAAGAGCACGACTGCAGCAGTTGTCTTAAAGGCCAAACAAGAGATGCTCCAGCTTCCTCCTCACAAGCTGATTCAAGACGTCACTACAAGGTGGAACTCCAGCTATGACATGCTCAAACGCTACTTAGAGCAACAAGCTGCTGTTTATTCTGAACTCACAGAAAAAGATGTTAAAAAGAATGCCAAAGATCTCATCACACTCTCTGATCAAGATGTGACTGTTCTGGAGGATGTGGTTGAGGTTCTGAAGCCCATGAAAACAATCACAACTC
Source organism: Thalassophryne amazonica (assembly GCF_902500255.1). NCBI lineage: Eukaryota > Metazoa > Chordata > Actinopteri > Batrachoidiformes > Batrachoididae > Thalassophryne > Thalassophryne amazonica. The sequence continues at coordinate 133,689,992 of NC_047103.1, read as the reverse complement.
TATTGAGCTCAGAACAGCAGCCCACTGTGTCTATGATCCTGCCACTCAAACACTCCTTTCTCACAACAATGAAACACACTGGCACAGATTCACAGATTGTGAAGGATGTTAAATCTGCTATAGCAACCAACATTGAAGGGAGGTATTCAGATCCCAGTCTTCAACAGTTCCTTAATGAGAGCACTGCCTTGGACCCTCGGTTCAAGTCTTTACCCCATCTGGATGACCCCTCTCGGAAAGAGATATTCAACAGTCTGGCTGAGAAAATCCTACAAAAGCATCCCACACAGGTATGTGACCAATTGAAATTCATATGATGAAATGTCAGCTATTAATAGTGATGCAAATTTATCTTGTAATTGAAATACTGATACATTTATAAATTTATATTCTTTTTTAGACTCAGGCCTCAGGAAATGCGACCAGCCAATACCATGCAGAGAACCCAGAAACTGCAGCATCCAGTAAAGGCAGCTCCCCAGCAAAGAGAATCACACTCAGTGAACTGTTTGGTGACTTTTATAGCACAGCCTCCACTACATCAACAACACCAAAATCATGGCCTGATGTTGTCAAGGAGGACATTGAGCTATACAGGATGGCAAAAGTAATTTCTGTGGATGCAAATCCACAAATGGTGGAAAAACAATGAGCATCAATACCCAAATTTGTCCAAGCTTTCCAAACATTATCTTGCTGTGCAAGCAACAAGTGTAGCAAGTGAGAGAGTGTTCTCCACAGCAGGGGACACTGTGTATGCTCATAGAGCAGCCCTTTCTCCAGAGAATGTGGACATTCTCATCTTCTTAAACAAAAACTTGAAAATATAAAAATAACTGTTGTCTTGTCTAGCCACAAATATGTTAATAGTTTTGGTACCTTAAGGAGCATCTTTCTCCCCACATAAAGTTATACCTTAGTTAAAGAAAAATGACAGTTGTCATTCAGGGACCAAAAGTTTTATTTTTTTATGTTCAACTGTTGTAGGATAGAGTTTAGATTGTTATGGCTCTAATTGTTCTATTACTTTGCACATGACTGTTACTGTATTTTTTTTATTATTTTGTTACGTTGCACACTGCTATTTTAATAGCGCACACTGCTGCTACCAAAAAAAGCCACTAGATGGCTGCTACCCTCTGTGACCTCTAATTTTTGTTAGTTACATTTGTTTTTGTTGTTCCACTTGACTGAGAAGATTGTTACATTATATCTTAATTAAATTATTACAATTTTACCATTAGTGCCTAAAGTGATGTATTACAAAAAGTATCACTTATACCAAGCCCAACTTTGATGAATCAAACCAATGACTGAACATAGACTAATCTAAACCTGGCATAGGCCTCTCTGTTGTAAGAAAAAGAAAATCGAGAATCGAATCGAATCGTGACCCTAAAATCGAAAATAAAATCGAATCGAGGATTTGGAGAATCGTGACACCCCTAATACATACATATACATACATATATACACACACATATACATACATATATACACAACCCCTGGCAAAAATTATGGAATCACCAGCCATGGAGGATGTTCATTCAGTTAAAAAAAGTCAAAAAAAGCAGATCACAGACATGACACAAAACTAAAGTCATTTAAAATGGCAACTTTCTGGTTTTAAGAAACACTATAAGAAATCAGGAAAAACAAAAATTGTGGCAGTCAGTAACGGTTACTTTTTAGACCAAGCAGAGGGAAAAAAATATGGAATCACTCAATTCTGAGGAAAAAATTATGGAATCATGAAAAACAAAAGAACGCTGCAACACATCACTAGTATTTTGTTGCACCACCTCTGGCTTTAATAACAGCTTGCAGTCTCTGAGGCATGGACTTAATGAGTGACAAACAGTACTCTTCATCAATCTGGCTCCAACTTTCTCTGATTGCTGTTGCCAGATCAGCTTTGCAGGTTGGAGCCTTGTCATGGATCATTTTCTTCAACTTCCAAAAAAGATTTTCACTTGGATTAAGATCCGGACTATTTTTTGACCCTATGTGTCTTTTTGCAAGGAATGTTTTCACAGTTTTTGCTCTATGGCAAGATGCATTATCATCTTGAAAAATGATTTCATCATCCCCAAACATCCTTTCAATTGATGGGATAAGAAAAGTGTCCAAAATATCAACGTAAACTTGTGCATTTATTGATGATGTAATGACAGCCATTGCCCCAGTGCCTTTACCTGACATGCAACCCCATATCACCAACGACTGTGGAAATTTACATGTTCTCTTCAGGCAGTCATCTTTATAAATCTCATTGGAACGGCACCAAACAAAAGTTCCAGCATCATCACCTTTCCCAATGCAGAGTCGAGAATCATCACTGAATATGACTTTCATCCAGTCATCCACAGTCCACGGTTGCTTTTCCTTAGCCAATTGTAACCTTGTTTTTTTCTGTTTAGGTGTTAATGATGGCTTTCTTTTAGCTTTTCTGTATGTAAATCCCATTTCCTTTAGGCGGTTTCTTACAGTTCGGTCACAGACGACTCCAGTTTCCTCCCATTTGTTCCTCATTTGTTTTGTTGTGCATTTTCGATTTTTGAGACATATTGCTTTAAGTTTTCTGTCTTGACGCTTTGATGTCTTCCTTGGTCTACCAGTATGTTTGCCTTTAACAACCTTCCCATGTTGTTTGTATTTGGTTCAGAGTTTAGACACAGCTGACTGTGAACAACCAACATCTTTTGGAACATTGCGTGATGATTTACCCTCTTTTAAGAGTTTGATAATCCTCTCCTTTGTTTCAATTGACATCTCTCGTGTTGGAGCCATGATTCATGTCAGTCCACTTGGTGCAACAGCTCTCCAAGGTGTGATCACTCCTTTTTAGATGCAGACTAATGAGCAGATCTGATTTGATGCAGGTGTTAGTTTTGGGGATGAAAATTTACAGGGTGATTCCACAATTTATTCCTCAGAATTGAGTGAGTCCATATTTTTTTCCCTCTGCTTGGTCTAAAAAAGTAACCGTTACTGACTGCCACAATTTTTACTGATTTCTTATAGTGTTTCTTGAAGCCAGAAAGTTGCCATTTGAAATGACTTTAGTTTTGCGTCATGTCTGTGATCTGCTTCTTTTCTACAAAATTAAACAACTGAATGAACATCCTCCGAGGCCGGTGATTCCATAATTATTGCCAGGGGTTTTGTGTGTGTGTATATATATATATATATATATATATATATATATATATATATATATATATATTATTAACTTTGACACAATTCCAAAAAAGTTCCACCGTGTGATGCAGACGCGACACCTGCAGCTGTAAACAATTTCTGATTCTATGAGCGAATGGTTTCATTCGCCAGTAGTTATGAAACCAAATGCGTCTCAGCTACGAATATTATTATTTTATTTTAGTTTATTGTTGAAAATTTAAACAGATCCAATATGTTCCAGCTTCCAAATTCTGTTGACATAAAGGCACAATATCCACAATCTAGATGGGCACACAGAGTGCATTAATTCCACATGATCCACATTAATTAAATCTATTTTTTGTATAGCACTGAATAAATTCAGCTTTGAATAAAATTCCATTCGAAGTGGTTTCAAATCGTCAGATTTCATACACAGGCATGATGCTTTACACCAGTTTATTGCCCAAAAGTCAGAAAAAGTAACATGAATAACCAAAACTGCTTAATTATAGAAGGAAATGTCTCACTTCTTCCTTTGTGGCTTTGCAGCATTTTACACGTTTCTTGACGAGACTCAGAGCGCCAGTGTGCGCTGCCCACTGAGTTGCCCTGATCTAAAATGGCGAGACACACTTAAGCACTGGATGTTCAGTCACTGATCGGTACAATGCTGCATTCACACTGGGCACGACGTGAGCGACAGGTTGCCATGTAATCACTATGGAATGATGTGTTTTGGCGCCAAGTCACGCAGCACGACGGACGTGAATGAAGCGATGTGAGTGAAGCAATTTTGAGCGATTGGCGCGTTTGTGGCGCAATATTGTGTCGCATCACGTCGTGTTGCCCTCCTCCCCAAGTTGAAAAATCAAAACTTTTTTGTCTCGTCGCACCGCGATGACCAATCAGGGACTGAATATGTAGTGACGTGGAGATGTCTGGAGTTTGACTGAAGATGTGAACATGTCCTGTATCTGGTAGCAGCCTGTGAGCAGGACTTGTCTCTTTTGTCCTTTATTTCACAATTATGACAGAGTTTTTGGAGCGAGCAGCAGCCCCACAGCAGCGGCAGCGGAGTTTTTCTCTTTGTATGTCACGTGCGCGCGCGAGCGAATCGTCCATGGAGATTATTTTACGTATTAACTACACAGATGTATAATAAAACAAATGGTGACTGGTTTCTAAAGACAATTATGACAGTTTTTTGAGGAAGAGCGAGGAGCAGCCCCACAGCAAGCAGCAGAGTTTTTTGGGTTTTTTTTTACGTGTGAAGAATATTTTATTAATTACCTACACAGATGTATAATAAAACAAATGGTGACTGGTTTCTAAATACAATTATGACAGTTTTTGGGGGAAGACCGAGTTGCAGCCCCACAGCAAGCAGCAGAGTTTCTTTCTTTTAAAAAAAAATTGTTTACATGTGCGCGCGTGAACGGGACAGGAGGTCCACAAACTGGGTCCCGCAGAGGCGGAAGGACAGCTGAAAGCAGCCGTCATCCAGACGCAGCTCCTGCAGCAAATAATGATACTCCCTGAATTGGGAATGTCTCATGACGTTTGTCAGCTTTCCACAACAACTCGCTCCGTGTGATCAAGGTCCATCATGTTGACTTCATTGACAACCGGAGCCGGCGAGCGGAATAGAAGCTCCTCCTATTTGATGATGCACCGGGGCGAATTTTTGCAGCAAAAGCTGAGCGACACACCGGGCGATGGTGGCGCGTCCTGGTGTGAATGCGGCACAAGTGTTTTTGCTTTGCGGCTCGCTGTGCCTCCTCTGGAGCCGGGCAGATTAGTCTGTTTAATATTAAGTTTGGTAACATGTTTCTTGCAGTGTTCTTCAAAGGTTTTGTTGATGAAATCCGATCCTGACATGCAGAGAGCTTTACCAGGGAGCTCAACCTTGCAGACGACTTCACCAAGTCTTACCTTTGTCCCGTCCACCTCCCACTCCAAACATGTCCACTTGAACCTATTTTTTACACCACTGTTGATGTCTTTAACATGGCCTTCATCCTCTCTATCTGTAATTTTGGCCATGTTAAAGACTTAGCTTGACAGCTAAAACTTGCAGAAACTCAAAATGTCTACATCCAGGTACTTTCAGTGACTTCAGATTTACAGAGATTCCGATTGGCTGAAAGTTCACTTTTGTAGGAAAAAATAACCAATGACTGTGTGTTTTACCTTACAGTTTCGGCAGCGCTATTATGGTTCCCATGCATATAAGGAAAGATTTAACTCGCACAGATGACCAGCGCTGCACCACGCCCCCCAAATTTTTCTCAGAAATCACACAGAAAAAGTCAGAAAACCGTGTATCCGCTGAAAATTCTCATCCCTGCCTTATTAAACTTTTTCAAACCGTGTTTCTCACCACCTTGACATGCTGCAAAATTCTTCTTTTAAAAACTTGATGGCTCTTAAAGTATGCAATGTCCACATGCTATGTTTAGTTTAAAGGACAGAGTCTTGGAGCAGCAGCAACGGCGTAGCAACCAAACAGTCCCACTCTACGACAACTGTCACAACAGTCACGCTTTGAGAGAGGTATTGCTCTCCGTGGACTTCCTCGGATCTGAGGACACAGATTTGTATCTGTTATACAGATCAGTGTCCGCGGGCTTATAAAACTTGGACGATGTCGTTAAAAAAATAAATAAATAAATAATACAACCCCTGGCAAAAATTATGGAATCACCAGCCTCGGAGGATGTTCATTCAGTTGTTTAATTTTGTGGAAAAAAGCAGATCACAGACATGACACAAAACTAAAGTCATTTCAAATGGCAACTTTCTGGCTTTAAGAAACACTATAAGAAATCAAGAAAAAAAGATTGTGACAGTCAGTAACGGTTACTTTTTTAGACCAAGCAGAGGAAAAAAAATATGGAATCACTCAATTCTGAGGAATAAATTATGGAATCACCCTGTAAATTTCCATCCCCCAAACTAAAACCTGCATCAAATCAGATCTGCTCGTTGACATTGACCCTATGCCATGACATTGATCCTATGTGTCTTTTTGCAAGGAACGTTTTCACAGTTTTTGCTCTATGGCAAGATGCATTATCATCTTGAAAAATGATTTCATCATCCCCAAACATCCTTTCAATTGTCCAAAATATCAACGTAAACTTGTGCATTTATTGATGATGTAATGACAGCCATCTCCCCAGTGCCTTAACCTGACATGCAGCCCCATATCATCAATGACTGTGGAAATTTAGATGTTCTCTTCAGGCAATCATCTTCATAAATCTCATTGGAACGGCACCAAACAAAAGTTCCAGCATCATCACCTTGCCCAATGCAGATTTGAGATTCATCACTGAATATCACTTTCATCCAGTCATCCACAGTCCACGATTGCTTTTCCTTAGCCCATTGTAACCTTGTTTATTCTGTTTAGGTGTTAATGATGGCTTTCGTTTAGCTTTTCTGTATATAAATCCCATTTCCTTTAGGTGGTTTCTTACAGTTCAGTCATAGACGTTGACTCCAGTTTCCTCCCATTCGTTCCTCATTTGTTTGTTGTGCATTTTTGGATTTTTGAGACATATTGCTTTAAGTTTTCTGTCTTGACGCTTTGATGTCTTCCTTGGTCTACCAGTATGTTTGCCTTTAACAACCTTCCCATGTTTTTTGTATTTGGTCTTGAGTTTAGACACAGCTGACTGTGAACAACCAACATCTTTTGCAACATTGCATGATGATTTACTCTCTTAAGAGTTTGATAATCCTCTCCTTTGTTTCAATTGACATCTCTCGTGTTGGAGCCATGATTCATGTCAGTCCACTTGGTGCAACAGCTCTCCAAGGTGTGATCACTCCTTTTTAGATGCAGACTAATGAGCAGATCTGATTTGATGCAGGTGTTAGTTTTGGGGATGAAAATTTACAGGGTGATTCCATAATTTTTTCCTCAGAATTGAGTGATTCCATATTTTTTTCCTCTGCTTGGTCTAAAAAAGTAACCGTTACTGACTGCCACAATATTTTTTTCTTGATTTCTTATAGTGTTTCTTAAAGCCAGAAAGTTGCCATTTGAAATGACTTTAGTTTTGTGTCGTGTGTGATCTTTTTTCTACAAAATTAAACAACTGAATGAACATCCTCCGAGGCCGGTGATTCCATAATTTTTGCCAGGGGTTGTAATACTTTGCAAAAGGCATTTTAAAAACTCAATATGATCATGATTACAGAGTACAACACTAACACCCCCTGCCCCCCATGATGAAATCAGTGGAATTCCTTGGATCCGCGGAGTTTTCACAGCCCTGCACCATGCTAACATCCGCAAGGTAAGTTCAGAGGTGTTATATGGTTCCAAAAACGGCATTTGCGGCTTTAAAGGTGTTTATTTCTCGCTAGATTTTACATAATATACGAGAGACATGTATATAAAGCGGTTCTGAAGAGACCAGCCACTGACATCACTGTGCAGCTCTACTCTGACTGGCTGTTATCCCCACCACTCAAACGCAATGCAGAACAGATTCAAACAGAATGGGACCTTTTAACCTCTTAAAATATGCCAAGGTTAACCATCTTTGAACCTGTCCAAGGCCTGTGTCCTAAGAATGTTCCATGTGAATTTGAAGACTGTGGGGAGGGGGGCTTCCCCCTCCACACCCCTAGATTAAAGGTCCACTTTTGAAGACAGTTTTTCGTACTGCTACTAATACTATAAGAATAATAATTTTAATAATTAAAATGTTGAGAAAGAATTTAATAGTTACATTTACGAGGTCTATTAGAAAAGAAACCGACAGTTTTATTTAAAAAAAAAAAAACTATATGGATTTGAATCACGTGTGATTACTTCAGCCAAGCTTGAACCCTTGTGCGCATGCGTGAGTTTTTCCACGCCTGTCGGTGACGTCATTCGCCTGTGAGCACGCCTTGTGGAAGGAGTGGTCCAGCCCTCTCGTCGGATTTTCATTGTCTGAGAAGTTGCTGAGAGACTGGCGCTGTGCTTGATCAAAATTTTTTCAAAAACTGTGAGGCAGATCTGAGTGGACACCATTTGAGAAATTCAGCTGGTTTTCTGTGAAATTTTAATGGCTGATGAGAGATTTTGTATTGTTTTTATCGCTGTAAGGACTTCCCACGGAGCGGGACGTCGCGCAGCGCTCCGAGGCGACGTCGTCATCCTGTTTCAAGCTGAAAACCTCCAAATTTAAGCCTCTGTTGACCCAGGACGTCGTGAGAGAACAGAGAACTGTCAGAAGATGTCGGAATCAGCAGTTTATCCGGACATTCCACTGTTAAAGGAGATTTTTTTAATGAAAGACATGCGGATGGATTGGCGCGCCGGCTGCAAGCCGACGCAGCGCGCCCGCCACAGGAAAAACACCTCCGTGTTGATAACCATTTGTAAAATCCAGGTGACTTTTGGTGGCTTTCAGTTGAGTGAGTATCTGAGAAATTGTTTAACAGCAGGGCATGTTCCAACTTGTCCTTAAGGCTTCCAACGGAGGTGTTTTTCCTGTGGCAGGCGCGCCACGCCGGCTGCAAGCCGATGCGCCAATCCGTCCGCACGTCTTTCATTAAAAAAATCTCCTTTAACAGTGGAATGTCCGGATAAACTGCTGATTCCGACCTCTTCTGAAAGTTCTCTGTTCTCTCACGACGTCCTGGGTCAACAGAGGCTTAAGTTTGGAGGTTTTCAGCTTGAAACAGGATGACGACGTCGCCTCGGAGCGCTGCGCGACGTCCCGCTCTGTGGGAAGTCTTTACAGCGATAGAAACAATCCAAAATCTGTCATCAGCCGTTAAAATTTTCACAGAAAACCAGCTGAATTTCTCGAATGGTGTCCACTCGGATGTGCCTCACAGTTTTTGAAAAAATTTTGATCAAGCACAGCGCCAGTCCCTCAGCAACTTCTCAGACAAAAGAATTCTGACGAGGGGGCTGGACCACTCCTTCCACAAGGCGTGCTCACAGGCGAATGACATCACAGACAGGCGTGAAAAAAAATCTCGCATGCCTACGAGGGTTCAAGCTTGGCTGATGTAATCACACGTGATTCAAATCCATATGGTTTTTTAAAAAAATAATAAGGTCGGGTACTTTTCTAACAGACCTCATATAAACAATGTAAATTATAAATTGTAAGTTTTACTGCTGTCAACATTTAAATATGTGGTCAAGAAAGATGTCTTTATTTTATTTTTTATAAAACACATATTTATGTTTATTGAGCATAGCCAGTCTGCTCTGTGTCAGCCTGATCCTGTCAGATCTCAGAAGCTAAGCAGTGCAGCATCTGGTTAGTAATTGGATGGGAGACCTCTTTGGAACACCAGCGGCTGTGTGTGTTTCTCCGGGTAAAACTGGAGTTGCGTCAGGAAGGGCATCCAGCGTAAAACCTGTGCCAAATACCTATGCGGATCTGGCTGTATCCACTGTGGCGACCCTAAGCAATAACGGGAGCAGCCGAAAGGACAACAACAAAAAAAATTGCAGCAACTGAAAGCTGCAGTCCTCATGCAAACAGTTCAGACTGTTACAAATATTAAAACCATTCACACACGGAGTAAATATAAAGTCTTTGTCTTATCTGTTAGTTTCAGTTGGATTCATCATCACAGCCTGATGAAAACGCAACCACATAAAGTGTCCTGATTTTGGAAAACGACTGAAAATAGTTTAGTTTCTTTTCACAGCTGAAGAAACAGTGTTTTAAAAGATGTCCCTCTGTGTTTTGTGCATCTCTCAGCCTGAACTAGAGGAGGCCGGTGCTTTGTCCCACAACAAGAAAATTTACTTATTTTAAAAATTGAAAGAGTCACAGTGCCTCATTCATTCACGTCATCGTTTATCACAGACATCAGTCGACTCTTCAGCATTCTTCACGCGATGACAGTAAATACCACAATCCACCAAGACAAAAATTAAATTAAATTTTAAAAAAAATGTTAAGTTACTGTTCGGCCTCCGTGTGGAGGAGAGAGGCTGCAACAGCGTGCGCATGCTTGATGACGTGCTTGTCAATATTTACGTGTTCTGTCTGCCAAACAAAAGTGTTCTGCTGGTGGTGGAAACACAAGTGAAGCCAAACTTAACCATTCCGACTCACCATACCATGCAGTACCGACCCTAACCACTTGGTAGAAATGGGCTGTCAGCATATGCTGGCTAAATCATCATTGTGTGACAGCCGCACAATGCATTCGATGCATCCTGTGTATTTGGCGCATTTTTCATACATCATACACTGGCTAATTCCTCAAGGTGTGACAGGACCCTGAGTCTTGAAAGTTTTTGGCAGCAAACCCAGCAGTCAGTGGGAAAGATTTTAAAAAGTTTCAAGGGGAATTGTTTTTACTGAGTCAGCAATTTCTAGGCAGTTTTGCAGATCCATAAACCAATAAATCCAATAACTATGGCCCTATATTACAGGTTATGAGTTTGGTCAAGTTTCACTGGAGTGTGTGGTAAAGGCATGCAAACGGCATTCATGGAGAAGAAGGTGGACAGGCAGCTGCAAAAACACAAACCTTAAACAGTCAGGTCATAATTTTTGTAATTTGCCTCTATATAACCACAGTGGAGCTGAAATTAAACTATGTGCCTGTAGACCTTTAGCTTTAATTGAAGGGGTTTAACAAACTATTCACATTAGCGTTTAGGAATCACAGCCTTTAAAAAAATAAATAAAATGCACAGTCCATCCAATTTTAGAGTCCATAAGTAATGCAAAACTAAATATAAACTTTTTTTGGGTGGGGGGGGGGGGGGGGGGTTTGTTTGTTTATTGTTTTTAAATACAAATCATCGCTGTTACAGCCAATTTTCTACAAACACTTCCCAATCGTGGTCCTCGGGACCTCAAGTATGGCACATTTTCCATTTGTGCCAGATCAGCACAGTCAGGTGCGTTCAGCCAATTAACAGTTAGCTAAACAATGGAACACACCGGATTTAGCTCATTACGTACCGTGAGTGCAGAAAGAAATGGAAAATGCTCAGTGCTGTGAATCCTGAGGACCAGGAAACATGACTTTATGTAAATCAGGGTCCCAAGTTACAGAATATACAGTATGGTAATGTGTGGTACATCGGTCCAGAGTTGTCAGCTCTCAAAAACTGTGAGTGTGCAAAGAGAAAACCATGAGGGAAGTCACCAAGACACCCAGACATCACTGAAGGACTTACAGGCTTCTAAAGCTATGACTGAAGAAACGGTGCAACTTTTGTCTGTTGCACTGCCAGTCACAGCTTTACGGTGGAGTCACACAGAGATGGATTTTCAAAGCAAACTGATCAAATCTAGGCTTGGATTTCACCATGCGTTTTATGGTAAACTACAACGGAAATTGTACATCTTTTTCAGAAAATCTTTCTCTGTTCCACACCTCCATGCAGCCATAAAACTGGGATGACTTTCCTCACTGTCATGGAACAACTTTCTGCTGACAGACAAATGAAAGTCAAGAAACCCTGATACACCTTTCAGCTTCACATTTACACTTCATACATTTCATGCTTCAGTTAGACTTTATTCAGACAATACAAGTCAAGTGACTGAATTCGTGGAGGCAGCAGGTACACTCAGTGACCTTTTGTCAGGCTTTGCCTTTGACCTTTCACATATGACCCTATACCTAAAACCCAAAGCTTGCTGGCCCCACCCACCTCTATGGATTTTTCTGATAAGACAATCACTCACCATGCAAGATTGTGAAGATGTACGGGTCATACCCCAGGTTCCAGAACCTGTTGACAAAACAGTGTCGACTTTGTGCAGCTGCATATCTAAGCTGTTCTGCAAAAACAGAGTTTAAAGATTGAGACTGAACAGAGTCTGGCTGCAGTGGGCCAAGAAGAGCAATTATGCAGAGTCAAAAGCATCAGCGTGGCAAGAGACAGGATATCAGGATTAGTTAATTCATTGATCACCAACCCATTGGGCAAGTCTATAAAATGCCACTGTGTAATATTATGTAGTCTTCAATTATTTTAAATCACATCAACAATTTGGAAAATGAGGAAATTAGCATAAACTATGCCCAATAAAATTAGTGTGTATAGGAAATAGAAATTATATGCAAAACCTTCAAATTTGACCCACCTGCTGTCTTCCTGCCCTAATTCCATATGCTGTATTTCAGAAATCCCTTGTTTCTAAATGGATATTTAACAGCAAGTATCTGCAAAACTCTGACCTCTGCATATCACTCACTCACACACACTCACTCACACACACACACACACACGTACGTAAAATTATTTTATTTTGCTCCTTTGTTAAATAAATAACAGATGTTGCCACAGGAGTAAATGTAAGAAAACTGCAACTTTCTTCTTGCCTTATTTGGACTTGCCCTTTTAAACATCTGAGGTAACAAGATAATAATTTACAAGACAAGCAGGTTATGTGAACTAATGTTTCAACAAGCTAGAACGTCTGATGGATCAATGAAAGAAGCAAATGTTAACCTGATGTTCGTTTCAACTCTATGGATAGTTTTCCCACTAATGCGTCATGTCGGCGCAATCTGTTTAAACTTGTGCTCATATTTACATACCCTGGAAGAATATGTAAAATATTGGTCAGTTTTTGGAAACTATAACTGATCATGCAGAAAACCTCTTATTTAGGAATAGGTGAAGCCACTTATGATCACATAACTGCATATTCATTCATTCATTTTCTGCTGCGTATCAGAGTCTGCGTCCTCGTGACAGCAGACAAACTAAGCAGCTCGGCTCACGCTTCCTTACTGTTTTTAGCCAGGCCTTCTAACTCCTCCTGAGGAATCCCAAGGTGAAATAACCGAAAAAACAGTGGCGCTCAGAGGGCGCGTAAGACGTGCCCTCCTTCTTGGGAAATATGACTCATGATTATATAAGTATTTTCACTGACGGTTTAACACTCTGTTAGTGATGATGAAGCAGAAAACCAGGCTCCAGTTACTGTTTATCCAGTGCTGTGTCCACAAATGAAATAATGCCTGAAGGAAAAGATTGTCAAGGGCACTTTATAAAAAAAATATATATATATTATATTACACTCAACAAAAATATAAACGCAACACTTTTGGTTTTGCTCCCATTTTGTATGAGATGAACTCAAAGATCTAAAACTTTTTCCACATACACAATATCACCATTTCCCTCAAATATTGTTCACAAACCAGTCTAAATCTGTGATAGTGAGCACTTCTCCTTTGCTGAGATAATCCATCCCACCTCACAGGTGTGCCATACCAAGATGCTGATTAGACACCATGATTAGTGCACAGGTGTGCCTTAGACTGCCCACAATAAAAGGCCACTCTGAAAGGTGCAGTTTTGTTTTATTGGGGGGGATACCAGTCAGTATCTGGTGTGACCACCATTTGCCTCATGCAGTGCAACACATCTCCTTCGCATAGAGTTGAAGAGAACACCTCTCCAACGTGCCAAACGCCAACGAAGGTGAGCATTTGCCCACTCAAGTCAGTTACAACAACGAACTGGAGTCAGGTCGAGACCCCGATGAGGACGACGAGCATGCAGATGAGCTTCCCTGAGACGGTTTCTGACAGTTTGTGCAGAAATTCTTTGGTTATGCAAACCGATTGTTTCAGCAGCTGTATGAGTGGCTGGTCTCAGACGATCTTGGAGGTGAACATGCTGGATGTGGAGGTCCTGGGCTGGTGTGGTTACATGTGGTCTGCGGTTATGAGGCTGGTTGGATGTACTGCCAAATTCTCTGAAACACCTTTGGAGACGGCTTATGGTAGAGACATGAACATTCAATACACGAGCAACAGCTCTGGTTATCATTCCTGCTGTCAGCATGCCAATTGCACGCTCCCTCAAATCTTGCGACATCTGTGGCATTGTGCTGTGTGATAAAACTGCACATTTCAGAGTGGCCTTTTATTGTGGGCAGTCTAAGGCACACCTGTGCACTAATCATGGTGTCTAATCAGCATCTTGGTATGGCACACCTGTGAGGTGGGATGGATTATCTCAGCAAAGGAGAAGCGCTCACTATCACAGATTTAGACTGGTTTGTGAACAATATTTGAGGGAAATGGTGATATTGTGTATGTGGAAAAAGTTTTAGATCTTTGAGTTCATCTAAAACAAAATGGGAGCAAAACCAAAAGTGTTGCGTTTATATTTTTGTTGAGTATATTATAGAGCAATTTGTGACATTCATGAGACTCAAGTAAATGATGATTAAAGGTGATATCACTGCAATACTCTGGCATGTCGAACACAGCAAGCACATTTTAATTGAAAAGTGCATGCTTTAACTTGCATGCGGTGCACACTGGCCTGTTCAGACTGTAATTAAAGTGCACCCCAGCCAGCCTCTCCTACGGAGTAAGTAAAGCGCAATGCTTGTTAACTGACCTGAGTACCATGTGAACTGCGAAAATAAGGGCTCCAGTGAGTGGGTAGTGATCTATACAAGGCTGACCAGGGGTCAAAATACATTTTTTTAACCTACTTGCACTGGTGCTAGTAACAAAAAAATTACTTGCACCAAAAAAAAAAAAAAAAAAAAAAATGTTACTTGCACAACCAAAAGTCTTATATCAACCTTAAAACTCCTCCTCTGATGTGGCAGACTCTTCCTCTCTGGGGAGAATTTGAGGGGAGGGCTGCAGCTGCAGCAACGGCTGCAGCAGTGGCAGACAGTTTTTTTCCCATGTGCACGCGAATAAAATGTGTATGCGTTTTCCTTTTGTTCAAAATGATATGACCTAAGTTGTCATCCTCACAATGGGGAGACGCTTCGCCCTCAGCATCCTTTTTAATGTACTTAAACTCCAGATGATGCCATGCTGGGTAGCCAGAGTTCTCTATATGCCCTTGTGCGCCCAAACCATGATGATATACCCTGACCACATCCATTTCTAAAAAAAACGTGCGCACAATATAATAAAACATGCGCACACTGTCTCCACATGCAAAACCAGGGCTCGAAATAGTATGTGCATGTGTTAGTTTGTGCACGTATTATTCGAGCGGTGCACGTAATTTTATACTGCACTTGCACTGGTGCAAGTAACTTTATCAAAACGTTATCAACTATAAGCACCAGTAGAATGAAGCAATAAAGGAATAAATAAGGAAAAAACAATTTCCAGTGTGTTGTCTTCGTCTTCCCTGCGTTTTATGACTCTCACACATGGAGCGAGTTGCTGTGACGATTACTTTGCGTGCGCACATGAAAAAAAAAAAAAAGATGTCTGGCTGCAGGCAGTTAGGCCCTTGCTCTCCACTCAAACTCTCTCATCACTGTGTTAAAAAAGGACACAAGTCCTGCTCACAGACTGATTACCAGAGACAGGACATGTCCACATGAAGTATAACTCCAGACATCCCCACATTTACTCAGGGATGGTTTGTTTGCACACACGTGCTCATCTTGCAGTCACAGGAGGAAAGATAAACTATAACAGAACTCAGAGCGCAGACCTGCAGCTCAGCACAAGAACAAATATGAACTACAAGAGAAATCAGAGTGAACAGTCTGGCTGCACAGCAGAGAGCACAGCAACTCACTCCGTGTGTGAAAGTCATAAAACGCAGGGAAGACAAAGACAACACACAGAAAGTTGTTTTTTTTTTCCTTATTTATTCCTTTATTGGCTCATTCTACTGGTGCTTATAGTTGATAAAACTTGGATAAAGTTACTTGCACCAGTGCTAGTACAGTATAAAATGACATGCACCACTCGAATAATACATGCTGACAGGGTTTTCTATATATTAGCAATATTATTATCAAATATTAATGTCTTTACTTTGATGTACTGCCTTTGATCTTGTTTTTGATTGTTCTCTATTTTCCTATATATACATATATGCATGTGTGAGAGTTCATGCACCATTATTCTTCTAAATAATCACTCATTGTCAAAGCAGAAATATCCACTAAACTGTTGAAGTAATCATTACAACTGCTCCCATGAGAAAAGTAACATTTGTCCTTTTGCTTAATGAATGCGCAGACTGTTTTGCTAGAACTATGTTTTTGTCAAGCACAGATTAATATTTCGGCCTTGAGCAAAGAATAACAGCCTGTAAACTAGTGCGAGGCTGGCGCTGTAATAAGAACAATTACTATCTGTCTGAGCAAGACCACAGGGCGCCTTCCAGGTGCGAAGTGATACAAATATGAATTGACTGAAGAAACGCAGCTGTGCTTTGTATATTGTTTTGTAATATGTCTGTGTGCAAATGAATTCAGGAGCAGAGTTGGCGGGCCCTTCAGAGCTGACTGACGGACAGTGACGAGGGGTCGTGCTGGCTCTCCCTGATCAGGAAATAAAATTCAGTCTCCAGCGTGATCATTCTTTGTGTTAGTTAACTGAGTTGCTTTTTTTTTTTTTTTTTTTTTACAGATTACAACTCTGACATCTTGGTCCTTCGAAAGCCAGGTGCCAATAGACCGGTTGGTTGGCCCGTGATGGAGAACCCCATTGGAAGACCGTGGCCACAGCCGGGACTAGTTCCCGCAGACCCTTTTCCGGGGGGACGGGTCTCCTCCCTAACGGGTCCATGCTTACCGGGGTGAAGGCATACAGACTTCAGCGGTGGTGACAGAGTGTGATCACGGGTGAGACTGCTTTTCTTTATGTGCGTGTGGCCGGGACGGACGCGAGGAAAAACCCCGTAATGTCTTTTTTGGTTCGTCTCTTGGCTTAAACACTGTAAGGTGTGAAGCTAAGGCCTGGCTGTAAAGTGTTAAATTTTACTCTCTGGGAGAGAGAGAGAAAAATCAGGTGGCACAGCGGTTAAAGACCATCTGTTACGGAGCCGCATGCTCGCGCTGCTTTCCCGCTGTGGCTGTTGGCTCCAGATTGAGCCGGCAGCGGTTACAATTGGCAATTAAAAGAAGCAAGAGACAACTGAAAGACCACTTTCGGGTCCGCAACAGCGCGTAAACTGTACAGTGTATTAGGTCGGTGAAACCTTTAGTGGGCGAGCCGTAAAATTCTGATAGAAAATCCGGTTTGCGCAGAAGTGTGATTACAGCGGAAGCGCAGCGGTGTGAATGTGTTTGTGTGAATGTGTGTGTTTTTATGACTGAGGGCGTGCGCCACTGAATCGCGGGGGGCCTGTCACCAGTTTTAACCCACTGGCAGATACAAAGCCCTGTCTGTGAAGTAGGTTGTAAGCGTTCTATACACACCACACCTGTTTGTGAACCTACGACTCTGGGAAGAAGCCATAAGCAAGATCACCCACCTCTCAGAGGTCGAAGTGGTGACACTTTTCAGACTGATCGGTGACCAAACAGTGAAAAAAGAACAACAGCCTGTTCGTTTAGATCTCCCTATGAGATAACCCCACGAACAGCTAAAATGGGTAACTGCTGTTGTTCTCACAGTAAACATGACACACAACCACAGTCTAATGATTTCAGGTATATGGAGGTTAAATGCACTCAAGTGGAAAAGTGAAGCCTACAGGCGGCGTGAGGCTGAGAATAAAGTCAAAAACAAACTGAAGCAGGGACAAAACGATCTTAAGAGCATCTTTTATACACTCAACAAAAATATAAACGCAACACTTTTGGTTTTGCTCCCATTTTGTATGAGATGAACTCAAAGATCTAAAACTTTTTCCACATACACAATATCACCATTTCCCTCAAATATTGTTCACAAACCAGTCTAAATCTGTGATAGTGAGCACTTCTCCTTTGCTGAGATAATCCATCCCACCTCACAGGTGTGCCATATCAAGATGCTGATTAGACACCATGATTAGTGCACAGGTGTGCCTTAGACCGCCCACAATAAAAGGCCACTCTGAAAGGTGCAGTTTTATCACACAGCACAATGCCACAGATGTCGCAAGATTTGAAGGAGCGTGCAGTTGGCATGCTGACAGTAGGAATGTCAACCAGAGCTGTTGCTCGTGTATTGAATGTTCATTTCTCTACCATAAGCCGTCTCCAAAGGCGTTTCAGAGAAGTTGGCAGTACATCCAACCAGCCTCACAACCGCAGACCACGTGTAACCACACCAGCCCAGGACCTCCACATCCAGCATGTTCACCTCCAAGATCGTCTGAGACCAGCCACTCAGACAGCTGCTGAAACAATCGGTTGCATAACCAAAGAATTTCTGCACAAACTGTCAGAAACTGTCTCAGGGAAGCTCATCTGCATGCTCGTCGTCCTCATCGGGGTCTCAACCTGACTCCAGTTTGTCGTCGTAACCGACTTGAGTGGGCAAATGCTCACATTCGCTGGCGTTTGGAACGTTGGAGAGGTGTTCTCTTCATGGATGATGCGAAGGAGATGTGTTGCACTGCATGAGGCAAATGGTGGTCACACCAGATACTGACTGGTATCCCCCCCCCAATAAAACAAAACTGCACCTTTCAGAGTGGCCTTTTATTGTGGACAGTCTAAGGCACACCTGTGCACTAATCATGGTGTCTAATCAGCATCTTGGTATGGCACACCTGTGAGGTGGGATGGATTATCTCAGCAAAGGAGAAGTGCTCACTATCACAGATTTAGACTGGTTTGTGAACAAAATTTGAGGGAAATGGTGATATTGTGTATGTGGAAAAAGTTTTAGATCTTTGAGTTCATCTCATACAAAATGGGAGCAAAACCAAAAGTGTTGCGTTTATATTTTTGTTGAGTATAATAAAAATGAAAATCGATAACGAGACACCGGGAGGGAGACAGAGGCCCCCTCCACAGAATGCAGGCGCAGCCCTTTACCCAGCCACAGATAATGCTGAAGCTACAGCAAGTGCGCCTCCTCCACCTCCCTACACTCACCAGACCACAGATGATGACCAAAGATCCAGCATCACCTGAACACTTAAAAATGTGGCGAGAGACCGTTAACGTCTTGGGAAAATTACAGTTAAACTCCACAACAGTCATTTAATACCTTAAAAGAAAACACCAGTGATTTTACAAAAAGGCAAGAGAGATGTGGAGTGAAAAATACACCAGACCTTGCTTTTGCACCAAACACAGCAGTTTTTAAACCTGCCGGAGCAGTCATAATGATGTGTGAGGAAGAAGTGTATTTTGTAGGAAAGGACAAAGGTCAACGCCGCAGAGCAGCCACAGGCAAAGCCCGTGGGCGTGAGGGAAGAATTGACACTTTGCGCATGAATGTACACACTCGCAAAGATAAGTTCTTCATTTTCAACATGAATTTTGTTTATGTACATATAAGGTTATAAGGTTGCAGTTCTTTCTTTTCTAGAAGATTATACTTGTTATCAATTTTCCTTACTTTTATTCTGCTGTCGCTATATAGACAGATTGTGTGTAATTATTGTGAATTGTTTTAGATAAAACTGTCAAGGTCACAGTTGCTGGCACTTCAACATTTTAAAGTGTGGAGTTAAGATACTGAGAAATAAGTGCACATTAATCAATTTTGTACATGTATGAGTGTGAGTTGGTGTCCAGGGTAAAAGAGTATTTTGAGGGAGAATTCTGAAATAGATCTGTTGATGAAATAAAACTTTTCAGCTTGTTAAGATGATAACTCAAAGACAATAAATACTATCATCTTCCTACTTTCCATATTGAATGATCATGTAACTGGGATGAAGTGGTTAAAATATGGTTGATTTCTGTACACTGGATAAGGTGTAAAAGTTGGTTAGTTTCGACTACTGAACAGATTTTAAGCAAAGCTAATCAAGATTATATTTCAGTAGAGTGATTAATGATTGGATTTATTGTTGTGTGATATATTTTTGTGTGGTGTTGGTTTGAAATTTGTGTGGGTTGATTCTTTTCTGTCTGGGGAAAAAGAAGAAAATTCAGATTGACTGCTTCAATTGAACATTGCAGTATTTGGCCAATCTTGCCTCAGTAATCATGAATGAGCTACTGTGGAACTGACCACTTAGATCAGTGAGTTCCAGCGGGTATTCATGATCTTGCTGGAAACAGGCTCATCTAGGCAATAATGACTTTGGGTTATAAAACATTTCTATGAATCAGTTCCCCAGCATACATATTAAATACTGCTAAAAGATTGAAAAATTGTTGACTGACTGATCCACTAATTATTTTTGATGACATAACAGACAGAAGGGAGCAGTGGTTGTGGTAGATACTCTGAGGACTATTTAAAAAAAGTCTATCTATCCACTGTAATTAACAGTTCCGTTGGGTTCTCCGTGTCTACATGTGTGTATAATATGTTGTGTGTAATGTAACACAGGTCTTCTTTGGACCTGTGGACGTTTTTTAGGTTTTTATTTGAGAAGAGTTGGGTTATTTTGCTTGTTTGTTTGTAGCAGTTGTGGTATTCTGTTCCTGGTCTGGGGTGTTGGAGGAGGAGCGTGTATACACACAGCTGCTGAGGGAAGCTCTAAAAGTTCTCTCTCCTCCTCCTCTCCCTGCCGCTCCACACCACCCAACTTGAGAAATTGAGAAACACTGCAGGGATGTTTTGTTGTGCTTTAACACATGAAATACAGGGGTTTTACATGTAATTGCTTACATGTAATTGTTACTAGTGTTTTAAAAGTGTTTGTTACTGTTAAATTTAGAGAGATTGTTTATTTGATGTAATCAATTCCAGCTTTAATGTTGTTTTGCATTATGTTGCATTGACTTTACCAAATACATTCAGTGTTCTATTTTTTTAAGCGTGGTTTGTTTTGGGAACAAAGTGTAATTTATCACTCCAGCCGAAGAGCAGAGCAGAAGGTTGTACAGTGTGTGAACAGTAAGACTATGTTGATTATTGTAACATGTTTATAGAGCTCCTGTTGAAAGCGTTAATGTTGGTGAGGGTGAATTGACAGCAATGTAGAAGCAACACATAATAATAACTCAATATTCTGATCATCCCGTGTTCTGATTAAAATAATGTGAACTCTCATGAGATGCAACTAACCTCTGCTGCAAATCAAACAAGAAGCTGCAGACTTTCATAAAGCATTGATGACCAATGAAGTGCTTATTAATTATTATTTGATGTATGCAGATTAAGTTAGGCCTTAAAGGACAGATTGTTGAACAACTTTTCACATGATTGTTGTCCATCCTGACTAGGGATGGGTATCGAGAACCAGTTCTATTCGGGTATCATTAAGAAATAATTCGATCTACCAACATCAATAACCTTTTTACTTAACGATTCCCTTATCAGTCCTTCACAGTGGCCGTTGTTTTGGGGGGTGTTTGTCAGGAAAATTATAATTTCTCTACATTGATTACAGACCCTGCAGAGGGTCTGTAATCAATTTTTCCTGCAGCACGGCTTTGCTTTGAACCTTGAACCAATCGAAGCAGTGATTCACAGATCAAAGCAGTGCTTCAATCATTGCTTTGTTGATTAATTTTTTCTTTCGCTTTCCCCTGCTAAAACCCTAAAGAGCATATGGCTGTGAGTATTATTTACCTTTTTTATGTTAAACCGACCTGTTATGGTCCTTCTGAAACAGTTGATAGATGTATTTGAAATTTGAAACTGCTGGCTAAGGCTAAGCGTAAATTTGGTAAGATTGTAATTCACGTCGGCAGTAATGACACCCGGTTACGCCAATCGGAGGTCACTAAAATTAACATTAAATCGGTGCGTAACTTTGCAAAAACAATGTCGGATTCTGTAGTTTTCTCTGGGCCCCTCCCCAATTGGACCGGGAGTGACATGTTTTGCCGCATGTTCTCCTTGAATTGCTGGCTGTCTGAGTGGTGTCCAAAAAATGAGGTGGGCTTCATAGATAATTGGCAAAGCTTCTGGGGAAAACCTGGTCTTGTTAGGAGAGACAGCATCCATCCCACTTTGGATGGAGCAGCTCTCATTTCTAGAAATCTGGCCAATTTTCTTAAATCCTCCAAACCGTGACTATCCAGGGTTGGGACCAGGAAGCAGAGTTGTAGTCTTACACACCTCTCTGCAGCTTCTCTCCCCCTGCCATCCCCTCATTACCCCATCCCCGTAGAGACGGTGCCTGCTCCCAGACTACCAATAACCAGCAAAAATCTATTTAAGCATAAAAATTCAAAAAGAAAAAATAATATAGGACCTTCAACTGCACCACAGACTAAAACAGTTAAATGTGGTCTATTAAACATTAGGTCTCTCTCTTCTAAGTCCCTGTTGGTAAATGATATAATAATTGATCAACATATTGATTTATTCTGCCTTACAGAAACCTGGTTACAGCAGGATGAATATGTTAGTTTAAATGAGTCAACACCCCCGAGTCACACTAACTGTCAGAATGCTCGTAGCACGGGCCGGGGCGGAGGATTAGCAGCAATATTCCATTCCAGCTTATTAATTAATCAAAAACCCAGACAGAGCTTTAATTCATTTGAAAGCTTGACTCTTAGTCTTGTCCATCCAAATTGGAAGTCCCAAAAACCAGTTTTATTTGTTATTATCTATCGTCCACCTGGTCGTTACTGTGAGTTTCTCTGTGAATTTTCAGACCTTTTGTCTGACTTAGTGCTTAGCTCAGATAAGATAATTATAGTGGGCGATTTTAACATCCACACAGATGCTGAGAATGACAGCCTCAACACTGCATTTAATCTATTATTAGACTCTATTGGCTTTGCTCAAAAAGTAAATGAGTCCACCCACCACTTTAATCATACTCAACAAAAATATAAACGCAACACTTTTGGTTTTGCTCCCATTTTGTATGAGATGAACTCAAAGATCTAAAACTTTTTCCACATACACAATATCACCATTTCTCTCAAGTATTGTTCACAAACCAGTCTAAATCTGTGATAGTGAGCACTTCTCCTTTGCTGAGATAATCCATCCCACCTCACAGGTGTGCCATACCAAGATGCTGATTAGACACCATGATTAGTGCACAGGTGTGCCTTAGACTGTCCACAATAAAAGGCCACTCTGAAAGGTGCAGTTTTATCACACAGCACAATGCCACAGATGTTGCAAGATTTGAGGGAGCGTGCAATTGGCATGCTGACAGCAGGAATGTCAACCAGAGCTGTTGCTTGTGTATTGAATGTTCATTTCTCTACCATAAGCCGTCTCCAAAGGCATTTCAGAGAATTTGGCAGTACATCCAACCAGCCTCACAACCGCAGACCACGTGTAACCATACCAGCCCAGGACCTCCACATCCAGCATGTTCACCTCCAAGATCGTCTGAGACCAGCCACTCGGACAGCTGCTGGAACAATCGGTTTGCATAACCAAAGAATTTCTGCACAAACTGTCAGAAACTGTCTCAGGGAAGCTCATCTGCATGCTCGTCGTCCACATCGGGGTCTCGACCTGACTCCAGTTCGTCGTCGTAACCGATTTGAGTGGGCAAATGCTCAAATTCGCTGCCATTTGGCACGTTGGAGAGGTGTTCTCTTCACGGATGATGCGAAGGAGATGTGTTGCACTGCATGAGGCAAATGGTGGTCACACCAGATACTGACTGGTATCCCCCCCCCAATAAAACAAAACTGCACCTTTCAGAGTGGCCTTTTATTGTGGACAGTCTAAGGCACACCTGTGCACTAATCATGGTGTCTAATCAGCATCTTGGTATGGCACACCTGTGAGGTGGGATGGATTATCTCAGCAAAGGAGAAGTGCTCACTATCACAGATTTAGACTGGTTTGTGAACAATATTTGAGGGAAATGGTGATATTGTGTATGTGGAAAAAGTTTTAGATCTTTGAGTTAATCTCATACAAAATGGGAGCAAAATCAAAAGTGTTGCGTTTATATTTTTGTTGAGTATATCTTAGATCTTGTTCTGACTTATGGTATGGAAATAGAAGACTTAACAGTATTCCCTGAAAACTCCCTTCTGTCTGATCATTTCTTAATAACATTTACATTTACTCTGATGGACTACCCAGCAGTGGGGAATAAGTTTCATTACACTAGAAGTCTTTCAGAAAGCGCTGTAACTAGGTTTAAGGATATGATTCCTTCTTTATGTTCTCTAATGCCATATACCAACACAGTGCAGAGTAGCTACCTAAACTCTGTAAGTGAGATAGAGTATCTCGTCAATAGTTTTACATCCTCATTGAAGACAACTTTGGATGCTGTAGCTCCTCTAAAAAAGAGAGCTTTAAATCAGAAGTGCCTGACTCCGTGGTATAACTCACAAACTCGTAGCTTAAAGCAGATAACCCGTAAGTTGGAGAGGAAATGGCGTCTCACTAATTTAGAAGATCTTCACTTAGCCTGGAAAAAGAGTCTGTTGCTCTATAAAAAAAAGCCCTGCGTAAAGCTAGGACATCTTTCTACTCATCACTAATTGAAGAAAATAAGAACCCCAGGTTTCTTTTCAGCACTGTAGCCAGGCTGACAAAGAGTCAGAGCTCTATTGAGCTGAGTATTCCATTAACTTTAACTAGTAATGACTTCATGACTTTCTTTGCTAACAAAATTTTAACTATTAGAGAAAAAATTACTCATAACCATCCCAAAGACGTATCGTTATCTTTGGCTGCTTTCAGTGATGCCGGTATTTGGTTAGACTCTTTCTCTCCGATTGTTCTGAGTTATTTTCATTAGTTACTTCATCCAAACCATCAACATGTTTATTAGACCCCATTCCTACCAGGCTGCTCAAGGAAGCCCTACCATTATTTAATGCTTCGATCTTAAATATGATCAGTCTATCTTTGTTAGTTGGCTATGTACCACAGGCTTTTAAGGTGGCAGAAATTAAACCATTACTTAAAAGCCATCACTTGACCCAGCTATCTTAGCTAATTATAGGCCAATCTCCAACCTTCCTTTTCTCTCAAAAATTCTTGAAAGGGTAGTGCTTTTGATACTGTTGACCATAAAATTTTATTACAGAGATTAGAGCATGCCATAGGTATTAAAGGCACTGCGCTGCGGTGGTTTGAATCATATTTGTCTAATAAATTACAATTTGTTCATGTAAATGGGGAATCTTCTTCACAGACTAAAGTTAATTATGGAGTTCCACAAGGTTCTGTGCTAGGACCAATTTTATTCACTTTATACATGCTTCCCTTAGGCAGTATTATTAGACGGTATTGCTTAAATTTTCATTGTTACGCAGATGATACCCAGCTTTATCTATCCATGAAGCCAGAGGACACACACCAATTAGCTAAACTGCAGGATTGTCTTACAGACATAAATACATGGATGACCTCTAATTTCCTGCTTTTAAACTCAGATAAAACTGAAGTTATTGTACTTGGCCCCACAAATCTTAGAAACATGGTGTCTAACCAGATCCTTACTCTGGATGGCATTACCCTGACCTCTAGTAATACTGTGAGAAATCTTGGAGTCATTTTTGATCAGGATATGTCATTCAAAGCGCATATTAAACAAATATGTAGGACTGCTTTTTTGCATTTACGCAATATCTCTAAAATCAGAAAGGTCTTGTCTCAGAGTGATGCTGAAAAACTAATTCATGCATTTATTTCCTCTAGGCTGGACTATTGTAATTCATTATTATCAGGTTGTCCTAAAAGTTCCCTAAAAAGTTAATTCAAATTCAGTTAATTCAAAATGCTGCAGCTAGAGTACTGACAGGGACTAGAAGGAGAGAGCATATCTCACCCATATTGGCCTCTCTTCATTGGCTTCCTGTTAATTCTAGAATAGAATTTAAAATTCTTCTTCTTACTTATAAGGTTTTGAATAATCAGGTCCCATCTTATCTTAGGGACCTCGTAGTACCATATCACCCCAATAGAGCGCTTCGCTCTCAGACTGCAGGCTTACTTGTAGTTCCTAGGGTTTGTAAGAGTAGAATGGGAGGCAGAGCCTTCAGCTTTCAGGCTCCTCTCCTGTGGAACCAGCTCCCAATTCAGATCAGGGAGACAGACACCCTCTCTACTTTTAAGATTAGGCTTAAAACTTTCCTTTTTGCTAAAGCTTATAGTTAGGGCTGGATCAGGTGACCCTGAACCATCCCTTAGTTATGCTGCTATAGACGTAGACTGCTGGGGGGTTCCCATGATGCACTGTTTCTCTCTCTTTTTGCTCTGTATGCACCACTCTGCATTTAATCATTAGTGATCGATCTCTGCTCCCCTCCACAGCATGTCTTTTTCCTGGTTCTCTCCCTCAGCCCCAACCAGTCCCAGAAGAAGACTGCCCCTCCCTGAGTCTGGTTCTGCTGGAGGTTTCTTCCTGTTAAAAGGGAGTTTTTCCTTCCCACTGTAGCCAAGTGCTTGCTCACAGGGGGTCATTTTGACCGTTGGGGTTTTACATAATTATTGTATGGCCTTGCCTTACAATATAAAGCGTCTTGGGGCAACTGTTTGTTGTGATTTGGCGCTATATAAAAAATTGATTGATTGATTGATATTGTATAACTTAAAAACGGGACCAATGCTAACACATTAGCATGTCTATGGCACGTTCAATGTTAAAACTAGCATTAAGCTGTTGCAGCTGTCAAGCATTTGTTGTCGTAAAAGAGTCAAATGTATTACAAATTGTAATAGTTTTTAAATTGATTTTTGTTTATATATTAATAATAGCAAGCACAATAATAATAGTAATAATAACTAATCTAATTATTATATACAATTTTAGAGAGAGACCAAAAGAACCTGAATAAAAACAACAGAAAATATAAAACCAACTAACAATGAACATACATAAATAAATAAATACATACAGAAATAAATGTTTCCTGTGAACAACTAGTGACTCTTACATCTCCATTTCATTCCTGTTTTATTTAATTTTAATGACAGTTTGTTTCAGTCAAACCATATTTTCAATGTGTTAATTTATTCAGTGATTTCCTCCAGAACTATCTGCCAAACTAGATAACTGCTGCATCCTAGTAAGAGCAGAATACTACTGGAATAAATTTGAATAAGGAAAGTAGGGTTTTTTCCTCACTAAATGGATGCTGCACTCACTGCAGTTTATTGTCTGGAATAGTCCCAGATTGCATTTCAGAGCTTCTAGAATTCAAACATTTTCGTGCAGCTAGGGTTGGGGGTTAATTTGGGGTTTCATTTTTTTTTTGTTCACCACTTTCTTCCCTGAATATGTGAAATCGTGAGTCACTTTTGTGCCCACTCAACAAACTTCCCCAGCCTTCTGGACATGATGAAGGGACTTGGGCTGTCGTACTTGGCTTTTCCCCTTTGGGTACCCCTAGCATGGCCAATTTTTAGCTTGAATTTTCAAAAGCTTCCCCCCTTCTGCACCATCCCCCCCTTGGTCGCTTTGCTCCCTTGACATTACCACTACGCTTAAATTTTATCCTAGTTAGAACCCGGTCAAGTCATTGTGTTCATCAAGAATTTCCAATTTTGACCTTGGTGACCTTCAAAAATAGGTTGAGGCAACCCATATATAGGAACTCATCCGAGGTTCTCATAAGAGGCACCTATACACCAGGTTTAGTTAGCCTGCTGTCATTTATTCTCAAGTTATCCTGTTCATGACTGGGTGACGAAAGAACAGAAAACCAGCTGCTATGTGCCCATCTCCCCAGAGGAGGGCAAAATCACCCAAATGACACCTAGACTGATGCCAAAATCTAGAATTGTGACACCTTCAGGCATTGTTGAGACAAAGTTGGCAACCAGTCTTATTTTGTCAATTTGGGTGTACTGAATTCTAATCTGTCACATGACAAACTATCTGACCTCTGTGAACTTTATGACCCTAAGCACCCCATCAGAACCCAGTTTCTCAGCCTGATAAAGGCATTTTTTATTGATTACATGTTTTTATTCGTTTAATTAAGCCAGGTTATAACTGAGTCATCAAATAAGTGCACACGTTCTGCTTGGTTTTATAAGCGCGGTGTAGACACACCGAACAGATTCCTACTTCACTACAAAGCCGCTGTAACATCCCTAGAAAACAAACAGAAAAAGACTTGAGCGTGCGCATAAACCGCGTAAGAGCTAATCATGTAGCACCAAAAGCTACAGTTTTTCAACACGACACAGAGAGTAAAATACAGCCGTCTAAGAGAAAGAGGGTCCACGCTGATCATCTGAAATAGACTTACTGCGCATTTAAAACGAAGCAGTGCGTTTGTGTATTTTTAAAAACTGCACGGTTTGGTCCTCTGGCTGCTCTCCGCTCTACGTGCGCTTTAAGTCAGTCAAGTTTATTCAACAACCACCTTTATTTGGATTTGATCAGAGTTTTCATAGACAGGGTGCAGAACGGATTTATCAGTGTGGATTCTGTGGAAAAGCTGCACTCCAGAGCTCAGTTTTTCACAGGCTGTGCTGACATTCACATGGAGCCTGACTGACTGAGGATTGCACCGACCGCCTGTCCTTAATGTCCGGTGCCAGGGGAGTGCTGAGCTCCTGACACAGAGAAAGATCCAAACCTTGTAAAAACGTGAAAAAATGAATAATTATCCAGGAAAACAGAAAGGGATACACTAAATTTGACAATCTGCTTGATTGCGCAGCGACACTGTGCCATTGCTTTGGGAGAGCCCTGGACTACTGATGTTGTTTAAAAAACACAAAAGTTGTTCTTATCCAATTAACTGATTAAAAAATTGCTAGAATACTCGATTTCAAAAATACGAGTTCTGTTAAAAAAGTATCCGACCTTTTTATTTTTTGCAAAAACCATATGGATTTGAATCACGTGTGATCAGCCAAGCTTGAACCTTCGTGCGTATGCTTGAGTTTTTTCACACCTGTCGGGTGCATCATTCGCCTCTGAGCAGGCTTTGAGTGAGCACTGGTCCTCCCCCCTCGTCAGATTTTCATTGTGAGGAAAATGTCTGAACGGCTGGAGCAGCGCTGCATCAAATTTTTCCAGAAACTGTAAGAGACAGCCAGGTGGACACCATTCGGAAAATTCAGATGGCTTTCAGGGACGATTTTATGGGCATCACACAGATTAAAGAGTGTTACAGCGGGCTTAAAGACGACGCACAATGGCGGAGGGTGCGCCGCGCTCCGAGCGGCGATCGACAGGCTGAAGCGACCAGATCATTTCCAAACTGAATGCTGTGTTGATCCGGGACGTCGTCTGACTACCAGAGAAATGGCAGAAAAGGTGGACATCAGCACTTTTCCGGCATATTCCACTGTTAAAGAAGATTTTGTCATGAAAACAGGAGTGGAGGAATTCGCCATGGAGCCGCTAATGGCGCGGAACGAAAGCACCTCCGTGTTGGTCTCACAGGACATGTGACATGCCCAGATCTTCGACAACTTCTCAGATACTCACTCGACTGAAAAGCCACCCAAAGCCTTCCGAATCTGAATCTTCTGAAGAGTGGAAGAGCTGGGTATGTCCCATGAGACTTCCAACACGGAGGTGCTTTTTGTTCTGCGCCATTACGCGGCTCCGTCCTGACGCGTGCATTCCGCCGCACGTCTTTCATTACAAAATCTCCTGTAACAGTGTAATGCGGGGAATTTTTTAAAAATGTGCCAGGGAAACAATTTTTCCTCTCCTTCCATTACTTTAACAGAAGATTTGAAAACTTAAAATACTTGAAAATCGTTAAATGTCCCTTGACTGTTGAAATATAAAATAATAAAGAATAAAACA
The DNA here is from genome assembly GCF_902500255.1 of Thalassophryne amazonica. Taxonomy (NCBI): domain Eukaryota; kingdom Metazoa; phylum Chordata; class Actinopteri; order Batrachoidiformes; family Batrachoididae; genus Thalassophryne; species Thalassophryne amazonica. The sequence continues at coordinate 133,660,369 of NC_047103.1, read as the reverse complement.
GTTTATAATAAAGAACAAAAATAATTATTTCAAATGACATTGCTTTATTAAAGTGCTGAGTTGCCATAAAACAACACTGAAACATATAAATGTTACAAAATATATGGTGAAAAAAGGTATTTTTGTTGCTGCAAATGAGAAATTAGCATAACCAGTTAACCATAAAACCTAAATCAAAAACTGTAACCTGACTCATTATATGTGCAACATTCTCTGTATAACTTGTAAACTATGTGGTCATTTCACAATGACACGTGTCTCTTTCTCTAAAATTGTATTGTAAACATTATTAGTTATTATTACTATTATTATGTTGCTATTATTATTAATATATAAATAAAAATAAATTAAATTATAATTTGTAATACATTTGACTCTTATATGACAACAAACACTGAGCCATTAATTATTATACAGAAAACAAATGCACAAACATGCTGAAATGCCAGCAGCTTAATGCTAACTTTAACACTGAAAATGCCATAGACATGTTAACGGATTAGCATCGGCGTTTGCATAAAATACATCTATCAACTCTTTCAGAAGACCATAACAGGTCAGTTTAACATAAAAAAGGTAAATATTCCTCACAGACATATGTTCTTTAGGGTTTTAGTGGAGAAAATTTAAGATAAAGCAAAATAAAACAAATGAAACCAACGAAGCAGCAACTCGAAGCACTCGGTTAAAGATTCAAAGCAAAGCTCAGTTGATTTTATGGAAGAAACAAAACATTTGCGGTAAAACAGTTATTTAGCAACTAATCGATGACTAAATTAGTTAACTATTTTAATAATCAATTAACTCGATTAGTTGTTTCAGCTCTACTCCGGATGCTCAATACTTGGCCCAGCTTCAGCAACAAAGTGCTTGGAATAGATGTATTTGTTCTTCTTGACATGTTTGTGGGAGAAATTTGGTCAACCACAAGCACAACTCGAGTCCACCGCTTGGACTTCTCAGTGGTTTCAAAGACTGGATAAAGTTTACTCCTTCCATGTAATCCTTTGCAGGTATCTTGAATCGCTCTGCATCAGACACAGGCCATAACTATGGTGCTTTGTTGCCACTGTTTTTAGTTTGAAGGGGTATTCTGCGGAAAATAAAGCGTTTGGAAAATTCCATGAAAAAATTGCAGTGTATTCTTGCTTCCACCCTGCCCCTTTAAATCGCTGGTTGGAACACTGTATAGCTCAGCAGAACAGGAAAAAAGTGTTCCTAAGGATCCGCAAAAGAGATCCAGTACCACTGTTGTCTTAGGTCACTGGTTTGCATCCATGTCTCACAGCCAAACAAGAAGACAAGAAGCACCAGAACCAAGAAAACTTGGACCTTCATTCTACTGCAAAGATGCCTGAATCACCAAACATCTCGGAACACCAGCCTTGTGAGATTCTGAGGACTCAGAGACATGAACGTCCAAAAAATAACTGTTCAACTGATTAAGACATTTTAAATTGATTTTAAACCAGTAATTACCAGGTTTAACCCCATAACAACGAGACACTGGTTTAAATTACATCTTGACATGACAAACTGCTTTCATTAACTAGTTCTTGCAACCCAACTGCATTTTTACCTGGTCAGAGCAAGTTATGTGAAGACAGAGTTCTGTGTTTGCGTGTGCATGTCTACCTTGTCTTTCTTGTCCTGGCGGGCGTACGGGAAGCAGGGGATTACTGCAGTGACCCGGGATGAGGAGGCAATCTTGCAGGCATTGATCATGATTAGTAACTCCATTAGGTTGTCATTAATTTCACCACAGCCACTTTGTATGATGTAAACATCCTCTCCGCGCACACTTTCCCCAATTTCCACACTGTTCAAACAAGGAAGAAGGCAAAAAAAAAAAAAAAAACGCAGACCTGTTAACCACAACGTTAGACCCAACACAGAAATTTTCAGGTGGATGTGAACTTTGAAAAGCTCTGTTTGATATAAACTGCAGTCAGGGCTGTTTCAAGGCATTTGGGGGCCTCAAGCAAAATAGACTTGGAGGGCCCCCTACGCCTCACCACCCCGCCCTGTCTGCCCAAAGCCTAGACACAATGTTTAAGGTCAAACTTTATATCAATAAAATATTTCTTTGGCATTGCAAGTGAACATTTTCAAAAGCCACACCACCATCCCATAATAACCAACACACAGAGTGCAAATTGTATTGTAACTACAAAATCCGAAATACTTCCAAAAATGTGCATAGGAATGAAATCAAACATACTTGTGTTATGCTCAAAGGAGTCCAGCAGAGGGCGACGATGTGAGACAAAGAAAGTTGAGTGTGGTTCAGTTGATTACTTTTTGGGATACTCAATTCACGAGTAGAGATTATTCATTTATGAAGATACAACATTGTTAATATAACACAGCCAGGCAGGTAGCTAACATAAACATTATATTTTGCTGACACGTAGGCCTAATTTATCCTATGTAAATTATCACTCACTAATGTCCTGTTTTTTTTGTTTTTTTTTTCTTACTCTTCCTTTCTCTTCTGGCTTCCTAACAGATAACGCTGCTTGATGATGTGCTCACCTCGCCCGTCGGTTGAGCTACGTCATGTGGCTGGCTACTGTGGGAGGGGCCCCCTTGAGGAGGGATTCTGATAACATTGTCACTGCACTTTCCTGCATTGACTGTCACAGAATCTAAAGCGGTGCACACAGTTTGTCATTGCATAAAATTCATAACTAATCACTGTATGGGGCCCCAGGCCAGGTCGGGCCCGAGGCAACTGATTGGTTCGCTTGCCTTGTTGCAACATGCCAACATACAGTGTCAAAGCCTTCAGATTCAGAGTTGCATTAATCAATGGCACTGTGCTACAATGCACCAAGGGAGTTTAGGGTTTTGTGGTTCATTTTAGTTTAATAGTGTTGTTCGTGTTACTGATTTTTGTTTTTGAAGTTCAGTTGGTTTAGTCCAGTGGTGTCCAAACTATTCCAGAAAGGGCTGAGAGGGCACAGATGAACTCATCCCATCTGTGATGTTAATCAGTGAAATCACCTGCTGAAGTCAGTGGCTGCAAGGAAAACCTGCACCCTCTCTGCCCTTTCTGGAATAGTTTTGACACCACTGGTTTAGTCAGTTCAGATGTGTTATGCTGCTCTTACCATGAGTGCATTAGGTGTCATGTTGGTACCATGAGTGAAATGTATTGTGGTTTTATGTCTTCCATCACCATATGTTTTTTCTCGAATTAAAAGCACCTGCTCACAGCAGCTGCCTGTGCATGCATGCAACTTCAGTCACCGACAAACTGAACAGCTTATGTTTGCCATTTGGTATGTTTATTTGTTTTGGATCAAGAATGAATGTTGAGGAAACAGAACAATGATAAGACAAATATTTTTGGAGAAGTTATGGATATTAACTATCAACACTGAACAATGGATGTTGCTAACTACTTTCTGGACTCAGACACCATTCCAGCAGGGTTCGGTAAGTTATCTTTATATTAAGTGTGAGTGTGGTGAGTGATTTTATTTAGTAAGTTCAATGCAAGTACATAATATAATTGTAAATACGTTAAAAATACATGAATGGCACAAGAAAGGGAACACTTATTTCAATTACAGTCCATTTAAAAATTAAATGACAAAATAGAGGTAAAAATAAAAACAATAGTGTGTATATGATATCAAGAACCTAAACAATTTATGAATACATTAAGACAGTAATTTAACGTTAAAAAGTTACATAATTAACAGGAAATAAAAGGGCTGAGTTCCTCTTCATATGTCATTCCAACTCATTATACAAGCTTTCCTTAATTTATTGCCACCCTTGAAAAATGTCAGCTACATATTTTATAAACACTACCCAATCTAAAGCCTGTGGATCCCCACAGGCAACAGACTAGTAAAACCTTAAAACCTCAGACCTTACACAGATGGAAAGTCAGTGGAGGGAGGCAAATAAATGCATAAATTTAAAAAGTAATACAACCCCTGGCAAAAATTATGGAATCACCGGCCTCGGAGGATGTTCATTCAGTTGTTTAATTTTGTAGAAAAAAAAGCAGATCACAGACATGACACAAAACTAAAGTCATTTCAAATGGCAACTTTCTGGCTTTAAGAAACACTATAAGAAATCAGGAAAAAAAATTGTGGCAGTCAGTAACGGTTACTTTTTAGACCAAGCAGAGGGGAAAAAATATGGAATCACTCAATTCTGAGGAAAAAATTATGGAATCATGAAAAACAAAAGAACGCTGCAACACATCACTAGTATTTTGTTGCACCACCTCTGGCTTTTATAACAGCTTGCAGTCTCTGAGGCATGGACTTAATGAGTGACAAACAGTACTCTTCATCAATCTGGCTCCAACTTTCTCTGATTGCTGTTGCCAGATCAGCTTTGCAGGTTGGAGCCTTGTCATGGACCATTTTCTTCAACTTCCACCAAAGATTTTCAATTGGATTAAGATTCGGACTACTTGCAGGCCATGACATTGACCCTATGTGTCTTTTTGCAAGGAATGTTTTCACAGTTTTTGCTCTATGGCAAGATGCATTATCATCTTGAAAAATGATTTCATCATCCCCAAACATCCTTTCAATTGATGGGATAAGAAAAGTGTCCAAAATATCAACGTAAACTTGTGCATTTATTGATGATGTAATGACAGCCATCTCCCCAGTGCCTTTACCTGACATGCAGCCCCATATCATCAATGACTGTGGAAATTTACATGTTCTCTTCAGGCAGTCATCTTTATAAATCTCATTGGAATGGCACCAAACAAAAGTTCCAGCATCATCACCTTGCCCAATGCAGATTCGAGATTCATCACTAAATATGACTTTCATCCAGTCATCCACAGTCCACGACTGCTTTTCCTTAGCCCATTGTAACCTTGTTTTTTCTGTTTAGGTGTTAATGATGGCTTTTGTTTAGCTTTTCTGTATGTAAATCCCATTTCCTTTCGGCGGTTTCTTACAGTTCGGTCACAGACGTTGACTCCAGTTTCCTCCCATTTGTTCCTAATTTGTTTTGTTGTGCATTTTTGATTTTTGAGACATAGTGCTTTAAGTTTTCTGTCTTGATGCTTTGATGTCTTCCTTGGTCTACCAGTATGTTTGCCTTTAACAACCTGCCCATGTTGTTTGTATTTGGTCCAGAGTTTAGACACAGCTGACTATGAACAACCAGCATCTTTTGCAACATTGCGTGATGATTTACCCTCTTTTAAGAGTTTGATAATCCTCTCCTTTGTTTCAATTGACATCTCTCGTGTTGGAGCCATGATTCATGTCAGTCCACTTGGTGCAACAGCTCTCCAAGGTGTGATCACTCCTTTTTAGATGCAGACTAACGAGCAGATCTGATTTGATGCAGGTGTTAGTTTTGGGGATGAAAAGTTACAGGGTGATTCCATAATTTATTCCTCAGAATTGAGTGAGTCCATATTTTTTTCCCTCTGCTTGGTCTAAAAAAGTAACCGTTACTGACTGCCACAATTTTTTTTTCTTGATTTGTTATAGTGTTTCTTAAAGCCAGAAAGTTGCCATTTGAAATGACTTTAGTTTTGTGTCATGTCTGTGATTTGTCTTTTTTCTACAAAATTAAACAACTGAATGAACATCCTCCGAGGCCGGTGATTCTATAATTCTTGTCAGGGGTTGTATGATCAAGCTTTCTTATTTTAGTCAGAACTCTTGCAGCAACAATTTAAACTGTTTGAAGACCTGCTGTTTGTCTGTGGTTAGCCAGAAAGGATCTAATCGTCATATGCATGATCAAAATTTGGAGCAGGTACTTGTTTTATCCAATAGAAGGGATCACTGTTGTTCTTTACTTCCGCCTTTCCTGCGCATGCGCACACAGACGGTAGGCAGAAAACTCCAGACTCCAAGCAGATGCGGTGAGAAAACACATGGGAAGATGACTTCAGACTACGTGTCAACTGTTGATCCGAAGATCGAAAGCGATACTGTGGGAAATTAAATGGAGATGACCACCATTAAGGAGTTCAAGTTTTTGGAGGCGTACAATTATTTTATCAGTTGTCATGTGAGGGATCGCTGTTATCAGGCTGCTGCTGCAGACGTTGATGTCTGTCTGTGATCTTTCTGCTGCCTGGTCCCACCTCTGTGAGCTGAGTGCAGCAACAGGATGTGCTTTAAGTTGAGGAACTTATTAAACGCAGTCCAAAAATGACAATCCCGTAAAGTCCGGCCGGTGTGCACATCGTGCATCAGTTTGTAGTTCACCTGTGTTAGAGTCATTAAATGCAGCAATTCTGTGTGTGCATCCATGGTTGAAAAAATGAAGGGGGGAAAAAAAAAATCTTCCAAAGGTTTCTCTGTGACCAAAAAAAAGCCACCACAATGAGACAGACGGCTGCTTTAATTATGTACACCCACACGTTGATTATATTCACCAGTGTGGATCAGATGACTTCTAAAAAATAAAATTAAAAAAAAATGCAAGATCCACAAACACTAAATCAGCCCATCTATAATAATTTGAGAGTGAGTGAGTACACACACACACACACACACATATATACTGTGTGTGTGTGTGTGTGTATATATATATATATATATATATAGGGTGTCCCAAAAAAATATACATTTAAAACACTTAAATGCTACAAACTTAATCACTTATGTTTCTTTTTTACTTGCAGAGACCCTGAAGTTTATGTTGATGCCAAGCAAGACTCAGGAAAATGCCAAGATTAACCATACTACAGCGAACAAAAATTGAGTTTTGGCACCAGATCAAGAGTGTCAAACAGGTGCAGTGACTTTTTGCTAGACTGAAAAAATGCAGGGCCAATATTGACATTGCTATTAAAAACTTCAACCTTTCAGCTTTCTACCCAGCCATAAATTTATTTCCTAGACATATGCTTTGACCATTTTCTGTCCATTTCTTTGCAAAATCGCTTCCTGCGCATGTTTTGTGTGTGATTTCAAAACAATGAACCGAAAATCAGATCGTTGTTAGTTTGCAGCCCTAATAACTTCAGTCACAGCTTATCACCTAAATGTGGAGCTGCACAGAGGAAACCAAAGGAAAAAAGAAAAAAAATACAGAAGAGGTTTGTTTGTAATGTGATGAGTTGGAACACAGGGTGCGCTCACGTGATTCCATCTCCCACCTGTACTGGACACAATTCTGAGCCAAACCACATCCGATCCTTGAGACTAAATGCTTGCAAAGTGAAAAAAATTTAAGTGGATTGTCATCCATCTGGACGTGATGTGTTTTTTTTATGCATGGCGCTGTTCTGTCACCGTGTGATGGATCACCAAGTGCGCACAGTCAGTGGCTGCAGAAAAGTCTTCTGCCTACTGGTGTGGGCCCCGTCCAGCGTGTGACGTCAGTGCGATTCCTTTTATCAGCATGTGTGGTTGAAATGAGCTTTAAGATCTTCAGGAATCATGTCAAAAGTTTCGGCTGACCCACAATCAGGATTGTTGCATTACATTTTTTTTTGTTATTGGTCTACATTCTTGTGAAAATTACAAACAGAACAATCCAGGAGTATTTTTTAGCCAGGAAACTCATGAATGACATGTAACTTCAACAATTTCAAAAGATATTTATAAACTTCTTGTAGATGAGAAATGAATATGCAAGACTTAAGATCTATTCTTGTTCTTTATACAGGACCACTTGATATATACACTGATTTCAACATCACATTCTGATATAGCTTTGTTGTTATGCGTCATTATGGTATGGCTACAGTTGGTATGACTTCTGTGTTATTTTCCAGTTTACAGAATCGGAATCGGTCGATGCTGCTTCGAATTATGACTCAATATACAGTGAGGAAAATAAGTATTTTAACACCCTGCGATTTTGCAAGTTCTCCCACTTAGAAATCATGGAGGGGTCATACAATGTATGATTTTTTTAATAATTTATTTGCATGTTACTGCGGCAAATAAGTATTTCAACACCTGCCAATCAGCAAAAATTCCAGCCCTCAAAGACCTATTTGCCCGCCTCTAAACAGTCCACCTCCACTCCACTTATTATTCCAAATTAGAAGCACCTATTTGAGGTCGTTAGCTGCATAAAGACACCTGTCCACCCCACACAATCAGTAAGACTCCAACTACTAACATGGCTAAGACCAAAGAGCTGTCCAAAGACACCAGAGACAACATTGTAGACCTTCAAAAGGCTGGATAGGGCTATGGGGCAATTGCCAAGCAGCTTGGTGAAAAAAGATCAACTGTTGGAGCAATTATTAGAAAATGGAAGAAGCTAAACATGACTGTCAGTCTCCCTTGGACTGGGGCTCCATGCAAGATCCCACCTCGTGGTGTATCAATGATCCTAAGAAAGGTGAGGAATCAGTCCAGAACTGCACGAGAGGAGCTGGTCAATGACCTGAAGAGAGCTGGCACCACTTTTCCCAAGGTTACTGTGGGTAATACACTAAGGCCGGGTTCACACGGCAGGATAATTAGGCCGATATCGGACCCGATCTTCCCCTTCCGACAATCTTAAGGACGCCCCAACAATCGTGATGATGCTAAAGATAATCTTATCAGATATTCCTGCCGTGTGTGGTGTGTTAAAAGCGCTCTGATCTGCTCGGAAGGACGTCAGGAGCGCTCCAATCGCAAATTGGGGATATTCAACATGTTGGATTTTTTTGGCCCGATATCGCAGCGTGTTGTGTCCTTCGACCACAAACGAGCACGCAGCCTGCTGAATGTGACATGCAGCCAATCAGAAAGCGAGGTGACGGATGTATGGAGCCTAAAATAAAATCAAAACAGCTGTTCTGACTTACCAGAAAGTCCGGTGGTCGCGCTCTCTCCACTCCTTTATAGAGCACCTTTTCTTTTTCTTGTTGTATCGTTTTTTCCTTTTGTTTTGAATAGTCCATAAAGTACCTCCGTTTGTTTACTCTGAAGTCACGTTTAATCTCGAGAGATTTTGCGAGATTTCCTGTCTGAACTGGTGTGTGAAATCTGTTCATGTGTGGTGTTGTTGTCCTTACCGTGTGGCTGCACACCACACACTGTACGACCAAACCTGTTAGAGCCATGATTTTTTATCTTCACGTGTGTGGTCTCTCAGGTTTTGGAAACCTACAGATAATTTTAAAATCCCGTCGTATGAACCAGGCTTAAGACGTCATGGGTTAAAATCATGCATGGCACGGAAGGTTCCCCTGCGTAAATCAGCACACGTCCAGGCCCGTCTTAAGTTTGCCCATGACCATTTGGATGATCAAGAGGAGTCATGGGAGAAAGTTATGTGGTCAGATGAGAACAAAATAGAACTTTTTGGTCTTAATTCCACTCGCCATGTTTGGAGGAAGAAGAATGCTGAGTACCATCCCAAAAACACCGTCCCAACTGTGAAGCTTGGGGGTGGAAGCATCATGCTTTGGGGGTGGTTTTCTGCACATGGGACAGGATGACTGCACTGTATTAAGGAGAGGATGACCGGGGACATGTATTGCGAGATTTTGGGGAACAACCTCCTTCCCTCAGTTAGAGCACTGAAGATGGGTCGTGGATGGGTCTTCCAACATGACAATGACCCGAAGCACACAGCCAGGATAACCAAGGAGTGGCTCCATAAGAAGCATATCAAGGTTCTGGAGTGGCCTAGCCAGTCTCCAGACCTAAACCCAATAGAAAATCTTTGGAGGGAGCTCAAACTCCGTGTTTCTTAGCGACAGCCCAGTAACCTGGTTGATCTAGAGAAGATCTGTGTGGAGGAATGGGCCAAAATCCCTGCTGCAGTGTGTGCAAACCTGTTGAAAAACTACAGGAAACGTCTGACCTCTGTAAATGCAAACAAAGGCTACTGTACCAAATATTACCATTGATTTTCACAGGTGTTCAAATACTTATTTGCAGCAGTAACATACAAATAAATTATATATAAAAAAAAAAAATCATACATTGTGATTTCCGGATTTTTTTTTTTTTTTAGATTATGTCTCTCACAGTGGACATGCACCTAAGATGAAAATTTCAGACCCCTCCATGATTTCTAAGTGGGAGAACTTGCAAAATCGCAGGGTGTTCAAATACTTATTTTCCTCACTGTACAACCCCAATTCCAATGAAGTTGGGACGTTGTGTGAAATGTAAACAAAAACAGAATACAATAATCTGCAAATCCTCTTCAACCTATATTCGATTGAATACACCACAAAGACAAGATATTTAATGTTCAAACTGATAAACTTTATTGTTTTGTGCAAATATTTGCTCATTTTGAAATGGATGCCTGCAATACATTTCAAAACAGATGGGACAGTGGTATGTTTACCACTGTGTTACATCACCCTTCCTTCTAACAACACTCAATAAGCATTTGGGAACTGTGGACGCTAATTGTGAGTGTTGTTATTGGGTATTAAAGGAGCATCCCCAAAATGCTCAGCCGTTCACAAGCAAAGATGGGGCGAGGATCACCACTTTGTGAACAACTGCATGAAACAATAGTCCAACAGTTTAAGAACAATGTTTCTCAACGTTCGATTGCAAGAAATGTAGGGTTTCCATCATCTACAGTCACAATATAATCAGAAGATTGTTGCTTCGAAACATGAAAAAAATGTGGAAACAGTCTAAATAGAAAATTTGAGCTGTTGAAAAAAAAGGGACATTTCCAAATAAATGTCAAATATGGCAGGCCTAACTGTCAAAGTAGTGTCCCTAACATTATTTATAACAGGCTTTAAAATAATGCCAATATGGCTCACAATATGCTAAACTGTTGTGAAAGTGTAACACAAAAGTCAATTTTTCAAGTTACATGTTTTTATTGCAAGCTAGTTTGAAATTGTAGTACACATATATTTCTTTCATAAACCACAAAGCTCAAGATAACTCATTAACTATTAAGTTTAAAAATTTCACTTTTCCATTATGGAAAAGTGAAATTAATAAGAGTATGGACCCTTGCGGATGTTATTTTTGACGGACAATTCTCAGGTTGTTTTCAACTTGTTATAATTTCTTAATACGCTATTTTTTTATACAAATTGATGATGTATATCGTAGTGATGGCAATTTCGAGGCCTCATGAACCAATGAGCCACTTCAACACAACTGGCTGAAAATCGACACACTGCTTCGAGGCGTTTGATAGTTTGAAGGGTGACATCTGCTGGATTGTTTTGAGAATTACCCTGAGCGAGTGCTGTGACAAATGTTTGCAGTAATTCATGACTGATGTGGTTTGTCCTTGAAAAATACTAATAAAAAATGTCATCTTCATTATTGTGTCTTTCTTAATGTAATAAATAGTCCTTACAGATGTACACATACTAGTTATGAAAACCTTTATTGTAGACTATATGTAGATTCATCAGTCCTCAATATTTGGATGGAATGTGACGGGAAAAGTGAGAAAGATGTGCTTCTGCAACTTGTGCTTATGATACTGTAATTTGTAAATTAGTATAGAGGGGATAGGAGACGGTGATTGTGCAACTATCAACAATTTTTATTCAAAAAAAGAATAATTTCAACAGTGCTGGGCTTTAATCGGCTCCTCTTCTGCCTCACCACCTCTCCAGCTTTGGAGAAGACCCGCTCGCCAAAATCACAGCTCTTCAGTCACTCAGCTCAGTCTCTGATCTACCTATGAATATATAGTCTAACCTATAACTTGTGTTGATGTACTGTGTGGATAAATGTTGTATATGAATGGATGCCTGTTGTGTGTGGTTAGGTCCTATGTGTATGTAACGAACTATACTAAATGAACTCTAAACTAGACCTAAATATAAACTAATGCTGTCCCTGTCACATAGTAATTGGCAATAACACTGTCACTAGCAGTCTCCTCCTCTCACAAACCCACAGTTTGTGTCGCGATTCAGGTCTCATTTAAATACTTGGCGGGTCGTATTGACACGCCCAGATTATTCGACTTTCCCGCGAAGCTCGACACGTGGTGTGACGTAACGAGGCCTCGCTCGCAGTGGTCACGTAATGGGGGCGTGCTCGAAACGCTGCTCACCGACACTTCTGGTTCACAAAGCTCGATGCTGTGTCGAGCAGACCGACTCGAGCTTAACATCACTAGTATATCGGAGAATACATATTTCAAAGTAGAATGCCCATCTAAGTGTAAATGTTAGCTATAGTTTATGCGACTTTTAACCATCTATATCTCCCACTTGGTTTTGACAGACGGCGTAACATCCGCAAGGGTCATTTTTAATTTAATTTTTGTTGTACTTAAAATTGACTCAAGGGCCTTTCATTTACTTTTAATTTTTCATTTCATGGGTTTTCTATTGACTAACGCACAATTCAATTGCCTTGAGGTTGGTTTGAAAAAAATATGACCTGGTTGAAAAAGTGAGGTCCAATTGTGTTATAATATGTGATGAAAAAAAGTGGATTTTCCAAACTTCTTTTCAATTTTTCTTTATGTTATGAGCAACGAAATACACTCAAATTATACATACTATATATACATTAGTTACATTAGTGTTAACAATAACAAACATTTCTATTCAACAATCCATATTTAATAAACACATTCATGAAGTACCTCAGGTGTAATATAACGGTTTAGCATATTGTGAGCTATCTAGGAATTTCAATGATTGCTTCACAAAATTTTCAGATATGATTCACCAAATGGTTACCTTTGACAAATACACAAGTGAAACACCTGGAAAATATGTTCAAAATTTTCATGCATCTGGTCCCTGAATTGGAACCCTGATTGTGGCTCAGCTCTTTGCAGAACAAATGTCACTTCAGCTGTCAACAAAACATTTTGACATGGCCAAAACTGGATGAGTAAGTCCATCCGTAATTTTGTAACGCAGTGTCATAGGTTCCACCAAATGATTCGGTGAGTAAAACAAGCAGTAAAGCTGAGATTACATTAGCCTTCTGTGTTTACATGAGGCTAGCGCGTCACGTGGACACCAACAGTTAGCTTCATGCTAATTGTGCCAGAACAACGAAAAAGTACCAAAAGGCTGCAGAGACCTTATTTTTTAAATGTACTCACCATGTTTCTTGGTTGCTGAATTTTTTGGTAATTACTTTTCCCAGGTCCAGTCCGAGGCGATCGGCCACTTTCTGGGACAGGTCGTGGTGAGAACTCCCGCTAAAAAGCACGATGTTCGGCATATCTGCGCGCGGAAAAAAGGTACCGGCCGCCTAAAAGTACGGAAGAAGGGTGAAAACGGTGAGAGATTACTCCTTTTCAGAGTGTTCAAAATGGAAGAACTGCCTTGTTAACAACGGAACTCTGGCATTGCAAATTGGAGCACAGCACTCAAGACTGAGAACAAGCGAGAGGAAGGGTCAGCTCAGCGTGCTTGCGTGGTGAAAGAAACGCCCCTCCCCCTTTTCCAACTCGAGGAAGTGACGTAAAAAGAATACCGTTGTTAACCACAACAGAAAAAAATGGCGCTGTTACACCTCAAAGATAAGAATATATTATATGAAATATTAATTAATGCCCGGCTAGCTCAGTCGGTAGAGCATGAGACTCTTAATCTCAGGGTCGTGGGTTCGAGCCCCACGTTGGGCGAAAAGTTTTTTTGTCTGTATTTTTGTGACTGAATATGTTTACTCACTTTAATGTGTGAGGGTTTTTCATTCATTTTACTGGTCCTGGTAACAACTGACAGAGTTTATTCTGTAACATTCAATGCATATACAGAATGAGAGTAAAAATGGAGGTTAGGAAGGCAAAAAAATGCGTTTAGATCATTTGTTAAACCTCCGCCAACAAAGTTAGAGGAGGTTATTTCACCCCTGTTTGTCTGTGAACAACCCAACGCCCACAACTTTTCATATATCATTATGAGATTTTTATTGAAGATTCATCAAGGTTAAAGCGGGAAGGCTCAGCTCAGCGTGTTTGTGCCACGCCCCCTTTTCCAGCTCCAAGAAGTGACGTAAAAAAATTACCGCTGTTGACCACAGGGAGAGCACGAGAGAGAATCTCAGCCTCACGGGTTCGAGCCCCGCGTTGAGTGAAAAAGTTTTTGATTTTTAATTTTTTCTTTTCTTTTCTTTTCTTTTCTTTCTTTTTTTTTTTTTTTTTGAGGAAAACCTTGAAGAACCGAGTGTGAGAAATGCGTATTTGTGTTACTGAATATGTTTACTCACTTTATTGTGTGAAAGAGTTTTTCATTCATATGACTGGTCCTGGTACGCCCACATCTTATAGATAAGAATATATTATATGAATCGATCAACATATACCTGGTTAGTTCAGTTGGTAGAGTATGAGACTCTTAATTTCAGGGTCGTGGGTTCGAGTCCCACGTGGGGCGAAATAACTTTTTCGTCTTTTAATTTTGGGGTGGATTTTTTTTTTTTTTTTTTTTTTTTTTTTTTTTTTTTTTTTGAGGAAGAAGAACCAACAGTGTGAACTGTGGATTTTTTGTGACTGAATATGTTTACTGACTTTAATGTGTGAAAGAGTTTTTCATTCATATTACTGGTCCTGGTCACAACTAACAGAGATTATTCTATAACGTCCAAAGCACATGCAGAATGAGAGTAAAAATGGAGGTTAGGAGGGCACAAAATGCATTTGGACTATTGGTTAAACCTCCACGAACAAAGTTAAAGGATGTTACCCTTTTGTTTGTGAATAACCTGGCACCCACAATTTTTCATATGTCATTATCACATTTTTACTGAAGATTCATTTTCAAGGTCAAAGCATCATTATATTTTTACTGAAGATTAAATTTCAAGGTCAGTGTCAGAAAAAAATCTTGGAAAACTCCCTATCTTTAACATTGAACTTTTTTTTTTTATTATAACAAAATTCTTTCATATTTGAGAACATTATGTAGGATGGCATCCTTTATCAATTGACAAAGTTTAATTTGGATCTGATCCAGATTACAGATTTTGTGGCCATTTAAAATGAACACTGAAAACCCCATTTAATGTATATTTTACATTATATCTTAATCAAACGTGCCCCAATCGCTCTCATATTTGAAGGTAAGGTGCAGATTGGCACTCACTGTCACCTGACACAGTTTAATCCACACCTGATCTGGACTGTGAATTTTGTGAACATTTGAATTTAATCTTGAAAAGGCCATTTAGTGTACATTTTGCATTATATCTCAGTCAAAAGTGCCTCAGTCACTTTCATTTTTCTGTTATGGATTTACCGACACCACCAAAACTGGATGGAGGTTCTGATCTTATGCATATATCTTCAAGTTATCAGATGGAAACCAAGTGTGCACAGCAGACATAACCAATGTTCTGTGAAAGGTATCTGAAAAAGAATTCAGAAACTGAAAAAGTTGAAAAAACAGCACCTAATAACACCAGGAGGATTCTTCTCCTCTCCACGTCCATGATCCTTCCTTTTCCCAAAATATTTCAGTAAGCTCATCTACAGGCATGTAAGAGTCAAACAATGAAAATTGCTTAAAATTGCAGGGGGTGAAGAGGGCCCTGGTTGGGGCGGTCTGGGGGCTTTGCGTGAGAGTTGACAACCCTGTTCGCTGTGCCCACAAAACCATGTTAGTGGTCTAAAAATTATCGGAACTAAACTTTATTGGAAGCTAACTGGTCCACTGATGGCGTTCAAAGTTATCTGAAAAGCTAATCTGCTAACAAAAACGTTAGCTTCGATAATTAGCGGATTAGCGGGACTGTGCCCACCACTGGGTCAAGGTCATGGAGTCTGGAGCAGGATCTGGCTTGGCTTCATGATCATTGAGAATCTGGCCTCATAGCATGGAAAACCACCAAGATTCCAGCAGTAAATCAGCTGAAAGCCTGGGTTTAAGTATATCAGCTATGACTGGCAAAGCAGGCTGGACACAAATGTAGGACAGACTCACAGCTCTGTAGTTTTAAGGCGTTTCCTTGTGATGTTAGCAGGAGTCGGTACACAGGTAGGCAGTCCAACATGAGCAACAGTCCAAAAAATATCAGGCTGAGGAGTAGTCGAGGTAAAGGACTCGTCTTGGCAGGTTTCAGATGGCTCACATGGAACGTGGGATGTATCTTCATGGATCTTGGAAGGCGGAGATGGACAGAAACAGGATTAATGATTTTAGTAATGGGGAACGGGCCAGTGAACCTGGGAGCCATCTTTTCGGGAATCCCGTGAAGTGACAGGTACCGTGTAGACAGTCAGACCTGTTTTCCCGGAGAGTAGAATGGCACCAAGGTCCTCCTGCAATCAGCCGCTTTCCTGTAGCTTTCAGAAGACTTCAACAAAGTTTTCTGTGGCCACACTCAGGTTCATTGACACCGCATAATGAGTTCAAAGGCAGATGGAACAGGTGATTGCAGCTCTGCAGGGGAAAACAGAGATGGTTGATGACCAAACACAACATGAAAAGGGGAGAAACCAGAAGCTGAAGTGGGGAGATTGTTATGGGCAAGTTCTATTCACGGTAGTTGTGAAGACAAGGAGGATGGAAACTGCGAAGCTAGGATCCGGAGTCCTTTCTCTAATTCCTGATTGAGGCATTCAGTTTGTCCATTGGATTGGGGATGATATCCTGAAGTAAGGCTGGATGTGACCCTGAGGAGACAGCAGAACTCCCTCCAGAACTGTGAGATGAATTGCGGACCCCCGTCAGACACGATATCCTGTGGCAGACCATGTAACCTGAAGACATGGGTAAGTAAAGCAACAGCGGCATCCTTAGCAGAAGGTAAATTAGGCAGGGGAGCAAAATGAACCATCTTAGACAATCTATCGACAACGGTCATAATTACAGAATTGCCCTTTGAGGCAGGCAATCCCGTTACAAAATCAACTGAGATGTGTGACCATGGCTGCACTGGAATAGGTAATGGTAACAGAACACCCGTAGGTGGACGTGTGGATGTTTTGTGCATCGCACAGACGGAACAAGCATTAACATATTCTGTAACATCAGCTAACATTTGTGGCCACTAAAATCTTTGTTTAAGCACAAACATGGTTCTCTGGATACCGGGATGACAGGAAAAATGACTATCATCACCCCAATGAATAACTTCACCCCTCAACTTAGCAGGAACAAATAATTTGCCCCTCAGGCGTTCCGGAGGATTAGGCGTATCACCCACAACCGACTTTATCTTAGATTCGATGTCCCAAGTTAGAGCTGACACAAAACAGGTTTCCAGAAGGATGGTTTCAGGGCTGGAAACAGCGTTTGTAGAGTACACTTGGCGGGACAGTGCATCGGGTTTCCCATTCTTCGACCTGGGACGATATGAGAGTACAAAGTTAAACCGGCTAAGGAATATCACCTGGCGCGCATTAAGCTGCTTAGCCGTGCGGAGATACGCTAGATTCTTATGATCAGTCCAGATGAGGATAGACATACCAGCTCAAATGCAGATTCTGACAAAGTAGCCCGCTGCTGATGAGCCGCTCATGTGCGTCGGGTGTGTGGCGGTGAAGAGCAGCAGGAGTTCCAGTTCCTTAGCTCTGCAGCGCGCCATGTGGGGGAAAATTAACAAACTACACACAAGGTTAAGAAACAAAAGGAAAGGAGAGACGCAGAAAAGGCAGACCATGACACCCTGGGCCTTGATGTATCCTTACCAAGCTAACTTTCTGATAATCTATGATACTGTCATGTGTGATTACAGAATTTTAGGATTTACACTGAGCCAATAAATGTAAGGGACAATGTTGGGGCTGATTATTGTGTTCCAATTAAATTTTGTTTGGCTGAAAACTTTGAAACATTTTTGAAGAAATCGGGAGTTGTGTCACCAGGTCAATGTGATGTTTGTTGTAGACAGATGTGCATTTTCATCAATGTGCTCCTATAGATTGATGTCAGAAATTATATTGTGAAATTAATCACAATCAGAAGGCTGTATTAATCCTGAAGGATTAACATGCAAAAAAATATATATAGACACAAACTGATTTATTTGGAAGGTAGAAGGTACAAGAATGTTATGATAATTTGGAGAATGTACTCAATAAATGGGAACTTTTAATAGAAACATGTAGAATGTAGAAAGTTTCTCACTTTACAAGTTGCATTATTTATTCTCTCACATTGGTGGTGATAAGCCACTACTGAAGCCACAGGTGCCCTGGGGCAAACTGACGGAAGCGTGGCTGCCATTCTGCGCCTACGGCCCCTCCAACCACCACCTATTCATACACACGCAAGGTGGGTTTAGTATCTTGCCCAAGGACACAACGGCAATATGCAGACTTTTAACTGGTTGGGAGGGAGCCAAATTCAAACTGCCAACACTTTGGTCATAAGACGGCTTGCTCTACCAATTGAGCAGTTGCCGCCCCAAATGAGCATATTTGCCATTTTCCGGGATGAATTTTGTGATATCTGTGAGTTTAGAATCTTTTTTTCAGAGTGTAACAGAGCTGGGACAAAGTCACCATCAAATCACTCTCAACTCATGAATCAGAAAGTCCCAAGTCAAGTCTCATGCCATAATGGCCAACAATTGTTTGCAAGCTTGACTAGGAACCTGCAGATGGATGGCTTGAGAATGACTTGACAGTGACTTCTTCCCACCTCTGGAGTGTAATCAACGAGCCGAGTAAACAGTCCCTGCTCATCCATATCCCTGTGATAATGTCCACGCAGAGCAAGTTCACTAACAGTGAGAAACTGAAAGACTTCACCCATGCTTTTAATGTGGTATCTGTTCTTTTTTACTTAGGTATGACCCAACAGATGGACCATATTTTCCCCCATCTCTGACCAGAGCTAGTACTCCTGCCACGCGACCATGGCCCTGGAGTGTGAGACGCTTGCTGTTTATTTGTAAAAGCCACTGTCTTTATAGTGTGCTTTTTTCCAATTAGTGTAGCCATGTTGAGTAAATATGTCCTCACTATAACAATTAGAACTAAATTTGCAACAACTGAAGCAGAAGCTGGCAATATTCATGCCACGGTCCAGTTTGAAATCATGTTGTGTTAAAACACCTCTGAATTTGCCCAAGTGGCCACTTAGATTAACTGGTTAAAATGGGCTAAGATGGGAGATCCATATTTAAGTCTGGAGGAGTGGACACAGCAGAGTCGGGGGCCTGAACAGACGTGTTGAGCCCCCAGCATGGGTGCAGAGGTACTGGAGCATGGTGCATCGGCTGGTGATTCACAGGCAGTCTCAGACCTCACCATGGATGCAATGCTCTGTTCAGTGGTTGCAGGGCTGCTGGTAGAGACTGCATTTGGGGATTGGGAGCTGCTTGGTTTTTTTTTTTTTAATGAGCCACCGATGCATTTCTGTTGGCACAGTTTGGCAAATGTTCGAAGTTCTTATGATAGAGATGTTTGAAATATTGAAATGTGCTTATGATCCAGAATTACTGTTGAAACAACACTAGTGAGAAGAAGGCATTTGAAATAAGAATGGGAGGGTCTCTAGTAATTTGAGAGTGCCCATTGGTTAGTTTTACATCAGAATAGACTGGCAAATGAATCCACCAAATCACACATAGTGTTAGATATGAGTGGCTGTCTACCTCCGGCTGTGAGTCACATGGGATATCACATTTGTTGTCAAATAGTAGTAAATCAGTTTATCTTGAGTTTTGATTGGGTGGGCAGAGTTTTTCTCAGGGTGGGCACTGATCACCCCTGCCTCCCCCCACCCCTTGGTAACACCCCTGAATCTCCACCAGTCACTTTGGTGCATTTCTCACCACACAATTTATATTTGCACCACTGCTAAGGCATTTCTCAAAACAATTAGTAGATAACCTGCAGAAGTGAGTCACTTCTTCAAAATAGGTTGTCCATCCCTCAAAAGCAAGTATTTATTTTAATGAAAGGGTCAGTGATGTCAAAATGTCAAGTCCTGACACCAGCATCTTTGAACAATCAAGTCATATGGCTTGAACATGTTTTCAATGTGACAGTTCACTCTGGAAGTGTTTCCTAAGACAAAATAAAAAGTCACATTTTGGTGTTTGTCAGAGTTGTAATCTGTAAAAAAGGCAACTCAGTTAACTAACACAAAGAATGATCACACTGGAGACTGAATTTCATTTCCTGATCAGGAGAGAACGAACGACCCTTCGTCAAACCTCGTCCTCGTTCACTCTGAAGGGCCCGCCCACTATGCTCCTAAATTTATTTGCACACAGACATATTACAAAACAATATACAAGGCACAGCTGCGTTTCTTCAGTCAATTCATATTTGTATCACTTTGCACCTGGAAGGCCCCTTATGGTCTTCTTAGACAGATAGTAATTGTTCTTCAAATTGAGACGTTACAGCGCCAGACTTGAACTAGTGTACAGGCTGTTATTCTCTGCTCAAGGCCGAAATATTAATCTGTGCTCAGCAAAAACATAGCTCTAGCAAAAAAGTCTGCACATTCATTAAGCAAAAGGACAAATGTTACTTTTCTCATGGGAGCATTTGTAATGATTACTTCAACAGTTCAGTGTATATTTCTGCTTTGACAATGAGTGATTATTTAGAAGAATAATGGTGCATGAACTCTTACACATGCATATATGTATATATGGAAAATAGAGAACAGAATCAAAAACAAGATCAAAGGCAGTTCATCAAAGTAAAGGCATTAACAATCAAAGTAAAGACATTAATATTTTATAATAATATTGCTAATATATAGAAAACCCTGTCATTATCCCCCCCGTTTATCGAATTTAATGTCTACATTCTCAACATCATCACTGTAGAAACATCAATAAACATACAACCAGTGTACTTAACCATCATTTTGCCCCATTTGGATGGGGTGACATGATTCAGCATCCGATAGCAATAACGCTGTTGTGGCTGGGGTGCCTGGCTGGCTTTTGTTTCTGTCTTCTGTTTTCTGTCTTTTGTTTTTCCTTCCAGGTGGCATGCGTTCAGGACTGAGTGGCTGTGTGGCTGAGTTATTAGGACCTCACCCTGATCACCTGAGGCTGGTCATGTGCAACTCGTCAGGACTCACAGCTGTGGTGCATCTATATGGATTGGGGCATGGTTGCATTTAAGTCTGGAGTACACAGTGTGTATTTGCCAGAGACTCGACCTTGTGACCAGACGGGTGAGATCGACGTTTAGAGAACCATCTCATCATCATGGACGCAGAGACCGTACCAGGTTTGATGCCATGGTCTGTGAAAGAGGAGGGGGTGGGGTCTCACGCTCGTCAGCACACTTCCTGAGGTACTTTAGGTTTTGTGACTAACATGAGTACAGTCAGTAAATGTGGTGTCCCTCACACCTTATTATATTGAGCTGTTATGTTAGTCGTTTAATCAGCTTCCACTGCAGTGGAGAATTGAACTGGGTGTTCCATGCCTGCAGGGTGGGAAGCTGATTGGTGATTAAGCCAGGAAGTGTTTGCTGTTTATGTACACCTTTGAGTGGTCTCTCTGTGTGTGGAGTGGTGGACTCACATGATGGTTTCTTCTTTCACAGACTCGGTTGGTCGCGGCCACCTGGGGGGTGTCGGCGGGGTCCTTGGGTCCGAACTGTTCTGGCTCCGGACCGTTTGTGCTGCTGGGAGCGCACCGTTCTTCCACCTCGCCAGACCGCGCACTTATTTGTTATTAATTTAGCACTGACTGTTATGTCATTAAATTCTGTTATCCTTTGAACCGTGCTCTGTTTCCTTTATGCTGGGTCCTACTTCAAACGCTGGTCGGTACTCCGACTGCGTCCGACACATAACAAACGCAATATAGTAACAGGCCACTATTAAGCCATTAACTGTGGTGGAAATCATCTGTTGAGCCACTGATCAAGCAAGAGGACAAATCACAATACTTAGTAAGGTAGTTTCCCCAGAACATTCAATAGTAAGAATTTAAAGGAAGCACATTCATCATACAACACAATTCAACGTTTTCCATCAGATACACATTCGTCAAACACCATTTCTTTGTATAAATATTTAAACTGATTGATATTTGGACATTGTTGGAGTTTCTCAGGTAGCTTATTCCAATTTTTTTGGCCACAAATAGAGACACAGAAGCATTTCCTGGTCATCCTTGCACCTGCAATTTTTAAAACGATACAAACCCCTTAAATTGCATTTTTTTTACTTTATACATCAATCAAACAGTCTTAAATGAAATCATGTCACGGAGTTTTTAAAATCTGTGATGTAATCAACAGTGGATTGGTATGATCCCGATAACCTGCATTATAAATTATTCTTAATGCTCTTTTTTGAAGGTTGAATAATGGTTGTACTGTAGTTTTGTAGTTATTGCCCCATACTTGCACCATAAGTCAAGTAAGGTGCAATCAATGTGCAATACAGAGTATGTAGTGATTTACCATCAAGAATGTGCTTTGCCCTGCTTAATACTGCCGTACTTTTTGATACTTTCTTTTGACTATGTTGAATATGTGCTTTCCAGTTGATCCTGTCATCGATGACCACACCTGATGACTTGTTCTCTTTGACAGGTTCCATATTTACCCCCTGTATGTTTAACTGTATTCGTCCATCTTTTTATGGTTTCCAAATAACATTATTGTAGTTTTTAGACCAATTTAGTGACAGTTTGTTCATATCGAACCATCTCTTCAACTTTATCATTTCTGATCGCAGATCATCTAGTAATTGTTGCAAATTATCCCCTGAACAAAATAAGTTTGTAACATCTGCAAAGAGGACTGCTGTAAACAGATCTGAGACTTCACATAAATCATTGATATACAATATGAATAACTTTGGTGCCAACACAGAACCCTGAGGAACTCCAAAAGCAATGTCCAGATATGAAGAACAGCAGTCCCCAAGTTTAACAAACTGTTTCTGGTTTTGTAAATAGCTTTTAATCCAATTCAAAGCCACTTCTCTGATCCCATAAATCTCCATCTTTTGAAAGAATATGTTGTGATTGATTGTGTCAAAAGCCTTTTTTTTTCATTATGTCAACAAATAATCCTATCACTATTTTCCGTTGGTCCACATGTTTATTAATCTCTTCTATTGCATCTAAACCCATATTGACTATCATTAAGCAAGTTGTGTTGTTCAATAAATGTATCCAATCTGTTATTGTAAAGTTTTTCCAATATCTTTGAAAATTGTGACACTAGAAAGACACAGGCCTATGGTTAGTAAAAAGATGCTTGTCACCAGATTTGAATAAAGGTATCACTTTCTTCTGGTCTGAATTGTAACATGGTTCATATATTTTTTCATACCACCACACAGTAAATGCCACAATCACACCAATAATTGTCAAAATCAACATCAGGGTGTGAAGTTTGCATCCTGCTCTAGCAGCAAAGCTCTCCATAGCTAAAACAGTGTTTTGAACAACCTGTTGATATTTCTCTCCTTCTGTCCCTGTGTTTTTTTGTTTTTTTTTCTTTTTTTCTTTTAAGGGACAGAGAGAAACTACAGTTCTGGTCTTAAAGATGTCTTCTTTCTTTGGTGACAGTTCAAAAGGTGCAGTTTGTCTGGGCTTAGGGGCTGAAGGTGACAGTTCACAGTCTCAGTTCAGTTCAGCAAGGGACTGAGGGAATCTGGAACTTTTTTTTATGTTATTTCCCTTCAGTTGTAGTGCATAAATCTGTATTATCATCAGTATGTGTAAGGCATGCTGCAAGTGGAATTAAAATAATGTGTCATGTACTCTGTCCTGTGCCCTGCTCTTGACGTTTTCTTCACAAACAGGTGCACAGGAATAGAACAGGATTCTCTTGTCTCCCATTCTCAAAGATGCAGTTTCGTCTGCTTCTGTCTCCTGGTCTGGTCACGTCAGTGCTGTATTTCAAGCTTGTAGTACATCTGCTTCTGATCCTGGTTCAAATTGACAGGACTTGGTCACAGCTGGTTACTCATCTGCTTCAGGACCCTGGTATCTGCTTCAACCTCTGGTCTTTGTCGTTGTTCACTCCTGGTCACTCTCCGTCTCTGTTATGACGCCCCTCCAGCCATTGCTGGGCCTATAGGCCATCAGCCGGCACTGTTACACATCGCTCCCCTTGTCTAGTTCGGGATCTTTCAGGTATCTTTGTCTTTTGCAGTGGGATAGATGCACCCAAGATGACCTCTCTGCAATTTTCACTGTGGTGGGGGTGGTTAGCAGCACTTGGAATGGACCTTCCCACCTCAGAGATGACCAGTTCTTTCTCTTAACAGGATTTATCAGCACCCAGTCGCCGATCTGGATCTGATTCTCAGGGCCCTGCATAGAAATAGGAGAGTCTGGTATCTTGTTAGCATTTATGACATTCTTATGGGATAACACACGTCTCATAAAATCAACTAATCCCTCATCCTCACTATCAGGCCCAGCTATTTTCTGTAAATCTGGTATTCTGTAGGGCCTGCCATATAAAATTTCGAATGGCGTAAGGCCAGTCTCTGAGCTGTGTGTTATATGCATGTACAGTTTCACCAAATCCAAACAATAAACCCAGTTTTTTCCTGTTTCTTCCATACATTTTCTGAGCTTACTTTTAATTGTCCCATTTGTTCTTTCCACTAAACCTGCACTTTGAGGATGGTAAGCACAATGTGTTTTTGCATTTATTTTCAAATGTTCTGTCAAATGTTGGATGATTGTATTTACAAAATGTGTACCATTATCACTGTACATTGTTTCAAGTCCATGTCTTGGAATTCTCTTGAATTACTAGAGACCCTCCCATTCTTAGTCCATGTCTTGGAATTATGTCTCTACAAACCAGAATCTGGTTTTGTCCCCCAGTCTCCATCTGTTTCCCTCTCTTTGTCCTTCTGTCCGACCCTGAGTGTTTATTTTCTGTTTCTTCCACTTTGGTCTTGGTTTTATGACCTGTTACACTTCAGCCATGTTAAGTTCTGTTCTAGTTTAGTCTCAGCTTTTTATTTAGTCATACTGGGCCTCATGTATCAACGTTGCGTACGGCGATATTTGAGCGTATATGGGGTGTACGCCAAAACGGCTGCGCTACTTGGCATTTATCAATGTGGACGTTGGCGTACGCTGCGCTGAAAATATACACCAGGTCGAGAGGTGGCGTAAATTATACACCAAAATGAACCAGCGCTGGAATCCACATAAAAATGAAGATGATCAACATGATAAACAGTGCCATTATACAAATCAATTCATATGTTACATAAATAACACTTTCCTGATTATACCACATAATAATTAATACAAATCCCGCTTTTGCGGGATTGTTATGGAGCACGATCCGTGGTCACAACGCTGACAGGAAGGAAAGCGCTGCTCGCCTTTTTCTCCAGACTTCAAGCCTGGAGCCAGAGCAGCGCTGAGCTTAACTTCATGTGGTGTGATCGTTTTAGACAATGAAATTGATAATAACAACTGTAGTTTCGTCATTCCCTTAATTCGTCCGTGCTGCAGCCAGGTTTTGTCGTCTCCATTCGGTTGTCACAATAAAATAAATACAGAAATACATTTAAAAAATAAAGAAATCTGACAGATTAGGCGTGTCTTATTAATTGAGTGACAAATATCCACATGTCAAGAATTATTGACATGTGAATGTTGTGTGGGCCGCTGAAGAGGAGGTACTGCTGGCCCACCACCACCAGATGGCGCCCTGCTTGGAGTGCGGGCTTCAAGCACGAGAGGGCGTCGGAACTACTGGAGTGACAGCTGTCACACATCATCAACACCAGCTGTCACTCATCAACTACATCCTCCATAAAAGCCGGACTGCAACTCCACCTCCCCGCTGAGAAATCAGCTACCATTCAGGTAACCTTCTCTGCTGTGATTTTTCTGAGACTGAATATTGTTCTGTGTGCAGCCGTTTTCCTGTGGTAACAGTCTGAAGCTGGATTGGCGGATAGTGTGAGCGCGACGTCTTCGCTTCTCACTCCTTCCAGGGAAGTGACTGACAGGAGCTGCACGGGTGATTCTGTATCTGGAGGTGGAGGTTTTCCCTCCTGGAGGAATTAAGTACTGTAAGATTGCTGGGTGTGTATTCACACACCCACCATGAACTGTTTCTGTTTCTGCCAGCAGTACCGGGTCTGACTGCTGAAGACAGTGGCCACCTGGGGCGCAGGGCTTGGCGGCACCGGTGTTCTTCAGATCCGTTGGCGGTGGAAACTGTGTGGGATCCGGCTCTTCTCTTGCCAGACGTCTTCTATCTTCGAGCCTGCCCACACGTCACCTCATGTATGATTAACGATCCACATTCTCTGTCGTTGTCTGTATTTCGTTGTGCGATTCACAACATTAAATTGTTACTTTTTGGCTTATCCATTGTCCGTTCATTAACGCCCCCTGTTGTGGGTCCGTGTCACAACACCTTCCCAACAGTGAAAAGAGAATACAGTGGTCCCTCGCTATAACGTGGTTCAACTGTCGTGGCCTCGGAGTCTCGCTGAGTATTTAGTCCAATTTTGCATGCCTTTTTTTACAGTGTTCTGTGTTCTGCGTATCTGTTTATAAGAATCTTGTTGCCCAGAAGAGAAAAGAGCACCAACAACTACTCATAATTGTGTTTGTCACACGGAAACAAACACCTGTTGCAGCGAGATGCGAGTGGAAAAAGGTGCGGCGTCAGGACGCAGAGGAGCGATCTGTGACATACTGGTCAGTCACTATTAATAATTTCTTATGTGTCCGACCTCGTTCGTTGATCGTTAAAATTAATTCGTTAGTTCTAAATGCCATCATAATTATTTATAGGAAAACGTTCTATTTTTATTTCTCAAACAAATGTTTGGGCCTGAAAACAGTTTGGTATTATTTTCCTAATAAGGTTTGAACTTTGAGAGTGTTTACACACGAGAGAAAAGTGAGAAAATGTTCATGCCTGATTGAGAAGGTGTATAAACTGTGTAGTGAGGGGTTTTACAGCTTTGAAACGTCTATAATAATTGTAAAAAATAACGCTGACTACGTCGCGGTTTCGCGTATTTCGGGCTATTTTTTAGAACGTAACTCCTGCGATTAATGAGGGACCACTGTAACACTTTATTGATTATATACTACAAACCAATTGATGCGACGGCTGCTTTTGACGCTCTATTGGCACGCGTCGTGATTGGTGGAGTTCTTTTTTATTGCCGTCTCCCGACTTCCATGTCGTAAAATGAGGGTGTGTCTGAAGCGGAGTCTGAATATTTATGGGCCTGTTTATTATAATTACGATCGTTTACACCCGCCGCATTTATCAAGATCACGTCAGGCGTACGCCAGAAATGGGCAGGTGCGCACTGCTTGATACATGTCACGGTGACTTTGGTGTATTTCAAGTTTACGCCGTAAATTTACGCCACAAGTGCGCAACATTGATACATGAGGCCCACTGTGTTATCACATTAGGTTTTGAGGATTATGTCACACGTCAGCCACTTATTGAGTTCTGTTCTAGTTTAGTCTTTCTTATTTTCTTGTTATTCAGTCATTCTGTTTTGAGCACATTAGTCCCTCAGGTTTTTCTGTACACTCCTGCCACATGTTGAGTTCTTCTCTAGTTTTGATCCAGCCTTTAATTTTCTGTTGTTCTGTTTCTGCCTTTTCATTTGTTGATTCTGTTTCTCACTTTTGGACTTTAGGGCCCTGTCCCACTGGCGTTTAGGAGGATTTGCGCATGAAATGAGGAGACAAAAGCTGAGTGTCTGCAACAAAGGTGGGCAGAAATGACAAATGTCCCGGGGTGGATAACGTAGACATCATGAGTGCACAGCGAATACATGAGGAAGAAAAGCGGATATAACAGGGAACAGAAGCAAAGGCGACTGCGGAGGTGCCCCCATGAGGGGCACAGCTGGTAAATGTAGTGGAACGTATCGCGTATAAAACGCATGAATAGGGGAGAGGGATCGGACGCAGAGCGACGAAACCGGCAGCACAACGGCTGCAATGGGGACGCAGTGCACATGCCAGGTCTCCATACTTTGTGTACATGTGCGCGCGCCTACACAACAGATGGAGCACAGCAGCGCGCCCCATGTCTCTGGGTCTTGTAACGCAGGGAAGACAAAGACAACACACAGCAGGGCCCAAAATATGACGTGCATGTGGTGCAAGTAACGTCATTCAAGTTTGATCAACTATAAGCACCAGTAACATGGACCAATAAAGTAATAAATAAGGGGAAAACAAACACTACTGCCAGTGTGCTGGCGTCGTCTGCCCTGTGTTGCATGACTCAGACACAGTGCGAGTTGCAGTGCGCCATTTGTTGTGTTGGCGCGCGCACATCGAAACAATGAAAGGACGAAAAAAAAACGGCTGTCAGCAGCTCCCTCTCTCTCTCCCGCTCTCACTCGCCCCAAACTCCGTCAGAATTGTGTCATACACCAGTTACCATTTGTTTTATCACACCTCTGTGTGGCTAATAAATACACTGATCTGCATGGATGGTGCGCTCGCGCGTGCACGTGAGAAGAAGAAAATCTGTCCTGCTGCTGCTGTTCTCCTCTCAGACACTCCCCAGAGGGGAGGAGTCTGACACATCAGAGGAGGGGTTTTACGGTTGATAGCAGACTGACCTCTTATGCGGTGGTGCAAGTAACCTGTTTTTGGTGCAAGTAATATGTGTTAGTAGCACCAGTCCAAGTGCAGTATAAATTCACGTGCATCACACGAATAATGAGAGCACAAAATAACACATGCACGTACTATTTCGAGCCCTGGTTTATGATGCAACAACATTAACCTGTAATTACTGTGGTTATACCTACAGCTGTCCTGTGACGCCGTGGAGGCTGCATCTGAGCCTGCATCTGAGGCAGAGTGTGTCCCCACGGATGCAGCTGACCATGACGAGGAGGTGGAGGCTGAAGGGCAGCTCTCACACATCGAGAGGGCCGCAGCACAGGCCTCAAGAGGTGCATGCCCCAGCAGAGGTGGCAGCAGCCGGCCGACAAAGAGGAGGCACCAGGATGCTGAGGAGGAGGCCTGCCTGAGGGAGATCCGGGACAGCATGAAGGCCAACACACAGCTGCTGGCCCAGCTTATCCGCAAGAGGCCGTCCACACCCAGGGAGGCCTTCATCACCTATGTGTCGGACACGTTGAGAGGGCTCCCCGAGCAGCAGTACGGCGCAATGGTGCGGAAAATCAGCACCCTGCTGCACGACCCCAACGCCACCGTCTCCTCCCCCTCTGCCGAGCTGCCCACCATACACCCCACCACACCTAGACTGAGCCAGGCCCTGTGCGCACCTCTTGAGGGCCTGTACCAGCCGTACCCTCAGTACCACCACCCACAGCCACCCGCCTGCCCCCCTACCAGCCACCACAGCAGTTCCAGCAGCCACAGCCACCTGCCATCCCACCATACGTACCACCACAGCGCTTCCACTTGCCACAACCACCTGCCCTCCCCCAGCACCTGCCAGGTAGCAGCGGTGCCACTGACCAGCCAGGACCACAGACGCATACTGTGTCACATGTGTTGGAGGCGACACATGATGTCTTGGCTGGCACCCCCACCCTGTCACTCAGTGGGTGGGGAGGTGTCAGTCCGCCATGCATGCAGCCCCTCCACACACCCCCTGGTCCACTGCTATCGACACCTGGAACTCCACAGCCACCGGGTGGCACCTGTCTGTGAAAGCACACACACTAATGGGTCATGGACAAGTCACATGTGGGTGTTATTATTGTTATTTGCACTGTGTTATGATCTGTGATGAGCACAATAAATGGGGGTGATAGTGCGACCATGATGTCAGTGTCCCATCCTTTTGACCATTTACTGAGACACAGGTTGAAGCAGGACCATTACTAATGCACATGATGTCACAGTGATGCACACTTCACATGCACTGTCCACAGTCCATCAACACATATATATCACAAGGTATGGATTTTGAGTATCAATATACTGTCAAGTGATGTGGTGATCAATAGATGCAGTCAACATCCAATGTTACAACCTGCCACTGACTACATCAGGGGGGTGGTGAACTGTACCGGTATGTCGTCCATGTGTAAGGGTCTGTTCTTATACCAGGTCCACCATCCTGTCTTGCCAGGCCACAGCACCAGCAGGTGAGTTGCACCAGTGTTTGTTTAGGTTCCGCTGCAGCTTGGCAGCTTTGGATGCCCTGTTGGGTGCCTGGACATCCACGGTGTCATCTAGGTTCCGGCCCCTCCTCCATTCCCCTGGCACCATTTGCCCATCTTGCAGCTATTGGTCCAACAGCGTGTTCTGCAGGACTGGGTAGCAGGTCCACATTAGGTTGTGTAGCAGCACACATGCCCTCACAATGAGGTGCACTGTGTCCACATGATGCTGCATGGTGGTAAGCAGTACCTGGAACCGATTGGCCAAGATTCCAAATGCACTCTCCACCACCCGTCGTGCCCTTGACAACCTGTAGTTGAAGATGCGCTCCTCCCTGCTGAGGTTCCTGGAGCTGTAAGGCTTCATCAGGTATGTCCGAATCATCACCCACAAGGTAGTAGGGCACGTCCTGCGTGTCATTGGGCAGGGGGTCTGGAAGTGGTCACCCAGTGATGTCACTGTGCTCTAGACTGTGCCTCAGCTCACTGTTGTTATATATCTGGGCATCTGATGCAGCACCACAACCTGACACGTCCGCCCAGAGGAACGTGTAGTCAGAGCTGACTAGGTCAAGCAATACGATGCTGAAGTAGCCTTTATCGTTGTAGTACTGCAAGCCTGTGTTGGGGGGAGCTTTGCATGCCACATGTTTGCCATCTATGGCACCGATGGTGTGGGGGAAATTCCATCGCTGCAGCCACCCATCGGCAATGTGGCGCCATCCTGCTTCGGTGGTGGGGCAGGTCATAAGCTCGTCCAAGTACTCCCCCACTATGCCCTCACACACCTCTCTGGTGACCTTGCTCAGTGTGTTATGTGGCACTCTCCAGGCATACTGCATGTCCATGTATGTTGTGCCTGAGGCCAGGTGGCACAGGGTTACTGCCACCTTCAGGCCTGGTTCCAGGTTGGGTCTGCAGTTGGTGCTTGGCCTAGTCAGTCTGGGTGTGAGCCGGTTTACCAGTTCATCAAACATTCGCATGAAATTGTGGAATTTCTCAATTGTGTTGTCTGTTGCTCTGTTGTGCACATTCACAACATTAAATTGTTATATTTTGGCTTATTCCATTGTCCGTTCATTTGCGCCCCCTGTTGTGGGTCCGTGTTCCTACACTTTTCACAACAAACAGAACCTGATGTTGTGTCTGCTTACCCAGATCTGGCTCAGATTAAGACGTGGTTCAAGCAAGGTCGAGTTCCTCCCTATATTGAAGATCCCATGGACTTCCTTTTTGAATCAGAGCTTAATGACTTCTGTTGTGATACACCCTCATCAATCACTCTGTCTGACGCAGCCGCTTCTTTTCTCAGATTTTCTTCGCCGGCACCCAGTCAGCCTTCAGTGCTCACATCGCACTCGATGTGCCAGCCACCCATACCTGCACTGAGGCGTATCTCCACACCGTCTTCGGCCACGCCCCCGGTGCCAACACTACGTAAACGCCAAGCACAACTGCCGCAGTGCCCAGGTGCATCTGACACCGGAGCAGGAACTCCATTGTTGCCTGACACCTCTGATGTGATTTCACTTCCACAAACTCCAGAAGTTTCATCAGAGCCATCAGGAAGTGCTTCGTCAGTGCTGCACCTTGCTGCTTGTTTGCCAGCAGAACTCGGGGCACGCGCTCCACCACTTCATCCAGCTGTGAAAGCGCCTCTCTCTCAGTCCGCACTCCTGAAGACCACGGCACCACCAGCACTGTTTTCTAAGCCATCAGGAAAAGCTTTGTCAGCTCAGCGCATCACTGTATGTTCACCAGCAGAACCGGCGACGCGCTGAAACTCAAGTTCCAGCTGTGAGTGCTCCTCCCACAAAATCAGCGATGCAGATGATCACAGCTCCACAGGCAGAATTGCCCGAACATCTGCAACGCTCCCAGCACCTTCTACGGCCCCCGTCCCTCCAGGGGACCCGGAACCACAGGCAGAGGAGCCTGCAGAAAGAATTAGGCCGCTGAAGCATTCAGCCCGCACGCACCTTCTTCGCCGACCAAGTCGCCAGCAGAACCAGGTGAAAACTTCCCAGCACCATTCACAGAGTCGTCCTGATCACACTCCTCAGCGTGCTCTGCTCCTGGACCTCCTGTGGCGTCTGCAGGACAACCTGCTCGGGCACCTGTTTCATTCCCTGCAGCAGCAGAGCTATCCAAGGTACTTAAGCAATCACTACCCGTACCAGAAAGCACATCATCCGATGCGCCCTCAGCACACGTTCCACTTGAACTTGCAGTCCGGCCAGCATCTCCTGAACCTCCTGTCCTGGTCCAACCATCAGTGTCATCTCCTCAAGCCACCATTGGATTCACAGTTTTCTGGATGGTTGGTGTTTCATTTTTTTCTAGTCTTGATCTTGCTTTTCTTTTTCATCTTATGTGTCTTTTGGACAAACTGTTTAGCATCCTCTGGTTAAATCCAATTTGTTATCTGCTAAAACATCAAGCCAGGTTCATGATGACAATAACTTACTTTTTAAGTAGTAAGTTTCTTTTGTTCTGGTTAGGATTATGTTCAAAACAGCTCAAGTTGCCACACTTTGGTTTGGTAAATTCCCTTCGCGGGCCCAGTATTAAGTTTTCTGTTCTTGATCGCTCCCTGGTTTTTCTTTGTTGGTTTTCACATTCTTTGTGTTCTTTTGCCAAACATTTTTCCTCACGTTTGTTTACTGGTTTCTGTGATTTGTTACGGTGGGTTACTTGTTTTTTGTCTTTTTGGAGTTGGCAGTTTCTTTTTTCACTTAAATGTTCATTCTGCAGTTCTCAGTCTTTTTGTTAATTTTTCTTTGTTTGAAGGTTCCCAGGGTTTATTTTTGGGGATTTATCATGTTTTACAGTCTTCCTTCCTGCAACTTCATGCTTTATGTTGTTCCTTTTTGGTTTTACCTACTCACAGTTCGCTTGGCTTTGCTTTAGATAGTGTTTTTGTCATTTCTTCTTTTAAGTAATTTAGCGCATTACTTGTTGTTGGCCTTCTCAATTTTTGCATCCTGAGAGTATGCAGTTGGTTGTCATCCTTCAAAATATTGTTAGCATATCTCCAAGCTCATTTCTTAAGTTTTTATTAGTTTTTGGAGTTGTGTGGCTCTTAGGTTCAGGACTCAAATGGGTTTTGTTTTCAATGTCGTTAATCAGTTTTTCTTCCTTGTCAGTGGTTCATGGATTTACTTACTTTTTGCTTTTGGTGGTTTGTTTGTGTAATTGGTTTCCCCATTTTTGGTGCTCCCAGCAGAAGCAGGTTGACTGTGCTCGTGGCCCTGTCGGGGATTCTTGCCCCTCCTGTTTTGAGAGTTTTTGCAAGACCCGTGGGTCCTCTGTTTTTGATTCTGTCTCTGCTCCTACTCCTTCAGATCTCACGGCTTCGACTTTTGGTGATTCTCCTGACAGACCCCTTACCTCAGTTTCTGGCTGTGTCCGTCCACATGGTCGCCCCTGGACCCTGTCGGTGTTCACCTGCCTGATACCCTGGCTAACCCCTGCATGCTCCTCCATCGCCCGGCTGTGAGTCCTTTTTTGTTAAGCCGGTCACTTGTTTCCTCTCCCCTAGGCTGTGAGTGGGTTCTGTGGGTCCCTGCTCGGTCTCTGGGGTCTTATTTCCCTCCTCCATTCCCCCTCCTTCCCACCCGTAGTCGCCTGTGGGCGGGGTTGTCCATCTCAGGGTTTTAGGGTGGTGGTGCGGGCAGCCTTCGGTGTTGATTGCCTTGGTGGGTGTGCTGTCATGCTTTAGCCCTGGACCTGCCCAGAATCTGGTTTTGTCCCCCAGTCTCCGTCTGTGTTTTTGCATTTATTTTCAAATGTTCTGTCAAATGTTGGATGATTGTATTTACAAAATGTGTACAATTATCACTGTACATTGTTTCAAGTCCATGTCTTGGAATTCTCTTGAATTACTAGAGACCCTCCCATTCTTAGTCCATGTCTTGGAATTATGTCTCTACAAACCAGAATCTGGTTTTGTCCCCCAGTTTCCATCTGTTCCCTCTCTTTGTCCTTCTGTTCGACCCTGAGTGTTTATTTTCTGTTTCTTCCACTTTGGTCTTGGTTTTATGATCTGTTACACTTCAACCATGTTAAGTTCTGTTCTAGTTTAGTCTCAGCTTTTTATTTAGTCATACTGTATTATCACATTAGGTTTTGAGGATTATGTCACACGTCAGCCACTTATTGAGTTCTGTTCTAGTTTAGTCTTTTTTTATTTTCTGGTGATTCAGTCACTCTGTTTTGAGCACATTAGTCCTTCAGGTTTTTCTGTATGCTCCTGTCACATGTTGAGTTCTTCTCTAGTTTTGATCCAGCCTTTAATTTTCTGTTGTTCTGTTTCTGCCTTTTCATTTGTTGATTCTGTTTCTCACTTTTGGACTTTAGGAATTGTTTAACATTTGTTCTGTCACTGTCACATTGCTGCTTTTTGTCTTCCACCACTCACTGCTAGTTCGTTATGCATATTGCTTCGTTCCAAGCCTCTAGTGTTTTCTGCCATAGTCTGTTTTTCTTGCCGTGTATGACCTTCGCCTGTTTTAACCTTGCCTTTTGCCTGAGCCAGCTAACCTGCTTCTCTGTGCCTGAATCCTGCTTGTTTTTGACTCCGATTTTTGCCTCCTCTAATACACCTGTTTGCCCGTGCTGGAACTCTGCCCATTACTGACCATGCCGCTGCCTCATGACTGTCTGTACCTCCGCCTGCCTGCGTGTGACCCTGTGTATCGACCAGAGCCTGTTTTTTGAATTAAACCTTTTTCTAAATCCCTCCTCTGAGCCATGAGTCTGCATTTGTGTCCACCTGCCTGTCATGCCAAGTCATCACAGTTCCTGACAGTGGGTTGTGCTTTGCATAAATTAGACATGCTCTGCAGTGATGTTTTGCATATGCCTGGAATCCAAACGTCACAAAATGAGCATTAACCAGTCCAACCATTCCAGCCGTAGAAGCGTGACATGGTCCATGACTTAAGACAGCTGCTCACTTGAAGAGGCTGCGGGGTAGGACTGGTTTGTTTGAGGATCAGGCATATACACCATCAGCGGTTTGGTGGATATTGTGACGCATTAATTTTCAAAAATTGATTGATTGGATGAATGATAAGCATTGATTAATATTGATTATTACGTGCAGGCCAATCTTAATATGACCAATCAATTCCCGACAATGATCCAATACTCCAATTAGATCAATACACTGCCTACCATGTTGGCATACAGGCAAATTTGACCCCACCACAGTACCCCAGTGCCATATCCTCATGTCCAAGTGAGTCAGAGCGTCACAGAGACAAGGTTGAGTAATCGTGACTGGGCCTGCCTTAGGTTGTCCCAGGAAAGTATCTTGAGGCAATTTATCCCAGAATAGAACTGTTGGATTAATCAATGCTTAAACACCAATAATAAATAGAAATAATGACAGAATCTGATACATAAACAATGTTTGGTTCACAGGAATAACTATGGGTCAGGATGGACAAAAATCATGTGAAAAGTTGTCCAACAATCTCTGTCCTTTAAGGCCTAACTTAATCTGCATACATCAACTAATAATTAATAAGCACTTCATTGGTCATCAATGCTTTATGAAAGTCTGCAGCTTCTTGTTTGATTTGCAGCAGAGGTTAGTTGCATCTCATGAGAGTTCACATTATTTCAATCAGAACACAGGATGATCAAAATATTGAGTTATTATTATTTGTTGCTTCTACATTGCTGTTAATTCACCCTCACCAACATTAACGCTTTCAACAGGAGCTCTATAAACATGTTACAATAATCATCATAGTCTTATTGTTCACACACTGTACAACCTTCTGCTCTGTTCTCCAGCTGGAGTGATAAATTACACTTTGTTTCCAAAACAAACCACGCTTCAAAAAATAGAACACTGAATGTATTTGGTAAAGCCAATGCAACGTAATGCAAAACAACATTAAAGCTGGAATTGATTACATCAAATAAACAATATTTCTCTAAATTTAACAGTAACAAACACTTTTCAAACACTAGTAACAATTACATGTAAGCAATTACATGTAAAACCCCTGTATTTCATGTGTTATAGCACAACAAAATATCGCTGCAGTGTTTCTCAATTTCTCAAGTTGGGTGGTGTGGAGCGGCAGGGAGAGGAGGAGGAGGAGGAGAGAGAACTTTTAGAGCTTCCCTCAGCAGCTGTGTGTATACATGCTCCTCCTCCAACACCCCAGACCAGGAACAGAATACCACAACTGCTACAACAAACAAGCAAAATAACCCAACTCTTCTCAAATAAAAACCCAAAAAACGTCCACAGGTCCAAAGAAGACCAGTGTTACATTACACACAACATATTATACACACATGTAGACACGGAGAACCCAACGGAACTGTTAATTACAGTGGACTGATAGGAGACTTTTTCCTTTTCTTTTTTTTCTTCCACCAACCTTCTGTCAGGCTGTTTGGGGCCCGGAGGTCAAGAACTGGGTATGCAATCACAGTCTCACAATCAGTTTTCTATTTTTTTTTTAAAATAGTCCTCAGAGAATCTACCAGAACCACTGCTCCCTTCTGTCTGTTATGTCATCAAAAATAATTAGTGGATCAGTCAATCAACAATTTTTCAATGTTTTAGCAGTATTTAATATGTATACTGGAGAACTGATTCATAGAAATGTTTTATAACCCAAAGTCTTTATTGCCTCGATGAGCCTGTTTCCAGCAAGATCATGAATACCCGCTGGAACTCACTGATCTAAGTAAGTGGTCAGTTCCACAGGAGCTCATTCATGATTACTGAGGCAAGATTGGCCAAATATTGCAATGTTCAACTGAAGCAGTCAATCTGAATTTTCTTCTTTTCCCCCACACAGAAAAGAATCAACACCACACAAAAATATATCACACAACAATAAATCCAATCATTAATCACTCTACTGAAATATAATCTTGATTAGCTTTGCTTAAAATCTGTTAAGTAGTCGAAACTAACCAACTTTTACACCTTATCCAGTGTACAAAAATCAACCATATTTTAATCACTTCATCCCAGTTACATGATCATTCAATATGGAAAGTAGGAAGATGATAGTATTTATTGTCTTTGAGTTATCATCTTAACAAGCTGAAAAGTTTTATTTCATCAACAGATCTATTTCAGAATTCTCCCTCAAAATACTCTTTTACCCTCGACACAAACTCACACTCATATACACGTACAAAATTGATTAATGTGCACTTATTTCTCAGTATCTTAACTCCACACTTTAAAATGTTGAAGTGCCAGCGACTGTGACCTTGACAGTTTTATCTAAAACAATTCAAAATAATTACACACAATGTGTCTATATAGCGACAGCAGAATAAAAGTAAGGAAAAATTGATTGTTGTGTGTTGGGGGGTTTGGCTGGATGTTTTTGTGTTGTTTTCTTTTCTTTGCTCTCCAGGTGGTATACAAACTGGTTTTGTCTGTGGAGAAGGTGCTGGCAGAAGAGTCCTTCACCCTCATCAGCATTATTAGCTGCACCTGTGGAGGATGTTCACGTGCAGGCCTACTGACTCGCAGCACCTGTGGATGATGCTCACGTGTAAACTTAAAGACTTTCAGCTGAAGCAGATAATGAGATGGCGTTCTGCATTTAAGCCATGAGTGGTTCAAGCAGAATTGCCGGGAACTCGACCTTGTGACGTTCGTTTGTGAGACGCTGAGGACCGCGCCAGGGTTTGACACATCGTGCCTGTGAAGGAGGACGGGTGAGGGACACATGCTGTCAGCACACATCAGAGGTGATTATTGTCTGAATGATCGTTAATAGTAATTTGGCATTTTGTTACGCAGTATATTTGAACATTGATGAGAATTGTGCAGTTTGCTTCTCACTGCCGTGGCGTACGGACTGATGATCCTCCACCTGTTGTGAGAAGCTGCTCATTTACATAAAGCTTAAATTCAGACCTGAATGTGTTGCTGATAGTGTGTGCCTCTGAGGGATATTTGCTGTAGCTCTGTTGACTTACCTCACCTTTTCCATCCTTCACAGAGTCAGTTTGTCGTGTCCACCTGGGGGGTGTTTGGCGGTGAATCTGAGTCCAGAAGCGCCAAGGCTTCGATCCTTTTGGGCGCTGGAGAGCGCGCCGTCCTTCACTCCACCAGACAAACCACATATTTATGTTGTACACTAATTATTGCACTAGAGGAGGAAATAAAATCGTTTTGTTTGTGGAACCGCTTTCTGGTTATTTAGCGCTGGGTTCGGTCAGACGTTGGTCCGCTCCTCAACCTGTGTCTGCACATAACATTGATAACAAGTATAATCTTCTAGAAAAGAAAGAACTGCAAACTTATATGTATATAAACAAAATTCATGTTGAAAACAGAGAACTCTGTTGTGTGGGCCGCCAGAAGAGGAGGTACTGCTGGCCCACCACCAGAGGGCGCCCTGTCTGGAGTGCGGGCTCCAGGCACCAGAGGGCGCAGCCGCCTCACAGGAGCAGCCAGGGTGACAGCTGTCACGCATCACCTGCAACAGCTGTTACCAATCATTTGATCGGCAGGAGTATATCAGCAGGACGACGTCTCCACCTCTTTGCCGAGATATCGTTTCTACCGAGAAGGTAACGTACTCAGCTAACTGTTTGACAGTGATCTTTGTGACTTTGTGCATTACTCTGAGAGAACTTTCCAATGAGAGGTGGAGGTAGCTTACCTGCCGTTCGGATTCCTGGGTGCGAACGCGCCCTCCTTTAATTGTTCTTTATTCCTCGCCAGCAGTACCAGGTCCGACACGCGGAGGCAGTGGCCACCTGGGAATTCGGGACTTGGCGGCTCCAGTATTCCCGGGGTCTGGTGGCGGAGGAAACCGTGTGGTTCCGGTTCTACTTTGGAGAGGCGTCTCCTATCTTCGAGCCTGCCCACACGACACCTGTGTGAATTTGACTTTGTCCATTATTGTAATCTGTTGTACTTGTTGTGCATATTCACAACAGTAAAGTGTGTTATTTGACCTATTCCATTGTCCGTTCATTTGCGCCCCCTGTTGTGGGTCCGTGTACTTACACTTTCCCAACAGGATATCTCGGCCAACGTCATGGACCCCGTGGGGCGTCAACCGGCTGTTGAACGGCCAATGGAAGAACAGGGCGCACTGGCGTCCGCAGGAGGAATGATCGGTGAGTTGCAGCGGATCCTCACCGCTTTCACGGCTCGGTTGGATTTAATGACCGAGCAGAACGTCCTCCTTAACCGCAGGGTGGAGGCTCTCGCCGCGCAGGTGGAAGCGCGCCCTCAGGGCGCTGCTGCGGCTCTCCCTCCTGTCGACCCTGTGCGTAACAGTGACGTTCCACAGGTCGTTCAACGACCCCTCCCACCTTCCCCTGAAGCATACATAAGCCCTCCAGAGCCGTACGGGGGTTGTGTGGAGACATTTGCGGACTTTCTTATGCAGTGTTCGCTCGTCTTCGCACAACGTCCCGTCATGTACGCGACTGATGCTAGTAAGATAGCTTATGTAATTAATCTGCTTCGCGGCAAGGCACGCGCTTGGGCTACAGCGCTTTGGGAGCAAAATTCACGGCTCCTTCTGACATATGATGGGTTTGTGAGGGAGTTCAGAACAGTGTTCGATCATCCAAATAGAGGAGAGACCGCTTCAGCCATGCTGCTGTCAATGAGACAGGGGCGCCGGAGCGCAGCTGTTTATGCAGTCGACTTCCGCATCGTGGCTGCGAGGTCCGGCTGGAATAACACTGCCCTCCGCGCCGCCTTCGTAAACGGACTGTCGTTGGTCCTGAAGGAGCTCCTGGTGGCCAAGGACGAACCGCGGGATTTAGACGGGCTGATTGATCTCGCTATACGATTAGACAATCGGTTAGAGGAACGCCGTCGGGAGCGAGGCGAAGGACGTGACCGGATACGCGCCGCCCCTCTCCCTTCCGGGTTCGAAAAGGGGCCGCCCTCCCCACGCTCCACAGCCGCAGCGCTTTGTGGGGCAACAGCTCCCCCTGTTGACGTTGTTAGGGAAACGCACAGGGCCAAAATGGGGAGGCTGATCCGTGGAGAGTGTTTTCTCTGCAGCTCAACAGAGCACACACAGACAGACTGCCCCAAACGGCCAAAACGTCAACACTCGCCCTTAGAGACTGGACTAAGGGGGGGTCAAGACATTCAAGTGAGACACACACAAATTGCCACACGACTCCCAGTCACAATCCTGAGCGGGGATTTAACCCTTCAAGCCCGAGCACTGGTGGACACGGGGTCAGAAGGGAATCTGCTAGACAGCAGATGGGCAAAGGAGGTAGGGCTCCCTCTGGTGGCGCTTCCTACGCCGTTGCAGGTGCGGGCACTAGATGGCACCCTCCTCCCTTTACTCACACACAAGACACCACCAGTAACTCTGGTGGTGTCTGGAAACCACCGGGAGGAGATTGAGTTTTTTGTAACTCCTTCTACCTCCCGCGTGATTTTGGGCATCCCATGGATGTTAAAGCACAATCCCCGGATCGATTGCCGTCTGGGGTGGTGGTTCAGTGGAGCGAAACCTGCCATCGGGTGTGTTTAGGATCCTCGGTTCCTCCCGGTTCCCAGGCTAAGGAGGAGGTCAAAGTCCCTCCCAATTTGACGGCAGTGCCGGTTGAGTACCACGATCTTGCTGACGTCTTCAGCAAGGATCTGGCACTCACCCTACCCCCGCACCGTCCGTACGATTGTGCCACTGATTTGGTTCCAGGCTCTGAGTTCCCGTCCAGCAGGCTGTACAACCTCTCACGACCTGAGCGCGAATCAATGGAGACCTACATCCGGGACTCATTAGCTGCCGGGCTGATCCGGAACTCCACCTCCCCGATGGGGGCAGGTTTCTTTTTTGTGGGCAAGAAAGATGGCGGACTTCGTCCATGTATTGATTACAGGGGGCTGAATGAGATTACGGTTCGCAACCGATACCCGTTGCCATTATTAGATTCCGTGTTCACCCCCCTGCATGGAGCCAAAATCTTTACTAAGCTGGATCTTAGAATGCGTATCACCTGGTTCGGATCCGGAAGGGAGACGAATGGAAGACGGCATTTAACACCCCGTAGGTCACTTTGAGTACCTGGTCATGCCGTTCGGCCTCACAAACGCCCCCCGCGACGTTCCAAGCATTGGTTAATGATGTCTTGCGGGATTTCCTGCACCGATTCGTCTTCGTATATCTAGACGATATCCTCATCTTTTCTCCGGATCCTGAGACTCATGTCCGGCATGTACGTCAGGTCCTGCAGCGGTTGTTGGAGAACCGGCTGTTTGTGAAGGGCGAGAAGTGCGAGTTTCACCGCACTTCTTTGTCCTTCCTGGGGTTCATCATCTCCCCCAACTCCGTCGCTCCTGATCCGGCCAAGGTTGCGGCGGTGAGAGACTGGCCCCAACCCACTAGCCGTAGGAAGCTGCAACAGTTCCTCGGCTTTGCAAATTTTTACAGGAGGTTCATTAAGGGCTACAGTCAGGTAGTTAGCCCCCTGACAGCCCTGACCTCACCAAAAGTCCCCTTCACCTGGTCGGATCGTTGCGATGCCGCGTTCAAGGAGTTGAAACGGCGCTTCTCGTCTGCACCCGTTCTGGTGCAGCCCGATCCTAGTCGCCAGTTAGTGGTTGAAGTGGACGCCTCGGACTCAGGGATAGGAGCTGTGCTTTCCCACAGCGGGAGGACCGATAAGGTCCTTCACCCGTGTGCCTATTTTTCCCGCAGGTTGACCCCAGCCGAACGGAACTATGACATCGGCAATCGAGAACTCCTTGCGGTGAAAGAGGCTCTTGAAGAGTGGAGACATCTGTTGGAGGGAACGTCCGTGCCATTCACGGTTTTCACTGACCACCGGAACCTGGAGTATATCAGGACCGCCAAGCGGCTGAACCCCAGGCAAGCCCGCTGGTCACTGTTCTTCGGCCGTTTTGACTTCCGGATCACCTACCGTCCTGGGACCAAGAACCAGAAATCGGATGCCTTGTCCCGGGTACATGAAGATGAAGTCAAAACGGAGTTGTCGGATCCACCGGAACCCATCATCCCGGAGTCCACTATCGTGGCCACCCTCACCTGGGACGTAGAGAGAACCGTCCGGGAGGCCCTGGCACGAAGCCCGGACCCCGGGACTGGGCCGAAGAACAAACTCTACGTCCCACCAGAAGCTAGGGCTGCAGTCCTGGACTTCTGTCACGGCTCTAAGCTCTCCTGTCATCCAGGGGTGCGAAGAACCGGGCAGTTGTCCGGCAGCGCTTTCTGGTGGGCGTCCCTAGAGGCCGACGTCCGGGATTATATCCAGGCCTGCACCA
Organism: Thalassophryne amazonica; assembly: GCF_902500255.1. Classification (NCBI taxonomy): domain Eukaryota; kingdom Metazoa; phylum Chordata; class Actinopteri; order Batrachoidiformes; family Batrachoididae; genus Thalassophryne; species Thalassophryne amazonica. Next base: position 133,618,217 of record NC_047103.1, on the reverse strand, counting down.
CCTGCGCCAGGGGCAAGGCTGACCATCGCAGGGCTTCGGGACTGCTCCAGCCGCTGCCCGTGCCCCCACCCCCCTGGTCCCACATCGGCCTGGATTTTGTCACGGGCCTCCCGCCGTCCCAGGGCAACACCACCATCCTCACGATAGTGGACCGATTCTCCAAGGCGGCCCACTTCGTGGCCCTCCCGAAGCTCCCGACGGCCCAGGAGACAGCGGACCTCCTGGTCCACCACGTCGTCCGGCTGCATGGGATACCATCCGACATCGTTTCGGATCGTGGTCCCCAGTTCTCCTCGCAAGTCTGGAGGAGCTTCTGCCGGGAACTGGGGGCCACGGTGAGTCTCTCATCCGGGTATCATCCCCAGACCAACGGGCAAGCAGAACGGGCCAATCAGGAGGTGGAGCAGGCCCTGCGTTGCGTGACAGCCGTGCACCCAGCGGCCTGGAGTACCCATCTGGCCTGGATCGAGTACGCCCAGAACAGCCAGGTGTCGGCAGCCACTGGCCTCTTCCCCTTTCGAGGTGTGTCTGGGGTACCAACCTCCTTTGTTTCCGGTGGTTGAGGGAGGAGGTCGGTGTGCCCTCGGTCCAGGCCCACCTACGGAAGTGCCGTCGGGGTGTGGCGTGCCGCCCGTTCTGCCTTGCTGAAGGCCCGGATGAGGACGAAGGCCCATGCAGACCGTCGGCGGACCCCGGCCCCTACGTACCGGCCAGGGCAGGCAGTGTGGTTGTCTACAAAGGACATACCCCTTCAAGTGGACCCCCCCAAACTGCAGGACCGGTACATCGGTCCGTTCAAGATCATCAAGGTACTCAGTCCAGCTTCCGGCCTCACTGCGGATCCATCCCGTTTTCCACGTGTCCCGGATTAAGCCCCATCACACCTCACCCCTCTGTACTCCCGGTCCAGCACCACCTCCTGCCCGGATCATCGATGGCGAGCCGGCTTGGACTGTGCGCCGGCTCTTGGATGTCCGTAGGATGGGCCGGGGCTTCCAGTATTTGGTGGACTGGGAGGGGTACGGACCTGAAGAACGCTCCTGGGTGAAGAGGAGCTTCATCCTGGACCCGGCCCTCCTGGCCGATTTCTACCGCCGCCACCCGGACAAACCTGGTCGGGCGCCAGGAGGCACCCATTGAGGGGGGGGTCCTGTTGTGTGGGCCGCCAGAAGAGGAGGTACTGCTGGCCCACCACCAGAGGGCGCCCTGTCTGGAGTGCGGGCTCCAGGCACCAGAGGGCGCAGCCGCCTCACAGGAGCAGCCAGGGTGACAGCTGTCACGCATCACCTGCAACAGCTATTACCAATCATCTGATCGGCAGGAGTATATCAGCAGGACGACGTCTCCACCTCTTTGCCGAGATATCGTTTCTACCGAGAAGGTAACGTACTCAGCTAACTGTTTGACAGTGATCTTTGTGACTTTGTGCATTACTCTGAGAGAACTTTCCAACGAGAGGGTGGAGGTAGCTTACCTGCCGTTCGGATTCCTGGGTGCGAACGCGCCCTCCTTTAATTGTTCTTTATTCCTCGCCAGCAGTACCAGGTCCGACACGCGGAGGCAGTGGCCACCTGGGAATTCGGGACTTGGCGGCTCCAGTATCCCGGGGTCTGGTGGCGGAGGAAACCGTGTGGTTCCGGTTCTACTTTGGAGAGGCGTCTCCTATCTTCGAGCCTGCCCACACGACACCTGTGTGAATTTGACTTTGTCCATTATTGTAATCTGTTGTACTTGTTGTGCATATTCACAACAGTAAAGTGTGTTATTTGACCTATTCCATTGTCCGTTCATTTGCGCCCCCTGTTGTGGGTCCGTGTACTTACACTTTCCCAACAGAACTCCTTATCTTTGAGAGTGTGTACATTCACGCGCAAAGTGTTCATTCTTCCCACACTTCCAACATGTCAATTTCCTCTTTATCTCACACCACACGGGCTTGCCTCTGGCTGCTCTGCGGTGCTGACCTTGCCCTTTCCTACAAAATACACTTCTTCCTCCCACATCATTATGGACTGCTCTGGCAGGTTTTAAAAACTGCTGTGTTTGGTGCAAAAGCATGTCTTGGTGTATTTTCACTCCACATCTCTCTTGCCTTTTTTGTAAAATCACTGGTGTTTTCTTTTATGGTATCAAATGACTTTGTTGTGGAGTTTAACTGTAATTTTGTTGTGTGGGCCGCTGAAGAGGAGGTACTGCTGGCCCACCACCAGAGGGCTCCTGCCTGAATGGCAGGCTCAGGCACGAGAGACGGGCGGTGCCACCTCACGGGAGCAGCTGGGAATGACAGCTGTCCCTCATCACCACCTGACAGCTGTTTCCTCATCACCATCTCCATAAAAGCCGGGCAGCAACTCCATCTCCCTGCCGAGATATCAGTCTACCTGGAAGGTAAAATTCTCAGCCGCTGTTGTGCCGATTGCACTTAATTCCTTTCTGACCTATTTGCAGGAGTTCCTGTACCTCTATTGCAGCTGGGAGCTGGGTTTTGTGGACAGTGGAGGAGTGACGACCTTCACTCCTCGCTCCACATACGATAAGTAGTGGTTCAGGCTCTGCCGTAAATTGTTCCTGAGTTGGAGGTGGAGGTGTTCCCTCCAAGTGGATAAGAACTGATTGCTGATTGTTTTGCTGGGTGTGCACATACCCACCATAAACTGTTTTTGCTTCCTGCCAGCAGGTACCGATCGGACAGCTGGAGACGGTGGCCACCTGGGAATTCAGGACTTGGCGGCTCCGGTGTGATCCAGATCCGTGGGCAGTGGAAATTGTGGGACCCGGCTCTTCTCTGGACAGACGCTTCTATCCTCGAGCCTGCCCACACGTCACCTCGTATTATTGACTATTGTTCTAAATTGCATTTGTCTGTTTTTTTTTCCGTTGTGCACATTCACAACATTAAATTGTTGTATTTCGGCTGATCCATTGTCGTTCATTTACGCCCCCTGTTGTGGGTCCGTGTCACTCACTTTTCCCAACAGGATATCTCGGCCAACGCCATGGATTCCGAGGGGCGTCAACCATCGAGGTGAACCACCAATGGCAACGCAGGGTGCACAGGGCCAGCAGGAGGGCGTGTTAGGTGGGCTGCAGCAAATCTAACCGCCTTCACTGCTCGTGGGACTTGGTGACCGAGCACAATGTTTTTCTCAATCGGAAGATGGAGGCTCTCACCGCCCAGGTGGAAGCGCTGGCAGGGCGCTGCTGCAGCACCTCCTCCTGCTGTTCAGGCGCCAAATACAGACATTCCAGTGTGATTCAACGAACCCCCCCTTCCCCTGAAGCATACATAAGCACTCCGGAACCGTACGGAGGTTGTGTCAAGACGTGCGCAGAACTTCTTGATGCAGTGTTCGCTCGTCTTTTCACAGCGTCCTGTTATGTACGCATCAGATGCTAGCCGTTAGCTTATGTGATAAATCTGCTTCGAGGAGGCACGCGCCTGGGCTACAGCGCTCTGAGAGCAAAATGCACGGCTCCTAACGATATATACTGAGTTTGTGAGGGAGTTCAGACTGGTGTTCGATCACCCACACAGAGGCGAGACCGCTTCAAGTGTGCTGCTGTCTATGAGACAGGGGCGTCGGAGTGCAGCTGAGTATGCAGTCGCCTTCCGCATCGCGGCAGCGAGGGCCGGCTGGAATACTGTTGCACTCCGCACCGCCTTTGTAAACGGACTGTCTCTGGTCCTTAAGGAGCACCTGGTGGCTAAGGACGAGCCGCGGGATTTAGACGGGCTTATCGACCTGGTAGTACGGTTAGACAACCGATTAGCAGAACATCGACAGGAGCGGGGCGAAGGGCGTTGTCAGGCACGAGCCGTCCCTCTTCCTTCCGGGTCCGAAAGGGAGCCGTCTTCCCCACGCTCCACAGCCAGAGGGCTCCGTGTGGCAACAGCTCCCCCTGCTGATGTTGTTAAGGAAACGAGCAGGGCCACAATGAGATCAGATGACAGATTGAGGAGGCTGGCCCGCGGGGAGTGTTTTCTCTGCAGCTCAAAAGAGCATATACAGAAAAACTGCCCCAAACGGCCCAAAACGACAACACATCGCCATAGAGACTGGGCTAAGGGTGGGTCATAACACACACGAGGGGTGCGCACGTAAATCTGCACGACTCCCAGTTACGATCCTGAGTGGGGATCTAACCTTTCATGCCCCAGCACTGGTGGCCACAGGATCGGAAGGGAATCTGTTGGACAGCAGATAGGCAAAGGAAGTGGGGCTCCTTCTAGTGGCCCTTCCTTCACCATTGAAGGTACGGGCACTAGATGGCACCCTTCTCCCTTTAATTACACACAAGACACAGCCATTAACATTGGTTGTGTCTGGGAATCATCGGGAGGAGATTGTGTTTTTTTGTAACACCTTCTACGCTTTATTTTGGGCTTCCCATGGATGATAAAACACAATCCCCGGATTGATTGGCCGTCTGGGGTTGTGGCTCAGTGGTAGCGAAATCTGCCACCGGGAGTGTTTAGGATCCTCGGTTCCCCCTGGTATGACCGCTAACGAGGAGGTTAAAGTCCCCCCCAATCTGATGGCGGTGCCTGAGGAGTACCATGATCTTGCTGATGTCTTCAGCAAAGATCTGGCACTCACTCTTCCCCCACACCGTCCGTATGATTGCTCCATTGATTTGATCCCGGGCGTCGAGTACCCGTCCAGCAGGCTGTACACCTCTCACGTCCAGAGTGCGAATCAATGGAGACCTACATCCGGGACTCGTTAGCTGCCAGGCTGATCCGGAAACTCCACCTCCCCGATGGGTGCTGGTTTCTTTTTTTGTGGGCAAGAAAGACGGCAGACTCCGTCATGCATTGATTACAGGGTGCTGAACAAGATTACGGTTCGCAACCGATACCCGTTGCCCCTGTTGGATTCAGTGTTCACGCCCCTGCATGGAGCCAAATATTTACAAAACTTGATCTTCGTAATGCGTACCACCTGGTTCGGATCCGGAAGGGAGACGAATGGAAGACGGCTATTCAACACCCCGTTAGGTCATTTTGAGGTAGCTGGTCATGCCATTCAGCCTCACAAACGCCCCCGCGACATTCCAAGCATTGGTAAATGATGTCTTGCGGGACCTTCCTGCATCGGTTCGTCTTCATATACCTGGACGACATCCTCATCTTCTCCCCGGATCCTGAGGACCCATGTCAAAGCATGTACGTCAGGTCCTGCAAGCGGTTGTTGGAGAACCGGCCTGTTTGTGAAGGGCGAGAAGTGCGAGTTCCACCGCACTTCTTGTCCTTCTTGGGGTTCATAATCTTCTCCAACTCCGTCGCCCCTGATCTGTGCCAAGGTTGCGGGCGGTGAGAGATTGGCCCAAACCGACGAAGCCGTAGGAAATTGCAGCAGTCCTCCGGCTTCGCAAATTTTACCGGAGGTTCATCAAGGGTTACAGCCAGGTAGTTAGCCCCCTGACGGCCCTTACCTCCACTAAAGTCCCCGTCACCTGGTCTGATCGGTGCGACGCCCGCATTTAGGGAGTTGAAACGCCAGTTCTCGACTGCGCCAGTTCTGGTGCAAGCCCGATCCTAGCCGCCAGTTTATTGTTGAAGTGGATGCCTCTGACTCAGGGATAGGAGCCGTGCTTGTCCCAGAGCAGAGGAGTCCGATAAGGTCCTCCACCCTTGTGCCTATTTTTCCCACAGGTTGACCCCGGCAGAGAGGAACTATGACGTTGGCAATCGGGAACCCCTAGCGGTGTGAAAGAGGCTCTCGAAGAGTGGAGCACTTGTTGGAGGGAGCTGCGGTGCCATTCCCGGTTTTCACGGACCATCAGAACCTGGAATACATCCGGACCGCCAAGCGTCTGAACCCCAGGCAAGTCCGCTGGCCACTGTTCTTCGGGCGTTTTGACTTCCAGATCACCTACCGCCCCGGGACCAAGAATCAATGATCTGACGCCCTGTCCCGGGTCCACGAAGAGGAGGTCAAAACTGAGCTGTCAGATCCACGGATCCTATCATCCCTGAGTCCACTATCGTGGTCACCCTCACCTGGGACGTGGAGAAGACCATTCGGGAGGCCCTGGCACGGAACCCGGACCCAGGGACCGGCCCTAAGAACAGACTTTACGTCCCACCAGAAGCCAGAGAGCTACAGTCCTTGACTTCTGTCATGGTTCCAAGCTCTCCTGTCACCAGGGGTGCAAAGACCATGGCAGTGGTCCCGGCAGCGCTTCTGGTGGGCATCCATGGAAGCCGACGTCCGGGAGTACGTCCAGGCCTGTACCACCTGCGCCAGGGGCAAGGCAGACCATCAAGAGCACAAGGACTCCTCCCATCCGTTACCTGTGCCTCATCGCCCCTGGTCCCACATCGGCCTGGACTTTGTCACAGGCCTCCCGCCATCCCAGGGCATGACCACCATTCTCACGATAGTGGACCGGGTTCTCCAAGGCGGCCCACTTCGGGGCCCTCCCGAAGCTCCGACGGCCCAGGAGGACTGCAGACCTCCTGGTCCATCATGTCGTGCGTCTGCATGGGATTCCAGCCAACATCGTCTCAGGACTGTGGTCCCCAGTTCTCCTCGCAAGTCTGTCTGGGGGAGTTTCTTGTAGGGAACTGGGGGCCACCGCAAGCCTCTCATCCGGGTACCATCCCCCAGACGAACGGACAGGCCAGAGCGGGCGAATCAGGATTTGGAGCAGGCCCTCCGCTGCGTGACCTCCGCACACCCGACGGCCTGGAGTGACATCTGGCCTGGATCGAGTACGCTCACAATAGCTAGGTTTCATCTGCCACCAGCCTCTCCCTGTTTGAGGTATGTTTGGGGTACCAGCCCCCATTGTTTCCGCTCGTGAGGGGGAGGTCGGGGTGCCCTTGGTCCAGGCCCAACTAAGGAGGTGCTGTCGGTGTGGCGCACTGCCCGCTCTGCCCTGCTTAAAGCCCGGACGAGGGCCAAGGCCCATGCAGACCGCCGGCGTTCCACGGCCCCTGCTTACCAGCCCGGGCAGGGGTTTTGGCTATCTACCAAGGACATCCCCCTTCAAGTGGAATCCCGAAACTGAAGACCGATTCATTGGACCATTCTCCATACTCAAAGTCCTCAGTCTGGTAGCTTCAGCTTTCACTGCGGATTCATCCTGTGTTCCATGTTTCCCGTATCAAACCCTACCACACATCAACGCTCTGCACCCCCGGACCGGCGGCTGCCTCCTGCCCAGATCATAGACAGAGAGCCTGCCTGGACCATGCGCAGGCTCCTGGACGTCCGTCAGAAGGGCCGGGGGTTTCAGTATCTGGTGGACTGGGAGGGTTATGGACCTGAAGCGCTCCTGGTGAAGAGGAGCTTCATCCTGGACCCGGCCCTCCTGGCCGATTTCTACCACCGTCATCCCGACAAACCTGGTCGGGTGCCAGGAGGCGCCCGTTTGGGGGGGGGGGGGGGGGGTCCTGTTGTGTGGCCGCTGAAGAGAGGTACTGCTGGCCCACGCACCAGAGGGCGTCCTGCCTGAATGGCGGGCTTCAGGAACGAAGGGCGCCGCCGCCTCACGGGAGCAGCTGGAAATGGGTGACCTTGCTCAGTGTGTTATGTGGCACTCACCAGGCATACTGCATGTCCATGTATGTTGTGCCTGAGGCCAGGTGGCACAGGGTTACTGCCACCTTCAGGCCTGGTTCCAGGTTGGGTCTGCAGTTGGTGCTTGGCCTAGTCAGTCTGGGTGTGAGCCGGTTTACCAGTTCATCAAACATTCGCATGAAATTGTGGAATTTCTCAATTGTGTTGTCTGTTGCTCTGTTGTGCACATTCACAACATTAAATTGTTATATTTTGGCTTATTCCATTGTCCGTTCATTTGCGCCCCCTGTTGTGGGTCCGTGTTCCTACACTTTTCACAACAAACAGAACCTGATGTTGTGTCTGCTTACCCAGATCTGGCTCAGATTAAGACGTGGTTCAAGCAAGGTCGAGTTCCTCCCTATATTGAAGATCCCATGGACTTCCTTTTTGAATCAGAGCTTAATGACTTCTGTTGTGATACACCCTCATCAATCACTCTGTCTGACGCAGCCGCTTCTTTTCTCAGATTTTCTTCGCCGGCACCCAGTCAGCCTTCAGTGCTCACATCGCACTCGATGTGCCAGCCACCCATACCTGCACTGAGGCGTATCTCCACACCGTCTTCGGCCACGCCCCCGGTGCCAACACTACGTAAACGCCAAGCACAACTGCCGCAGTGCCCAGGTGCATCTGACACCGGAGCAGGAACTCCATTGTTGCCTGACACCTCTGATGTGATTTCACTTCCACAAACTCCAGAAGTTTCATCAGAGCCATCAGGAAGTGCTTCGTCAGTGCTGCACCTTGCTGCTTGTTTGCCAGCAGAACTCGGGGCACGCGCTCCACCACTTCATCCAGCTGTGAAAGCGCCTCTCTCTCAGTCCGCACTCCTGAAGACCACGGCACCACCAGCACTGTTTTCTAAGCCATCAGGAAAAGCTTTGTCAGCTCAGCGCATCACTGTATGTTCACCAGCAGAACCGGCGACGCGCTGAAACTCAAGTTCCAGCTGTGAGTGCTCCTCCCACAAAATCAGCGATGCAGATGATCACAGCTCCACAGGCAGAATTGCCCGAACATCTGCAACGCTCCCAGCACCTTCTACGGCCCCCGTCCCTCCAGGGGACCCGGAACCACAGGCAGAGGAGCCTGCAGAAAGAATTAGGCCGCTGAAGCATTCAGCCCGCACGCACCTTCTTCGCCGACCAAGTCGCCAGCAGAACCAGGTGAAAACTTCCCAGCACCATTCACAGAGTCGTCCTGATCACACTCCTCAGCGTGCTCTGCTCCTGGACCTCCTGTGGCGTCTGCAGGACAACCTGCTCGGGCACCTGTTTCATTCCCTGCAGCAGCAGAGCTATCCAAGGTACTTAAGCAATCACTACCCGTACCAGAAAGCACATCATCCGATGCGCCCTCAGCACACGTTCCACTTGAACTTGCAGTCCGGCCAGCATCTCCTGAACCTCCTGTCCTGGTCCAACCATCAGGTCATCTCCTCAAGCCACCATTGGATTCACAGTTTTCTGGATGGTTGGTGTTTCATTTTTTTCTAGTCTTGATCTTGCTTTTCTTTTTCATCTTATGTGCTTTTGGACAAACTGTTTAGCATCCTCTGGTTAAATCCAATTTGTTATCTGCTAAAACATCAAGCCAGGTTCATGATGACAATAACTTACTTTTTAAGTAGTAAGTTTCTTTTGTTCTGGTTAGGATTATGTTCAAAACAGCTCAAGTTGCCACACTTTGGTTTGGTAAATTCCCTTCGCGGGCCCAGTATTAAGTTTTCTGTTCTTGATCGCTCCCTGGTTTTTCTTTGTTGGGTTTCCCATTCTTTGTGTTCTTGTCCAAAATTTTTCTCACGTTTGTTTACTGGTTTCTGTGATTTGTTACGGTGGGTTACTTGTTTTTTGTCTTTTTGGAGTTGGCAGTTTCTTTTTTCACTTAAATGTTCATTCTGCAGTTCTCAGTCTTTTTGTTAATTTTTCTTTGTTTGAAGGTTCCCAGGGTTTATTTTTGGGGATTTATCATGTTTTACAGTCTTCCTTCCTGCAACTTCATGCTTTATGTTGTTCCTTTTTGGTTTTACCTACTCACAGTTCGCTTGGCTTTGCTTTAGATAGTGTTTTTGTCATTTCTTCTTTTAAGTAATTTAGCGCATTACTTGTTGTTGGCCTTCTCAATTTTTGCATCCTGAGAGTATGCAGTTGGTTGTCATCCTTCAAATATTGTTAGCATATCTCCAAGCTCATTTCTTAAGTTTTTATTAGTTTTTGGAGTTGTGTGGCTCTAGGTTCAGGACTCAAATGGGTTTGTTTTCAATGTCGTTAATCAGTTTTTCTTCCTTGTCAGTGGTTCATGGATTTACTTACTTTTGCTTTTGGTGGTTTGTTTGTGTAATTGGTTTCCCCATTTTTGGTGCTCCCAGCAGAAGCAGGTTGACTGTGCTCGTGGCCCTGTCGGGGATTCTTGCCCCTCCTGTTTTGAGAGTTTTTGCAAGACCCGTGGGTCCTCTGTTTTTGATTCTGTCTCTGCTCCTACTCCTTCAGATCTCACGGCTTCGACTTTTGGTGATTCTCCTGACAGACCCCTTACCTCAGTTTCTGGCTGTGTCCGTCCACATGGTCGCCCCTGGACCCTGTCGGTGTTCACCTGCCTGATACCCTGGCTAACCCCTGCATGCTCCTCCATCGCCCGGCTGTGAGTCCTTTTTTGTTAAGCCGGTCACTTGTTTCCTCTCCCCTAGGCTGTGAGTGGGTTCTGTGGGTCCCTGCTCGGTCTCTGGGGTCTATTTCCCTCCTCCATTCCCCCTCCTTCCCACCCGTAGTCGCCTGTGGGCGGGGTTGTCCATCTCAGGGTTTTAGGGTGGTGGTGCGGGCAGCCTTCGGTGTTGATTGCCTTGGTGGGTGTGCTGTCATGCTTTAGCCCTGGACCTGCCCAGAATCTGGTTTTGTCACCCAGTCTCCGTCTGTGTTTTTGCATTATTTTCAAATGTTCTGTCAAATGTTGGATGATTGTATTTACAAAATGTGTACAATTATCACTGTACATTGTTTCAAGTCCATTGTCTTGGAATTCTCTTGAATTACTAGAGACCCTCCCATTCTTAGTCCATGTCTTGGAATTATGTCTCTACAAACCAGAATCTGGTTTTGTCCCCCAGTTTCCATCTGTTCCCTCTCTTTGTCCTTCTGTTCGACCCTGAGTGTTTATTTTCTGTTTCTTCCACTTTGGTCTTGGTTTTATGATCTGTTACACTTCAACCATGTTAAGTTCTGTTCTAGTTTAGTCTCAGCTTTTTATTTAGTCATACTGTATTATCACATTAGGTTTTGAGGATTATGTCACACGTCAGCCACTTATTGAGTTCTGTTCTAGTTTAGTCTTTTTTTATTTTCTGGTGATTCAGTCACTCTGTTTTGAGCACATTAGTCCTTCAGGTTTTTCTGTATGCTCCTGTCACATGTTGAGTTCTTCTCTAGTTTTGATCCAGCCTTTAATTTTCTGTTGTTCTGTTTCTGCCTTTTCATTTGTTGATTCTGTTTCTCACTTTTGGACTTTAGGAATTGTTTAACATTTGTTCTGTCACTGTCACATTGCTGCTTTTTTGTCTTCCACCACTCACTGCTAGTTCGTTATGCATATTGCTTCGTTCCAAGCCTCTAGTGTTTTCTGCCATAGTCTGTTTTTCTTGCCGTGTATGACCTTCGCCTGTTTTAACCTTGCCTTTTGCCTGAGCCAGCTAACCTGCTTCTCTGTGCCTGAATCCTGCTTGTTTTTGACTCCGATTTTGCCTCCTCTAATACACCTGTTGCCCGTGCTGGAACTCTGCCCATTACTGACCATGCCGCTGCCTCATGACTGTCTGTACCTCCGCCTGCCTGCGTGTGACCCTGTGTATCGACCAGAGCCTGTTTTTTGAATTAAACCTTTTTCTAAATCCCTCCTCTGAGCCATGAGTCTGCATTTGTGTCCACCTGCCTGTCATGCCAAGTCATCACAGTTCCTGACAGTGGGTTGTGCTTTGCATAAATTAGACATGCTCTGCAGTGATGTTTTGCATATGCCTGGAATCCAAACGTCACAAATGAGCATTAACCAGTCCAACCATTCCAGCCGTAGAAGCGTGACATGGTCCATGACTTAAGACAGCTGCTCACTTGAAGAGGCTGCGGGGTAGGACTGGTTTGTTTGAGGATCAGGCATATACACCATCAGCGGTTTGGTGGATATTGTGACGCATTAATTTTCAAAAATTGATTGATTGGATGAATGATAAGCATTGATTAATATTGATTATTACGTGCAGGCCAATCTTAATATGACCAATCAATTCCCGACAATGATCCAATACTCCAATTAGATCAATACACTGCCTACCATGTTGGCATACAGGCAAATTTGACCCCACCACAGTACCCCAGTGCCATATCCTCATGTCCAAGTGAGTCAGAGCGTCACAGAGACAAGGTTGAGTAATCGTGACTGGGCCTGCCTTAGGTTGTCCCAGGAAAGTATCTTGAGGCAATTTATCCCAGAATAGAACTGTTGGATTAATCAATGCTTAACACCAATAATAATAGAAATAATGACAGAATCTGATACAAAACAATGTTTGGTTCACAGGAATAAACTATGGGTCAGGATGGACAAAAATCATGTGAAAAGTTGTCCAACAATCTCTGTCCTTTAAGGCCTAACTTAATCTGCATACATCAACTAATAATTAATAAGCACTTCATTGGTCATCAATGCTTTATGAAAGTCTGCAGCTTCTTGTTTGATTTGCAGCAGAGGTTAGTTGCATCTCATGAGAGTTCACATTATTTCAATCAGAACACAGGATGATCAAAATATTGAGTTATTATTATTTGTTGCTTCTACATTGCTGTTAATTCACCCTCACCAACATTAACGCTTTCAACAGGAGCTCTATAAACATGTTACAATAATCATCATAGTCTTATTGTTCACACACTGTACAACCTTCTGCTCTGTTCTCCAGCTGGAGTGATAAATTACACTTTGTTTCCAAAACAAACCACGCTTCAAAAAATAGAACACTGAATGTATTTGGTAAAGCCAATGCAACGTAATGCAAAACAACATTAAAGCTGGAATTGATTACATCAAATAAACAATATTTCTCTAAATTTAACAGTAACAAACACTTTTCAAACACTAGTAACAATTACATGTAAGCAATTACATGTAAAACCCCTGTATTTCATGTGTTATAGCACAACAAAATATCGCTGCAGGTTTCTCAATTTCTCAAGTTGGGTGGTGTGGAGCGGCAGGGAGAGGAGGAGGAGGAGGAGAGAGAACTTTTAGAGCTTCCCTCAGCAGCTGTGTGTATACATGCTCCTCCTCCAACACCCCAGACCAGGAACAGAATACCACAACTGCTACAACAAACAAGCAAAATAACCCAACTCTTCTCAAATAAAAACCCAAAAACGTCCACAGGTCCAAAGAAGACCAGTGTTACATTACACACAACATATTATACACACATGTAGACACGGAGAACCCAACGGAACTGTTAATTACAGTGGACTGATAGGAGACTTTTCCTTTTCTTTTTTTTCTTCCACCAACCTTCTGTCAGGCTGTTTGGGGCCCGGAGGTCAAGAACTGGGTATGCAATCACAGTCTCACAATCAGTTTCTATTTTTTTTTTAAAATAGTCCTCAGAGAATCTACCAGAACCACTGCTCCCTTCTGTCTGTTATGTCATCAAAATAATTAGTGGATCAGTCAATCAACAATTTTTCAATGTTTTAGCAGTATTTAATATGTATACTGGAGAACTGATTCATAGAAATGTTTTATAACCCAAAGTCTTATTGCCTCGATGAGCCTGTTTCCTAGCAAGATCATGAATACCCGCTGGAACTCACTGATCTAAGTAAGTGGTCAGTTCCACAGGAGCTCATTCATGATTACTGAGGCAAGATTGGCCAAATATTGCAATGTTCAACTGAAGCAGTCAATCTGAATTTTCTTCTTTTCCCCACACAGAAAAGAATCAACACCACACAAAAATATATCACACAACAATAAATCAATCATTAATCACTCTACTGAAATATAATCTTGATTAGCTTTGCTTAAAATCTGTTAAGTAGTCGAAACTAACCAACTTTTACACCTTATCCAGTGTACAAAATCAACCATATTTTAATCACTTCATCCAGTTACATGATCATTCAATATGGAAAGTAGGAAGATGATAGTATTATTGTCTTTGAGTTATCATCTTAACAAGCCTGAAAAGTTTATTCATCAACAGATCTATTTCAGATTCTCCCTCAAAATACTCTTTTACCCTCGACACAAACTCACACTCATATACACGTACAAAATTGATTAATGTGCACTTATTTCTCAGTATCTAACTCCACACTTTAAAATGTTGAAGTGCCAGCGACTGTGACCTTGACAGTTTTATACTAAAACAATTCAAAATAATTACACACAATGTGTCTATATAGCGACAGCAGAATAAAGTAAGGAAAAATTGATTGTTGTGTGTTGGGGGGTTTGGCTGGATGTTTTTGTGTTGTTTTCTTTTCTTTGCTCTCCAGGTGGTATACAAACTGGTTTTTGTCTGTGGAGAAGGTGCTGGCAGAAGAGTCCTTCACCTCATCAGCATTATTAGCTGCACCTGTGGAGGATGTTCACGTGCAGGCCTACTGACTCGCAGCACCTGTGGATGATGCTCACGTGTAAACTTAAAGACTTTCAGCTGAAGCAGATAATGAGATGGCGTTCTGCATTTAAGCCAGGAGTGGTTCAAGCAGAATTGCCGGGAACTCGACCTTGTGACGTTCGTTGTGAGACGCTGAGGACCGCGCCAGGGTTTGACACATCGTGCCTGTGAAGGAGGAGGGTGAGGGACACATGCTGTCAGCACACATCAGAGGTGATTATTGTCTGAATGATCGTTAATAGTAATTGGCATTTTGTTACGCAGTATATTTGAACATTGATGAGAATTGTGCAGTTTGCTTCTCACTGCCGTGGCGTACGGACTGATGATCCTCCACCTGTTGTGAGAAGCTGCTCATTTACATAAAGCTTAAATTCAGACCTGAATGTGTTGCTGATAGTGTGTGCCTCTGAGGGATATTTGCTGTAGCTCTGTTGACTTACCTCACCTTTTCCATCCTTCACAGAGTCAGTTTGTCGTGTCCACCTGGGGGGTGTTTGGCGGTGAATCTGAGTCCAGAAGCGCCAAGGCTTCGATCCTTTTGGGCGCTGGAGAGCGCGCCGTCCTTCACTCCACCAGACAAACCACATATTTATGTTGTACACTAATTATTGCACTAGAGGAGGAAATAAAATCGTTTTGTTTGTGGAACCGCTTTCTGGTTATTTAGCGCTGGGTTCGGTCAGACGTTGGTCCGCTCCTCAACCTGTGTCTGCACATAACATTGATAACAAGTATAATCTTCTAGAAAAGAAAGAACTGCAAACTTATATGTATATAAACAAATTCATGTTGAAAACAGAGAACTCTGTTGTGTGGGCCGCCAGAAGAGGAGGTACTGCTGGCCCACCACCAGAGGGCGCCCTGTCTGGAGTGCGGGCTCCAGGCACCAGAGGGCGCAGCCGCCTCACAGGAGCAGCCAGGGTGACAGCTGTCACGCATCACCTGCAACAGCTGTTACCAATCATTTGATCGGCAGGAGTATATCAGCAGGACGACGTCTCCACCTCTTTGCCGAGATATCGTTTCTACCGAGAAGGTAACGTACTCAGCTAACTGTTTGACAGTGATCTTTGTGACTTTGTGCATTACTCTGAGAGAACTTTCCAATGAGAGGTGGAGGTAGCTTACCTGCCGTTCGGATTCCTGGGTGCGAACGCACCCTCCTTTAATTGTTCTTTATTCCTCGCCAGCAGTACCAGGTCCGACACGCGGAGGCAGTGGCCACCTGGGAATTCGGGACTTGGCGGCTCCAGTATTCCCGGGGTCTGGTGGCGGAGGAAACCGTGTGGTTCCGGTTCTACTTTGGAGAGGCGTCTCCTATCTTCGAGCCTGCCCACACGACACCTGTGTGAATTTGACTTTGTCCATTATTGTAATCTGTTGTACTTGTTGTGCATATTCACAACAGTAAAGTGTGTTTTTGACCTATTCCATTGTCCGTTCATTTGCGCCCCCTGTTGTGGGTCCGTGTACTTACACTTTCCCAACAGGATATCTCGGCCAACGTCATGGACCCCGTGGGGCGTCAACCGGCTGTTGAACGGCCAATGGAAGAACAGGGCGCACTGGCGTCCGCAGGAGGAATGATCGGTGAGTTGCAGCGGATCCTCACCGCTTTCACGGCTCGGTTGGATTTAATGACCGAGCAGAACGTCCTCCTTAACCGCAGGGTGGAGGCTCTCGCCGCGCAGGTGGAAGCGCGCCCTCAGGGCGCTGCTGCGGCTCTCCCTCCTGTCGACCCTGTGCGTAACAGTGACGTTCCACAGGTCGTTCAACGACCCCTCCCAATTCCCCTGAAGCATACATAAGCCCTCCAGAGCCGTACGGGGGTTGTGTGGAGACATTTGCGGACTTTCTTATGCAGTGTTCGCTCGTCTTCGCACAACGTCCCGTCATGTACGCGACTGATGCTAGTAAGATAGCTTATGTAATTAATCTGCTTCGCGGCAAGGCACGCGCTTGGGCTACAGCGCTTTGGGAGCAAAATTCACGGCTCCTTCTGACATATGATGGGTTTGTGAGGGAGTTCAGAACAGTGTTCGATCATCCAAATAGAGGAGAGACCGCTTCAGCCATGCTGCTGTCAATGAGACAGGGGCGCCGGAGCGCAGCTGTTTATGCAGTCGACTTCCGCATCGTGGCTGCGAGGTCCGGCTGGAATAACACTGCCCTCCGCGCCGCCTTCGTAAACGGACTGTCGTTGGTCCTGAAGGAGCTCCTGGTGGCCAAGGACGAACCGCGGGATTTAGACGGGCTGATTGATCTCGCTATACGATTAGACAATCGGTTAGAGGAACGCCGTCGGGAGCGAGGCGAAGGACGTGACCGGATACGCGCCGCCCCTCTCCCTTCCGGGTTCGAAAAGGGGCCGCCCTCCCCACGCTCCACAGCCGCAGCGCTTTGTGGGGCAACAGCTCCCCCTGTTGACGTTGTTAGGGAAACGCACAGGGCCAAAATGGGGAGGCTGATCCGTGGAGAGTGTTTTCTCTGCAGCTCAACAGAGCACACACAGACTGCCCCAAACGGCCAAAACGTCAACACTCGCCCTTAGAGACTGGACTAAGGGGGGGTCAAGACATTCAAGTGAGACACACACAAATTGCCACACGACTCCCAGTCACAATCCTGAGCGGGGATTTAACCCTTCAAGCCCGAGCACTGGTGGACACGGGGTCAGAAGGGAATCTGCTAGACAGCAGATGGGCAAAGGAGGTAGGGCTCCCTCTGGTGGCGCTTCCTACGCCGTTGCAGTGTGCGGGCACTAGATGGCACCCTCCTCCCTTTACTCACACACAAGGACACCACCGTAACCTCTGGTGGTGTCTGGAAACCACCGGAGGAGATTGAGTTTTTTGTAACTCCTTCTACCTCCCGCGTGATTTTGGGCATCCCATGGATGTTAAAGCACAATCCCCGGATCGATTGCCGTCTGGGGTGGTGGTTCAGTGGAGCGAAACCTGCCATCGGGTGTGTTTAGGATCCTCGGTTCCTCCCGGTTCCCAGGCTAAGGAGGAGGTCAAAGTCCCTCCCAATTTGACGGCAGTGCCGGTTGAGTACCACGATCTTGCTGACGTCTTCAGCAAGGATCTGGCACTCACCCTACCCCCCGCACCGTCCGTACGATTGTTGCCACTGATTTGGTTCCAGGCTCTGAGTTCCCGTCCAGCAGGCTGTAAACCTCTCACGACCTGAGCGCGAATCAATGGAGACCTACATCCGGGACTCATTAGCTGCCGGGCTGATCCGGAACTCCACCTCCCCGATGGGGGCAGGTTTCTTTTTTGTGGGCAAGAAAGATGGCGGACTTCGTCCATGTATTGATTACAGGGGGCTGAATGAGATTACGGTTCGCAACCGATACCCGTTGCCATTATTAGATTCCGTGTTCACCCCCCTGCATGGAGCCAAAATCTTTACTAAGCTGGATCTTAGAAATGCGTATCACATGGTTCGGATCCGGAAGGGAGACGAATGGAAGACGGCATTTAACACCCCGTTAGGTCACTTTGAGTACCTGGTCATGCCGTTCGGCCTCACAAACGCCCCCGCGACGTTCCAAGCATTGGTTAATGATGTCTTGCGGGATTTCCTGCACCGATTCGTCTTCGTATATCTAGACGATATCCTCATCTTTTCTCCGGATCCTGAGACTCATGTCGGCATGTACGTCAGGTCCTGCAGCGGTTGTTGGAGAACCGGCTGTTTTGAAGGGCGAGAAGTGCGAGTTTCACCGCACTTCTTTGTCCTTCCTGGGGTTCATCATCTCCCCAACTCCGTCGCGCCTGATCCGGCCAAGGTTGCGGCGGTGAGAGACTGGCCCCAACCCACTAGCCGTAGGAAGCTGCAACAGTTCCTCGGCTTTGCAAATTTTTACAGGAGGTTCATTAAGGGCTACAGTCAGGTAGTTAGCCCCCTGACAGCCCTGACCTCACCAAAAGTCCCCTTCACCTGGTCGGATCGTTGCGATGCCGCGTTCAAGGAGTTGAAACGGCGCTTCTCGTCTGCACCCGTTCTGGTGCAGCCCGATCCTAGTCCCCAGTTAGTGGTTGAAGTGGACGCCTCGGACTCAGGGATAGGAGCTGTGCTTTCCCACAGCGGGAGGACCGATACAGGTCCTTCACCCGTGTGCCTATTTTTCCCGCAGGTTGACCCCAGCGAACGGAACTATGACATCGGCAATCGAGAACTCCTTGCGGTGAAAGAGGCTCTTGAAGAGTGGAGACATCTGTTGGAGGGAACGTCCGTGCCATTCACGGTTTTCACTGACCACCGGAACCTGGAGTATATCAGGACCGCCAAGGCGCTGAACCCCAGGCAAGCCGCTGGTCACTGGTCTTCGGCCGTTTTGACTTCCGGATCACCTACCGTCCTGGGACCAAGAACCAGAAATCGGATGCCTTGTCCCGGGTACATGAAGATGAAGTCAAAACGGAGTTGTCGGATCCACCGGAACCCATCATCCCGGAGTCCACTATCGTGGCCACCCTCACCTGGGACGTAGAGAGAACCGTCCGGGAGGCCCTGGCACGAAGCACGGACCCCGGGACTGGGCCGAAGAACAAACTCTACGTCCCACCAGAAGCTAGGGCTGCAGTCCTGGACTTCTGTCACGGCTCTAAGCTCTCCTGTCATCCAGGGGTGCGAAGAACCGTGGCAGTTGTACGGCCAGCGCTTCTGGTGGGCTCCCTAGAGGCCGACGTCGGGATTATATCCAGGCCTGCACCACCTGCGCCAGGGCAAGGCTGACCATCGCAGGGCTTCGGGACTGCTCCCAGCCGCTGCCCGTGCCCCATCGCCCCTGGTCCCACATCGGCCTGGATTTTGTCACGGGCCTCCCGCCGTCCCAGGGCAACACCACCATCCTCACGATAGTGGACCGATTCTCCAAGGCGGCCCACTTCGTGGCCCTCCCGAAGCTCCCGACGGCCCAGGAGACAGCGGACCTCCTGGTCACCCACGTCGTCCGGCTGCATGGATACCATCCGACATCGTTTCGGATCGTGGTCCCCAGTTCTCCTCGCAAGTCTGGAGGAGCTTCTGCCGGGAACTGGGGGCCACGGTGAGTCTCTCATCCGGGTATCATCCCCAGACCAACGGGCAAGCAGAACGGGCCAATCAGGAGGTGGAGCAGGCCCTGCGTTGCGTGACAGCCGTGCACCCAGCGGCCTGGAGTACCCATCTGGCCTGGATCGAGTACGCCCAGAACAGCCAGGTGTCGGCAGCCACTGGCCTCTCCCCTTTCGAGGTGTGTCTGGGGTACCAACCTCCTTTGTTTCCGGTGGTTGAGGGAGAGGTCGGTGTGCCCTCGGTCCAGGCCCACCTACGGAAGTGCCGTCGGGTGTGGCGTGCCGCCCGTTCTGCCTTGCTGAAGGCCCGGATGAGGACGAAGGCCCATGCAGACCGTCGGCGGACCCCGGCCCCTACGTACCGGCCAGGGCAGGCAGTGTGGTTGTCTACAAAGGACATACCCCTTCAAGTGGACCCCCCCAAACTGCAGGACCGGTACATCGGTCCGTTCAAGATCATCAAGGTACTCAGTCCAGCTTCCGGCCTCACTGCGGATCCATCCCGTTTTCCACGTGTCCCGGATTAAGCCCCATCACACCTCACCCCTCTGTACTCCCGGTCCAGCACCACCTCCTGCCCGGATCATCGATGGCGAGCCGGCTTGGACTGTGCGCCGGCTCTTGGATGTCCGTAGGATGGGGCCGGGGCTTCCAGTATTTGGTGGACTGGGAGGGGTACGGACCTGAAGAACGCTCCTGGGTGAAGAGGAGCTTCATCCTGGACCCGGCCCTCCTGGCCGATTTCTACCGCCGCCACCCGGACAAACCTGGTCGGGCGCCAGGAGGCACCCATTGAGGGGGGGGGTCCTGTTGTGTGGGCCGCCAGAAGAGGAGGTACTGCTGGCCCACCACCAGAGGGCGCCCTGTCTGGAGTGCGGGCTCCAGGCACCAGAGGGCGCAGCCGCCTCACAGGAGCAGCCAGGGTGACAGCTGTCACGCATCACCTGCAACAGCTATTACCAATCATCTGATCGGCAGGAGTATATCAGCAGGACGACGTCTCCACCTCTTTGCCGAGATATCGTTTCTACCGAGAAGGTAACGTACTCAGCTAACTGTTTGACAGTGATCTTTGTGACTTTGTGCATTACTCTGAGAGAACTTTCCAACGAGAGGTGGAGGTAGCTTACCTGCCGTTCGGATTCCTGGGTGCGAACACGCCCTCCTTTAATTGTTCTTTATTCCTCGCCAGCAGTACCAGGTCCGACACGCGGAGGCAGTGGCCACCTGGGAATTCGGGACTTGGCGGCTCCAGTATTCCCGGGGTCTGGTGGCGGAGGAAACCGTGTGGTTCCGGTTCTACTTTGGAGAGGCGTCTCCTATCTTCGAGCCTGCCCACACGACACCTGTGTGAATTTGACTTTGTCCATTATTGTAATCTGTTGTACTTGTTGTGCATATTCACAACAGTAAAGTGTGTTATTTGACCTATTCCATTGTCCGTTCATTTGCGCCCCCTGTTGTGGGTCCGTGTACTTACACTTTCCCAACAGAACTCCTTATCTTTGAGAGTGTGTACATTCACGCGCAAAGTGTTCATTCTTCCCACACTTCCAACATGTCAATTTCCTCTTTATCTCACACCCACGGGCTTTGCCTCTGGCTGCTCTGCGGTGCTGACCTTTGCCCTTTCCTACAAAATACACTTCTTCCTCACACATCATTATGACTGCTCTGGCAGGTTTAAAAACTGCTGTGTTTGGTGCAAAAGCATGGTCTGGTGTATTTTTCACTCCACATCTCTCTTGCCTTTTTTGTAAAATCACTGGTGTTTTCTTTTATGGTATCAAATGACTTTGTTGTGGAGTTTAACTGTAATTTTGTTGTGTGGGCCGCTGAAGAGGAGGTACTGCTGGCCCACCACCAGAGGGCGTCCTGCCTGAATGGCAGGCTTCAGGCACGAGAGGGCGGTGCCACCTCACGGGAGCAGCTGGGAATGACAGCTGTCCCTCATCACCACCTGACAGCTGTTCCTCATCACCATCTCCATAAAAGCCGGGCAGCAACTCCATCTCCCTGCCGAGATATCAGTCTACCTGGAAGGTAAAATTCTCAGCCGCTGTTGTGCCGATTGCACTTAATCCTTTTCTGAACTATTTGCAGGAGTTCCTGTACCTCTATTTGCAGCTGGGAGCTGGGTTTTGTGGACAGTGGAGGAGTGACGACCTTCACTCCTCGCTCCACATACGATAAGTAGTGGTTCAGGCTCTGCCGTTAAATTGTTCCTGAGTTGGAGGTGGAGGTGTTCCCTCCAAGTGGATAAGAACTGATTGCTGATTGTTTTGCTGGGTGTGCACATACCCACCATAAACTGTTTTTGCTTCCTGCCAGCAGTACCGATCTGACAGCTGGAGACGGTGGCCACCTGGGAATTCAGGACTTGGCGGCTCCGGTGTGATCCAGATCCGTGGGCAGTGGAAATTGTGTGGGACCCGGCTCTTCTCTGGAC
This sequence comes from Thalassophryne amazonica, assembly GCF_902500255.1. Classification (NCBI taxonomy): domain Eukaryota; kingdom Metazoa; phylum Chordata; class Actinopteri; order Batrachoidiformes; family Batrachoididae; genus Thalassophryne; species Thalassophryne amazonica. The sequence goes on along the minus strand of NC_047103.1, from coordinate 133,596,473 downwards.
AGACGTCTTCTATCCTCGAGCCTGCCCACACGTCACCTCGTATTATTGACTATTGTTCTAAATTGCATTTGTCTGTTTTTTTTTCCGTTGTGCACATTCACAACATTAAATTGTTGTATTTCGGCTGATCCATTGTCCGTTCATTTACGCCCCCTGTTGTGGGTCCGTGTCACTACACTTTTCCCAACAGGATATCTCGGCCAACGCCATGGATTCCGAGGGGCGTCAACCATCGAGTGAACCACCAATGGCAACGCAGGGTGCACAGGCGCCAGCAGGAGGCGTGTTAGGTGGGCTGCAGCAAATCTTAACCGCCTTCACTGCTCGGTTGGACTTGGTGACCGAGCACAATGTTTTTCTCAATCGGAAGATGGAGGCTCTCACCGCCCAGGTGGAAGCGCTGGCAGGGCGCTGCTGCAGCACCTCCTCCTGCTGTTCAGGCGCCAAATACAGACATTCCAGTGGTGATTCAACGAACCCCCCCTTCCCCTGAAGCATACATAAGCACTCCGGAACCGTACGGAGGTTGTGTCAAGACGTGCGCAGACTTCTTGATGCAGTGTTCGCTCGTCTTTTCACAGCGTCCTGTTATGTACGCATCAGATGCTAGCCGGTTAGCTTATGTGATAAATCTGCTTCGAGGAGAGGCACGCGCCTGGGCTACAGCGCTCTGGGAGCAAAATGCACGGCTCCTAACGATATATACTGAGTTTGTGAGGGAGTTCAGACTGGTGTTCGATCACCCACACAGAGGCGAGACCGCTTCAAGTGTGCTGCTGTCTATGAGACAGGGGCGTCGGAGTGCAGCTGAGTATGCAGTCGCCTTCCGCATCGCGGCAGCAAGGGCCGGCTGGAATACTGTTGCACTCCGCACCGCCTTTGTAAACGGACTGTCTCTGGTCCTTAAGGAGCACCTGGTGGCTAAGGACGAGCCGCGGGATTTAGACGGGCTTATCGACCTGGTAGTACGGTTAGACAACCGATTAGCAGAACATCGACGGGAGCGGGGCGAAGGGCGTTGTCAGGCACGAGCCGTCCCTCTTCCTTACGGGTCCGAAAGGGAGCCGTCTTCCCCACGCTCCACAGCCAGAGGGCTCCGTGTGGCAACAGCTCCCCCTGCTGATGTTGTTAAGGAAACGAGCAGGGCCACAATGAGATCAGATGACAGATTGAGGAGGCTGGCCCGCGGGGAGTGTTTTCTCTGCAGCTCAAAAGAGCATATACAGAAAAACTGCCCCAAACGGCCAAAACGACAACACTCGCCCATAGAGACTGGGCTAAGGGTGGGTCATAACACACACGAGGGGTGCGCACGTAAATCTGCACGACTCCCAGTTACGATCCTGAGTGGGGATCTAACCTTTCATGCCCCAACACTGGTGGCCACAGGATCGGAAGGGAATCTGTTGGACAACAGATAGGCAAAGGAAGTGGGGCTCCTTCTAGTGGCCCTTCCTTCACCATTGAAGGTACGGGCACTAGATGGCACCCTTCTCCCTTTAATTACACACAAGACACAGCCATTAACATTGGTTGTGTCTGGGAATCATCGGGAGGAGATTGTGTTTTTTGTAACACCTTCTACCGCTTTATTTTGGGCTTCCCATGGATGATAAAACACAATCCCCGGATTGATTGGCCGTCTGGGGTTGTGGCTCAGTGGAGCGAAATCTGCCACCGGGAGTGTTTAGGATCCTCGGTTCCCCCTGGTATGACCGCTAACGAGGAGGTTAAAGTCCCCCCCAATCTGATGGCGGTGCCTGAGGAGTACCATGATCTTGCTGATGTCTTCAGCAAAGATCTGGCACTCACTCTTCCCCCACACCGTCCGTATGATTGCTCCATTGATTTGATCCCGGGCGTCGAGTACCCGTCCAGCAGGCTGTACAACCTCTCACGTCCAGAGTGCGAATCAATGGAGACCTACATCCGGGACTCGTTAGCTGCCAGGCTGATCCGGAACTCCACCTCCCCGATGGGTGCTGGTTTCTTTTTTGTGGGCAAGAAAGACGGCAGACTCCGTCCATGCATTGATTACAGGGTGCTGAACAAGATTACGGTTCGCAACCGATACCCGTTGCCCCTGTTGGATTCAGTGTTCACGCCCCTGCATGGAGCCAAAATATTTACAAAACTTGATCTTCGTAATGCGTACCACCTGGTTCGGATCCGGAAGGGAGACGAATGGAAGACGGCATTCAACACCCCGTTAGGTCATTTTGAGTAGCTGGTCATGCCATTCAGCCTCACAAACGCCCCCGCGACATTCCAAGCATTGGTAAATGATGTCTTGCGGGACTTCCTGCATCGGTTCGTCTTCATATACCTGGACGACATCCTCATCTTCTCCCCGGATCCTGAGACCCATGTCAAGCATGTACGTCAGGTCCTGCAGCGGTTGTTGGAGAACCGGCTGTTTGTGAAGGGCGAGAAGTGCGAGTTCCACCGCACTTCTTTGTCCTTCTTGGGGTTCATAATCTTCTCCAACTCCGTCGCCCCTGATCTGGCCAAGGTTGCGGCGGTGAGAGATTGGCCCAAACCGACGAGCCGTAGGAAATTGCAGCAGTTCCTCGGCTTCGCAAATTTCTACCGGAGGTTCATCAAGGGTTACAGCCAGGTAGTTAGCCCCCTGACGGCCCTTACCTCCACTAAAGTCCCCGTCACCTGGTCTGATCGGTGCGACGCCGCATTTAGGGAGTTGAAACGCCAGTTCTCGACTGCGCCAGTTCTGGTGCAGCCCGATCCTAGCCGCCAGTTTATTGTTGAAGTGGATGCCTCTGACTCAGGGATAGGAGCCGTGCTGTCCCAGAGCAGGGAGTCCGATAAGGTCCTCCACCCTTGTGCCTATTTTTCCCACAGGTTGACCCCGGCAGAGAGGAACTATGACGTTGGCAATCGGGAACCCCTAGCGGTGAAAGAGGCTCTCGAAGAGTGGAGACACTTGTTGGAGGGAGCTGCGGTGCCATTCACGGTTTTCACGGACCATCAGAACCTGGAATACATCCGGACCGCCAAGCGTCTGAACCCCAGGCAAGTCCGCTGGCCACTGTTCTTCGGGCGTTTTGACTTCCAGATCACCTACCGCCCCGGGACCAAGAATCAATGATCTGACGCCCTGTCCCGGGTCCACGAAGAGGAGGTCAAAACTGAGCTGTCAGATCCACCGGATCCTATCATCCCTGAGTCCACTATCGTGGTCACCCTCACCTGGGACGTGGAGAAGACCATTCGGGAGGCCCTGGCACGGAACCCGGACCCAGGGACCGGCCCTAAGAACAGACTTTACGTCCCACCAGAAGCCAGAGCTACAGTCCTTGACTTCTGTCATGGTTCCAAGCTCTCCTGTCACCCAGGGGTGCAAAGAACCATGGCAGTGGTCCGGCAGCGCTTCTGGTGGGCATCCATGGAAGCCGACGTCCGGGAGTACGTCCAGGCCTGTACCACCTGCGCCAGGGGCAAGGCAGACCATCAAAGAGCACAAGGACTCCTCCATCCGTTACCTGTGCCTCATCGCCCCTGGTCCCACATCGGCCTGGACTTTGTCACAGGCCTCCCGCCATCCCAGGGCATGACCACCATTCTCACGATAGTGGACCGGTTCTCCAAGGCGGCCCACTTCGTGGCCCTCCCGAAGCTCCCGACGGCCCAGGAGACTGCAGACCTCCTGGTCCATCATGTCGTGCGTCTGCATGGGATTCCAGCCAACATCGTCTCAGACTGTGGTCCCCAGTTCTCCTCGCAAGTCTGTCTGGGGGAGTTTCTGTAGGGAACTGGGGGCCACCGCAAGCCTCTCATCCGGGTACCATCCCCAGACGAACGGACAGGCAGAGCGGGCGAATCAGGATTTGGAGCAGGCCCTCCGCTGCGTGACCTCCGCACACCCGACGGCCTGGAGTGACCATCTGGCCTGGATCGAGTACGCTCACAATAGCTAGGTTTCATCTGCCACCAGCCTCTCCCTGTTTGAGGTATGTTTGGGGTACCAGCCCCCATTGTTTCCGCTCGTGGAGGGGGAGGTCGGGGTGCCCTTGGTCCAGGCCCAACTAAGGAGGTGCTGTCGGGTGTGGCGCACTGCCCGCTCTGCCCTGCTTAAAGCCCGGACGAGGGCCAAGGCCCATGCAGACCGCCGGCGTTCCACGGCCCCTGCTTACCAGCCCGGGCAGGAGGTTTGGCTATCTACCAAGGACATCCCCCTTCAAGTGGAATCCCAGAAACTGAAAGACCGATTCATTGGACCATTCTCCATACTCAAAGTCCTCAGTCTGGTAGCTTCAGCTTCACTGCGGATTCATCCTGTGTTCCATGTTTCCCGTATCAAACCCTACCACACATCAACGCTCTGCACCCCCGGACCGGCGCTGCCTCCTGCCCAGATCATAGACAGAGAGCCTGCCTGGACCATGCGCAGGCTCCTGGACGTCCGTCAGAAGGGCCGGGGGTTTCAGTATCTGGTGGACTGGGAGGGTTATGGACCTGAAGAGCGCTCCTGGGTGAAGAGGAGCTTCATCCTGGACCCGGCCCTCCTGGCCGATTTCTACCACCGTCATCCCGACAAACCTGGTCGGGTGCCAGGAGGCGCCCGTTTGGGGGGGGGGGGGGGGGGGGGTCCTGTTGTGTGGGCCGCTGAAGAGGAGGTACTGCTGGCCCACCACCAGAGGGCGTCCTGCCTGAATGGCGGGCTTCAGGAACGAGAGGGCGCCGCCGCCTCACGGGAGCAGCTGGAAATGACAGCTGTCCCTCATCACCACCTGACAGCTGTTCCTCATCACCATCACCATATTTTATTTTATTTTATTTTATTTTATTTTTTGGCACTGTTGTCGTGCGTTACCTGTGCTGCTCCACAGCCTGTCCAGTGGATTTTTATTTTATTTTTTACCACTGTTGTCGTGCGTTACCTGTGCTGCTCCACAGCCTGTCCAGTGGATTTTGATTTTTGTTTTATTTTTTTGGGCGCTGTTGTCGTGCATTACCTGTGCTGCTCCACAGCCTGTCCAGTGGATTTTTATTTAGCGCTGTTGTCGTGCGTTACCTGTGCTGCTCCACAGCCTGTCTAGTGGATTTTTGTTTTGTTTTAGCACTGTTGTCGTGCGTTGCCTGTGCTGCTCCACAGCCTGTCCAGTGGATTTTTATTTTTATTTTATTTTATTTTTTAGCACTGTTGTTGTGCGTTACCTGTGCTGCTCCACAGCCTGTCCAGTGGATTTTTATTTTTATTTTATTTTATTTTTTAGCACTGTTGTTGTGCGTTACCTGTGCTGCTCCACAGCCTGTCTAGTGGATTTTTATTTTATTTTAGCACTGTTGTCGTGCGTTACCTGTGCTGCTCCACAGCCTGTCTAGTGGATTTTTATTTAGCGCTGTTGTCGTGCGTTACCTGTGCTGCTCCACAGCCTGTCTAGTGGATTTTTGTTTTGTTTTAGCACTGTTGTCGTGCGTTGCCTGTGCTGCTCCACAGCCTGTCCAGTGGATTTTTATTTTTATTTTATTTTATTTTTTAGCACTGTTGTTGTGCGTTACCTGTGCTGCTCCACAGCCTGTCTAGTGGATTTTTATTTTATTTTAGCACTGTTGTCGTGCGTTACCTGTGCTGCTCCACAGCCTGTCTAGTGGATTTTTATTTTGTTTTAGCACTGTTGTCGTGCGTTGCCTGTGCTGCTCCACAGCCTGTCCAGTGGATTTTTATTTTTATTTTATTTTATTTTTTAGCACTGTTGTTGTGCGTTACCTGTGCTGCTCCACAGCCTGTCTAGTGGATTTTTATTTTATTTTAGCACTGTTGTCGTGCGTTACCTGTGCTGCTCCACAGCCTGTCTAGTGTCGGATTCCCTGTTTGGGAATCCGCTAGCTTAGCGTAGCTACTAGCTCTTAGCCGTTTTAGCATGGCGGCTTCTCCTGTCTCTCCCGTACTTTTCTGCTCTGGGTGTGAAATGTTTAGTTATTCCTCGGCCTCTTTTAGCAGTAACGGTACATGTAATAAGTGCAGCTTATTCGTAGCTTTGGAGGCCAGGCTGGGCGAATTGGAGGCTCGGCTCCGCACCGTGGAAAATTCTACAGCTAGCCAGGCCCCTGTAGTCGGTGCGGACCAAGGTAGCTTAGCCGCCGTTAGTTCCCCCCTGGCAGACCCCGTGCAGTCGGGAAGGCAGACTGACTGGGTGACTGTGAGGAGGAAGCGTAGCCCTAAACAGAAGCCCCGTGTACACCGTCAACCCGTTCACATCTCTAACCGTTTTTCCCCACTCGACGATACACTCGCCGAGGATCAAACTCTGGTTATTGGCGACTCTGTTTTGAGAAATGTGAAGTTAGCGACACCAGCAACCATTGTCAATTGTCTTCCGGGGGCCAGAGCAGGCGACATCGAAGGACATTTGAAATTGCTGGCTAAGGCTAAGCGTAAATTTGGTAAGATTGTAATTCACGTCGGCAGTAATGACACTCGGTTACGCCAATCGGAGGTCACTAAAATTAACATTGAATCGGTGTGTAACTTTGCAAAAACAATGTCGGACTCTGTTGTTTTCTCTGGGCCCCTCCCCAATCAGACCGGGAGTGACATGTTTAGCCGCATGTTCTCCTTGAATTGCTGGCTGTCTGAGTGGTGTCCAAAAAATGAGGTGGGCTTCATTGATAATTGGCAAAGCTTCTGGGGAAAACCTGGTCTTGTTAGGAGAGACGGCATCCATCCCACTTTAGAGGGAGCAGCTCTCATTTCTAGAAATCTGGCCAATTTTTTGGGATCCTCCAAACTGTGACTGTCTAGCGTTGGGACCAGGAGGCAGAGCTGTGGTCTTATACACCTCTCTGCAGCTTCTCTCCCCCTGCCATCCCCCTATTACCCCATCCCCGTAGAGACGGTGCCTGCTCCCAGACCACCAATAACTAGCAAAAATCTATTTAAGCATAAAATTCAAAAAGAAAAAATAATATAGCACCTTCAATTGCACCACAGACTAAAACAGTTAAATGTGGTCTATTAAACATTAGGTCTCTTTCTTCTAAGTCCCTGTTGGTAAATGATATAATAATTGATCAACGTATTGATTTATTCTGCCTAACAGAAACTTGGTTACAGCAGGATGAATATGTTAGTTTAAATGAGTCAACACCCCCGAGTCACACTAACTGTCAGAATGCTCGTAGCACGGGCCGGGGCGGAGGATTAGCAGCAATCTTCCATTCCAGCTTATTAATTAATCAAAAACCTAGACAGAGCTTTAATTCATTTGAAAGCTTGTCTCTTAGTCTTGTCCATCCAAATTGGAAGTCCCAAAAACCAGTTTTATTTGTTATTATCTATCGTCCACCTGGTCGTTACTGTGAGTTTCTCTGTGAATTTTCAGACCTTTTGTCTGACTTAGTGCTTAGCTCAGACAAGATAATTATAGTGGGCGATTTTAACATCCACACAGATGCTGAGAATGACAGCCTCAACACTGCATTTAATCTATTATTAGACTCTATCGGCTTTGCTCAAAAAGTAAATGAGTCCACCCACCACTTTAATCATATTTTAGATCTTGTTCTGACTTATGGTATGGAAATAGAAGACTTAACAGTATTCCCTGAAAACTCCCTTTTGTCTGATCATTTTTTAATAACATTTACATTTACCCTGATGGACTACCCTGCAGTGGGGAATAAGTTTCATTACACTAGAAGTCTTTCAGAAAGCGCTGTAACTAGGTTTAAGGATATGATTCCTTCTTTATGTTCTCTAATGTCATATACCAACACAGAGCAGAGTAGCTACCTAAACTCTGTAAGGGAGTTAGAGTATCTTGTCAATAGTTTTACATCCTCATTGAAGACAACTTTGGATGCTGTAGCTCCTCTGAAAAAGAGAGCTTTAAATCAGAAGTGTCTGACTCCGTGGTATAACTCACAAACTCGTAGCTTAAAGCAGATAACCCGTAAGTTGGAGAGGAAATGGCGTCTCACTAATTTAGAAGATCTTCACTTAGCCTGGAAAAAGAGTTTGTTGCTCTATAAGAAAGCCCTTCGTGAAGCTAGGACATCTTTCTACTCATCACTAATTGAAGAAAATAAGAACAACCCCAGGTTTCTTTTCAGCACTGTAGCCAGGCTGACAAAGAGTCAGAGCTCTATTGAGCTGAGTATTCCATTAACTTTAACTAGTAATGACTTCATGACTTTCTTTGCTAACAAAATTTTGACTATTAGAGAAAAAATTACTCATAACCATCCCAAAGATGTATCGTTATCTTTGGCTGCTTTCAGTGATGCCGGTATTTGGTTAGACTCTTTCTCTCCGATTGTTCTGTCTGAGTTATTTTCATTAGTTACTTCATCCAACCATCAACATGCTTATTAGACCCCATTCCTGCCAGGCTGCTCAAGGAAGTCCTACCATTATTTAATGCTTCAATCTTAAATATGATCAATCTATCTTTGTTAGTTGGTTATGTACCACAGGCCTTTAAGGTGGCAGTAATTAAACCATTACTTAAAAAGCCATCACTTGACCCAGCTATCTTAGCTAATTATAGGCCAATCTCCAACCTTCCTTTTCTCTCAAAGATTCTTGAGAGGGTAGTTGTAAAACAGCTAACTGATCACCTGCAGAGGAATGGTCTATTTGAAGAGTTTCAGTCAGGTTTTAGAATTCATCATAGTACAGAAACAGCATTAGTGAAGGTTACAAATGATCTTCTTATGGCTTCGGACAGTGGACTTATCTCTGTGCTTGTTCTGTTGGACCTCAGTGCTGCTTTTGATACTGTTGACCATAAAATTTTATTACAGAGATTAGAGCATGTCATAGGTATTAAAGGCATTGCGCTGCGGTGGTTTGAATCATATTTGTCTAATAGATTACAGTTTGTTCATGTAAATGGGGAATCTTCTTCACAGACTAAAGTTAATTATGGAGTTCCACAAGGTTCTGTGCTAGGACCAATTTTATTCACTTTATACATGCTTCCCTTGGGCAGTATTATTAGACGGTATTGCTTAAATTTTCATTGTTACGCAGATGATACCCAGCTTTATCTATCCATGAAGCCAGAGGATACGCACCAATTAGCTAAACTGCAGGATTGTCTTACAGACATAAAGACATGGATGACCTCTAATTTCCTGCTTTTAAACTCAGATAAAACTGAAGTTATTGTACTTGGCCCCACAAATCTTAGAAGCATGGTGTCTAACCAGATCGTTACTCTGGATGGCATTTCCCTGATCTCTAGTAATACTGTGAGAAATCTTGGAGTTATTTTTGATCAGGATATGTCATTCAAAGCGCATATTAAACAAATATGTAGGACTGCCTTTTTGCATTTACGCAATATCTCTAAAATCAGAAAGGTCTTGTCTCAGAGTGATGCTGAAAAACTAATTCATGCATTTGTTTCCTCTAGGCTGGACTATTGTAATTCATTATTATCAGGTTGTCCTAAAAGTTCCCTAAAAAGCCTTCAGTTGGTTCAGAATGCTGCAGCTAGAGTACTGACGGGGACTAGCAGGAGAGAGCATATCTCACCCGTGTTGGCCTCCCTTCATTGGCTTCCTGTTAATGCTAGAATAGAATTTAAAATTCTTCTTCTTACTTATAAGGTTTTGAATAATCAGGTCCCATCTTATCTTAGGGACCTCATAGTACCATATTACCCCATTAGAGCGCTTCGCTCTCAGACTGCGGGCTTACTTGTAGTTCCTAGGGTTTGTAAGAGTAGAATGGGAGGCAGAGCCTTCAGCTTTCAGGCTCCTCTCCTGTGGAACCAGCTCCCAATTCAGATCAGGGAGACAGATACCCTCTCTACTTTTAAGATTAGGCTTAAAACTTTCCTTTTCGCTAAGGCTTATAGTTAGGGCTGGATCGGGTGACCCTGGACCATCCCTTGGTTATGTTGCTTTAGACGTAGACTGTGTTTCATAATTATTGTATGGCCTTGCCTTGCAATGTGGAGCGCCTTGGGGCAACTGTTTGTTGTGATTTGGCGCTATACAAGAAAAAAGTTGATTGAAAAAGTTGATTGATCTCCATAAAAGCCGGGCAGCAACTCCACCTCCCTGCCGAGATATCAGTCTACCTGGAAGGTAAAATTCTCAGCCGCTGTTGTGCCGATTGCACGTAATCCTTTTCTGAACTATTTGCAGGAGTTCCTGTACCTCTATTTGCAGCTGGGAGCTGGGTTTTGTGGACAGTGAAGGAGTGACGACCTTCACTCCTTGCTCCACATACGATAAGTAGTGGTTCAGGCTCTGCCGTTAAATTGTTCCTGAGTTGGAGGTGGAGGTGTTCCCTCCAAGTGGATAAGAACTGATTGCTGATTGTTTTGCTGGGTGTGCACACACCCACCATAAACTGTTTTTGCTTCCTGCCAGCAGTACCGATCTGACAGCTGGAGACGGTGGCCACCTGGGAATTCAGGCCACCTGGGAATTCAGGCTCCAGTGTGATCCAGATCCGTGGGCAGTGGAAATCGTGCGGGACCCAGCTCTTCTCTGGACAGACGTCTTCTATCCTCGAGCCTGCCCACACGTCACCTCATATTATTGACTATTGTTCTAAATTGCATTTGTCTGTTTTTTTCCGTTGTGCACATTCACAACATTAAATTGTTGTATTTCAGCTGATCCATTGTCCGTTCATTTACGCCCCCTGTTGTGGGTCCGTGTCACTACACTTTTCCCAACAAATTTTCCCAAGAAGTTAACTGTTACTCACCACATTTTTAAGTGTTCAGGTGATGCTGGATCTTTGGTCATCGTCTGTGGTCTGGTGAGTGTAGGGAGGTGGAGGAGGCGCACTTGCTGTAGCTTCAGCATTATCTGTGGCTGGGTAAAGGGCTGCGCCTGCATTCTGCGGAGGGGGCCTCTGGCTCCCTCCCGGTGTCTCGTTATCAATTTCATTTTTATTATAAAAGATGCTCTTAAGGTCGTCTTGTCCCTGCTTCAGTTTGTTTTTGACTTTATTGTCAGCCTCACGCCGCCTGTAGGCTTCACTTTTCCACTTGAGTGCATTCTCTAATCCACACTTTTCTTAGCTTTCCTCTTTTTATTATCCACTAATTCTGTTGTTGCTTCTGGCTGTAATTTCCCTGAGAAATTGAACTGTTTTGCCACATGCTTAGATGTTTAGATGACCCGGGATATTTAACCTCCATATACCTGAAATCATTAGACTGTGGTTGTGTGTCATGTTTACTGTGAGAACAACAGCAGTTACCCATTTTAGCTGTTCGTGGGGTTATCTCATAGGGAGATCTAAACGAACAGGCTGTGGTTCTTTTTTCACTGTTTGGTCACCGATCAGTCTGAAAAGTGTTACCACTTCGACCTCTGAGAGGTGGGTGATCTTGCTTATGGCTTCTTTCCAGACTTGTAGGTTCACAAACAGGTGTGGTGTGTATAGAACGCTTACAACCTAATTCACAGACAGGGCTTTGTATCTGCCAGTGGGTTAAAACTGGTGACAGGGCCCCCCGCGATTCAGTGGCGCACATCCTCAGTCATAAAAACAGACATATTCACACAAACACATTCACACCGCTGCGCTTCAGCTGTTATCACATTTCAGCTCCAACTGGTTTTTATATCAGAATTTTACGGCTTGCCCACCGAAAATTTCACCGACCTAATACACTGTACAGTTTTTTACATGCTGTTCCGGACCCGAAAGTGGTCTTTCAGTTGTCTCTTGCTTCTTTTAATTGCCAATTGTAACCGCTGCCGGCTCAATCTGGAGCCAACAGCCACATCAGGTGTCTGACACAGCGGGAAAGCAGCGCAAGCATGCGGCACCGTAACAGATGGTCTTTAACTGCTGCGCCACCTGACTTTTCTCTTTCTCTCTGAGAGAGTAAAATTTAATGCTTTACAGCCAGGCGTTTGCCTCACACCTTACAGTGTTTAAGCCAAGAGACAAACCAAAAAATACATTACAGGGTTTGTCCTCGCGGTGGTCCCAGCCACACGCACACATGTGCACATAAAGAAAAGCAGTCTCACCCGCGATCACACTCTGTCACCACCGCTGAAGTCTGTATGCCTTCACCCCGTTAGGCGCCAACCCATTAGGGAGGAGACCCGTCCCCCCGGAAAAGGGTCTGCGGGAACTAGTCCCAGCCGTGGCCACGGTCTTCCAATGGGGTCCTCCGTCACGGGCCGACCACCGTTCTGGTCTATTGGCATCCGGTTTTCGAAGGACCAAGATGTCAGAGTTGTAATCTGTAAAAAAGGCAACTCAGTTAACTAACACAAAGAATGATCACGCTGGAGACTGAATTTCATTTCCTGATTAGGGAGAGAACGAACAACCCTTCGTCAAACCTCATCCTCGTTCGCTCTGAAGGGCCCGCCCACTCTGCTCCTGAATTTATTTGCACACAGACATATTACAAAACAATATACACAATATATACACAGCTGCGTTTCTTCAGTCAATTCATATTTGTATCACTTTGCACCTGGAAGGCCCCTTATGGTCTTCTTAGACAGATAGTAATTGTTCTTCAAATTGAGACGTTACAGCGCCAGACTTGAACTAGTGTACAGGCTGTGTTATTCTCTGCTCAAGGCCGAAATATGAATCTGTGTTCAGCAAAAACATAGCTCTAGCAAAACAGTCTGCACATTCATTAAGCAAAAGGACAAATGTTACTTTTCTCATGGGAGCATTTGTAATGATTACTTCAACAGTTCAGTGTATATTTCTGCTTTGACAATGAGTGATTATTTAGAAGAATAATGGTGCATGAACTCATGCATATATGTATATATGGAAAACAGAGAACAGAATCAAAAACAAGATCAAAGGCAGTTCATCAAAGTAAAGGCATTAACAATCAAAGTAAAGACATTAATATTTGATAATAATATTGCTAATATATAGAAAACCCTGTCAGTGTTATTACTTGAAAATGCTCAAGGTTGCATTATATACCATTTATGGCATTTTGAAAAGTAAAGTAAAATTATACAAGACACTGAATATGCATTTTTCACATTTTTACTTTACAGTATACACCCTTTGTAATTCTACTGCAATGTGTTCACAGCATTGTGCAAAAGACAAAATAAAATAATAAAACATTTACAACAAACAGAAATTCCCTTCTAGTCAGTAAACAGTACTGCAGTACTTTTGAAACTGAAAATACAGACACAGTGCTGAAAATTAATCCTGCACATCCAGACGTTCTCATCTGTCTGGCCACATATTTTCATCTACATCACAGTGAGTATCAGCTCTGTCAATGCAGCGAGGAAAGTATCTTCTTGAGTGCTAAATCCACCCTCTGCAGGCCTCTGCTGTGATGTCATCACATGCTGCATCCATGGCTGCCAGCAGGGTGATCTGGGTATGTGGACGCCAGTCATATACCTTCCACTTCCAATTTTGTTTAAATAATTATTGCACACCGTCTGTAAATACTAGAAACTTCATTTCAGTTCTCAAATAGTGTGTTTGTCTGCTATATGATATATTTAAATGAAATTTCTGATACAGACAACCAATGATTTATAGAGGAAAATCATGAAAATGATCAAACTTTTGTATACAACTGTATGTCTTGGTCTTCATCAATTATGAATACAAACAGCTGTACAGTAAATTTGTCTGGAGTAGGCAGTTCTCAAAAGCTGAATGACTGTGCAAGGAGACAAGCTGTTATGTGTCGACGCGGGTTGAGGAGCGGACCTGCGTCTGACGGAACCCAGTGCTAAAATAACCAGAAAGCGGTTCCAATAACAAAACAATTTATTTTTTTCACCCTCTGGTGCATAACAAAGTGTATGAACAAAAGAGGCGTCAGTCTGGTGGAGTGAAGGCTGGCACGCTCTCCAGCGCCTAAAAGGATCGAAGCCCGGCGCTTCTGGACTCACTTTTCCGCCAAACACCCCCCAGGTGGACACGACAAACCGACTCTCTGCGAAGGATAGAAAAGGTAAGTCAGCAGCTACAACCAATATCCTTCAAAGGCACACACTATCAGCAACACATTCAGGTCTGTATTTAAGCTTTGTGTAAATGAGCAGCTTCTCACAACAGGTGGAGGATTACCACTCCGCACGCCACGGCAGTGAGAAGCGAGCTGCACAATTGTCATCACAATTCAAATCTACTGCGTAACAAAATACCAAGTTACTATCAACAATTAGTCAAACAATTAATCACCTCAGATGTGTGCTGACAGCATGTGTCCCTCACCCTTCTTCCTTCACAGGCAAGATGTGTCAAACCCAGGCGCGGTCCTCAGCGTCTCACAAACGAACATCACAAGGTCGAGTTCCCGGCAATTCTGCTTGAATCACACATGGCTTAAATGCAGAACGCCATCTCATTATCTGCTTCAGCTGAAAGTCTTTAAGGTTGCACTTGAGCACCATCCACAGGTGCTGCACATAACGCTGATGAGGGTGAAGGACTCTTCAGCCAGCACCTTTTCCACAGACAAATCAGTTTTCATACCACCTGGAGAGCAAAGAAAAGAAAAGAACACCAAAATGTCCAGCCACACACCCCCCAACACACAACACAAGCGAGGGAAGCCACCAAGGCACCCATGACATCTCTGAAAGAGTTAAAGGCTGCTGCGGCTGGGATTGGAGAAACTGTTTCATGTGAAGTTTGTCTACTTCACGAGCAGTTTTATGTTTTCATGGTGACGTCGCACAGTGAAATATTTTTAAAAAGTGAAATTTCAGCCTAGATATGATACAATTTTTGTACATTTTTGTATGTGTGTAAGAAAGAGTCAAGTGTGAGAGCGTGCAATTGTGCTGTGCTTTACCACATACAACAAACCACACTTTGGGTCCTGGATGGCAACCACCCAGGCAGACAGCCAGTCCATCGCCACCTCTAGAAAGTAACTATCTGTCTGCCACAACCAGGTGAAGCACGGCAGTCCCTTTGGCTGTGTCCAATTGCTGGGGTCCTCAACATTGAGGCATCTACATGCTGGATAATGCACAGAAGATCGCACCACACGGCCAAAACGTCATAGCTGACGCTCCCGCATAATGCAAGTGACAGTCCTCATCTGAGGTTCCTTAAGTAACTGCTCATTTAAAGTCATTCCAGATCATTCCAGATCCTGGCCGGATTCTTGAACGAGTGGCACAAAAGGTGGAGGACACAAATGCAGACCCACAATAGAAATGATGGAATGATGAAAAGGCTTTTTTCAGAAGGCATAATTTATCCTATGAAAAGTCTCACTTACCACTGTCCTCAAAGACAAGAATATATATTTCTGATGCAGGTAACTGCCCAACTAGCTCAGCTGGCAGAGCCTGAGAGAAGAGTCTCAAGGTCATGGTTTTGAATCCCATCTTAGGTGAACCTTTTTGTCCTTTAAAAAAATATTGAGGAAAACCTTGAAGACCCGAAAGTGTGAAATGTGTATTTTTGTTTTTCCTCACTTTAACATGTGAAAGAGTTTTTCATTCATAATTATAATTTTATAATTAATTATAATTATAATTAATTGTCGCGGACATGAGGAGCAAAACTCTTTGGCATCTCATCTCTCTTTCAGACTTTTTTTTTTTTTTGAGTAAATGCTTCGGTGGAGCATGAGCATGGCTAAAATCTTTCAACTATTATGTTAGAAAGATTATAAAATCAAACCTTCACTGTACCTTGTGATAGAATCACTACGATGACCGCTTCAAGATGGCGGCCGCATTTCTTGCGCCTCAGCAACCAATGTGGCGTCTACTCCTCTTTATAAAAACCAGCTGGTACCAGCTGGTTTTTATTTATTTCACATAGGCGGTGCGATGCGGTGCACCTCACGCTGCATTCCTGCTGGAAAGACACCGTTGTGCATGAACTCTTGCACCGGGATCGTGCACACCTGCCCATTTGCGCGGTTTTGTTGTGCGCTAATTCACAGTTTCACGCTGTTTCATCGTATTCAACCAAAGTTCGCAGTGTGTGAAGGGGCCCTTAAGGTCACAATTTATATCAATAACTTAGTTCTTTGGCATTGCCTTTGAGCATGTGCAAAAACCCCACCACCATCCCATAATAACCAACATACTATTCGCCCTTTTCAGTTTTCAAATCCGGTAAATCTTCGAAGAGGTCGCCGTGCTGCGAGATCTCAGTAACATTGAGAACTGCATTGAGACACTCTGATCATGCTGTACTTTAACCGCTGCACACAGACAACACCATTAACATCGCAACATAAAACTGTTTTTATGTTGTGCCTAAAACTCTCATGAATATATTCTCTGGGTTTATAGACGTTGTTATTGCATTTGTTTTATGTAAACATGCGAGAATCACAGTCTGTCTCTCCGTTATTTTCAATGGGAGCTGCTGTGAGCGACGGGAAAGTGAAGTTTGCTCTTTAACGTCTTGATTATTGTTCTTTACAACACTGTTTGTCCTCTTTGTTCCAGAGTAACATCTATATGTCTGAAATTCGGTTTGCGTTTATTAAATTCCACGCAGATTAAACGTAGCAGACACAGATTATTTGTAATAATTGTTTTAGCAAGTTTTCAGGGTATCATGCAGCAGTCTCTTATTAGCGTGATGAAAAGCATAAAAAATTACATTTTTGTAGTATAGTATTCATTTACAATTGTCATCATGTGGATTCTCTATTCGGGGTTTTCACGTATCCCATAATCCCTTGCGCGCCAGAGAGTCGCTGCAGTCAAAACAACATAGAGAATCCACATGATGACAATTGTCTGTCCTGCTGACAAACAGACAAACAGACACGATCGAAAACATAACCTCCTTGGCGGAGGTAAAAATATTGACATTGAAGGAACAAAAATGTGAAATGTGCATTTTTGTATTTACTCACTTTAACGTGTAAAAGAGTTTTTCATTCATATTACTGGTCCTGGTAACAACTGACAAGAGTTTATTCTGCAACGTTCAAAGCACATACAGAATGAGAGTAAAAATGGAGTTGTTAACTTAAGGGGGGGTTGAGATCTCATAGATATTATGTCTGTGTCTACTTGAGTCATTGGGTGTTACGCTCATAAGAGTCCAGCAGAGGGCGATGTGAGACCAAGGAAGTTGAGCGTAGTTCAGTTGATGACTTTTTGGGATACTCAGTTCACGAGTGGGCATTAATCATTTATGAAGATACATTGTTAATATAACACAGCCAGGCAGGTATCTAACATAAACATAAACATTTTGTTGACACGTAAGCCAAATTTATCCTATGAAAATTCTCATTTACCACTGTACTCAAAGACAAGAATATATTTTTCTGATGTAGGTAACTGCCCAGCTGGTAGAGCCTGAGAGAGGAGTCTCAAGGTCATGGGTTCGAATCCCATGTTGGGCGAAACATTTTGTCTTTTAAAAAAATATTGACCTTGAAGAAACAAAAATGTGAAATGTGCATTTTTGTATTTACTCACTTTAACGTGTAAAAGAGTTTTTCATTCATATTACTGGTTCTGGTTACAACTGACAGTTTATTCTGCAACGTTCAAAGCACATGCAGAATGAGAGTAAAAATGGAGTTGGGGGGGGAGGGGGGGGAGCAAAAATGCGTTTGGATCATTGGTTAAACCTCCGCCAACAAAGTTCGAGGAGGTTATTTCACCCCTGTTTGTCTGTGAACAACCCAACGCCCACAACTTTTCATATATCATTATGAGATTTTTACTGAAGATTCATCAAGGTTAAAGCGAGAAGGCTCAGCTCATCGTGTTTGTGCCACGCCCCCTTTTCCAGCTCTAAGAAGTGACGTAAAAAAATATACCGCTGTTGACCACATGGAGCGCACGACACTCTTAATCGCAGGGTCGCGGGTTCGATCCCCGCGTTTGGCGAGAAAACTTTTTTGTCTTTTAAAATTTTTTTTGCGGAAAACCTTGAAGAACCAAGTGTGAAATGTGTATTTTTGTGACTGAATATCTTTACTCACTTTAATGTGTGAAAGAGTTTTTCATTCATATTACTGGTCCTGGTAACACCTGACAGAGTTTATTCTGTAACGTTCAAAGCACATGCAGAATGAGAGTAAAAATGCGTTTCGATCATTTGTTAAATTTCTGCCAACAAAGTTAGAGGAGGTTACACTTTTGCCCCATTTGTCTGCGAACAACTGAACGCCCACAACATCTCAAAGATAAGAATATACAACCCCTGGCAAAAATTATGGAATCACCGGCCTCAGAGGATGTTCATTCAGTTGTTTAATTTTGTAGAAAAAAAGCAAATCACAGACATGACACAAAACTAAAGTCATTTCAAATGGCAACTTTCTGGCTTTAAGAAACACTATAAGAAATCAGGAAAAAAAATTGTGGCAGTCAGTAACTGTTACTTTTTTTAGACCAAGCAGAGGGAAAAAAATTTGGACTCACTCAATTCTGAGGAAAAAATTATGGAATCATGAAAAACAAAAGAACGCTCCAACACATCACGAGTATTTTGTTGCACCACCTCTGGCTTTGATAACAGCTTGCAGTCTCTGAGGCATGGACTTAATGAGTGACAAACAGTACTCTTCATCAATCTGGCTCCAACTTTCTCTGATTGCTGTTGCCAGATCAGCTTTGCAGGTTGGAGCCTTGTCATGGACCATTTTCTTCAACTTCCACCAAAGATTTTCAATTGGATTAAGATCCTGACTATTTGCAGGCCATGACATTGACCCTATGTGTCTTTTTGCAAGGAATGTTTTCACAGTTTTTGCTCTATGGTAAGATGCATTATCATCTTGAAAAATGATTTTCATCCCCAAACATCCTTTCAATTGATGGGATAAGAAAAGTGTCCAAAATATCAACATAAACTTGTGCATTTATTGATGATGTAATGACAGCCATCTCCCCAGTGCCTTTACCTGACATGCAGCCCCATATCATCAATGACTGTGGAAATTTACATGTTCTCTTCAGGCAGTCATCTTTATAAACCTCATTGGAACGGCACCAAACAAAAGTTCCAGCATCATCACCTTGCCCAATGCAGATTCGAGATTCATCACTGAATATGACTTTCATCCAGTCATCCACAGTCCATGATTGCTTTTCCTTAGCCCATTGTAACCTTGTTTTTTTCTGTTTAGGTGTTAATGATGGCTTTCGTTTAGCTTTTCTGTATGTAAATCCCATTTCCTTTAGGCGGTTTCTTACAGTTCGGTCACAGACGTTGACTCCAGTTTCCTCCATTCGTTCCTCATTTGTTTTGTTGTGCATTTTCGATTTTTGAGACATATTGCTTTAAGTTTTCTGTCTTGACGCTTTGATGTCTTCCTTGGTCTACCAGTATGTTTGCCTTTAACAACCTTCCCATGTTGTTTGTATTTGGTCCAGAGTTTAGACATAGATGACTGTGAACAACCAACATCTTTTGCAACATTGTGTGATGATTTACCCTCTTTTAAGAGTTTGATAATCCTCTCCTTTGTTTCAATTGACATCTCTCGTGTTGGAGCCATGATTCATGTCAGTCCACTTGGTGCAACAGCTCTCCAAGGTGTGATCACTCCTTTTTAGATGCAGACTAACAAGCAGATCTGATTTGATGCAGGTGTTAGTTTTGGGGATGAAAATGTACAGGGTGATTCCATAATTTATTCCTCAGAATTGAGTGAGTCCATATTTTTTTCCCTGTGCTTGGTCTAAAAAAGTAACCGTTACTGACTGCCACAAATTTTTTTCTTGATTTCTTATAGTGTTTCTTAAAGCCAGAAAGTTGCCATTTGAAATGACTTTAGTTTTGTGTCATGTCTGTGATCTGCTTTTTTTCTACAAAATTAAACAACTGAATGAACATCCTCCGAGGCCGGTGATTCCATAATTATTGCCAGGGGTTGTATTATATGAAACATTGAGGAGATTCCTGGTTAGCTCAGTTGGTAGAGCATAAGACTCTTAATGTCAAAATCGTGGGTTCGAACCCCACATTGTGCGAAAAACATTTTTTGTCTTTTAAAAATTTTTTTGGACCAAAACCTTGAAGAACCGAGTGTGAGAAATGTGTATTTTTGTTACTGAATAGGTTTACTCACTTTAATATGTGAAAGAGTTTTTCATTCATATTACTGGTCCTGGTAACAACTGACAGACTTTATTCTGTAACGTTCAAAGCACATGCAGAATAAGAGTAAAAATGGAGGTTAGGAGGGCAACAATGCATTTGGATCATTAGTTTAAACATCCGCCAACAAAGTTAGAGGAGGTTACGCTTTTGCCCCTGTTTGTCTGTGAATAACCTGGCACCCACAACTTTTTATATGTCATTATGACATTTTTACTGAAGATTCATTTTCAAGGTCAAAGCATCATTATACTTTTACTGAAGATTAAATTTCAAGGTTAATGTCAGAAAAAAATCTTGGAAAATTGGAAAACTCCCTATCTTTAACATTGAACAATTTTTTTTTAAATTATAACAAAATTCTTTCATATTTGAGAGCGTTATGTAGGATGGCATCCTTTATCAATTGACAAAGTTTAATTTGGATCTGATCCATATTACAGATTTTGTGGCCATTTAAATTGGAACACTGAAAACCCCATTTAATGTATATTTTACATTATATGTTAATCAAATTGGCCCAATCGCTCTCATATTTGAAGGTGAGGTGCAGACTGGCACTCACTATCACCTCACTCACCACTCATATTCAACCGCTTTTCTAGGTTCAGGTCATGGGGGGCAACAGCTCCAGCAGGGGACTCCAGACTTCCCTTTCCCGGGCCACATTGACCACCTCTTACTGGTGGATCCCGAGGTGTTCCCAGGCCAGTGTGGAGATATAATCTCTCCACCTAGTCCTGGGTCTTCCCCGTGGCCTCCTCCCAGATGGGCATGCCTGGAACACCTCCCTTGGGAGGCGCCTAGGAGGCATCCTTACCAGATGCCCGAACCACCTCAGCTGGCTCCTTTCAACGCGAAGGAGCAGCGACTCTACTCAAAGCTCCACACGGATGACCGAACTTCTCACCCCATCTCTAGCGCTGGAAGTGCTCCTTCCAGCGCACTACATTACATCCTCAGTTGAGGTCAACAGAGTCTCATCCTTACTGCCTCACGGTCCGCCGGAAGCACCTTGGTGTCGACTAAAAGTCCTTCTCCATGATTGCTCTGAACTCCTCCTACACCCGCTGTTTTGCCTCCCCCACAGCAGAGGCTGCTGCCCTTCGGGCCTGTCTGTACCTTGCAACTGCCTCTGGAGTCATCTGACATAACATATCCCGGAAGGACTCCTTCAGTCGGACGGATCAGAGAGGCCGTTTCTCCCAATCACACCTCTCCAGGTGTCTCTGTCATTGCCCATGTGTGCGTTGAAGTCCCCCAGCAGAACAATGGAGTCCCCCACTGGAGCCCCATACAGGACCCCATTCAGGGACTCCAAGAAGGCCGAATATTCCAAAATGCTGTTCGGTGCATATGCACAAACAACAGAGTTCTCCCCCTCCGTCGCCCGAAGATGCAGGGAGGTCACCCTCTCGTCTACTGGAGTAAACTCCAACGTAGCAGCGCTCAGCCGGGGACATGTGAGTATCCCCACACCCGCCCGGCGCCTCACCCCCTGAGTAACTCCAGAGAAGAATAAGGTCCAACTGCTATCAAGGAGAGTGGTTCCGGGGCCAAGGCTGTGCATGGAGGTGAGACCCACCAGATCTAACTGGTATCGCTCCACCTCCCGGACAAGCTCCGGCTCCTTCCTCCACAGCAAGGTGATGTTCCACACCCCCAGAGCTAACCCTTGCTGCCCTGGTCTGGCACGTCGAGGCCCTCAACTTTCACTGCCACCCAAAGGACAGCGCACCCGACACCCGTGTTTTCCCGTGCAGGTGGTGAGCCCACTCACTATCACCTGACACAGTTTAACCCACACCTGATCCGGACTGTGAATTTTGTCAACATCTGAATTTAATCTTGAAAAAGCCATTTAGTGTACATTTTGCATTATATCTCAATCAAAAGTGTCTCAATCACTTTCATTTCATTTCATTCATCTGTTATGGATTTATACCTACACCACCAAAACTGGATGGAGGTGCCAAAATTATGCCTGTCTATTTTCAAGTTATCAGTCGGAAACCAAGTACCAAAAAGTAATGGCAAATTGTGCACAGCAGACAGAACCAATGTTCTGTGAAAGGTATCTGAAAGAGTTCAGAAACTGAAAAAGTTGAAAAAAACAGCACCGACAACACCACAAAAAACAACTTTGATTCAAGTGCATGAACTAAATACATACTCCTGACATTTGATCACATCCCATCTAATTTAGCCACCCTGGTCAGCGTGCCACTAAGCTAAGCTCGTGGCGCTCAGGAGAGTATGCTAATATCCACGCAGAGCAAGTTCACTACCAGTGAGAAACTGAAAGACGTCACCCTTGCTTTTAATGTGGTATCTGTTCTTTTCTACTTTGGTATGACCCAACAGATGGACCATATTTTCCCCCATCTCTGACCGGAGCTAGTACTCCTGCCATGCAACCATGGCCCTGGAGTGTGAGACGCTTGCTGCTTGTTTGTTAAAACCACTGTCTTTATAGAGTGCTTTGTTCCAATTAGTGTAGCCATGTTGAGTAAATATGTCCTCACGATAACAATTAGAACTAAATTTCCAACAAGTGAAGCAGAAGCTGGCATCATGCAGTACTGAATATTCAAGCCACGGTTGAGTTTGATATCATGTTGTGTTAAAACACCTCTGAATTTGCCCAAACGGCCACTTAGATTAACTGGTTAAAATGGGCTGAGATGGGAGATCCATATTTAAGTCTGGAGGAGTGGACACAGCAGAGTCGGGGGCCTGAACAGACGTGTTGAGCCCCCAGCATGGGTGCAGAGGTGCTGGAGCATGGTGCATCGGCTGGTGATTCACAAGCAGTCTCAGACCTCACCATGGATGCAATCTGTTCAGTGATTGCAGGGCTGATGGTAGAGACTGCACTTTTTTGTTTTTTTAATGAGCCACCGATGCATTTTCGTTGGCGCAGTTTGGCAAATGTTCCAAGTTCTTATGATACAGATGTTTGAAATATTGAAATGTACTTATGATCCAGAATTACTGCTGCAACAACACCAGTGAGAAGAAGGCATTTGAAATAAGAATGGGAGGGTCCCACTGGGTAGTTTCACATCAGAATAGACTGGCAAAGGAATACACCAATCACACATAGTGTTAGATATGAGTGGCTGTCTACCTCCAGCTGTGAATCACATGGGATATCACGTTTGTTGTCAAATAGTATACAAATAATGAATGTTTATGTGTTCAATGGTACAAATATTTCATGAGGTGAAAGCTGGAACAAACCATTCAATGAGGCGAAACCGAGTTGAATGGTTTGTTCAAAAGTCCAAATTGTAACGTGTAGTCCAGTGATGCTGTGCACTGACTTCGGACTTCCATTAAAAAAAAATAATAATAATTTGTGTAGTTCCTCAGTCCAGCCAAAAATCATGTCAGCTTTTCATGTAAACAGTTCTTCATGCATCCAGACAGCTTACAGCGGAGTGGATTTTGTGTGTTTTTTACAAGAATTAGCAGCGTGAGTTAGCTCAATTAAATTATGTCTTGTAGAGTCGTTGTCCCCCGCGCGTGCACGCACACATGCGCACACACACACACACAAACACGCACGCAACCTGATCGGTGCTTGTGCGTGCGTGTACTACCAAAAAGACTGTGTACATCCTCAGTGTAGCAAAAAATAATCATGTCAGAAATGAGTCCAGCTTTTCATTCTTTCTTCCTGCTAACAGCCTCTGGACAGCGCAGTGGATGTTTTGTGTGTGTGTGTTACTTGAATTAGCAGCGTCAGTTAGCTCAGTCAAATTATGTCTTGGTAGAGTTGTTGTCCCCCGCGTGCGCACACACATGCAACCTGGTCGGCGCTTGTGCGTGCGTATACTACCAAAAAAAGACTGTGTACGTCCTCAGTGCAGCAAAAAAAAAAAAAAATCACATCAGCAATGAGTCCAGCTTTTCATTCGAACTTCCTACCAACAGCCTCCAGACAGTACAGTGGATTTGTTTTGTGTGTGAGTGCGTGTGCATGCACCTGTGTGCGCACACGTGCATGCACGAGCACATATACGCACATGCATGAGGACATGCGCATGTGTGTGTGTGTGTGCAGAGTGCAATGGTACCAAACGTACCATGTTTTCATTGTGACAGTTCACTCTGGAAGTGTTTCTTAATGAAAAATAAAAAGTCACATTTTGGTGTTATTAATTAAAAATGCTCAAGGTTGCATTATATACCATTTATGGCATTTTGAAAACTAAAGTAAAATTATACAAGACACTGGATATGCATGTTTCACATTTTACTTTACAGTATACACCCTTTGCAATTCTACTGGAATATCTTCACAGCATTGTGCAAAAGAAAAAAATAAAATAAAACATTTACAACAAACAAACTCCCTTTGGGTCAGTAAACAGTACTGCAGTACTTTTGAAACTGAAAATACAGACACAGTGCTGAAAATTAATCCTGCACATCCAGACGTCTGTCTGGCCACATATTTTCATCTACATCACAGTGAATATCAGCTCTGTCAATGCAGCGAGGAAAGTATCTTCTTCCCTGTTTCTGAAAGTTGCACATATGATGGAAGTGAAACTTAACTCTTATGTTAATCGTTAAACCAGGGCTCAGAAACTTTCTAACAGATAACACAAACACTTAACTAACTTAAAATAAGGAATTAGCAGATATTATCTAACAATGGTGAGGTGCAGTGCTTTGAGTGTCTGATGCAGATGGAAAAGTGCTATATAAATGCATTTACCATTTATACATAATACACATCATAACAATAATAAAATACGTTAAGAACCATTGTTAAAACCTGTTGGTGTTACGATCATACAAATCATAATTCATTTTGAAAGCATTAACACGTGGTGAGAGAACCACTTCATTTGGCAAACTTTTCGACAAAGCAATTGTTCTATTAGTGAAGAAATTTTTTTCTAAGGTTCAGTTTTAACCTTTCTACCTCAAAGCTCAGTTTGTGGCCTCTCAGCTCAGTTCAAAGAAGATTTCATAATTTATATTTTCATAGCCATGCAAGATTTTGTACATCATAATTAAATCACCTCTGGTACGTCATCTAAAGTAGTTAAACTTAGTTCAGCAAGTCTATCCTCGTAATACAGATGCTGCAACTCAGGGAAGAGCTTGGTGGCTCATCTTTGAACCTTTTCCAATCTATTTTTGTTTTTTTCAAGATACGGCATCCATGTCTGAACGCAATACTCAAGATGGGGTGAACGAAACTCTTATAAAAGAGAAGGAAGGACGCCTTGTCGATGTATGAGTAGGCTCTTTTTATCACGCCCAATACACTGTGAACTTTCACCGCAGACGCAGCGATGTGTTGGCGTGATTCATAAAATGAAAAAGTTGAAAAAACAAAAGCATGACAACACCACAAAAAACTTCAAGTGCATGAACTAAATACATACTCCTGACATTTGATCACATATAATTTAGCTCATAAAAGTCACTTCTAACAGGACTTTGACCTTGAAAAGTTTTTTCCCAGGTAAAATTTTGTGGAATTGGAAACGAGGTTTGCGCTCGGTGAGCGTGGTGGTCGAGTTTTGTTTTTTTTAATTGTGGATATGATCTAGGTCACAGACAGTGTGAATGTGAAGATGTTTAAAATGTGGGTCAGGCGAGAATCTCCAACAGACAAATTGACATAAAGTTTATTTATTTTAGCTCTGGCAGGGGCATGTGTGCACAGAGTGGCCTGGCTGCCCACAGCTACATAAAATAACTGAGACAAAAGTCTCAATTGAGATGAGTGTGAATGTGTGCTGCCACTTTCTGCATCAGTCCATTATGGAGAACTAAATCCTCTTGATGAGTCCAGTGTCTTCCTCCTCCCACTTGATCTTATGTCGAAAATACTTCCTACAGAAACGTCTTTCAGGCCTATTCTTCTAAATTCTGAGAGAAGGTATTGCCTTTCTCTGGAATATTTATTAGAATAAATGAGGACATGCTGCACTGTCTCTGGCTGTGGACATATTCCACCATACATACCCTTTACCTCAAAAACAAATATAATCAGATTGAGCCTTTAAAAGAACTTTTAAAAAGACATGCTGTTGCATTACTGTTTTTGTTTTTTTCCAACAGCCAAAAAAGCTAAAGGCACCAGTATTGGTACTTTCACATTCGTGGAATGGGGTTCAACTACCTAGTGTCCTTGCTGTCCCAGGGGAGGACAGAATACATACAAATCAAATCAATTTTATTTATATAGCGCCAAATCACAACAAACAGTTGCCTCAAGGCACTTTATATTGTAAGGCAAAAGCCATACAATAATTACAGAAAAACCCCAATGGTCAAAACGACCCCCTATGAGCAAGCACTTGGCGACAGTGGGAAGGAAAACTCCCTTTTAACAGGAAGAAACCTCCAGCAGAACCAGGCTCAGGGAGGGGCAGTCTTCTGCTGGGACTGGTTGGGGCTGAGGGGAGAGAATCAGGAAAAAGACATGCTGTGGAAGAGAGCAGAAATCAATCACTAATGATTTAATGCAGAGTGGTGCATACAGAGCAAAAAGAGAAAGAAACACTCAGTGCATCATGGGAACCCCCCAGCAGTCTAAGTCTATAGCAGCATAACTAACGGATGGTTCAGGGTCACCTGACCCAGCCCTAACTATAAGCTTGTTCAAAAAGGAAAGTTTTAAGCTTAATCTTAAAAGTAGAGAGGGTGTCTGTCTCCCTGATCTGAATTGGGAGCTGGTTCCACAGGAGAGGAGCCTGAAAGCTGAAGGCTCTGCCTCCCATTCTACTCTTACAAACCCTAGGAACTACAAGTAAGCCTGCAGTCTGAGAGCAAAGCGCTCTATTGGGGTGATATGGTACTATGAGGTCCCTAAGATAAGATGGGACCTGATTATTCAAAACCTTATAAGTAAGAAGAAGAATTTTAAATTCTATTCTAGAATTAACAGGAAGCCAATGAAGAGAGGCCAATATGGGTGAGATATGCTCTCTCCTTCTAGTCCCTGTCAGTACTCTAGCTGCAGCATTTTGAATTAACTGAAGGTTTTTCAGGGAACTTTTAGGACAACACATTTTCAATGGGCGACAGGTTTGGACTACAGGCAGGCCAGTCTACAACCCGCACTCTTTTACTACAAAGCCACGCTGTTGTAACACGTGCAGAATGTGGCTTGACATTGTCTTGCTGAAATAAGCAGGGACGTCCCTGAAAAAGATGTTGCTTGGATGGCAGCATGTGTTGCTCCAAAACCTGGATGTACCTTTCAGCATTGATGGTGCCATCGCAGATGAGTAAGTTGCCCATGCCATGGGCACTAACACACCCCCATACAATCACAGATGCTGGCTTTTGAACTTTGCGCTGGTAACAATCTGGATGGTCTTTTTCCTCTTTTGTCCGGAGGACACGATGTCCATGATTTCCAAAAACAATATGAAATGTGGACTCATCACACCACAGCATACTTTTCCACTTTGCGTCTGTCCATTTCAAATGAGCTCGGGACCAGAGAAGGCGGCGTTTCTGGATGTTGTTGATGTATGGCTTTCACTTTGCATGGTAGAGTTTTAACTTGCACTTGTAGATGTTGCAACGAACTGTGTTAACTGACAATGGTTTTCTGAAGTGTTCCTGAGCCCACGTGGTAAGATCCTTTACACAATGAGGTTGTGTTTTAATGCAGTGCCACCTGAGGGATCGAAGGTCACGGGCATGCAATGTTGGTTTTTGGCCTTTCTGCTTACGTGTAGAAAGTTCTCCAGATTCTCTGAATCTTGATTATATTATGGACTGTAGGTGATAGAATCCCTAAATTCCTTGCAATAGAACGTTGAGAAACATTGTTCTTAAACTGATGGACTATTTTTTCACACAGTTATTCACAAAGTGGTGATCCTCACCCCATCTTTGCTTGTGAACGACGTCCTGGATCAACAAAGCCTTCACGTTGGAAATGATCTGGTTGTTTCAGCAGGGTGTGAACCTGTCGATCGGCGCTCGGAGCGTGGCGCGCTCTCAGACGCTGTGGGCCGTTCTTAAAGCGGCAGTAACACTCCTTAATCTGCGTAATCCCCACAAAATCGTCCCTGAAAGCCATATTAATTTTCCGAACGGTGTCCACCTGGAGGTCTCTCACAGTTTCTGGAAAAAAATTGATGCAGCAAAGCTCCAAATCGTTCAGACATTTATTCGCAATAAAAAAACGACGAGAGGGTGGACCACTGCTCACACAAAGCCTTCTCACAGGCGAATGACGCAACCGACAGGCGTGAAAAAACTCATGCATGCGCACGAAGGTTCAAGCTTGGCTGATGCAATCACACGTGATTCAAATCCATATGGTTTTTGAAAAAAATAAAAAGGTCCAATACTTTTCTAACAGACCTCGTATATATATACCTGCCACATTTCTCCATGTAATGTGGAGTTGCTTCAGAGAGAAATGCACCACGTCCAAAATGTCACAGCTGACCCTAGACATGGTGTGTTTGTGTGTGCATATGTAGCAGCTGCACTATGCGTTGTGTTGTAATGTCTCCACCTATTCACTCCCCTCGGGACACAAACTCACGATCTCCGGCATGGGAGTCGGACTCTCTAACCAGAAGTCTAAAACCCAGGGCTCTGGCCTTGTGACCAGAGAATCCTTTTGAGCTGTTGTGAGGATTACAAACTACATATGCACAGCGACACCTGCTGGCCTCCGTTACATATACATACATACATACATACACACACACACTTTATATATATTGTTTTGAAGCTGAAATGGGGTGGCCCTGGATGGCGACATCTTAGCCGTTCTTAACTTCAGCCAACTCATAAAAGGGTAAAGAGGTGGAGCGTGAGTAAGATAGGGAATGCAAGATGTAATGGTTTGATTTCTGGAACCCAAATGTTTACTTTGTGGCTCAAAATACAACCTGATACCCAGTCAGACTGGGCAGCTCAGTTATTTTGATGCCGGGGTACAATGTAAACTAAAAATAAAATACAATGTAGACTGAAGTGAGTGGTGGGCAATTTCTTTGCAGCAGGTGAATATGACCTTAACAGACAGTGAAGCACAGCAGCCCGATAATGTGTGTGCAGGGTGGCGTGTTCACTGAAAACTTTAAATCTCCTCTGGAAATATATCATCCATAATCCCATGAAAGGCATGCCGCACTCTTCAGCAGAACAATTTTTCAGATGTTAACAAATACCTTTTAGCTTTGTATTAATGTCTTATAACCACAGACATTCGTGCATAAACTGCACAGTACCGTTGTGAACATGCCCAGAAGCTACCATGTCACGGGGCTGCATTTAATCTAAGTCTAAAATAAAGTTTAAACATAACAAAATTTATTCTATTTAATTTGCTTAATAGTAATTCAATAATTCCAGAGTGTGTTATGTGTCGGACGCAGCTCGGAGAACCCACCAGCGTTTGAAGGACCCAGTATGAAATAAGCAGAGCACGGTACAAAGGCTAACTGAATTTAATACATAACAGTGATACAAAATATACAAAAGAAAGTGCGGTCTGGCGTGGTGCGCTCCCAGCAGCGCTAACGGTCCGGAGCCAGAAGCTGTTCGGACCCAAGGACCCCGCCGACACCCCCCAGGTGGCCGCAACAAACCGAGTCTGTGAAAGAAGGAACCATTATGTGAGTCCACACTCTACACACAGAGAGAACACTTAAAGGTGTACATAAACAGCAAACACTTCCTGGCTTGATTACTAATCAGCTTCCCAACCTGCAGGCATGGAACATCCAGTTCACAAAACTCCACTGCAGTGGAAGCCGATACATGACTAACGTACAGCTCAATATAAAAAGGTGTGAGGGACACCACATTTACTGACTGTATAAATGTTAAGTCACAAAATCTAACGTACCTCAGGAAGTGTGCTGACGAGCGTGAGACCTCACCCCCTCCTCTTTCACAGACCGTGCATCAAACCTGGACGTTCTCTGCATCCACTGATGATGAGATGGCTCCCGAGACGACAATCTCACCCGTCTGGTCACAAGGTCGAGTCTCTGGCAAATACACACTGTGCACTCCAGTCTTAAATGCCACCATGTTCCAATCCATGCAGATGCACCACAGCTGTGAGTCCTGATGAGCCGCAGGTGATCAGCCTCAGGTGATCAGGGTGAGGTCCTGATAAACTCAGCAACACAGCCAATCAGTTCCAAATGCAAGCCACCTGGAAGGAAAAACAAAAGACAGAAACAAAAAGGCAGCCAGGCCCCCCAGCCATACAACAGAGTGCTTTTCAATTGCTCAGGTGTGCAGAAACAGAGTAAAACTGGGCTATGTTGCCTGTGGGACACACATTTGGTGGACCTGTGCAGTTGCAGATGGACAGAAGGAAGAAGCTTTTGCTGTGTAACGTTCGTGTTCTATAGTTTAACCGCCATGTCATTTATTCTGTGTCTCCACGCTGCTTCATGTATGTAAAATTTATGTTGTTTTGATATTCGTTGCATTTTTGTTTTTCTTTTGCAGGGACGGTGTAAAATCGAACCCTGTATTGTGATATATAAAATTGGTTCATTATTTCTAAACACGTTAAATTCTGAACTAAGATTTTACAGATGTGCCAATAAATGTGTGACGGATGCCAGGAGGAATTACTGTGCATGTGCTAGTCAGTAAACCTCACTCCCCTACATCTAAGAGATCATGAGTTCACGTCCTGAGGTGAGTGAATGGGAGAAGTCAGCACACAATACAATTCATAGCAGCCGCTAAAAATGCAATAACTACACTTCAGGGTCACTGTTGTCAAATAGCTGAAGCACATCTGGCAGGAAATGATCATTAAAATTTGCTTTGAAAAATCTGATGTCTGGGCTCATCTCTGACATGGCTACTGTGGCACAAAAACCACCCCATTTGTTTTTTCAACTCTGCAAAAAAAGGTTGTACTGTATAGTACAAGTGCACTAACAGAACCCTAAAACACAGGATAAGTGTATTAAGTTTATAATTATTTTCTTACTTTTAAGTGTTAACATCCTTTATTTGGTTGTGGTTAAGGAAATTATCACCTGCTGAGATGGAAACAGTCAACTTTAATATTCATTTCCCTCCCAAATCTTCTTTACTTGTACTCAGGGTGTTATTCCTGATGGAATCTATCCTCTTTCTACCAGATCCTACTTAGTCTACACAGCTGGCTAATCTCTGTTTATCACTCTCTTAATTGTTCTTACCAATAACAGTGATTGAAACCCTACAGTTCACCGGGGTCAAGAGGTCAAACATAAATATCAGTAAGGGTGACTGATGGGGAGAACAGTGCACATTCCAGGAATCCCTGCCCTTAGAGACCAAGGGGCAAGACAGGACAGGGTCATATCCAGCACAGTTACACTGATCCTGATACCAGAGTCCTATTTACTTTGATTGGGAACTACCAGAGATTTGAGTGTGTGTGTCACTACAGAGGCAAGTAAAGAGGATGTGGGAATAATTTTAATGGCAATGTACAGGATTAAAGTCACACAGGGTTCACTTTAACAGACAATCATTGCAGTACTGTGTTTCACAGCGATGCCTCCATGGGTTCACATGACTCACACTGATTAATAACAAAACAAAATGTAATTTTTTAAATAAAAAACATAATAGCTACTATTCTGTACCACTGTGATAAAAATCACCTCAATACCAGTGTCCCTTGGCCGTTAACAAAACTATTGTACAACTTTCAGTTTTAGAAAATATCACAGCATCTCAAAGACGCTGAATTTGTTTCATATTTAACTTTTTTGGAAATTTGTCGTTCTACTTCAAAGGCAAATTCCCTAAAACTACGGTGGCCCGTAGGGGCCACAACACTTCCATTCAAGGCAGCACACGAGACAATGCAGAAAACCTTTTCAAATAAAAAACCACCTGCAATAACTCAACAACAGATAATTGCATCAAAAACATCTTGCAAATTCAAAAACGCGTGCAAACAAAGAAAACACAAACACAACCTGCAGCACATCATGCAACTGTTTAATTTAACAAAGTGTCTGCAGCAAATTCAGTCAATATACAGTTATTTAACCAGGTTAGTCCCACTGAGATCGAGACCTCTTTTGCAAGGGAGACCTGGATAATTATAACCCCTGGCAAAAATTATGGAATCACCGGCCTCGGAGGATGTTCATTCAGTTGTTTAATTTTGTAGAAAAAAAGCAGATCACAGACATGACACAAAACTAAAGTCATTTCAAACGGCAACTTTCTGGCTTTAAGAAACACTATAAGAAATCAAGAAAAAAAGATTGTGGCAGTCAGTAACGGTTACTTTTTTAGACCAAGCAGAGGAAAAAAATATGGAATCACTCAATTCTGAGGAAAAAATTATGAAATCACCCTGTAAATTTTCATCCCCAAAACTAACACCTGCATCATATCAGATCTGCTCGTTAGTCTGCATCTAAAAAGGAGTGAACACACCTTGGAGAGCTGTTGCACCAAGTGGACTGACATGAATCATGGCTCCAACATGAGAGATGTCAATTGAAACAAAGGAGAGGATTATCAAACTCTTAAAAGAGAGTAAATCATCACGCAATGTTGCAAAAGATGTTGGTTGTTCACAGTCAGCTGTGTCTAAACTCTGGACCAAATACAAACAACATGGGAAGGTTGTTAAAGGCAAACATACTGGTAGACCAAGGAAGACATCAAAGCATCAAGACAGAAAACTTAAAGCAATATGTCTCAAAAATCGAAAATGCACAACAAAACAAATGAGGAACGAATGGGAGGAAACTGGAGTCAACGTCTGTGACCGAACTGTAAGAAACCGCCTAAAGGAAATGGGATTTACATACAGAAAAGCTAAACGAAAGGCATCATTAACACCTAAACAGAAAAACAAGGTTACAATGGGCTAAGGAAAAGCAATTGTGGACTGTGGATGACTGGATGAAAGTCATATTCAGTGATGAATCTCGAATCTGCATTGGGCAAGGTGATGATGCTGGAACTTTTGTTTGGTGCCTTTCCAATGAGATTTATAAAGATGACTGCCTGAAGAGAACATGTAAATTTCCACAGTCATTGATGATATGGGGCTGCATGTCAGGTAAAGGCACTGGGGAGATGGCTGTCATTACATCATCAATAAATGCACAAGTTTATGTTGATATTTTGGACAATTGAAAGGATGTTTGGGGATGAAGAAATCATTTTTCAAGATGATAATGCATCTTGCCATAGAGCAAAAACTGCAAAAACATTCCTTGCAAAAAGACACATAGGGTCAATGTCATGGCATAGGGTCAATGTCAACGAGCAGATCTGATTTGATGCAGGTGTTAATTTGGGGGATGAAAATTTACAGGGTGATTCCATAATTTTTTCCTCAGAATTGAGTGATTCCATATTTTTTTCCTCTGCTTGGTCTAAAAAAGTAACTGTTACTGACTGCCACAATCTTTTTTCTTGATTTCTTATAGTGTTTCTTAAAGCCAGAAAGTTGCCATTTGAAATGACTTTAGTTTTGTGTCATGTCTGTGATCTGCTTTTTTTCTACAAAATTAAACAACTGAATGAACATCCTCTGAGGCCGGTGATTCCATAATTTTTGCCAGGGGTTGTATAAAGCTTCCAATTCATTGAACCTGTATGTCTTTAAATGTGGGAGGAGACCCACACAAACATGGGGAAAACATGCAGACTCCACACGGAAAGGCCACAGGTGGGAATTGAACCCATGGCCTTCTTGCTGTGAGGCAACAGTGCTAACCACTAAGCCAACATGAGGCTATACAAAAGCTTTTGGAAGCACTCACAACACAAGCTGATGTTCTTGCCTGGAGGGTTTTAACTGACTTCAACTGTTCAATGCACTGAAGAAAGTTGTGAAAGTACAGCTTGCGTAAGAGTAAAATCATGAATAAAGTAGAAAAACTTACTCGGCTCTGCTGAGCGGGTTGAGATAAAAAGTGAAATGCTGTGATGCACTGATCGGTGTGTCAGTTAATTCCCAGAGGCAGAAACCGCTGTTTTGTTAGAACTTCCACTGTGTTGTGCAGCTCTCCACAGCCTTCCTGTGTCCGGCTGCCGTGTGTGAATTTGCAGCAGATATTATTAAATTAAATGGTTGCATGTGCTGCACATTATATTAACTTATGTTTGTTTCTTGATGCAACTACCTGTTGCTGAATCGATGCAGATATTTTTTGTTTTCTGCTTTGGCTGGTGGTGTCTTTGTTTGGAAGTGTTTGGCCCCTATCGGCCACTGCCTGAAACAAGTAAAAAATAAAGATATTTGTGTGTCTGGGGTTAAAGAAATAGTGATATGTTTTAAAGCCCAAAATGGAGTATCCATCTATGAAAAACCTCCTCAGGAGATAGTTCTTTTAACGAAAACTCAGTCTTACTGCTGCGGCTTTTGAGCTCAGGCGTCACTGTCTCTCTGTCGCAGACTCCTGGATTTGCCGTTCTGCGTTTTGCTTTTTCTGAAAGAAGCAGGTCCACTTTCCTCGCTGAGGGACGTGATGATCCGTTCCTTGAACTTTGGTTTGGGCTCTGGTGGTGGGTCTGGTGGTGTGCTCAATTCATCTTCCTCCACCTGAGGTAACTGTAGGTCCACATTTGCACTGGACAGAAAAGGGGAGGCAGAGGGAGGAGAGGAAGTCACATCAGACTGCAAAACTTCACGCTTGTAACAACTGATCAGAGCTAGATGTGTGTGTGTAAATGCTGTGTATGTTAAGAAAAAAAAAAAACATGCTTACACATTTTCCCACATCAACTGTGTTTCTTTGGGTACCACTGGATTGTCTTTGTGTATCACTCGCACTTTGAGTGAGTGTGAGTGGATCATTTTCTGTGCATGATTGTGCACGTGGGTGCCTGAGTGATGAGGACACCAGCAGCTGGAAAATACCAAGGGGACGCCCATGTTTCATCTGGCTGTGGCAGATACATGGTTATTTTAGAGATGTGGGAACAGAGTGGTTGTCTGCCTATGTGGTTGCCATCCACGATCCTAGGTGTGGTGTGGTGTATGTGGCAAAGCACAGTGACCACAGCGTCCATCGCCACCTCTAGAAAGTAACCATCTGTCTGCCACAACCAGGTGAAGCATGGCAGTCCCCTTGGCCATCTCCAATTGCTGGGGTCCTCAACATTGAGGCACCTACATGCTGGATCATGCACAGAAAACCGCGGCACATGGCCAGAACGTCGCAGAAGGCACAAACTTGAATT
This sequence comes from Thalassophryne amazonica, assembly GCF_902500255.1. Taxonomy (NCBI): domain Eukaryota; kingdom Metazoa; phylum Chordata; class Actinopteri; order Batrachoidiformes; family Batrachoididae; genus Thalassophryne; species Thalassophryne amazonica. Next base: position 133,561,276 of record NC_047103.1, on the reverse strand, counting down.
ACTAAAACAGGGAAGGAAGTTGAAAGGCACAAATGTTTATATCAATGAGCATCTTACCAAGAGTACTGCGGACACCAGGAAAGCAAGGCTGCTTAGAAAACAGGGTAAAATTAATTCAGTCTGTCTCATAAACTGTAAAGTTTTTATCAAACCAAAGAATGCACCTGAAAAATGCCAGAGGTCTGTAAATGAGGAATATGAGTCAGTTAGAACGCTTTAAATAAGGATGTTGTATCCTTTGTTGTGGGATAAATCTTCAGAAATTCTGTACCATGTTTGGGTTTACATCGTGAAGTTGGACTTTACTTCACTGCATTTTTTGGATTGTGGATTACATTTCTTTTATGATGTTAACTGAGTTTTCACAATTTACTTCTGCACAGGATTTCAATTTAGAAATTTCTGATGATAGCAAAAATAGATTTCATAACACTGAACATAATATTGATCCGGATTGTTTCTTAAAAATAGAAATCATCATTGTAATTAGTTTACTGAGGAACAATTAAAGCAATATTCCTTCACAAATGGGGCATTCTCTATTATACAATTTAATAGCAGAAGCCTTTCTATGAATTTTTCCAAAATTCAGGACTGTTTAAAAACTGCTAATAAATATTTTTTCAGTTATTGTAGTTACTGAGACGTGGTTAAAAGATGAGTATGTTGATTCTGTCCAGTTTGAGGGTTATGATTTTTTTTTTTGTTTTTTGCCAGAAAGAGCACAAATAAATGGGGTGCTGGTGTGGTTCTTTATGTCTGATCAAATTATCACTGTGAAATTGTTCCAAATGTGTCATTTTCTTTGGATGCATTATGAAATGCGTTACTGCTGAAATTTTATGTGAAAAGTCCAAAAACATAATTATAAGTTGTATTTATAGAGTTCATGGATTGAATATAAATATTTTTGTGGCGAAATTAACTGAAATGTACAACTCAATAAAAAACAATTTTATTTGTTTGTGGAGACTTTAACATAGATTTTCTAAATCCTCATAACTATACACATATTGCGGAATTATTACACCCCTGTCACACATAGCCAGAATCACGCAGAATGGTGTCGGAATTATGAATCGGCGCACATCCGTAGAGTGTCGGATTTCAGTTCCAAAACGTTCTGATAGCCATCTGCAAAAGTCGACACAGTTGGTCAAAATCGGCCATCAGCCCTGAGTGTGATGCACATGTTCTAAACCCTCCGGGTGCCATCGAGATGGGACACCTATCTGACAGCAATCCATGTGCAGTTTGAGGAGCATCTAACTGCAATTTACAAATTTCTATGGTAGCAAAACAGGATCCGAAAAGATTTGAGTGCATACGAGGGAACCTCGAGATAGATCTGGCACCGCAAAGCCTGCTGGTATGACCTGAACATGCCACGTATAATAATGTCCACCCCCGCCCCCGAGCACAAAGGAACTGTTGAATTGTATGGGCACGCTTCATCACAATAATAATAATGAATTATTATCATGTACAGTGAATGTGAACAGCGGCTATCAGACCGAAAGCTCTGTGCGCTACTGTGCACACGCTGCTGCAAATCTGAACAGGCTGTTATATTAACAATTAGACCTTACACTGCAGATACTTGTCCATTCCTTCCCATGGGTGGTGTAAATGATGTGAACTATTGTCTCCATCACAACATAGGCAGCTGCGTCTCTTGTTGGTGCGCAGTAACGCGTCATTGCAGGCATCAGGCTCAGAGCTGGACGGATCTCACGCTGTAATAAATGATCAGCTTCTAACACTGTAGGAGATATGACGTGGAACTTCTGCCAGGCTGTTACACCATTAATAAACATGAATCTCACCTCCAACGGTGTTCCACAAGTGTTTCACAGCACCGACATGGACATGAAGCTGGGATGCAGCCTGTGATTAAAATCCTCTCACCAAAAAAAAAAAAAAAAAATTAGATCCATGTGATAATCCAACCATCGTGGTGTCCAGAGTTGCGTTGTGCTCCTGAAGCGGGCAAACAAGAAAAAAGAAAGTTTCCTGGAAAGGCACTCCGTCTGAGGGACTGCATGGCCCAATGCCAGCAAACTTTGGAGCAAGGCTGTCCAGAGGCGCGTGCGCTTAGTGGCCCATACAGCGTTGTGTGCACACACACACACGCTCACACAGCTGAGTGATAATTGCAGCCTCACGCATGTGCACGTGAGGAACACAGCTCTCCAGTCCCGTGTTTGCCATCCAGATATTTGGAAATCAGACAGTCTGCAGCGCCTTTAATAGCTGTCTGACAGCAGTCTATGTCATCTACATACGCTCTGGATGCGATCTGACAGGTGTGGACGAGGTAGTCTGTCTGTGCTCCGACACTGCTGACCATGCCTCTTTTCCTCACGACTGCGTCGGATTATGGCAGTATTTGCTGTGTCAGGCATGCTTCCGGCACATTCTTGCTATGTGTGACGGGGACTTTAGATTCTGTCTTTTGTATGAGATGATATCCAGCGATAACACACCCAACCAGAATTACTATGAACACATTGACAAAATATATTAACAAATGTTATTGTTGGGAATTTAACGGGTGGATAACTTATTAGTGACCACTTATTGGTTTTTGTTGTTTACAATTCCTTAGTTGATAAAGTTGATCATACTGACATTCCAAATTTCAAAATGAAAATAACAGAGGAATCTATGGCAAATCTTAGAACTGATTTAGCGCACCAAAATTGGGGTGACATCTACACTGATCATATGAATCATTTATCTCAATTATCTTCAAGTTATATGATAAGCATTGTCCACTGATGTTAAATGTCGGAAACAAGTGAAACACTGATAAACCTTTGATCACAAAGGGACTGCCGAATGCATGTAAAAATACATATTTTTTTTGTACAAGCAATTTTTAAAACTCAGAACAACTGAGGCTGAGAGTAAATATAAGGCATATAAAAACAAGTCAACTAATATTATGCGATCTTGCAAAAGGTAGTATTACAGTGATTTTCTGGAAAAAAATAAAACAAACATTAAAGGTACTTGGATGCTTTTAAATTAAATCATCAAAAATAAAAAAGTTGTCAAAGATTATTCAACATATTTTATTCAAATACTGACACAATTGTAAAGGAAAAGAAAGCTATAGTACAACCCCAGCACCCTGTAAAATCAGCTAAACTTGAACACAGAGATATAATTTAACAGTTGTGGAAATTAGTGCAGCAGATACATTCATTTTTTTCAGTGAAATACTTCACTTATACAAAGAAACATGAAATTTTCTACACATCTTCATAGGTTAAGTCATTTTCACTGGATGGCCACTCAAAATTTCAAGATGGCTGCCATTTTTTTCAAGATGGCCGACATGAAGTTTTGATCACGTTAATTATGTCCTCCTGGCCATGTATTTGAGTTTCTTTGTTGGTTTTATAGAGCCTATGCAATGTCAGTTGGCAAAAGCATTGTGTTTTTTTTCTTAAAATTTGGAAAAGCACCCATGAAACGTGTGTAGGCCAAGAGAGGGCCACAGGAATGCCATTCTTCCATGCCATCACTGGCTGTGATGTGGTCTCAGCCTTTAGAAACAAAGGGAAGAAGACAGCTTGGCAAACTTGGGATATGTTCCCAGAGGCTACCCCAGTATTTTCTAAACTGAGCAAGTACCCTCCGTCCATTGAGGATGCAGACATAGAGATTCTGGAGAAGTTTGTGGTTCTCATGTATGACAGATCCAGCACTGTTGACAGTGTAGATGAAGCCAGACTTGACCTGTTTGCCAGGAAGCAGAGGTCGTATGAAGCCATCCTTCCTACCAGTGCAGCTCTGCTTCAACACACCAAACGTGCAGCATACCAGGCAGGATGCATATGGGCTCAGGCAATACTATGTCAGCCAGAAACAGAGAGTCTATCTGATTGGGGCTGAGAGAAAGCAGGTGATGAGTGGAAAGTCTACTGGACACCCAACTCATCAATTGCAAAGAGTTGTGAACAACTCACCAAACGTGGCTGCAACTCTGGCTGCCTTGGCAGGTGCAAATGCTACAGGCTCGGACTAGCTTGTACAGCTTTGTGCAGTTGCAAATGTGACCTGTAAGCTGTCTCCTGAATGAGCTTATGATTTTTGTATGGGTTTGCTGAGTTAGTCGGCCTAATGTCTTTTGGAAAAGGACACATCTTCTTCCTATCTGCCCTGAAGTTTTTTTTCAGCTGCAAACCCACAAGCCACATAAATGAGCTCATACTTTTTTATTGATTTTCATTTGCTTATACTTACAGAATACAATTAAAATAGCACAAAGTGAAAGTGGTAAATATATTTTTCTTCCAAAAGGTGCACTAAATCAAATCATTGTCCGGCAAGACTGCCACTCATACAGTGCATATTTACCAGCTTGTAACTGCAAAACTGAGCCATTGTCACAATGATGCACATCTGGATCAGTTCTATTTTCCCTAGATATCTATAGTCCATCTTTTCATTCATGAATTCTGAAAATATTTCATGACAGGCAGAGATTGCATCTATAGGTATATCACAACTCTTGCATTCAAAATAATTTAGGATACGTCAACGCCGTAGCGGAACTAAAATTCCAGCCTTATAATTTTGAGTTTTCAATGCATTGTTGTGATTTGCTTCTATCTTCTTTATTACCACCATACGTTTGTGCATCATATATAGCAATACAAATCCTAGAACCAAGTTCTCTTACCAGACAAAAAAAAGAAAGTTTTCTATCGCAAAAGGGATTTTAGAGATTTTTCTCATAGCAAAAGGGTCCCTCGATGGTCATTTTGTTAAATATAATTTATCATAATGAAAAATATATTACTTCTGACTTATTGAATTAACTGTTCTGCAAAGTGGAACAGGAATGGAACACTAGAATGTGTATTTTTTATATGTATACCCAAAAAATGACAGAAATCGGTACAACTGGCGGCCATCTTGAAAAAATGGTGGCCATATTGAAATTCTGCATGGCTATCCAAACTTTTCAAAAGAGTTGGTCCTTGTGAGCAAGTGTGCCAAATTGTATGTTTCTTTGTATAACTGAAGTATTTTTCTCCTTATCTGCTGCACTAAATGGTTAAACTGTGATTCTGTTGTGTGAACCACTGAGCTTGCCTGCACTGTAGCCGGTCAAACAAAGATGAAGGACTGTATTCACAATTAATAATAAATTCAATGGTTTTAGTGGCTCACATTTTTGATGAGCTTATAAGGCCTTGTTAAGTATACGAGTATATACAACCCCAATTCCAATTCTTTCCCATTCTTGCTTGATGTAAGACTTCAGTTGTTCAACAGTCCGGGGTCTTCGCTGTCATATTTTTCACTTCATAATGCGCCACACATTTTCAATGGGCGACAGGTCTGGACTGCAGGCAGGTCAGTCTAGTACCTGCATCTTTTACGATGAAGCCATGCTGTTGTAACACGTGCAGAATGTGGCTTGGCATTGTCTTGCTGAAATAAGCAGGGATGTCCCTGAAAAAGACATTGCTTGGATGGCAGCATGTGTTGCCCCAAAACCTGGATGTACCTTTTAGCATTGATGGTACCATCACAGATGTGTGAGTTGCCCATGCCATGGGCACTAACACACCCCCATACCATCATAGATGCTGGCTTTTGAAATTTGCACTGATAACAATCTGGATAGTCATTTTCCTCTTTTGTCCGGAGGACACGATGTCCACGATTTCCAAAAAACAATTTGAAATGTGGACACAGCACACCTTTCCACTTTGCGTCTGTCCATTTCAAATGAGCTCGGGGCCCAGAGAAGGCGGCAGCGTTTCTGGATGTTGTTGATACATGGTAGAGTTTTAACTTGCACTTGTAGATGTAGTGATGAACTGTGTTAACTGACAATGGTTTGCTGAAGTGTTCCTGAGGCCACGCGGTAAGATCATTTACACAGTGATGCAGTGCTGCCTGAGGGATCGAAGGTCACGGGCATTCAATGTTGATTTTCGGCCTTGCCGCTTACGTGTAGAAAGTTCTCCAGATTCTCTGAATCTTCTGATTATATTATGGACTGTAGATGATGGAATCACTAAATTCCTCGCAACTGAACATTGAGAAACATTGTTATTAAACTGTTGGACTATTTTTTCATGCAGTTGTTCACAAAGTGGTGATCCTCACCCCTTCTTTGCTTGTGAATGGCTGAGCCTTGTGGGGATGCTCCTTTTATACCCAATCATGACACTCACCTGTTTCCAATTAACCTGTTCACCTGTGGAATGTTCCAAACAGGTGTTCTTTGAGCATTCATCAACTTTCCCAGTCTTTTGTTGCCCCTGTCCCAGTTTTTTTGAAATGTGTTGTAGGCATCCATTTCAAAATGAGCAAATATTTGCACAAAAATGAAAACGTCTATCAGTTTGAACATTAAATACCTTGTCTTTGTGGTGTATTCAATTGAATACAAGTTGAAGAAGATTCGTAAATCATTGTATTCTGTTTATATTTACATTTCACACAACGTCCCAACTTTATTGGAATTGGGGTTGTAGATCATTTCAATGATTATTTTGCCAATGTGGGAAAAATTTAGCAAATTCAATTGTACCTTCTAATATGAGTTCTTGGGATCACAGGACAACAAGGAATAACCTTTCAGATTCAATATTTATCAGAGAAACTGATGAATACAAAAATAATTGGACATAAACTAAAGGTAAAAAAAAAAAAAATCAACTGATTACGATAATTTTGATATGTTTTTCACAAAAAATTATAATTGATTGTGTCATTAAACCCTTAACTTATATCTGTAACTTGTCATTAATGATTGTTAGATTTCCTTCCACAATAAAAATAGCTAAAGTGATACCGCTGTTCAAATGTGGTGATAAATGCGTTTTTTTCAAACTACAGGCCAATCTCACTGCTACCTCAATTTTGAAAAATTCTGGAAAAAGTATTCATTAAGAGGCTAAATGATTTTATATCCAAACAAACATCACATACTAAATGAGCAGCAATATGGATTTAGAAAAAATTGTACTACTTCACTGGTGGTAACTAATTTTGTGGAACATGTCACAAATGCAACTGAAAACAAACAATATACCGTAGGGGCATTTTTAACTTACAGAAAGCATCCAATACTATAGATCATACCTTATTATTGCATAAATTATGGAAGTAAGGCATCATAGGATTAGGTCATGATTGGATAGCTCGTTATTTGTACAACAGGTATCAATGTGTTCACATTGGTGGGATAAATTCTGAATATTTGAGGTGCACTTGTGGGGTGCCCCAGGGCTCAGTCCTTGGGCCTTTGCTGTTTCTTTTATATATTAATGACATATGTCTAGTTTCTAAATTTGTGAGTTGTATTTTATTTGCTGATGACACGACTGTGTTTTATAGTGGGGATCATTTGGGACAAGTTCTGGACATGATGGAGAGGGAACTACAGATGTTTAAGGAATGGTTTGTCACTTCACTTTGGTAAAACAAAGTGTATCGTATTTGGTAATAAGCCCAGGAATTTATGTAGAAATGTACTACTTCATGATGTTGAAATTGAACTTGTAAATGAAACTAAATTTCTTGGGGTCTTTATTGATGATAATATAAGCTGGAAAACACATATAAATTATGTTAAATCTAAAATGTCAAAGATCATAGCCATTTTGTATAAAGCACAAGACTTCCTCCCCCAACACTCATTAGTTACCTTATATCATTCATTACTTGTTCCATACATGACCTATTGTATTGGAGATTGGGAAAGTACCTACAAAATTAATACAAATCCTATATTTTGACTTCAAAAGAAAGCTATAAGAATTATTAGTAAGAAACCATATTGTAAGCCAGCTAATCCATTGTTTGTCAGTTTGCATATTTTTAAATTTTGGTATTTGATCGATTATATCATAATATAAATTATGTTTAACCCCCTACCACCTGCCTTATTTTGACTTGTCAGTATCTCACAAAGATAAAGTGAAATTTCCCAATGATGGGATATACAGGCTTAGAAGGGGTTAAAGTAAAAAATAAGCTTCTAACACGTCTAGAACCTGTTTAAAAATAAACTTCTACCACAACATGTCTAGAACCAGTTTAAAATGAGGGATTCCAGTTATAATTCATGAGGAACATTATTAGAGGTTTTAGTGCATGCAGAACTTTCACTGCGGTCAGGCTGCGGATTCACCAGCAGTACAGATGACGCACGTTGTGAGTACTGCCTCAGTACGGATGCAAAGCAGCACATTTTCATTCAAGTACTATTGAATTAACCAAATCCGTACGTAGGCAGTACGGATTACGGCACTTACCACATGCTATGGAGGCCGACAGACTTGCATGCACAACGCAGCTTCTCACTTGAACTTGGACTTTATTTCCAAACGTCAGCAACACACACACTCCACAGCTTCAGTCTGTTAACTAGCTGTAACTTTTCGAGGCAAGTAAACACTCGTACAACTGACCGCTGCAGGCTGGACATGCTCATGCATCGCTGACGCCGAAAAACACCTGCCACTCCGGTCCCGCTCATAAAAAAGAAAAGCTGACCCCACACACACACACACACACACTGCTTTATTGTCAACTCTCTTTATCGTTACACTCCTAGAGACGTGCGTTGAACGTACGCCCTCCCTCCTCTTGCTACTGCCTCCGTACGTTTTCACAAAAACGTAATGGCCGTGGCATCCGCAGAAAACGTACGGCGAAAAAAAAAAAAACGCACTGTGGGTTGTGACCGGGGCTTAAGACAGGAAGCACCATGACCCTGAAGACTTGGACCTTTGTTCTCCTGCAAAGATATCGACATCACCATACAGCGACCTCATGACTCCAAAAGCTCTACCTAGGCATCTCTCAAAAGAAAAAACGACACCTTCGAACCGAATCAATGGATGTTCTTCGAGGGTCCAGCCAGGCTAAAAACAGTAGGGGTGTCTGATAGATTGGTGGTTCCATCCCCTGGTGGTGTGAAGCTGTATAGCCACAGAGGCACAGACAAGTCTCTATACAGGTACAAATTGCTGCACACATTTGCAGATGTTCCATGGCAGGAGTGTAGCAAAAGCCACGTGTAAGAACACAGCCCATCTAGTAGCCCGATTTTCACAGTCACACGGATACACATGCACTCTTTATCTCAAAAGCAGAGGACCCAAAGACACAAATGTCACTGCTGATACAGTGGGGTAAAAAAAAGCATTTAGTCAGCCCCTGATTGTGCAAGTTCTCCAACTTAGGAAGATGAGAGAGGTCTGTAATTTTCAACATAGGTACACTTCAAATATGAGAGACAAAATAAAAAATCCAGAAAATCACATTGTAGGATTTTTAAAGAATTTAATTGTAAACCATGGTGGAAAATAAGTATTTGGTCACCCACAAACAAGCAAGATTTCTGTCTCTCACAGATCTGTAACTTCTTCTTTAAGAGGCTCTGCTGTCCTCCACCTGTTACCTGTATTAATGGCATCTGCTGGAACTCGTCATCTGTATAAAAGACAACTATCCACAGCCTCAAACAGTCAGACTCCAAACTCAACCATGGCCAAGACCAAAGAGCTGTTGAAGGACACCAGGAAGAAAATTGTTGATGTGCACCAGGCCGGGAAGAGTGAATCTACAATAGTCAAGCAGGTTGGTGTGAATAAATCAATAGTAGGAGCAATTGTAAGAAAATGGAAGACATACAAGACCACTGACAATCTCCTCGATCTGGGGCTCCACGCAAGATGTCATCCTGTAGGATCAAATGATCAAGAGAATGGTGAACAAAAATCCCAGAACTACACGGAGGGACCTGATGAATGACCTCCAGAGAGCTGTGACCAAAGTAACAAAGGTTACACACTACGCAGAGAGGGACTCAAATCCTGCAGTGCCAGGCATGTCCACCTGCTTAAGCCTGTACATGTCCAGGCCTGTCTGAAGTTTGCCAGAGAGCATATGGATGATCCAAAAGAGGACTGGGAGAATATCATGTGGTCAGATGAAACCAAAATAGAACATTTTGGTAAAAACTCAACTCGTCGTGTTTGGAGGAAGAAGAATGCTGAGTTGCATCCCAAGAACACCATACCTACTGTGAAGCATGGGGATGGAAACATCATGCTTTGGGGCTGTTTTTCTGCAAAGGGGACAGGACGACTGATCCATGTTAAGGGAAGAATGAACAGGGCCATGTATCGTGAGATTTTAAGCCAAAACCTCCTTCCATCAGTGAGAGCATTGAAGTTGCAATGTGGCTGGGTCTTCCTGCATGACAATGATCCAAAACACACCGCTCGGGCAACGAAAGAGTGGCTCTGTAAAAAGCATTTCAAGGTCCTGGAGTGGCCAAGCCAGTCTCCGGACCTCAACCCCATAGAAAATTTGTTGAGGGAGTTGAAAGTCTGTGTTGCCCAGTGACAGCCCCAAAACATCACTGCTCTAGAGGAGATCTGCATGGAGGAATGGGCCAAAATACCAACTACAGTGTGTGCAAATCTGGTGAAGACTTACAGGAAACGTTTGACCTCTGTTATTGCTAACAAAGATTATGTTACAAAGTATTGCGTTGAACTTTTATTATTGACCAAATACTTATTTCCCACCATAATTTACAAATAAATTCTATAAAAATCCTACAATGTGATTTCCTGGATTTTTTTTTTTCCCTCATTTTGTCTCTCATAGTTGAGGTGTACCTATGTTGAAAATTACAGACCTATCTCATCTTCTTAAGTAGGAGAACTTGCACAATCAGGGGCTAACTAAATACTTTTTTTTACCCCACTGTATAAGTGAATGTCTCTACAGTATCAACCTTTTTCCAGCAGACAGATAGTCCAAGAAGTCATAAAAAGCCTGCAACTGCAAACCCAGACACTCTGACTGTGACAGTGTCTGTGCAAAAGTTTAAGGTATTTGGGAAACTTGAATTTTGGTTGAAGGAAAAAAAATATATTTAATCATGGCTAATATCTTTTTCTGACTATCAACAATAAACCTAACTTGAAATATCAAAACACTGTTCTTTTTCCAACAGAAACAAAGTCAGGTCTTTTTTAATCAAAGAAGCCAATCAATTTTCAACTTACAACCCCCATATACAGTAGTGTTCAGAATAATAGTAGTGCTATGTGACTAAAAAGATTAATCCAGGTTTTGAGTATATTTCTTATTGTTACATGGGAAACAAGGTACCAGTAGATTCAGTAGATTCTCACAAATCCAAAAAGACCAAGCATTCATGATATGCACACTCTTAAGGCGATGAAATTGGGCTATTAGTAAAAAAAAAAGTAGAAAAGGGGGTGTTCACAATAATAGTAGCATCTGCTGTTGAAACTACAAACTCAAAACTATTATGTTCAAACTGCTTTTTTAGCAATCCTGTGAATCACTAAACTAGTATTTAGTTGTATAACCTCAGTTTTTCATGATTTCTTCACATCTGCGAGGCATTCATTTTGTTGGTTTGGAACCAAGATTTTGCTCGTTTACTAGTGTGCTTGGGGTCATTGTCTTGTTGAAACACCCATTTCAAGGGCATGTCCTCTTCAGCATATGGCAACATGACCTCTTCAAGTATTTTGACATATCCAAACTGATCCATGATACCTGGTATGCAATATATAGGCCCAACACCATAGTAGGAGAAACATGCCCATATCATGATGCTTGCATTAACATGCTTCACTGTCTTCACTGTGAACTGTGGCTTGAATTCAGAGTTTGGGGGTCGTCTCACAAACTGTCTGCGGCCCTTGGACCCAAAAAGAACAATTTTACTCTCATCAGTCCACAAAATATTCCTCCATTTCTCTTTAGGCCAGTTGATGTGTTCTTTGGCAAATTGTAACCTCTTCTGCACGTCTTTTATTTAACAGAGGGACTTTGCGGGGGATTCTTGCAAATAAATTAGCTTCACACAGGCGTCTTCTAACTGTCACAGCACTTACAGGTAACTCCAGACTGTCTTTGATCATCCTGGAGCTGATCAATGGGTGAGCCTTTGCCATTCTGGTTATTCTTCTATCCATTTTGATCGTTGTTTTCCATTTTCTTCCACGTGTCTCTGTTTTTTTTGTCCATTTTAAAACATTGGAGATCATTGTAGATGACCAGCCTATAATTTTTTGCACCTGCATATAAGTTTTCCCCTCTCCAATCAACTTTTTAATCAAACTACGCTGTTCTTCTGAACAATGTCTTGAACGTCTCATTTTCCTCAGGCTTTCAAAGAGAAAATCATGTTCAACAGGTGCTGGCTTCATCTTTAAATAGGGGACACCTGATTCACACCTGTTTGTTCCACAAAATTGACGAACTCACTGACTGAATGCCACACTACTATTATTGTGAACACCCCCTTTTCTACTTTTTGTTTTTTTTTTACTAATAGCCCAATTTCATATCTTTAAGAGTGTGCACATCATGAATGCTTGGTCTTGTTGGATTTGTGAGAATCTACTGAATCTACTGGTACGTTGTTTCCCATGTAACAATAGGAAATATACTCAAAACCTGGATTAATCTTTTTAGTCACATAGCACTACTATTATTCTGAACACTACTGTAAATTGGAGTTCTTCCCTTTAAATGACAACATCAAGGCACTTGCTGTTATTTGGTTTTGAAATGGGTCTTCTTGGGTGACTGGATCAACAAGTTGACTGTGATAAATGTAATAAGTATAAACAACTACCAAGACACAGTGGGCTCTTAATTCAAACCACTTCTTCACGCATTTTTGTTTTATTATGTATCCTGTCGTGTTGTGCTCAAGTCTGGTCTTTCACTTACTCGGTCTTGTCTCAGAATTGAAAGCAATTATACTTTATCTTGACTAGGTCTCAGACTACAATAGGTATCAACATTAACTAAACATTATAATGATAAAATCAATAAAATATTTCATAATTGTGGTAACTGGTGCTATATTTTGACTGTCTCTGTATCTGGTGTTCAGTGCCTCACAGAGGACAAAAACACTGGTAGTTCTGCTGACTTGAAGCCATTAACTGTCTCACTTTGTGAATATAAAATCTTAGTACATTGCAATTATTAATACACTCAAATGTGAGCCGTCAAAACAGCTCAAAAACAAATGTTCAGTTTTAGTTTGCTTTTTTCCAACCTTATGACCTCATACAATGTTCGACTTCTCTTTTGAATATTAACAGTGACAACAATAAGTGTAATTAATTTCATGGTCTTGAAATACAACTTGTGGGTTTTTTTTTTTAAGTCTCAGTCTTGCCTTCTCCAAACATTGCATCTTGATATTTGACCCTTTCAGGTCTTGGGCTTGACATGGACTTGATATAGGTGGTCTTATCGCCATCTCTAGTAGCCTGCGTGAAATACATCTTACGCTTTTTTGGTGACAACCAAACAAGCGGCACACTGACACAGCTATGCATGGAGCCTTTTAACTTTGTCATGTATGTGACATGGGAAGTAATGAATTCTGCATGTAAGACACTTTAGAGACACGTGACAAACACAGGTGTGAATGGCGATGTGTCTTGGATGTTGAATTGGGATCTAATTGGCCACGATGCATTTTAAAACAAAGAGCAAAGCCTTGTGTCCACATGTTCCTGTCAGTTCCCAGGTGGGCTCCAGAGAGAAATTGGGAAGCAAATGGCATCCGATAAAGGGGCAGAGCTAAAACTGGCAGTGACCTTGTCACCAGTGACACTGATGCATTCACAGGATGGAATATTTTGCCGCCTGTTTGCTGGGCTGCTGCAGTGAGTTTATGGATAACAGATCGGGTAAAGATCTGCATGTGTTTAGTACAAATCTAATGCCGTCAGCTTGCAGCAGGGTTCCCGGGTGATTGCACACGATGGACTGCGGCAGGGTTGTTGATTATCCTGTGAGTTTGCTTTTTTGCAGTTTTTCTATTGGGAAGCCAACTGCAACCTAACAGGACGCAATTGGACAGGAGGCTTAAACAAGTCAATGTGATTTCCGAATCTGCTCTTCTTACAAATTAACAGAAAAACCCTGACATAACTTATTATACAAAGAATGAATGTTTACGCAGTGGGAAGAATATTTGCATCTTTCAATGTATGCAAACATACTTTCCATTGTATGAATAGAAAACATTCATTATTTGTTTTATATGACACCTAAATAGATCCACAAAATCTAATATTTTACAAAAAATTAAACAGGGGTTTCTTCTTGGAACAGGAAACTGAAAGCAGCGGGGTAGAGTATGCTCTGTGTCAGCACAGCAGTTCACTCCACCAAGCAGTCGAGCCACAGACACATCACTGAGCTTAATGAGTGCCTCTGAGGTCAGACAGAAAAGTTATAGGTGGAGACGTGACACTTACTATGGATCTTCCTCCTGCCGGATCGGTTCCCAGGACCCGTATGGATTTGCCGCTTTTGGCCTCTTGACTTGTACTTTCTGTTCCACTTTTTTCTCCACAGGTTCAGCTGTGCTTTGGACCTCTTTTTGCTGCTCTTTGTTGTTCTTTTTCAGAGAATCATTTGTGTCTTTATCCTCTGTTTCTTTTTCAGAAGTGTCAGTCTCGGCTTTCCGTTTCTAGACACATGTAAGAAAATGGCTTATTTAGTCCAGGGTAATGATCATTATGATGTCATGAAGCAGATCAGACGTTACATTTCTTATTCAGTAACACCTCTCACCCTGAAGCTGATCTTTGGGACTTTCGGCTGTTGGTTCACTTGATCAGTGACTTCAGGCTCCTGAGGAGCCTGAGCCCCGTTGGAGGTCTCCTCTCCTCCTGAGAGTGGCTCCTGCAGAGGGGTCTGTGGCTCCTGCTGAGGAGTCACTGACTCCTGCAGAGGGGTCTGTGGCTCCTGCTGAGGAGTCACTGACTCCTGCTGAGGGGTCTGTGGCTCCTGCTGAGGAGTCACTGACTCCTGCTGAGGGGTCTGTGGCTCCTGCTGAGGAGTCACTGACTCCTCCTGAGGGGTCTGTGGCTCCTCCTGATTCTCTGCTTCCAGGCTGGACCCAGAGCCAGATTCAGGTGCCTCGGTAGAAGGAAAGTCAGGTGGTTTTTCCCAGCTGGACTCTGAGAGGTGCAGAAAATGAAACATGTAATTCCCAAAAAATAAAACAAAAAAGAAAAGGAAAAACCCACAAACCCTAAAACAAGAAGGAGCACTCAGAGAGTGCACCACCTGTATTACACGTTTGACATTTAGTCACGCAAATTAATTCTGTGATTCAGTGACATCATAATACAATGGTTCTCAAAGTGTGCAGGAACCTAATGAGCTGCAAAAACACTGCTGGTGGGAGACGAGATGTCACGATGTGGAATAAGTATTAAAATCACCTAAAAATTGCTATTTTTTATGTAATAGAAATAATAAAAGAAAGCATTTTATTTGTAATTTATCTGACCTAATTTAACAAACTGCATATATGGAAATAGCTCAGCTTAGTCTCATGTGTTAATCAAAATTATGATTAAAGAATTGGTGGTGAGACCCCCAGATGATTTTCAGATTTAAAAGTGGACCACAGGTCATCATTCTTAAACCTAAGAATGGCTGCCATAATATATGGTTCATTGCATTTGATGATTTGATGAATTCCGTTGATAACTGAACCACTTTGTCCTTAACATATAACACAACCACCATGGTTGATCAAAATTAGCTCTAAACCAGAACAGCTTTGACAACACGTTTGATGTTAACCATTTTCTCAAAGTGTCCATTCTAAATAAATTCCTTTCACAGTCACCCAAGATCTAAAGTTATGTGGCCAACAGAAGGGTGATATATGACTTCATATTAGTATTTAATAGTAACTATTAGGACTACCACCAATTTTGTCATTGATTAATCGATGAATTTGTTTTTCATTCAAATAATTAATTGAAAAGGCGATCATGGGAAGAAAAACTTATGCAGCAAAATGTGGCACACAGCTTTGCGTCTTCCAGAGACACAAAAAGACAAAAAAAATAAAATTGCAACATACTTCAAAAGGCTGAAACTAACAATTATTGTCATTATCAATTAATCTGTTGATTAGTTTCTCAATTAATTGATTAGTTGTTTGCGCATAAAATGTCAGAAAATGATGAAAAATATTGATAAATGTTTCGCAAAGCCCAAGAGAACATGCTCAAATGTCTTTTTGTCCACAACCCAAAGATACTCAGTTTACCGTGAAAGAGCATTAAAGAAACAGAACAGATTAGAGCAGGGGTGGCCAAGTTCGGTCCTCGAGAGCCACCTTCCAGACACTCTTAGTTGTCTCCCTGCTCCAACACACCTGAATCCAATGAAAGACTCGTTAGCAGACTTTTAATGAGCCTTTCATTGGATTCAGGTGTGTTGGAGCAGGGAGACAACTAAGAGTGTCAGGAATGTGGCTCTCGAGGACCAAACTTGGCCACCCCTGGATTAGAGCCCAAACATTCGGTGGGCCAGTAACAAATCAAATCAAAATCAAATCAATTTTATTTATATAGCGCCAAATCACAACAAACAGTTGCCCCAAGGCGCCTTATATTGTAAGGCAAGGCCATACAATAATTACGGAAAAACCCCAATGGTCAAAACGACCCCCTGTAAGCAACCACTTGGCAATAGTGGGAAGGAAAAACTCCCTTTTAACAGGAAGAAACCTCCAGCAGAACCAGGTTCAGGGAGGGGCAGTCTTCTGCTGGGACTGGTTGGGGCTGAGGGAGAGAACCAGGATAAAGACATGCTGTGGAGGGGAGCAGAGATCAATCACTAATGATTAAATGCAGAGTGGTGCATACAGAGCAAAAAGAGAAAGAAACACTCAGTGCATCATGGGAACCCCCCAGCAGTCTAAGTCTATAGCAGCATAACTAAGGGATGGTTCAGGGTCACCTGATCCAGCCCTAACAATCGGAGAGAAAGAGTCTAACCAAATACCGGCATCACTGAAAGCAGCCAAAGATAACGATACGTCTTTGGGATGGTTATGAGTAATTTTTTCTCTAATAGTTAAAATTTTATTAGCAAAGAAAGTCATGAAGTCATTACTAGTTAAAATTAAAGGAATACTCGGCTCAATAGAGCTCTGACTCTGTCAGTCTGGCTACAGTGCTGAAAAGAAACCTGGGGTTGTTCTTATTTTCTTCAATTAGTGATGAGTAGTAAGATGTCCTAGCTTTACGGAGGGCTTTTTTATAGAGCAACAGACTCTTTTTCCAGGCTAAGTGAAGCTCTTCTAAATTAGTGAGACGCCATTTCCTCTCCAACTTACGGGTTATCTGCTTTAAGCTGCGAGTTTGTGAGTTATACCACAGAGTCAGGCACTTCTGATTTAAAGCTCTCTTTTTCAGAGGAGCTACAGCATCCAAAGTTGTCTTCAATG
Source organism: Thalassophryne amazonica (assembly GCF_902500255.1). Classification (NCBI taxonomy): domain Eukaryota; kingdom Metazoa; phylum Chordata; class Actinopteri; order Batrachoidiformes; family Batrachoididae; genus Thalassophryne; species Thalassophryne amazonica. The sequence continues at coordinate 133,543,953 of NC_047103.1, read as the reverse complement.
AGGATGTAAAACTATTGACGAGATACTCTATCTCACTTACAGAGTTTAGGTAGCTACTCTGCACTGTGTTGGTATATGGCATTAGAGAACATAAAGAAGGAATCAAATCCTTAAACCTAGTTACAGCGCTTTCTAAAAGACTTCTAGTGTAATGAAACTTATTCCCCACTGCTGGGTAGTCCATCAGAGTAAATGTAAATGTTATTAAAAAATGATCAGACAGAAGGGAGTTTTCAGGGAATACTGTTAAGTCTTCAATTTCCATACCATAAGTCAGAACAAGATCTAAGATATGATTAAAGTGGTGGGTGGACTCATTTACATTTTGCGCAAAGCCAATTGAGTCTAATAATAGATTAAATGCAGTGTTGAGGCTGTCATTCTCAGCATCTGTGTGGATGTTAAAATCGCCCACTATAATTATCTTATCTGAGCTAAGCACTAAGTCAGACAAAAGGTCTGAAAATTCACAGAGAAACTCACAGTAACGACCAGGTGGACAATAGATAATAACAAATTTGGATGGACAAGACTAAGAGTCAAGCTTTCAAATGAATTAAAGCTGTCTGGGTTTTTGATTAATTAATAAGCTGGAATGGAAGATTGCTGCTAATCCTCCGCCTCGGCCCGTGCTACGAGCATTCTGGCAGTTAGTGTGACTCGGGGGTGTTGACTCATTTAAACTAACATATTCATCCTGCTGTAACCAGGTTTCTGTAAGGCAGAATAAATCAATATGTTGATCAATTATTATATCATTTACTAACAGGGACTTAGAAGAGAGAGACCTAATGTTTAATAGACCACATTTAACTGTTTTAGTCTGTGGTGCAGTTGAAGGTGCTATATTATTTTTTCTTTTTGAATTTTTATGCTTAAATAGATTTTTACTGGTTGTTGGTGGTCTGGGAGCAGGCACCGTCTCTACGGGGATGGGATAATGAGGGGATGGCAGGGGGAGAGAAGCTGCAGAGAGGTGTGTAAGACTACAACTCTGCTTCCTGTGTCCCAACCCTGGATAGTCACGGTTTGGAGGATTTAAGAAAATTGGCCAGATTTCTAGAAATGAGAGCTGCTCCATCCAAAGTGGGATGGATGCCGTCTCTCCTAACAAGACCAGGTTTTCCCCAGAAGCTTTGCCAATTATCTATGAAGCCCACCTCATTTTTTGGACACCACTCAGACAGCCAGCAATTCAAGGAGAACATGCGGCTAAACATGTCACTCCCGGTCCGATTGGGGAGGGGCCCAGAGAAAACTAGAGTCCGACATTGTTTTTGCAAAGTTACACACCGATTCAATGTTAATTTTAGTGACCTCCGATTGGCGTAACCGAGTGTCATTACTGCCGACGTGAATTACAATCTTACCAAATTTACGCTTAGCCTTAGCCAGCAGTTTCAAATTTCCTTCAATGTCGCCTGCTCTGGCCCCCGGAAGACAATTGACTATGGTTGCTGGTGTCGCTAACTTCACATTTCGCAAAACAGAGTCGCCAATAACCAGAGTTTGTTCCTCGGCGGGTGTGTCGCCGAGTGGGGAAAAACGGTTAGAAATGTGAACGGGTTGGCGGTGTACACGGGGCTTCTGTTTAGGGCTATGCTTCCTCCTCACAGTCACCCAGTCGGCCTGCTTTCCCGGCTGCTCGGGATGCTGGAAGGGAACTAACGGCGGCTAAGCTACCTTGGTCCGCACCGACTACAGGGGCCTGGTTAGCTGTAGAATTTTCCACGGTGCGGAGCCGAGTCTCCAATTCGCCCAGCCTGGCCTCCAAAGCTACGAATAAGCTACACTTATTACAAGTACCATTACTGCTAAAGGAGGCCGAGGAATAACTAAACATTTCACAGCCAGAGCAGAAAAGTGCGGGAGAGACAGGAGAAGCCGCCATGCTAAATCGGCTAAGAGCTAGTAGCTGCGCTAAGCTAGCGGATTCCTAAAAACACACAAAGTGAATAATGTGTAAATAATTTAGAGGTGATTCAGCAGAAGGAGTGCTTTAGTTAAGGCACGTGAAGATTACACTGTGAAACAAAAATCGTTATCTAGATAACTAGATCAATCTAACTACGCAGATTAAACAGCTAACAGATACAGAAAAACACCGCTGTGCTCTGGAACAGGAAGTGATACAATACCGCAGTGACAAAGCGGCAAATATGAGCCTTTCACAAACATACTAGTATGGGTGTTATTTCTGCCAACATGAAAACTTTTATTTTACCAAATAAAACAAGAGAGAAAAACATTTTGTCCTTTGGAAATGGTGTCATTAAGTATTTAGGGTGCTCTTTTTTTTTTTTTAACAATACTGTCAAGTATGGCTGGGCAGCCGATCTGCTCTGTGTCAGCCTGATCCCGTCAGATCTCAGAAGCTAAGCAGTGCGGGACCTGGTTAGTAGTTGGATGGGAGACCTCTTTGGAACACCAGCGGCTGTGTGTGTTTCTCCAGGTAACACTGAAATTGCATCAGGAAGGGCCTCCGGTGTAAAACCTGTCCCAAATCTCAATGCGGATCTGGTTGTATCCACTGTGGCGACCCCGAACACAAAAAAACGGGAGCAGCCGAATGGACAACAACAACTGTCAAGTATGGCTGGGACCCCTATCACCCCTTGGTCACACAGCTACAAGAAACAGAGGCAAAGCAACCAGCTGCCATTTATTTTCAACCCAAGTGTGTGTTTTACAGTAAAAAGAGAAAGCTGGTCGCTATGCTGCCAGCTAGGCAGAGCCAAAATAGATGAGAAGTCTATTTTATTCAAATGCTGACTGATGCAGCACGGTGACTACCAAATGAAGGCAGCGTGACGACAGTGTGACATACATTGGTTGGTAGTTTGTTATATTAATAGTTGTTTGGAATAGAGTTCATGTTTATATTGGAAAACATCTATCTTCAATTCTGAGATGAGAACACATATACAACCCCTGGCAATAATTACGGAATCACCGGCCTTGGAGGATGTTCATTCAGTTGTTTAATTTTGTAGAAAAAAAGCATATCACAGACATGACACAAAACTAAAGTCATTTCAAATGGCAACTTTCTGGCTTTAAGAAACACTATAAGAAATCAGGAAAAATATTTGTGGCAGTCAGTAAGTTACTTTTTTAGACCAAACAGAGGGAAAAAAATATGGACTCACTCAATTCTGAGGAATAAATTATGGGATCACCCTGTAAATTTTCATCCCCAAAACTAACACCTGCATCAAATCAGATCTGCTCCTTAGTCTGCATCTAAAAAGGAGTGATCACACCTTGGAGAGCTGTTGCACCAAGTGGACTGACATGAATCATGGCTCCAACACGAGAGATGTCAATTGAAACAAAGAAGAGGATTATCAAACTCTTAAAAGAGGGTAAATCATCATGCAATGTTGCAAAAGATGTTGGTTGTTCACAGTCAGCTGTGTCTAAACTCTGGACCAAATACAAACAACATGGGAAGGTTGTTAAAGGCAAACATACTGGTAGACCAAGGAAGACATCAAAGCGTCAAGACAGAAAACTTAAAGCAATATGTCTCAAATAGGGCTGCAGCTATCGATTATTTTAGTAATCGAGTATTCTATCGATTATTCTGGCGATTAATTGGATAAAAAGTACTTTTGCATTTTTAAACAACATCGATAGTCCAGGTCTCCTTAAGCAATGGCACGTCACTGCGCCAAAGTGTTGGCATTTTGCTGAAATGGCGATGGGATGTGGCTTTCTGTTTTGTTTTCTCCAACTTGTAAAATGTAACCATTTTTACGTTTTTTTTTTTTTTTTTTAAGGTTGATGGACTGGGTCCCTGTGTTTTTTTTTCCCCTCTTTCTCTGCAATTCAGCAGATGCATCATGCAGCCTCGCAGTCAGTTTTTTTTATTATTTTATTTAAGTCGCCGTGTTTGTGAAGTGTTGTCCAAAAAAGCAAAAAATTAAAAAGACAAACAGTGTGAGTCTGAGGGAAACACAGAAGAAAGAGTGCACTTCTGCTGTTTGTCAATGTAGTCGGGGCCAGAGCTGCGACTCGCCCGGTCTGAGCCCCTCACACCGTGCAGAGAGCAGCCGGCCACCGTCCCTCCCCACGTAGAGCAGACCGTGTGTTTTTTTAAAACGAGACAAACACACTGCTTCGCTTAAAATGCACAGTAAGTCTATTTCAGATGATCGGCGTGGACCACTTATCTCTTAAAAGGCTTTATTTTACTCTATGTGTCACGCTGGAAAGCGGTAGCTATCGTTGCTAATTTCATTAGCTGTTATGCTCCAGTCGTCTTTTTTTTTTCTCCTGTGGACGTTGCAGCGCCACACACAGGCCTGGCATATGTACTACAACGTTAAACGAAGCTTCGAGGCACAGAATTTGCCTCGAACATTTTTTGTAATCGAATTATTCGAGTTACTCGACTAATCGTTTCAGCCCTAGTCTCAAAAATCGAAAATGCACAACAAAACAAATTAGGAACGAATGGGAGGAAAGTGGAGTCAATGTCTGTGACCGAACTGTAAGAAACCGCCTAAAGGAAATGGGATTTACATACAGAAAAGCTAAACGAAAGCCATCATTAACACCTAAACAGAAAAAAACAAGGTTATAATGGGCTAAGGAAAAGCAATCGTGGACTGTGGATGACTGGATGAAAGTCACATTCAGTGATGAATCTCGAATCTGCATTGGGCAAGATGATGATGCTGGAACTTTTGTTTGGTGCCGTTCCAATGAGATTTATAAAGATGACTGCCTTTAGAGAACATGTAAATTTCCACAGTCATTGATGATATGGAGCTGCATGTCAGGTAAAGGCACTGGGAAGATGGCTGTCATTACATCATCAATAAATGCACAAGTTTACGTTGATATTTTGGACACTTTTCTTATCCCATCAATTGAAAGGATGTTTGGGGATGATGAAATCATTTTTCAAGATGATAATGCATCTTTCCATAGAGCAAAAACTGTGAAAACATTCCTTGCAAATTGACACATAGGGTCAATGTCATGGCCTGCAAATAGTCCGGATACTGGATCTTACCGGAGTACTGTTTGTCACTCATTAAGTCCATGCCTCAGAGACTGCAAGCTGTTATAAAAGCCAGAGGTGGTGCAACAAAATACTAGTGATGTGTTGGAGCGTTCTTTTGTTTTTCATGATTCCATAATTTTTTCCTCAGAATTGAGTGATTCCATATTTTTTTCCCTCTGCTTGGTCTAAAAAAGTAACCATTACTGACTGCCACAATTTTTTTCCTGATTTCTTATAGTGTTTCTTAAAGCCAGAAAGTTGCCATTTGAAATGACTTTAGTTTTGTGTCATGTCTGTGATCTGCTTTTTTCCTACAAAATTAAACAACTGAATGAACATCCTCCGAGGCCGGTGATTCCATCATTTTTGCCAGGGGTTGTACATTTGACATTTCTTTGTCACAAGGGTTTGATAACAAAATGTTTTTGTATGTATATATGGGATGTATATGGGAAAATACATTTTTCACTTCATAATATCGGTATCAGCCCCCCCAAAAAAATCCATATCTGTTGGGCTCAAGAATATAGTCACATTAAAGATGCTGAACTCAGAGAATCTGGAGATTAAAAAATAATATTCAAAATGATGAATCGATGACCAAAATAGTTGGTGATTAATTTAATAATTGATTAACTGGAATAAGTGGGTTCAGAAAATGGATGGGTGGATTAACAGACTAACTGTTGCAGCTCTAGTAAGCATAGGTGTATCTTAAATTATACATAGCCATATACTATGGTGGTCAATAAGGACCATAACACTTACACATGAAGACAACATGAGCAAATACAGAAAACATGAGCAAATACAAACTGTTACGGTTTGTGCCAGGAACAGAATCAAGTAAAACCCCAAAAGCAGGATAGCCCTGACATGAGGGTAAGGTTAAAAAATATAAGGTGCTTTAATATCCACAGTTGATGCAACAAGAACACAAGCTGGTGAGAAGTTCAAAGTAAAATCCAACTACCAACCCTAACGGTGGAGGAATATCCCAGGAGGTGAGAAGGTGAGGAGAAAACTCAGAAGACAGCTGACAACAAGGAGTACAAATGCAAAACGGGATAATTACGACCGCACAACATTACTGGCAACACAGCAGACACGTAACAAGAGACAATGGACCCGCAATGGAAAGAAAAATGGGAGTGGCTTCAATAAACTAATGATCAGCAGGTACAAATAATCAGGGCAGACAGGAACACGTGAATAACAAATGGAACACGTAAATAACAAATGGAAGACGAGGAGGCAGCAAACCAGGACTTCCACAGATAAACCCTAACAATGACACATAATACCTCAAGCACTAAAAAGCAAACACCGCATAACTAATACACTCTTGATACAGATAAACCAATGAACCAAAAGACAAGTAACCGAAAATGGAAGTAACCGAAATAAGACACAATTGGAAGAGTGACAAACAGAGAGACAGACCCACAACACACACAGTGAAACGAGACACACGATTGATAGACACTAGAGCGATCCACACACATGCATGAGACTCACACAGGACTTGGACACAACACAGACATCAGACACACCAGACATGGAGGACGGGTGAAGATAATGAAGGCATGGCAGGGAACGGAGCGACAGGTGCACACACACATACATACATACATACACGCTGACAGGACGACAGGTGCACAGGACTGAGACACATACACACATGCAGATAACAACCAGTGCACACAAGCACAGACAACAGGTCAATACAAAGACACAGGACTTGGAGAACAGACATGACACAAAAACCAAATAAAACCCCCTGAACAGGAGACTCAACAACATCAAACACCTGCATCAATTCCACCAAAGGTAGTTGCAAAAAAATTCCTCTGGTCACCGTAATGTACTCATTCTAAATATCTGCCATATATAAGCCCTGAGCACAAAATTTACAGTTGCCCTGTGATCTTGAGTTTTAACAGACTTTAATTTGTGATTTATTTATTTTACAAAATCCAATGATTTCCTCCTTGGTGGATCCTCAACCATTCTACCAGATTTGGTCCAAATGAGATCAAAACCCTTCCAAATTATTTTATTTATACATGGATGGACACACAGGATAGAACACAACACAGAATGTATTGTTTATATTGTAGATCAGAATGTTTCATTTTAAGCTGTTCTTAAAATTACACTGAGCATCGTACCTCCTGTTTCTGTGTGGTAGTAATACGTATAACCATCAGGACTGATGGCTTCCATCCAACTGCTGCCTGAAGAGCTCTGGAGAGAAACACATTCACAAACAAGAGCAACAAACACAAAATGACATATCGTTTAAATATTTAAAATGAATACAAAAACTAAATGAGAGATGTAACCTCAATCTGTGCCAGCTGGACAGAGTCTGAGGTGCCACCGTGGTAACTCTGTGGCTTTTCCCACCGAGACGCTGCAGGAAGGACAATAATAAGACCTCACAGTGTGATAACATCATGTATAAATGTTGGTTTACAAGGAATGTTTCAATGAAATCTTGTTATGTCAAAGAGAATTTTGTATTTTCAAAGTATCCTCACCTCCAGTTACTGTGTTGTAATAGTAAGTGTGCCCATCATCAGTCTTTCCTTCGACCCACACCTGCGCTTCTTTGCGGCCTCCAGACTTCTTTGGTTTGTGCTCTTTTTGTTGTTGCTTGACTTTTGGCTGTGCTGGCTGCGGTTGTGCTGGCTGTGGTGTTCTCTGAGGTTGTGAACCTGATTCTAACACAAAAACACATCATTTTAGTGTAGTGAATGGGAAGGTGTCCCCTAAGTGGTCGTCTCATTACTATCGGTTTATACCAGCTCATGGCATTGTTAAAACACCAGGAAAGATGTCCAGTATGTATACCAGGATTCCGCCTGTATGTGATAAGCAGATATTTGCTGTTTTGTGCCACAGCTGTGAGTGCTTTAAGTTGAAAAAGCAGTGCACGTTGTCTTGCTGTGTTTCATAGCATCGTGTCAACAGCACACCAGGGAGAGTTTACAAAAAAATCTTAACGCTTTGGTTTCTTTCAAACAAACACACAAAGCCTATATCTGAGGATGGTATGTGCGATAAAACCTTTTTACTTGTCAATCACGTAGCACATTCCACATCAATACATGGGTGTTTCTTGTCATGTTTTCTTCCTGCTCACACAGCGGGGGGGGGGGTAGCCAGGAGCGAGTGGATGGAACACCCACCTCCTCCAATACGCTGATTAAATGTCCAGTTTTTAAGAAATTTTTTGCATATACTATTACTGTAATAGTGATACTAATAGTACTAATAACAACAACAACAATAATAATAATAAATACTTATGAATAACCAATAACATTTTTAATCAATATCACTATGTTCCTTTGGATCACTACAATTCTGCACTAAGTTGAACTGATGAGATATATAAAATGTTTGCTCAATTTAACTTTTTTGCATAATTAAAGATATGAAGCATTATTTTATTTATTTAATTTGAATTGATATCTAAGCTCAGGCATAGCTGGGTCTGTTTGAGGTTCCAGGTTTAAAAGTAGGTTTAAAAGGGTCACGGGATCAGTAATCTTACCAAACATGCATGTACGAGTAAGTTGTGAAGTGAATTTGAGATAGGGTAAAGGCAAACAAAATGTGAAAATGTGCAAAAGAAAATACTAATAGGACAGAGATTGAGCAGTATATAAGTACTAAAAAACAATGTTACACATCAACATGTCACACTACAATTTATGCATGCATTTAAACAAAATTTATATAAGCATCAAGTCCATAAATGATATTGTGATAGGTATAGAGTATTGTATTGAGTTTTGAAAAACAATATAGAGCCCTACTCATTACACAATGTATACCTGACTCCTGTCCCATCCTCTTCAGATCTTCCTGATACGCCTTTAGTGCAGCCTCCTCCATTGCTGCAAACTGTTTCGACATACGTTCCTCTTGTTTCACTTTTTCTATGCTCTTCTTTTTAATCTATAAATACAAAGATAGGGTAAGATGACTGGCAGGCACTGGCAGCCAATGAGAATACAGCACTGAGGTGGGCGCAATATGTTTTTGCCTTATCTCTCCTGCCAGTACTCAAATGTGTGCCAAGACACTCGTGTTTTCCAGATAATTATGATCCCGTGTTCAGTGCAGAGCCCTTGGTGATTAACACAATGTAATCGGTCTGTGACACCAGATGTAGTCTGCATACATCTTGTAAGTGCACAGAAAAAGTCAAACGTCTGGATATAAAATTCAACCCTCAGGATGCAATTTGGGCTGCAATTCATATTTTTTTGCTATTAGTTATTCATTTTTTAAAATTACAATTAAACCTTTATTTCACAATGAAATTAAATATTGAAAAACACCATCACAGTTTATCACAGCCCAAAGGTGATATCTTTATTTTTTTAGAACAACAATCAAAAACATATGAAGTTTGAAAAGGAGCAAATAAATAGCAGTCATGTTTAATTATTCAAACTGGTATTAAAAGTTGAATTAATATTATTTATATTAAAATGTTAGTTACGCCTAAGATGTTTAAAAACACACAGATCAGAGATGTTAAATCTTTTAAAAAACTATGTTTAAAATATGACAAAAGGTCAAAATGGAAGAATAGAAAGTTCTTTAAAACATTTTTAAAATATTTACAAAGGCTGTAAAATGTGTAACTGCATACACAGTTCCTTAAAAACACACAAATATATTTAAAATGTGTTTAAAGTGTGTAAAAGAATAAAAAGAAACACACGAAGATGCTGAAATTGTGTGTATGTGTGTCGGTGGGGGAAGGGGCGGAGCTGTTCCTTTGTTCTCTCAGGGGGGGGCTCACTCTCCCACACTTTGAGAACCCCTGGTCTAAAGAGTATTTGTACCAAATTTAGTGCGTTTATCACCATTTAAAAGACTGTTTTAGTTATCTGCTGCATGAATGTGGGCAGGAACAGTTACACTGTTCGATTCGCACAGACAGATTCCGTATTGTCCCAACATTTTCTGAAGTTGTAGAAATGCATCAAGAGAGTACACATTTCTGTCAGCTATGGAACAATGGCTACTACCAAGTGCTGTATTGCCATGTTGGTGGAATGCCACTAACAGTAACCCAGATATGAAATTTTTCAAATGGAAAGATAGTGGCTGTGAGAGTGGCACCCCACACATGGTACATGGTGACAAAAGTTAAAGCGTTCAACAGTGGAAGACAAACAACAAGAGATAAATTCTTTTAGTGCCCAGGCAACCAATTTTGTGACAAATAAATAGGAATAACTTGTGTGACATTGCATACGTCAGGTCCACAAGTAGTTGAACAACAACACATTTGTGTAATTTTGGCTCTGTACATCACTGCACTTCAAAACTCAAGGTGCTTCCATAGTGTGGTGGATGTGGCACCAGTTCATGCACCCTAACTTGACACCACAGTGGAGTTGGAATCCGTGACTTCTACCATCCAGGAGAAGTCATGACCTCTGATTCATGCAAAAGAAATGGATAACAACCCTTTTGGAGCCACATCAGCTTATCACTTAGTTATTACTCTGTGATGCTTTACGATAGAGACCTCATTTTGAGAACATATAAGATGGTGACAGAAACAGCATGGCATTTTCAAACACTGCAGTTAGGGAGGGAATGTGCACATTATTCCAACAACCACAAATCAAGAATGGCTGCTGAGAGATGTCTTGTGTTAGCACAGATCTGATGATGGACATAGATTGATAATTATATGTGATAAATAATTGACTGATTATTTTCTTGATTAGTAGTTAGGTCCATAAAATGCTCAAAAATGTTGATCAATATTTTCCAGAGCCCAAGACATCACCTTAAAATATCTTGCATTCTCCACAGCACAAAGTGGACTCTCAGATAAGAGTAAAGCAGTGAGAGAAACAAAACAGAAAATATTCATACGCAGGAAAGTGAAATCAAAGTATTTGGATTTTTTAATGACTCAAAATGATTAATCAATTATCAAAATAGTTAATTTATTAGCTGATTAATAATCAATTGTTGCAGCTCGAACTTCAATTTGAAAACTAAACTATCAAAATTCTGAAGTGCATAAAAGTTCTGTGAGCAATAAATCTGTTTTGGCCCAAGTGTTACTTCAAATACAGCTGTACGTATTTTCTAAACTGCAGCAGCTACAGATTTTCCAAGGTATTCAAAATGTTTAGAATGACCAGTACATGTTTAGAAGGGTCACAGAAGAGTGTAACATTGCTAATGTTGATATTTTAAGAGTACTGCAAATGCAAGGGAGGTGACTGCTGCAGAAACCCTAACACTGAATGAGCACAATATTCATATGTGGATTTTGTTGTGTTTACGTATTTGAAAAAGAAATAGTAATGTGGTATTACAAGTTGTATTATTGGCTGTTAAGAAATTTCTCTGATAATCTTGAAAACATTTAGGATCTCTAGATACTGCTGACTGCTTAAAAAAAAAAAAAAAAAAAAAAAAATCAGGTTTTGTTTTTCACTTTAAATTAATATTAACAGCATGACTTAAAATAACATTTCATTATATTTTGCAAATGTTCATTTTCTTTCTATGTACAGTAATAAGTTGACCCACTTATTTTAGCCATTTTCTCTTATTTTTTTTTTTATAATTTTTTTCTATGATCCTCCCAAAAAGGGCATCCGGTGTAAAACTTGTGCCAAATATCGGATCTGGTTGTATCCACTGTGGCGACCCCAAACACAAAACGGGAGCAGCCGAATGGACAACAACAACTATGATCCTCCCAAACATGTACTGGTCACTGTACATTTTGAATACCTTGGAAAAAACTACAGCTACTGCAGATTAGAAAATACAGCTGTATTTGAAGTAACACTCGAGACAAAAAAGGGCATGGTCATTTTTGAAAAGGGTGTGGTCATTTTCGGGCTGTTTGTGCCAGATAGAGATTTTGGCACATATTCCAAGTTGTTCATTGGGGTCATATTAGTCTAGAACAGCTGAGTTATCCTTTCCTAAATGCTGTGCATACATGGTCCTCTGCTACTTTCAGAAAAGGACTGGTGCCCTTCACTTTATGCTGAAGTCAGAGACCCCAAAGGACCACTAGATGGCAATAAAACCCCAAATAAATATAAAACAGAAAAAATATGAATACCTCAGAAATTTTGGCAGCAACATTTTCTTTGTGATTCTTCCCTCTTTCATGGAACTCAATGCTCTGCAAACAAACATAAGACACAATGACAATCCCACTTTAAACTGTCCTCAGCTATACTGTCAAGCAAATATGTCTTTGGACATGAACAATTTTTGTAATTTTGCCTGTGTACACCACCACAGTGGAGTTGATATGAAAATTGGTTTCCTTTAGACAAGTCAGGGGTGGATATAGAAATATTTTCAAGTCAGACTAAATTGATAGCAATCATTCAGACATAAAAACACTACAATCACATCCTGATTGTTTCAGTTCATCCCCATTGTTCTGGTGAACAGAGACAACAATGTGAAAATATTTAGGAACTGCACATCATCTAGGTTAGTGGTTTTCAAACTGTGAGGCGCGCCCCCCTGGGGGTGCCAGAGTTATTCAGGGGGGGTGCAAGGGATGAATATCAAGAACCAGTTCTTTTTGAGAATCATTAAGAAATTATTTGATGCACCGACATCAGTAGCCTTTTTGCTTAACGATTCCCTTATCAGTCCTTCAGAGCGGCCATTGTTTTTGAGGGTGTTTTATCGCGAAAATGATCATTACTTTATGTTGATTACAGACCCTGCAGCGTGTCTGTAATCAACCACTTCTGTAACGGCTCCACTTTGAAGCTTGAAACAATGAAGTAGTGCTCTGATCTGCTGCTCCATTGGTTCATTGCTTCGCTGCTTTTCAGAAGCAGCAAGTCCGCTTCTTAACCCCTCTCAAAGCCATTTAAAAATGTCAATTTTGAGTCACTTTTGTTCGGATTAAAGTCAGTAACTGGAACTCTTGTCTAGTTGCAGGCAAGAAATGAGAATTGTCCTCTGTTCCATTCGCACAGCTCCAAACACTGGTTGGAATTAATAACTTCAAAGCGAACTCTAACTTGACATGGTTCACCGTTTTAAATCAAATGACATCTCTTTCCAAACCTTGTAGCACAGAAAAAGTTTTTTTTCCTCCCAAAATGAGACATCCTGCATTCTTTATGAATTACATTGATGTTGACTTGCAGCAGTTAGCTGTAAGAGCTCAGCTCAGAGGTATGGAGTGACATTCATGCAATTAATGTCTGAAAGGAAATGCTTTTGAGAAAAACTACAGATTTTATTTATGTCCAGAGATCAAGGATCCAGTGACCAATTTCATATTTATTTACTTTAAGACTCAATAAAATGTTATTGACATAGAAAACCTGTAAAGCCTACTTTTAGCACACAGAAATTCACAGGAGGTATTGATAAGAGAATCGATAAGGAATCGCATCAATAAGCGGAATCGATAATGGCATCGATATTGATAAACTCTTATCCATAAGAATACAAAGTTCTTAAAAAAACGTTTAAAATGTTTGAAAGGGTATAAAATGTGTGAAAGAATAGAAAGTTCTTTTAACATGTTTAAAATGTTTACAGAGGTTGTAAAATGTGTAAATGCATAGTAGACAGTTCCTTCAAAACACACAAATACTTTTAAAATGTGTTTAAGGTGTGTAAAATAATACAAAGAAAAACACACGATGTTGAAATTGTGTGTTGGGGGGCTCACTCTCCCACAACTCACAGGCTTGTTGTCCGCGATCCAACACTTGCAGTACTGGCAGAATTTTCTCGGCTGTGATTTCCAGTAATCAGCCCTGAAAAGAAACAGACACACGTTTTAATTTTGTAATTTTAAAGAGCGAAATGACTTAAACAGCTAACGCGGCTAAACCGTCTAAAAGGTTCACAAGCGTTTCCCAGTAACGTACACAGAAAATCTCAAGATTATACCGAATTACTCACATTTCAAATTATAGTGATAAATATACAGCAGACACTCGAAAACTTAATAATGAAAGAGTTCCAAACACTTCAAACACACAATTTGGAAAACAGTCCATTTGTGATTACGTCATCAGCAGTGGTCGCAGTAAATGCAACACATTCGGGCAGTAAAAAAACAAAAACAAAAAAAATAAACCCACACACGAGCGCTACGTTTAAAGCTATCAAATAGTGTTCTGTGAAATGCAAAGATTAACACATAATCAGAACATATTTAAAATAATTAACGTAGTAGTAATTAACTATTTATTATGTATGCTAGCGTTTTGGCATCATACCTCCCATATGGTCTAGCGGTTAGGATTCCTGGTTTTCACCCAGGCGGCCCGGGTTCGACTCCCGGTATGGGAAGTAGAGTTTTTTCCCCCGCCCATTATAGTGCAGCAAATAACACAATATAATCCTTCAAATCTGGAAAGAAGCAACAAAGTTGGCACAAATACTCCTTAGACATTACTCTTGAAAAAACTGAGTAGCCACTTGAATTTTCAGTAGGCGGCCAGGTAGGGGTTAATTGAAGAATTACACAGGGGTCAAAATTTAAAAATGTTTCAATCATATTGAAAGCTATACCACATTATTTGTCTGATCACAACGATACCAAAAAGGTGTAGTTTGGACTATCTATGACTGAATGTTATGGAGTTACGGGTAAAAACAGCAAGAATGGTGACAAAGGTCAGCATTAGTTTGTACAGGGGTCAGATATTAAAGTTGCTCTAAATATTGTAAAATGTGATGCAAATTATTGGAATAGTTTGCACTATGTGGCATGCTTAGTTATCATTTTACTTAGTTAACATGTCCCGTGAGGCTTCGTCACGGCGTTGCTTTGCGCCATGCGGCACCGCCGCGACACGCGAAGCCTCCGCTCCTCTTTCCATGACAAAAACTCCTGTAACAGTGGAATGTGCCGTTCATTTCCAAACTGGACGCTGTGTTTTATCCGGGACGTCGTCTGACTACCACAGGAATTGTGAAAAGATGTGGACATCAGCACTTTTTCGGCACCTTGAGACAGACGTGAGGAGGAATTCCGCGCGTCGCGGCGGTGCCGCATGGCGCAAAGCAACACCGTGATGAAGCCTCACGGGACATGTTCTGGCATGTCCAGGCACATCCGCAATTTCTCGGATAATCACTCAATGGAAAAACCACCGACAGCTGTCTGAACGCCATCTCAAAGCCGTCCTGTGAGACCAAAACGTAGGTGGTTTTGTCTCGCTCGAGTAGCGAATCCATCGTGACGCGTGAAGCCTCCGCTCGGCTTTCCATGACAAAATCTCTTGTTAAAAGTGAAATCTGCCGGAAAATGGTTGATGTCCAGCTCTTGTGATAACCAGAGAAATGGCACACGATGGTCACGGATCCAGACAGCCATCCGTTTAGAAATTAAATGGTCGTTCAGCCTGTCAATGGCTGCTTCGGAGCGCGGCGCACCCCACAGCCGCTGGGGGCCGTCCTTAAAGCGACAGTAACACTCCTTATTCTCTACCAACATTTTCACCGAAAGCCAGATAAATTTTTCTAATGGTTTCCAGCTGCCAGTCTCTAACAGTTTCTGAACAAATTGTGATGGGAAAAGAAAGCCCAAATCATTCCGCCATTTCCTGGCAATGAAAATCCGACGAGGGGGCTGGACCACTCCTCACTCAAAGCCTGCTCACAGGCGAATGACGCAACCGACAGGCGTGGAAAAACTCACGCATGCGCACGAGGGTTCAAGCTTGTCTGACGCAATCACACGTGATTCAAATCCATACGGTTTTTGAAAAAATTAATAAGGTCGGATACTTTTCTAATAGACCTCGTATGTCACATGTCATAGAATCTAATGGACATCGACATTGCTCTACCTTTACCTTGCAGACCAAGCATTCAACACAGTCAAAACTATTTCATTTATTAATCCTATTAGTTCAACCAATAATTTGCACCACTTTTTTACCAAAATTGGAGCAACTTTAACTTCTAACCCCTGTACAAACTGAAATTGACCTTTGTCACCATTCTTGTTGTTTTTACCCCATAACTCCATAACATTCAGTCATAGATAGTCCAAACTATACCTTTTTGGTATCGTTGTGATCAGGCAAATAATGTGGTATAGCTTTCAATATGATTGGAGCATTTTAAAATTTTGAACCATGTGTAATTCTTCAATTGACCCCTACCTGGCCGCCTACTGAAAATTCAAGTGGCTACTTAGTTTTTTCAAAAGAGTAATGTCTAAGGAGTATTTGTGCCAACTTTGGTGCTTCTTTCCAGAAATGAATAATTGTTACAGTTATCCGCTCCACTATTACTGTCGTGGAAGCTTAACCCATATGTTTGACGACGACATTTAACCCAGATAGCTAATTTGTCAAGCATTACAAGTGGCAGCTGTTGGGTCATGTCATTGGGGAAGACAGGATCAAGTATGCTGATGGACAGTTGAAGTGGTGGAGATCACAAAACTGTATGTCAGGGTTGTGAGTTTGGAAATAAAAAAGGTACATCATGCAAAAAGCTGTGATGACAACAGTACAGAGAGTGACAACTGGGGAGGTGATCGTCATTAAGTGGTTTGCATGTGACCGAAATTCCTGTCAGGCAAGAAAATCACGAAGGTCCTTTGGGCAAAATCCTTAATCCCTAAATTGCTTCCTGAGTGCAGTTAAGCACCTTGCATGGCAGCACACTGACATCAGTGTGCGTGTGAATGGGTGAATGTGAGGCATCACTGTAAAGCACTTACACATACAGGCACTTGCACAAGATGTTGACAGTACTGCACATAGCTCTGAGTAACTGAAAACCTCTGATTGTTATGTATTCATTCTGCAGAAGTGTGGCATGCAGGGAGCATAGAAGATGAAGCTGGAGACCACTGAGTGATAAAACATCTGCAGCATATTTCTGCAGACATTGACAGATCTGACCCTCCTGAGGAAGTACAGTTGGCTCTGACCTTTCTTATACACAGCATCTGTGTTTACAGTGTGGTTCATAATATGACATTACCTCATATAATTAACGATACCCTGAAGGGTAAATTATCATCTTCATCCACATCCTCCTGCAGAAGGTGTTAAGAAGAAAATATGTATTCTTTGTGGAATTCCCCCCAGGTAAATATGTTGTCTTCATTAAAATGAGCTGTACTTTTACAACATATTTCAAAAATAAGCCTACATTAAAATACTGGGATTTCAGTAGAAACTAAATTTTGTCAGTTAAAAAAAACCCAAAACAACGCAAGGTGGAGCTCCTTATGTAATTTCCCACGGCCAGCCCCTTTTCTGTAACTCCGCCCTCTCACAGTGCTGTCTGCATAGACATTTTAAAGAGCAGACGCTGCATTGGTCGCTGGGGTGCATGAAATGTGGTCGCCATCTTGAATTGGTCATCGTAGTGATTCCATCACAAGGCACAGTAAAGGTTTGATTTTATAATCTTGTTTATTTATTTATTTTGTTTATCTTTATATAATAAAGTTATAATAAAGTTGCTTTGTTTGTTGTTATTTTCTCTGTTCTGTAAAGTGTCTTTTAACACAGTGTAAAGCACTATATGAGTATAAATAATATAATGCATTATTATGAGTAGTATTATAATAAGGTGCTGAGAGTTGCAGAGAGCTCTGTATACAATCCTCTTTTAGGGCTTTTAGCTGGAAAACTTTCACAAGCAAGTTTGTGGGTGATTCTTAGACTACGGGCACTTATTATGATTCTTGAATAACGAATGTCTGGAATGATGAACTCAAAACTAGAAATATAAATTCAATGTTTCTCACAGTCGTGGAGGGAAAGAAGTCCAAGCTATTCTTAATAAATGTAAAAACAAAAGCTCCCCTGACTGTGATGACATAGATGGGTGATTCTTAGACTACGGGCACTTATTATGTCCTTTGATCATATTGTATGAAAAACAGAAAAAAGGGGAAATTTCACACTTTTATAGTTATCTTTACAATGAAAGTGTGTTAAGAAATTTGTTGTAGTCTATGATGACTTTTTCACCTTTTTTCAGCATCATTATATGCAAATATTGCCATTTTGTGCTTGTCCCACACCCAGACTTTTGATCTTCAATGATATAAATGAATGGTAAAGAAACGTTTTTTCTAATGTTTTAAAATATCTCTGAATAAAATATCAGTAAAATAATCAAAACATAATTGGGGTATTCAATGTCATACAACTGTTGTGATTTTTTTTAAACAAAATGTAGTTGTCCCACACTATTGCCGTAACTTCCACCACAACACTGTAATGTCCCTTTAAACAGTTTGTATGAAAGATTGTGTGGGTAGTTTCTATGGAGATAAACAGTGACATCAGAGCACATGTATATAGCGCCAAATCACAACAAACAGTTGCCCCAAGGCGCTTTATATTGTAAGGCAATGGTGTGGTGGAAATTACATTTACAAGGCCAATAGTGCCCGTAGTTAAAGAATCACCCTTGTACATGTGTAAAATAGGTTTGGGGGGAATGTCATGTTCTTGTGTTAATTTGACAATTTACATTTACATTTTATTCTCTCTCTGCTTTGTACAGCCTTGGAACTCTCTTTCTCTCTCTGACCTGATATGAAGTATATTGATACGCTATGTGATTTTATATATATTATGATTTTCTGATATCATTTTTATATATATGTAAGAATTATATTGATACTCTATATATGATTTATATATGTTATAAATTTCTCAGATATATTGATTATATGTGTGTGTATATGTATAATGTGTGTGTTTACAGTGTTTTACCATCTAGACTGTATCAGAATATTCTATTACTGTTAATTCCACTATAAATATTAAAATGTGACGAACCATTTGTGCTGTATCATAGCTACATGTATGATGTTGGCAGAAAAAAGCGTGAAAATCAGTTTAGTATTCAGCCAGTTACGATGGATTAAATGCACTGCACCTGCCAAACAGCACCCTGTGTGCCGCTCTTGTTGGAGCGACATGTATGCTGTTTTGGAATTGTGGGATAGCTCGCGCCCTCAGTTTGAGTTCACTGGAGTACTTTTGTCTGACCCAGTTTCCAATTGTTTGCAAAATGGCGCTGAATTTGCTGGATGAGTGCGAGTACTGACTTACGATCATTTAGGCATAAAAACACACGAGATACACAAGTTCACAGGAATATATCACAATTATCTGGGAATTACGTTTTTGCGCAGGAATTCATCAAGCACGTCGGCCGCTGGCGCGTACTAACACAGAATGCCCAGAAACTGTAGTTTTTATTATTATGTCTATGTTCTTAATACGAACATCTTTCGCCGATTGGCTGAGAAAACCTCTATGTCGTCATCACGGCAAGTTGTTGCTCGAACGAAATTGTTTTTGTTAATAAAGGAAGCCTTCATCACCAAGTGCCGTACAATTTGAAGACAAAAACTAACTCGAATGGTTGACGATATTTACAGCTCTCCCCCCCCCCCCCCACGCAACAGCTGCGTCACCGTTTCAGCAGCGCCCCCTGATGGTGACAATCTGAAGGCCTGCCTGAGTCTGTTGTGGTGGCTTCAGTGAAGGAGGTTTCTCACACCGGGGACGAGTCGAGCGGCGGTCAACACTCGTGTCTGGTGGTGGGCTGCAGATGAACGTCGGCATGGCCGGGTCCTCTCACCGGGTCACGCTGGGTCCGCTGGTGGCTGCTGTCGACCAGGGCACGAGCTCCACGCGCTTTCTGGTAAGACCCGAAGGGCGCGTGGACGAGCTAGTGGTGCCCTTGGCCGTAAAAAACTCCTCACTCCGCTGCTGTTTAATATCTGTCTGCCCATTGTTTTGTTATATCGCTTTCATCGTCAGCATAGTGACGATACTGAAGTTAAAAAAGTGAATTAATTTATGGAAGTGGCTATTCGCACGGCAACGCCGAATGACGCGCCAGGAGGAGTGAAGGTTGAGTTTGTGTCTAGCTGTCGCTGTCGTTCATTACAAACGGCTTATGGTATCTGTGTGTGTGTGTGCGCGCGCGCGCGAGTACACAGACTAATAATTTCTTTAATAATAATCAAACATTCTCCAGTCATTTAGTCATGTGTTGTCTTCATCGGCGGCTCCAGGATGTGGTGTGATTGGTAGAGGTGGGCGGATCGATCCTAATATCGATACCAACGCGTAAAAAGATAGGTACTCAAGCTTTTTTTTTCTCTCCCACACACAGATCAAACTCTACTCTCTGTCTGTAAGAGCAGCGCTGCGCTGTATCACACAACACAGAGCAGCGCACCCTTGTATTGTGGTTTGTCAGCCCTCTACCTCAGGAGATATTGTTTTAAGTTGTGTTGAGTGATATTTTTTTAAACAAAAATGTTGATTGTGATAATAAAGTATTCTGTTGTCACGAACAATGACAGAATTCTATCCAAGGCCTTTTGGATCTTTTGGATCTATGAAGCTTAAATATGAAAAAGTATCAGTATTGATATTGGCGAAACTGGGCCTGTATTTAGTTGGTATCGGATCAATACCAAAATTCCCGGTATCGCCCACCTCTAGTGATTGGCCCCAAGAGAGTGGCCACATGACGGGGGTGGGGGGGATCGGTCATGTGACTCATGGTGCCATCTTGGTTCCAAAATAGCATTCGCTGTTAATCTGTCTGCATGCAAATGCAGCTATTTTATTTATTTATTCGCTGAAAATGCTGGGTTGCTCTTCTGCATTTGGAGGCACAAATAGACACAAGGGCTTCAAGATGTACACATTCCCTTCAGATCCGAACAGAAGAAACATTTGGGAAAATAAAGTCAGCCATGTGGGATAGAAGCGACATTGTCATCGTCAAAGTTTTGAGAGGTAAATTTATTGCTCAGTCCCATGTAAAATAAGGAATATGTTTGGGTGCATTTTGGATTTTATTATTTGCTGCGTAAGAAGGAGCTTGACATGACTTATGCAGTGTGCAAAATCTGCCAAATGAAAGTCAAGTACTTCGGAAACACTTCAAAGCTGCAAGCCCACATGCTTCGTCATCACCCGGAGCTAAAAGAGGGGAGCAGCGGTATCTACCGACTACTGACCAGCGCTTCGCTAAACTGCCAGCCAACTCCGAACGAGAATCACTTGATTAAACTTGTAAAGCTGCATTTTCTTAAACATTTTTTAAGTAATGTAACTATTTCTCAGAGCTCTTTGAATCGAAAATCGATTCTGAATCAAATCGTCTTCCCAAGAATCGGAATCGAATTGAATCGTGAGTTGTTGTACGATTCACATCCCTAGTAAACAAGAGCTTTATGCAGAGAAAGCAACAAAGTTATCCAGTAACATTCACATGCAAACTAGTGGAGCAATCCTGATAGTTACACACTCTTTGTTTGAGCATGTGAGATTGTCATCAGAGGCTCTCCATCTGCTTTCACTGATCACTGTGCGTAATGGTGCAGGGTGCACTGAGTATGTACTAATAGTATGTACTTGTTGGAGCACCCAGGGGGCTATTCAAATGGGCCAACTAGTAACATATCACTCCTGAAAACGATCTTTGGCTTTTCACGTGAGGTAAATCTGCCCTATGATTGGATTTTGGAAAACCATGTGATGGTGAACTACTTCCGATTGGACACTCACATTATGCACGTTATCATACAGATTCTATGAGGAGTACAAAGATGGCCGATGGCTGGCTCGAAGGTCCGCGGAGTTAACTTTTCAGCAAAAAAAAAAAAAGTAAGTTTCTATCTCATATCATTCAAAAGTTATTTATAATTTAGTAAAGCTTGGTCTTAGCTGTCGTATATGACGGCGTCAGCCCCAGAGGGTTAATGTTACTATGCTATATGTGCCTGTGGGGTTTTGCTGGTGACTGACATGAGTAGTTGGGGTGCAAACTCACATGGTGTGATCTAGGAATTTATTATGGGACAGTAATTTGTAAGCATACATTTTGCATGAAGTTATTAATAAAGTCACTGTTTTATACCAAAAATGTTTTAATAGGTTTTATTCTCTTTAAATAATTTACACATACTTGCATGAAGTTCCAGTATATTTCAGAGCTCATTGCACGTTAAGGAAAGACACTGTTTTGGAAATAGTTTTGGCAAGTTCAGTGATATCTGGCCAATGCTATGGGATTTATAGTAAGTTCATATGCTATGGCACTAGGCAGGTATCACTAAAAGAAGATTTACATAGACAGATTCTTTTATTACAGTCAGATTTCCACATATTCCAACATACAAAAAGTATAAAATGGAAATTCATGAAATTAGGTCTCTCTATTGGCCCCAAAATGCCTCCAAAATGTTCAAAACCTGTGGGCCCCTACCAGGGGCGCTACCCCTGGACCCCGCTGGGGGCCTACAGTGGCTCCCAGGCCCCTGCCAATTTTCAGTCTTTTTTGTTCTTTTCCCGTTCTCACCCCTGAGATTTTTGCAGTCACCGGACAAAAAAAAGTCCCAATTTTTGTATTATTTTCCACGTACGAGTAATAAACAGAGTATTTAATAGATTTTGTAGAATGTATTTTGTATAATGGATTTTTCGCTCACATGGGTTAAAATGTCCCGTCGGATCACAATGTATTTCCATTAAAACCCCCAGCAGTCTGGACATGCACAGTAACAGAGGTACAAATTAAAGTTCAGTGCTAACACTCGCCGATTTGAGGAAAGTGGGGCCGAAGTCATTTCTGTTTAGCCCGACTTTTTTTTTTTTTTTTTTTCACACCGTGCTCAGACTTCGACCGGCAGCCTGGACGTGCACCTGTTAAATCAGACACAAAACGCTGTGATTTGACAATTTTCTGCTTTCACTGCTTCGTCTGCCATCATATTTTAATACTTTTTGCAGTGCACATGCTGATTATAAATGGGTCAGAAAAGTCCGCACATTTAGAGCACGAAGCTGGTAAAAGAGGAAAATGTACAGCTTACCTTTTTTTGGAGGTGATGATTGTTGAGGGTCAAATTAGTCCATAATAAAATATAATCCAGCGATGGAGAACTTTAAAACTGTCATGTACATCATTGCATGACATGGAATTACAGCTGTGCAGCTGCATAAATCAGGCTTTAAATTAATGAGTCATCATAAATTGTAAATTTGATAGCTTAACTATTTTTATATTTATTTTGATTGCACCTGTACCTGGATGTGTTGCTGTATGTGGTTAAATGATTTTAAAAAATGTTAAACACCACTCTCTCAGTGAAGGCACTCTAGCCCCAATAGCACCTTAAAAAAAAAAAAAAAAACTGACATCCATTCAGACAGCTATTTTCAGCTTAAATCTCTGTCCAAACACTTAAGTGACAAAGTTTTTTTTATTCTTTTTTTTTATTTAGTATTCCATGGTTAATTGTGTCAAACGCTTTCTGTAAATAAAAAAAAAAAACAAAAAAAAAAAAACACCTACTGTATATTGTTTATTGTCAATTGCAGTTGCTATACTTTCCACAAAGTCCATCAAAGCCTGTGATGTAGTTCGAGACCTTCTGAATCCATATTGTTCTTCACAAATGATGTTATGCTTCAGTAAATAATCATTTAATCAAAGCAAATATTTTTTCCAAAATTTTGGAAAATTGTGGCAGGAGTGATACAGGTCTATAATTAGAAAATGTGTGTTTGTCACCAGTTTTAAACAGAGGAATTACTTTGGCTGTTTTCATTTGAGAAGGAAATTTACCAGTACTTAGTGACATATTGCAAATGTAATTGAACGGTTTTACTATACAATCAATAACTTTTTTAATAAAGCCATATCCAAATTATTAAAATCAGTCGATTTCTTTTTGAACCATGAACCAGATTAAATATTTCCCTTTCGTGAGTACCACCAATGAACATTGAAACAGATTTGTTAAACGTTGAATTATTTACCCAGAAGTTATTAGTTGATGAGTCAATTTTACTGGCAAGATTTTTACCCACATTAATGAAGTATACATTAAAGTGTTCAGCAATAGACTCGTCGTTATCAATCGTGATGTAGTTGTTACTCTGAAAAAATCAAGGATAATCTCTAGTTACTCGATTCTTTTTTTACTATTTCATTTAATATGTTCCATGTGTTTTTGATGTTATTTCTATTTTTGACAAGTAACTCATATCTTTTTTTACTGAGTCTCATGATATTGATTAACTTATTCTTATGTTTTATACTTACTTTCAGCTTCCTTAGTTTGTAGTTTTATGAATTGTTTATACAGTAAGTTTTTCTTTTTACATGCCCTCTGAACCCCTTAGTTATCCATGGTTTATTGCTATATTGATTTCTGTATATTTTGTCAACAAATGGACAGTGTTTATTATACAAACTGGAAAAAATGGAAATGAAAGCATCATATGACCTGTCAACATCATCAACAAAAACATCCGACCAATTTTGACTTGATAAATCCTCCCTTAAATTTTCAGTTGTTTCAGGTGTTACTTTTGGACTCATGAATTTGGTATTGCTTTGATACTTACAACAACCCTCCAATGCAAAGACTGAGAAAACTGGCAAGTGATCACTGATATCACTGACCAGTAGTCCCCCACTAAGATTACCGGATATAGCGTTAGTTAAAATATTGTCAATGAGAGTTGTTGAGTCCATAGTTATTCTGCTAGGATGAATGATGGTTGGAAACAGTCCTAAACAATACAAGGTGTTTATAAATGAAGTGATTTGTGAATGATTGTGAGGGTTTAAAAAAAATCTATATTGAAATCTCCATATACAAATAAATGCTTATTTCTGTTGATTTTGTTGTACATTCCTAAGATAACATCTTCACAGGTGTCAATATTTGTCCCAGGAGCTCTGTAAATACAACTAACAACTATGTTTTTGGAGTTTATAGATGTAATTTCTATGGTAACACATTCCATGATGTTGTCCACTGTAAATGACATGTTGTTAATGAGTTTACAGTTGTAATCTGACCTTACATATAATGCAACGCCTCCGCCCCTTCTCGTCTGCCTATTAACCAGGAACAATTCATAACCATCAAGATATACCAGATCTTTATTATCCTCATTTAACCATGTTTCTGAAATTGCAATAACTGAAAAACTTTTTTTGGATGTTTTCAAACAATCATTAATAGTGGACAGATTATGAGAAAGACTTCTGCTGTTGAAATGTATAATTGAAAAATCTTCATCATTGATTTTATAATTTTTGAATTGTTCTTCTGTAAAATATTTGCAATGTCTCACAATATTCTCACTGAAAAAGGTATCAGGATCATTTTCAGATATGAAGGGGCGGTTAGCAGAATTATTATAATTAAATGTATCTAGACAGAGCTCCTGGGCAGAAATAAATGGATCATTATCGTTAGTCATTATGTCTCTGTTGTCTCCGGGTGTAGATGATGTGGATGAGTGGGTTGCTCCAGTCTGCATCATGGTGCTGTGTTGTGTTTGAGTCCTCATACCTATTGTTCTTATTTGTCCAGCTCCTCGATGTTCCTTATTTCCATGACTTTTGCTTGTTCAGTTTGATGAATATTTTACAGTTTGAAGTCCATGTGTGCTGGATTTTTCCCTGTTTCTTTAAGAAGCGTGCTTTCCTGGCAATGTCGGCGTTCCTTTTGGTGAGATGTTCATTGATGAATACATTTGTCCCTTTCAGTTTTCTTCCTTGTTTTAACAGTGCTGTTTTGTTTTCTGTTGATGAATCTCATGATGACGGTTCGTTTATTACCGTCATTTCTCCGGGGCAGAGGGTGGCACGCTTCAATTTTATTTAAATCCATTTCTATACCTTTAGATAGGAGGAAATCAGCAACCTGTTCATCCACAGAGATGACCTCCTGTTCACTGGGCTCCCCTCCGCTCTCGTCTGTTACCGCCCGTGTGTAGGACCGTGGTTTGATGTGAAGACCGGTGATGATGACGTTGTTAATTCTGGTGTACTGTTCCAATTCAGCCACTCCATTTTCCAGCTGCACCAGACGCCGGTCTTTCTCAGCGTTCTGGAGCCATAGTGCCTTCACCTCCTCCAACAGATCCATGACTGGGAACTGTGTGGGAACTGTGCCCACCACTTATGCAGTGGTGGGCACAGTTCCAATAATCCGATAACGGATAATTATCGAAGATAATCTTTTCATTATCGGATTATCTTTTCAGATAATTTTGAAAGCCATTGTCGGACTCATTATCTTCCAATAAATTTTTGTCCGATAATTTTTAGATCGTTAACGTTGTAAACAAAGCTGAACAGCTACAAACTCTTATAAAATTTAAAATCACTTGAACACCTACATGTTAAATGTTTTGTAGTAGATGTAGTTCTACCCTCTGCAAAAAGGAGAGCTAGAAGAAACCACTAGAAGAAACCATTCTACCCTCTGCAGGCAAAGTAGAACTGGTCACAAAAAAACTCATTTCTTTTAACCCCATACAGATATGAGGGCAATATGACCCAAGTCATCCAGAGGCATACATTTTTAACTTATGGTTCAAATTTTAACCAAACCAATTTCAGACAAGTTATTTAAATTAATTGTAAATTTGCTTGGGACTCCGACGAGGGCAGTCGCATCTCCTCCACTCTCCCTTATCTCTCTGCTTTTAACCTTCAAGTCCCTACTCCACCAGACTGTGAATTCCTCAAAACTATATTGGATTCTGGATCTATTGGACTACTATTGGATTAACCATGGAATTGATCAGCTGGTCTCTGAACACTATTGACACCATTTTTTCAACAAGAAGGTCAGGACCGGGGGATCCTGCCTGCCCAGATGGAACGTATCCTGCGGGCTATGTCCTCGACTCTTGGAGTTCCTGGCGTGTGGCATGCTTGGTGCCTTTCTCTGTTGAGGATGTCGAGGATTTATTTATTTTTGGTCTCATGGTGGCAGGGCTGGTACTTTTTGGCTTATGTGCTGCCCTGATCTACCGGAAAATTGGCAAGACGGCAGCATCAAGAACCACGGGCCCTCGCTTGTCCGTCATGATTAACGAGGTTGGCAAGGCAGTGCATTCTCAGACTGCGTTGACTCTTGAACTCAGACGCAAATTGGATGACACCTTTGGAGCTGATGAGTGCCTTGCAGTTGAAGCTGAAGCTTTCGGAGGCTGGTGAATATTCTTAATTCAATATTGGTAATATTCTTAATTCATAATTGCGATTTGGCTGTGCAAGTGGAACTGTTAATAGTGTTTTTCACTGCTCGGCTGCAACACTACAGGCTATCTAGCATCAAGGTCAATGGCCCACTGTTTACCTCCAGAGGAATTTATCCAGGCTCTGGTGAGATTATTTGGCTCCATTTTTATCTCAACCCACAAGGACAATAAACTGACAGACTTACACATGGACTGAAGGATGCTCCAGTTTTCTCCTCTCACCTCTTTCCTGCCCCTCCCTTCCTGTGGCTGGCCTCCGTTCTTTCCCAAGCTGGCAGGCAGCGCGACTTGATAGTTGCAGCGGCTACCAACACACTCACATCGCCTCAATTGGAAAATAGACTGTTTCAAGTTTCGTACACATAAACAATGTCAAATGTATATGTGTTGTCCTAATTCTGATGTGTGCCGTTATTACGGTAAACAAGTAATAATTGTAGATCAGTTGCTGTTTGTATGTGGAATGTGAGTGTGGAAATCTGAAATTTCCCCATTGAGGGATGAATAAAGGCTTATCTAATCTAATGTCATGTCTGAAGTTTTATAAAGTGAAAATATGATATATGTTTTAGTTTTAAAGTAATGCGCAAATTTTTAAGATTTTAGTGTGGACATGCTGTGTCCAGGTGCATTATGGGTATGGGATAATCTCAGTACGTTCACGACATGAAAATGCATTTGAGACACTCTGATCAGGCTCCACGGATAACAGCATTAAACTCTAGTGCCTAAAACTCTCGTGAATATATTCTCGGGGTTTATAGACGTTATTGTGTTTGCGTTTATTAAATTTCACACATCTTAAACGTAGCAGAGTAGCAGCAGACAGATTATCTAGAATTTTGTTTTGGCAAGTCTCTACTGCCATCTACTGGCCAGTAGTGTTCATGGCAGTATTCAAACTGAAGCTGGGCTGATATTTTTAATCACTGTACTCGGTTCCAAGCTCAAACTGTACCACAAAACTGCACAATGTAAAAGTTCAGAGCGCCCGACTCGTGTTTCCAGAAGCAAAACGTAAACAGAAGCTTTTTTTTTTTTTTCAACCTTAATTTACAAAAACTCTCGATGGGAAAGTTGAAAAACAAAACAACAACAACAACAAAAAAAAAATTACAAAACAGGTCTGCGGTGTTTGCACAGGCACAGTGCGAGAGGTGGTCGTGAGATGTTAAACGCAGCTCGTTACTCCATGTATACTAAACGATGCAGGATGTGTGATTAACCTGAACGTTAGTGCGATCCAAAAAATTCTCACACCATTGAAAAAGCAACTGAAAAGGGCCAGAACTCGCACTGGCACCATTAGATCATGGCAGTGTTCTATTTATTTTGACACCGGTTATATCACACGATTACCTAATTACAATGTGGCTTTTTTTGGAAAATGCCTTTTTTTGGCATATTTTACAAAAGCACATTTATCTGTAAACACCAACACACGACACACCCCACATTAATGTGTTGGTTTATGTAACCAATCTGTTAGCCGAGGCACATTTTACCCAGAATGCCATCTGTCTGTGTTTGTTACACAACTTCAGAATTAGTGCATTATTCAACATTAAAAGCTATATATGTTATATCTTAACTTTGCACAAATGACAGAATTGACATTAATGGAGTTATTCTATCAGTATTCATTTTATTTACACCAAACCATAACTCAGCATTGCTTTATTTTCCAAGACCTCGGCCTGATGGCAGCGTTGTGATTGACTAGAGTTGAGCTTTGTAGCTCCTTTCAGCTGTGTTTGTGCTGGAAGCAATGTAGCAAACTGGAGCTTCCAGCAGGGGGCGGGATGCTCAAAGATAGAAGTGCTGACTCATTGTTTGGGTCTGTGGTCGCCTTTGATGCTTTCAGAAGCGATCGTGGTGTTAAACTTAAAATCAGCTTGTTAGTAGTTGCAAGTGTACCGTAGACAATACTGGAATTTATCGGTTATCTGTAACTTCTGATACATTTTTGGGTGGTTTATCGTTTTAACTTTATCAAAGATAACTTTTCAGTTATCTGATTATCTGTTATCGAAGTTAATTTTTTGGTTGTCTGTGCCCACCACTGCTCTTATGTTGGTCCAGTTTCCATAGAAGATTTTATGACTCCATAATGTATTGTATCCATGAAAGAAAAAATAAGCTCAGTAATCTGTCTTTCAAAGTTGATCCATTATTTTGGGGTGCCAAATATTGTAAATACCAAATTTGAGCTTTATGCTTCCATTGAGAGCTGATATATTGCTTTCTGAATATGAAAATACAGGTTCAAAATTGGTTCGCACCATGTTACTGTACCCTACTTTGCAATTTTTTTTGCACTATGAAGGCATTTGAGCTAGATAAATAAAAAATGATGTAAGGTTGGTATATCAATGTGCTCTCCACAAAAAATTATGAAGTGGCTGAGGACTTACAAACATGGTCAAATCATAAAGAGACTAGAGGCCTATTTTTGACATTCTACGATCATGTTCGATTTTGAAGAGTCAGTAATTCAAAAACCCTTCAAGTTATGACCACAATGTTTTACACACATATAACTTGTACCCCAGATATGTGTATTCTGCAATATGAAGATTATCCATTGAATCCCTTCTTTAGTACAGCTTTTTGAAATTTTGTAATTTTTTTGTGAGAATGGAGAAACTGCCATTTTTGTGATGCTACAGAATGAAAAATGATCTGTGTATCCCACTTTTGAAATTTACTGCTGTGTCTGGGGTGCCCAAGTAGGGAGTATTCCAAATTTGAGCTTTATATCTGCATTTTTAGCTGCGATAATGCCTTTTAAAAATGAAAAAAAAAAAGCTTGAAATGCCTTTGCGAGTGAAAAATGGGATTGTGGGTACCCTTATTAAAAAAATATCTAAAAAGTACTTGGAATTAAGCAGAAAATTTTTGCATGCATTCATCAGACATATGTAGGTACTTGCAAAAAAAATCACGAGAATCTGAGTTGGTGATCGGGGAGGCACCTG
This sequence comes from Thalassophryne amazonica, assembly GCF_902500255.1. Classification (NCBI taxonomy): domain Eukaryota; kingdom Metazoa; phylum Chordata; class Actinopteri; order Batrachoidiformes; family Batrachoididae; genus Thalassophryne; species Thalassophryne amazonica. Next base: position 133,513,867 of record NC_047103.1, on the reverse strand, counting down.
ATTTCACACAGAATGACTCTTGAACAGGTTTTCAGGGTCACTGAATATAACAAGGACTTAACAAGCACACAGGAATGTGTGTGATTCTCCAGCATGCGGAATTCCTGTTGCTCAGGGTTTGGGTTTGTAGGTATGGGTGTGTGTGTGGTTCTGAAAATGGAAGAATAACAAGTGCATGGCATATGTAACATACATCACTCAACCTGTTGTATAACTGAACCGCGATGCATCGCATAGTGAACCAGAGGAGGCTGTAACCACACAAAATAACCCATACATAACGTATGAGGTGTTATATTCACCATAGGTTACAACCAGGCCGCACACACCATCCATGACACAAGAACACAGAAAATAAATCATAACATATTACAAAACGCTGCAACTAACACTTATTTTTTTTTATTATCACTTAATTTGTTGATTTCTTTTGTGGTTTAATTCATTAACTGTTTGGTCTGTAAAATGCCAGAAAATGGTGAAAAGTATCAGTCAGTGTAAGCCCAAGATGGCATACTCAAATGTCTTGCTTTGTCCACCCCAAAGATAGTTTACTGTCAGAGAGGAGTGAAGAAACTAGGACTGGACAGTAAGGCCTGTCCGCTTGACTTTGGTGAGTGAATGGTGCCATCAGACTAGGGCAAATACCCCTATTTTGCCCCACGTGGCAATTTAATTTTCAGGCCCATTTACAATGAAATTTGTTGAAACCTTTATAAATACAGATGTTTCACTATCCATCAAATTATTATTATTATTATTATTATTACTATTCTTGTTATTATGAATGTGAAAGGCCAAATTTGCCTTCTAACTTGAGTTCATAAAACATATGCTTTCAATTTCAATTTATTTTCCTTTATATAGTGCCAAATCACAACAGAGTTGCCTCAAGGCGCTTCACACAGGTAAGGTCTAACCTTACCAACCCCCAGAGCAACAGTGGTAAGGAAACACTCTCTCTGAGAAAGAAACCTCAAGCAGACCAGACTCAAAGGGGTGACCCTCTGCTTGGGCCATGCTACAAACATAAATGAGTGAATGAATTCACAGAACAATTCACGGACGAATATACAAGAATTGCTGTTGGTGCACTGGACAGGAGGGTCGTCAACAAAAATACAACTCCCATTTCTGGATGGAGCTGCACCTTAAACAGAGAAAAAACAGAATCAGGCATCAGAAAGACAAAAAATACTGTATAATTTGCCAGCATTAATCAACAAGAAAAACAGAAGAAATACTAAGGTGATCGCCGGCTGCTAGCCCTAAGCGTCACTAAAAGACCCAGAATTTACGTGAAGTTGAGACCGCTGCCCGCTCCAATGACTAATAACATGAATTAAAAGAGTAAAAAGCGTAAAACAAAACTGTACCAGTATGCTAACCATATGAAAGGGAAAATAAGTGCGTCTTAAGTCTGGACTTGAAAGTCTCCACAGAATCTGATTGTTTTATTGATGCAGGGAGACCATTCCACAGAACAGGGGCAGGATAAGAGAAAGCTCTGTGGCCCGCAGACTTCTTATTCACCCTAGGGACACAAAGTAGTCCTGCACCCTGAGAATGTAAAGCCCGGGCCGGTATGTAAGGTTTAATTAGGTCAGCTAGGTAGGGAGGTGCCAGTCCATGAATAATTTTATAGGTTAGTAGCAGAACCTTAAAATCTGATCTCACTGGGACAGGAAGCCAGTGAAGAGACGCCAAAATAGGTGTAATGTGGTCAAACTTTCTGCTCCATGTCAGAAGTCTGGCTGCAGCATTCTGAACCAATTGGAGAGCCCTAATGCTAGACTGTGGTAAACCAGAAAATAGAACATTGCAGTAGTCCAGTCTAGAAGAGATGAACACATGGATCAGGGTCTCAGCATCCGCCATAGACAGGATGGGACGAATCTTCGCTATATTTCGCAGGTGGAAGAAAGCAGTCCTAGTAAAATTTCTAATATGGAGGCCAAAGGACAATGAAGGATCAAAAATTACCCCAAGGTTCCTCAATTTCACCTGTTTTGATGTCTGAGGCACTGGCCATTCTTTTACTGCCGCAGTTTTAGCAGGGTCAGTCGCCACTCCCTCCTCACTAATCACATGGCCTAAATAAGTCACCTCCCGTTGAAAAAGGCTACACTTCTTTGTTTGCAACTTAAGGCCATGTTGACTCAGCCTTTGAAACACTTCTTCCAGATGTTTCAGGTGGCTGTTGAAATCTGGAGAGAAGACCACAACATCATCAAGATATATCAACAGAGAGTCGTTAACCAAACTACCCAAACAGGGCTGCATCAGCCTCTGAAACGTGGCAGGGGCATTACATAAGCCAAAGGGCATCCTCTCAAACTCATACAGCCCAAAAGGAGTTGTAAATGCTGTCTTCTCACGGTCAGCAGGGTCCATCTCGACCTGCCAGTAACCACTGTCCAGGTCCAGAGTGGAGTACCATTTGGCTGCTTTCAGCCCCGTCAGAGATTGCTCTATGCGAGGTAGGGGATAAGCATCTTTATGAGTCAATGCGTTGTTTCCTATAGTCCACGCAAAATCTCCAACCACCATCCTTCTTCCTTACAAGCACAATCGGGGCAGCCCATGGGCTAGCACTTTCCCTCACTACTCCACTATCAAGCATATTCTTGTATAGTGTCTGTAGCTCTTGATATAACGCAGGAGGAACTGGACGATACCGCTCTCGACTAGGGGGCGCTGATCCTGTTGGTATTTGGTGTCTAACAACTCCAGTTCAGCCAAAGTCTTCCTCGTGTTGTGAAAAAAACCTTCCTCCATCTATAGAGCAAGGCTGTCAACTCTTCCTGCTCTCCTGGAGTAAGGTCACCTCCTGGGAGGGGCAACACAGAATGTAAATGTTCAACTTCTCCATCCCCCACCCCCACACTTCTCACGGTCACCTCAACAACATCTGGGGCAACAGGGTTCAATACAAGCTCCTGCTCTCCTTGGATATCCGCCACCATAACCTCCCTGACACTAGCCACTGGCTGTCACTGCGGGACTTCCACTGGATATGGATTAGGGTTACGCACTCTGCATGGAACACACCCTTCTGTCACTGTGGCCAAGGTCCGCCCTATACGCCACTCTTTATCACCCTCTGGAAGAGGTTCAGCCACAACACAAGATGAATTACAAGAGGTGGGAGTTATCTGCATCCACAAAACCATCTCCGACTGAGGAGGGATGACTACTGGCAACTGGTGAGGCAACTTGGCAGCCCCTTCATACAATGGTACCGGACCTTTGATAACGGCGCTTTGACAATCCACAAATGCTCTAGACCAGGCTTCACTCTCTGTAGATGGCATCACAGTTTTAAAAGCTAGCAACCCCGGATGACTCGCCTCTGTAAGGGCGGACCAAACTGGCCTTATAATGTTCATCCCCAGTATACCCTTATCGGGGCCCAAACAGCCATCCTCTACAATTATTACCCCTTTACCTGGAACATCAACACCTCCCACCATACAATCAACAAGGGCGTAGCCTATATAGGGTATCTTCAATCCATTAGCAGCCCGGAGAGTCAGCCAAGGCACAGCATCGGCACCAGTCACCCCAGTCCCTTCCAGGTGCCTCTTAAATAGACTTTGGCTCATCAGCCTGACCTGCGACCCGGTATCGAGTACAAAAGGAACAGCTCGTTTATTCAACTTTATTAGAACATCAGGGCACTCACCGACAAGGGCAAACTTCGGCTCTGAGTCATTCCCAGGCTGGGTTATATTTGATTTGGGCTCCTGCTCCAGATTTACTACCCCCGCGACTTGGCCCTCAGCTGCAGGGGAAGCTAAAAATCCTGTGGTTTAACTGACCTCTGAGGGCAGCAGCGCTGCACATGACCGGCTGCTCCACAAGCTCGACAAATAGGCCTTCCCTCTGAATCCCACTGATAAATGGTAGCAGTAGTATCCCCTGGCGCCCCTTTGCGGGGAACTGATGGAGCCACAGGTGGTAAACTGTGGATGGAAAACTGGGCCTTTATCTCTGTAATGAGATCAGAAGAGAGAGCTTTTAATTGATCTTTAATCTCAGTCCTTATCTCACCAAACAATTCTTCCTTAAACTCAGCCTTAATCTCTGCTTTCAATTGATCAGGGTTAACTGCTCCCTGGCTTTGTGGGGCATAGGAGACTCTATTCAAGATAGTGGCTTCTTCGCCCTCATCGAGCTCCTGTGCCAAAGCCTGGGCTTCTTTGCAAGCATCCTTAAAGGACATAGTTCTTTGACGTCTCATTTGTCGGATCAATTCTTGCCTAATTGGCCCCTTCCTCAAGCCCACCATAAGCTGATCCAACAGTGCCTCATCTTCCCCACTGGCACCATCTTCATCATTTTCTTGCCATCTATAAAATAACTCTCTTAACCGCAAAATAAAATCATTAACCGTTTCATCAATCTTCTGTTTACAGTAAAAAAAAAATTAGCTCATAGCTGTGCTTTACTAGTTGGCTGCGCATACAGGGTCTGTAATAAATCAAGAACTTTCTTACCCGTATCCTTCTCCCTTGGGTATCAAGCTGCAACTCTCGCTTAGCATTGCCCTCTAATGCCCCCAGAACAAAATCTGCTTGTTGTTGCTGGCTTAGCCCTTGTGCCCTCAACATAGCTTCTACCTGTGCCCTCCATTGAGCAAATTTGGTGGTTTCCCCATCAAATTTCAGTATAAAGGCTGCCCCCATAAACCACGGCATAACAAACTGTGCGGTAATGGCCGAGTCCGAACCTTTTGGGGCTGCATCCATTTCGAAACAATATTGGTATACTGCCGACAACGCCAAAAATTTAAATAATGTCAAGTTCGTGGATACCAAATATTTGGAAATGATGTCAACAATATCAAATACTAAACAAATTTTAATAGAATCGAAAAAGTACAAATAAAGATAAAACAGTTATAAAAAAAAAACATCACAATAGAGGAAAATAATTCTCAGCAATAAAACTAGAAAAATTAGTCTGTATTTGTCAAAGGGGACTAATAATAATCCCAACCAACAGCTAAAAGTCACAAAAGTGTCCCGTCACTTAAAACACCAATTGCGTTGTCCTTTTGGTAGAGGGGAGGAAAGGAGGAAATCTTCTTCCTTCACCACGGGTCCGACTTCCAGCACACTGAGAGGGAGGGGAAACAAAAGAGGGGGGCATTCAGTGTCCTGGCCCATCGTTAACCACACCCACACATGCACACAATTGGCTCTTGCAGGGCAACGTTCCTTTTTTACTTAGCTTATGGAGCGTCAAATCCTCTGTTGACATCATTTCCAAACATTTGGTATCCACGAACTTGACACAGACTGCAGTGGCTCAAAGAGATTATTCTCAGTAAGATAGTCTATGAGCTGCAGTGACACCACTTTTTCCAGAATTTTAGAGCAAAATTACGAGGTCTGTCCATAAAGTATCGTACCTTTTTATTTTTTTCAAAAACTATATGGATTTCATCATATGTTTTTACGTCAGACATGCTTGAACCCTCGTGCGCATGCGTGAGTTTTTCCACGTCTGTCAGTGACATAATTTGCCTGTGAGCACGCCTTGTGGAAGGAGTGGTCCCGCCCCCTCGTCGGATTTTCATTGTCTGGAAATGGCGGAATGAAAAGGACTTTTTTCCATCAGAATTTTTTCAGAAGCTGTTAGAGACTGGCACCTGGAAACCATTCGAAAAATTTATCTGGCTTTCAGTGAAAATTTTACGGGCTTCACAGAGAATAAGGACTTTAACTACAGGTTTAAGGACCCCATTAAAGGACGCTGCGGCACAAACCACTGGATCATTTCTAAGCTGATGGCTCTGTGGATAAGAGACCGTCGTGTGCTCTTTCTCTGGTTATCACAAGACCTGGACATCAGCCATTTTCCGGCAGATTTCACTTTTAACAAGAGATTTTGTCATGGAAAGCCACGCGGAGGCTTCGCGCATCACGACCGATTCGCTGATGAAGCGAGACAAAGGAACACCTCCGTTTCGGCGTGTTAGAGGATAAGTTGGGACATGTCCAGCTCTCCACAAGTTCTTTTATACTCACTCGACTGGTAAGCACTGAAAGCCGAGATAGACATGTCCCATAGATATGTTCAACCTAATGTCATCTATTTTCTTCTCAAAGTAATCTAGGAAATCTTGTGCTGTAAAAGGAGAGCGAGCTACAGGTGGTTGTCCATGAATAAGTGTTGCCACCGTGTCGAACAAGAACTTTGAGTTATGCTTGTTTTTGTTGATCAAATCAGAGTAATAGGTCCGCTTTGTAGCCAATAATGCATGCTTATAGTCTAAGATAGCATCACGCCACGCAAGGTGGAATACTTCTAATTTTGAACGACGCCATTTCCATTCTAGACCTCTTGCTTTATGCTTGAGGTCACGCAGGTAATCATTGAACCAAGGTGACTGCGATTTGGGGGAGCGCGGTTTCAACACAGGTGGTGCAATCATGTCGAGTGTCGTTTTGAGCACTGAGTTTAAACTATCCACAAGTCTGTCTACTGACTGGGTATTTGTCAAAAGTGAGGCTAAGACATCAGGCAGTCTAGCTTCTAGTTCAGTCTTAGTTGAGGAGTTGATGCATCGCTGCAGTGATAAATAGGTTATTGTTCCACTAAACACGGCAGCGAAACTGTGAACTTAATAAGTGAGTGATCAGAGACCAGTGATGTAATAGCCATGATGTCTATATGTGTGACAGCAATACCACGTGCGAGAACCAGATCCAGGGTATTTCCACTAATGTGCGTCGAATCCCGAATGCATTGCCGAAATCTTAATGCATCCACAATTTCCATAAATGATTTGCAGAGGGGATCAGAAGGCTTATTTATATGAACGTTAAAGTCACCAGTGATCAGAATGTTATCTGCTGTAGTTGACAAGTTAGAGATGAACGCACCAAATTCATCTAAGAATTCAGAATATGGGCCAGGAGGCCTGTATACAGTGACAAAGTAATACGGCTGATTTTTATTCTTCTGACCTTGGCAATGCATAATATCCTGAGCGGAGCGGAGAATCAGATGCTCAAACAAGTTATATTTGTGACCCCCAACAGCTAATAAGCTAAACCTAGATTTATAAATAAGAGCAACACCCCCGCCTTGCTTCGCATCATGAGGGACGTGACTAAATGTATATGCTTGTGGGCAGGCTTCATTTAAGGGGAGGACAGCTGTAGGTTTAAGCCAGGTTTCACATAGCCCAATCATATCTAAGTGATGATCAATAATTAAATCATTAATCAACATTGATTTTGAGGACAGTGATCTTATGTTAATGAGACCCAGTCTAAGGACCTCAGTGGGGTTGACAGTTGAATTGTTTGGGTTTGGGGTGGTTCCAGAGTGGCATATATAAGATGCCTAGAAGTAGGTTTAGGTTTGAGACATTCCACGCGCGTTGTAGGTAGCAGACACGAAATCTTTGCTATTACTGGAACAACCACTGGGCCATCCTCAATTTCAGCATGATCCAATATAGTAATGGGTATTAAGCTTGCAAAGCATATCCCTCTATGATTTTTATGTACATGTCTACTGGAGCAGGCCACAGTCTCAACTTGTTGAATTTTCCTCCCTGGCAGATAAACTGCACTATCACCATAGTGGATTTTCTGTATTAATTTCCCCGCTAAGCTAATGGATTCCACACCCACATTTGTCATAAGCCTTGCAGGGTCTCTAATCACCTGCTCTGTGGCCTGCTGTAGTTTCCTGATGTTACCCTCCCTGTAGAGCTCTTTCTATGTTCGCAGACAAGATGGCGGCGCCTTCCCCAGTAGGGTGGAGGCCGTCCGGCATCAGCAGGCCACGGCGGCCTCAGAACGAAGGCCAGTTATCAATAAAGCTAAAGCCTTGCTGTTGACAAAACTGCACCAGCCATCTATTTCATGATGTCAGCCTGCTAAACGCCTCATCAGTACCCCGGGAGGGGAGGGGACCAGAGACTATTAATCGATGCCAACACATCTTTCTGGCAAGGTCACAAGTCCTCTCTATGTCCATTTTTGTGACCTCTGAGTGCTTCATCCTGATATCATTGGTGCCAACGTGAATAACTATGTGACTATATCTCATGTCATGTTCCTTCGTCTGTCTTCCCTTCTGCAGCGTCAGCACCCTAAGATGGGATGCTATGCCTGGAGCTCTGGCCCCAGGAATACATTTAACGTCAGCCGGCATCTGTAACCTGACTTTGCGGGTGATAGAATCCCCATCACTAAAGTCCAGTGTTTCGGCCTGGAGATAGGAGTGGAAGTCACTTGAGGGTTTGGAGAATTCACATCAGGTAAATCCGAGGGGGAGAACCGATTCACAGTTCGCAATGGCGAGTGTGATCGGGGTGCCACAACCGGGCACCAAGCCCTACGGGGCTTCCTCCGCCTCGCCACAGTCTGAAAACCGTCCTCCACAGCCGGCGTTTCTAGGCTGATGCTAATGGGCTCGCTAGCTGGCCCAGCACTAACCTCATCTGAAGTGCCCGTAACATCTAACTCCACTGCACTAAGAAGCTGCTCTAACTTACGGACATGGCTCTCTAAGAGAGTCACCCTATCTTCCAACATCATGTAGGATTTATGGAGGGTGTAAAGTAGTGTACTTTGTGCACTAGGAAATTCAAGAATATAGCCAAGCAAGCACAAGCTAACCACTCCTAAGGCTCGCACAGACGCAAATAAATGAATTAAAGTTCACAGCAGTTACACTGTTAGCAGAAGTATTAGAAATGTAGGAACAGTAAATATATATATATATATATATATATATATATATATATATATATATATATATATATACCACTCCTAAGATTAACACAAGAGTAAAGTACTAAGCTAAAGTTCACAACAGTTACACTAACAGTTAACTAACAGAAGTATATAAAAAAAATGAAAAAAAATGAAAACGAGGGTCCGAAGTCGCTAACGCTAGCTAACCGGTAGCGAAAATGCTAGCCGCTCCTAAGATTTACACAGGAGTAAAATAATTACTTAAAATTCACAGCAGTTTGACTGAAAAACTAACAGAAGTATTAACCAGGTAAAAAGAACCAGCTATAAAAAGAACCAGCTATAAAAATAACGACGGGTGGGACCTAGCTAGCGAATACTAACTGCTAGCAAATGCTAACTGCTAGCGAATTACAACAGGACTATATAGATAAATAACGTTCAGAGTAGATACAATTAATAACCAGAAGAGTGCTAAACAGAAATAAAAGAAACGTATACAACCGTGTGAAGTTCAGAATAGCGTCATAACAACAAACAATCCGTCGGAAACAAGTTGCCAGATCTGTGAGCCAGCGTAATGCTTTGGCTTACTTTGGGTGTGGCTGAAGAATTCAACTCTTGCGAGTCATGTCAGTGTAGCAGAAGTTAAAAAACACACCACACAGTAACACAGTAAATAAAATTTAAATAAACTAAAATAAATAATAGATATATAATAATTCATAAATACCATGTGGCTCATAGAGGTATTTTTGGTTGTACTGATTGTATCATAAAATGTGACATTTCTGTCAGTGCATAGTTGCAGTAGTGCTGTTGTGGGTGGAGTTGAAACTGTTTTGTGAATTCAAAATGCAACACAGTAACCTTTGTAATTCTGTTTTTTTTTTTTCTCCTGCCGTAATGTTTGAAGTTTACAGGCTTCAGTGGGTTCATTTTAAAAATCCTTTACTGAAACAGATCAAACCTTTGAGCATGCTTCTGAATCTTGGTGTCGGAGTTGTGACATGTATTACATGAATAAGTTGGTACTTTCTAGGAGTGGGCGGTATGAACAGTAGACCTTATAAACAATATAAATTTGCCCAGTGGGTGGGGTTTTGATTATGCTGGCCAGTTGTGATAGCGTTTATTGATAACACCATCGACTCGCATCAAAGCTGAGACCCACAAGCCTTTGTTTGGAATAATAGCCAAACCAATGCATTATTTTTGATTGATTGGTTAAATTAATGCAGAGTCATTAAATAAGTGCATACATGTTGTCTTCACAGCACCGAGCAAACCATCTTGGTAGCCGCTGCTGCAGGAGAGACCCACAGCCATGGTATATATTTGAATTAATTATATGGCTATGACAGAACGCGTGCTCTGATTGGCTGATTTCCAGTCTGATATTTTCCCATATTAGACTTTTACCATAACAGTCGGTCTGGATCGCGTATCACATTTGCGAATTTTAGTGTACAATTTTCACTGCACAAAATAAAACAAAGTGAACAAAGAAATTATGAGCGACAAAGAGGACCATTCCCCGAGCAAATTTTATTACACTGATGAGTTTGAATTGGAGGAATTAACAGCAAACGAGCTGGAAGTGGGCATGCAAAATGAAGACCAACAAGATGAAAACACAGCTCTGAACAGTCATATAATTAACAAATTATTAACCTTGCCTGCTCGGTCTGTACGGGAATATCAGACAGTCCAGGGCTTGACATAAACCAATTTGCCCCACTGGTCCACAGGGCCAGTAGAATTTAGAAGTTAGTGGCCCACATTGTGGGAGCACTGGCCCATGGTTTTGCGTGCGAGAGTTTGTGATATTCCACCTTGAAATCCTGCAAATAAAACTGTCTGTATAATGTAAACCAATCCAGAAAAAAAAAACAAAAATAGTCTATGGACCATGAAGTAAAAAAAAAAAAAAATAGAATTTCTCAGAGGGCATTCTCAACTGTAAAAAATTAAAGCGACTCCCATAAAATTTAGAGGGCATTTTTTTAAGCAACCCTCACAGTCAGAAATGTAAAATACAGGTGTAGGTCCATATCAAAACTAAAAAGTATGCCTTGTCTGGATTGGAGTTATAGATCTAAAAATTGAAAAAAAAATGCTTGGCTCCTTTGCTAATGTTAACACCGTGGGGTTTCCACAAAGGCAAGCTGGTTAGACTTTTAAACTAGCTTCACAACAGCCAGATGGATTGGCCCTGCAGATTTGGCAGAAAACCTCATTCTTCTCTTGGTCATGACCAAGCCACACCCATTTCTGTGGCCAGATTTGGACAAAATCTCTCTTCCTCTTGTTTCTTTCATATAGCCTGTCTCTCTACCTTAACTCATCATCACTAAGCTTCCTCTTAGGAAAACTCTTTCCTGGTTGTTATCCGGGTTTGGGTGGTTGTAGTTTAAAATATATATATATATATATATATATATATATATATATATATATCTCAATTCGAATTTCAAAGTGTTCTGTTAGATTTGCGTCTTGTTCGTCTTCGTTTCCTGCAGCGTCCCGTGCATTTAAAGATGCTAACGAACACTGCCGAAGATCGGTGACGGAAACGGCCAAACGCACGCTCCACGCATCAACAACATACATTTCAATATGCTTCTGTAACTCCGTGTCATGATGCCGACGTGCGTGACAGTTTAAAGTTCTCCGTCGCTGGATTATGCTTTATTATGGATTCATTTGACCCTCAACAAGCTTTTCTTTCTACAATCATCACCTCCAAATCAAAGGTAAGCTGCACAGTTTTATCTTTTTCCGACTCTGTGCTGTAAATTTGCGGACTTCTCTGTCAAATGTATGTGATCCTGAAATGTAATCAGTGTGAGCACTGCAAAAACTATTAAAATATGATGGCAGACAAAGCAGTGACATCAGAAAAGTATCAAATCACAGCCTTTTGTGGTGTTTGATTTTTACAGGTGCACGTCATCCTGCAGGTCTGACTCTGACCATTTTTTGGAAAAAATAAACGGGCAGGCTTTTAATCAGGGAAATGACTCCGGGCCAACATGTGAGGAGTTTTTAATCGAAATACATTGTGATTGGACAGGACATTTTATCCGATGTAAGGGTGATTCTTTAACTACGGGCACTATTGGCCTTGTAAATGTAATTTCCACCACACCATTGCCTTACAATATAAAGCGCCTTGGGGCAACTGTTTGTTGTGATTTGGCGCCATATACATGTGCTCTGATGTCACTGTTTATCTCCATAGAAACTACCCAAATAATCTTTCATACAAACTATTTAAAGGGACATTACAGTGTTGTGGTGGAAATTCAGGCAATAGTGTGGGACAACTACATTTTGTTTAAAAAAAATCACAACAGTTGTATAACATTGAATACCCCAATTATGTTTTGATTTTACTGATATTTTATTCAGAGATATTTTAAAACATTAGAAAAAACGTTTCTTTACCATTCATTTTTATCATTGAAGATCAAAAGTCTGGGTGTGGGACAAGCACAAAACGGCAATATTTGCATATAATGATGCTGAAAAAAGGTGAAAAAGTCATTATAGACTACTAGAACAAATTTCTTAACACTTTCATTGTAAAGATAACTATAAAAGTGTGAAATTTCCCCTTTTTTCTGTTTTTCATACAATATGATCAAAGGACATAATAAGTGCCCGTAGTCTAAGAATCACCCGTAAGCGAAAAATCCATTACACAAAATCTGTTATATACAGTGTTTGTTACATGGAAAACCACACAAAAACATTACCTGTCAATGCTTTGATGATGAAGTTGCTTCCATCCCACACGTCTGACTTTATTTTCCCAAATGTTTCTTCTGTTCGGATCTGATGGGAATCTGTACATCTTGAAGCCCCTGTTGTCTATTTGTGCATCCAAATGCACAACAACCCAGCGTTTTCAGTGAATAAATAAATAAAAAAGCTGGATTTCCATGCAAATAGATTAACAGCGAACACTATTTTGGCCCCAAGATGGCACCATGAGTCACGTGACCTTTTTTTTTTTTTTTCCGATTCATGTCGCTACTGTCTGAATAAAGGGACTCTAAATCTTCCCATTCCTCCTCTTCGTGTTTTTCTCCTGTTTACAGGGGCAGAGCCAGCGAAGAAACGGTCCTGCCCCTCATGTTAGAGCAACTTTTGAAGACATCTTAAATACTTTTTTTTTTTACATACAATAACAGCAATGATGATGATAATACAATCAATGAGTGAATGTATTTTGAACAACTAAAACGCCATTCAGTCAGTATTACTCTGTCATAGTTGAACTATTACAATTTGGCACTAAGTGGAAATGATGAGACATAAAAATCTCTTTAATTTTAACCCTCTGGGGCCGACACTGTTGTATACGACGTACACTCTTCAGAGTGTAAGGAGCCAAAGTGGGCCAAAGTGTGAAAAGCTGCTTTCAGAGCAGGACAAAACACTCCAAAACAAAGTAGAAGTTTGTGATGTGACCTTTGTGTAATAGCAAACAGAAATTGCTTTGAGATGAAGACAAACAAAACGCATAGACCATTTTGTATATATTGTTCAAAATGTGCATTTGTGTTTGTTTGAACCTTTTTGTTGTACAGTCTTTCACACAAGAGCCCAAATTACCCTTATAAAGTGTCAAAACAGTTGATTATAGTTTGCTGTGTGTTTTGAATAAATGTATGGAAAATTATTTTCTGCTTTACTTTTTACTTTCTTATTTCTGATTGCAAACCTTTATTATACTTATAAAACACAACTCTAGCATATATATTCTGAAAGTACAGGTTGTCCTGAAAAAAAGAGACATAAAACATGATTGTGAGATGCAGGGAGAACTGTTAACAACAATAATAAAACATTTATGCCAGGTGAGTGAACTGTCCAAAAAAATGCCCTCAGACCCCAGAGGTTAAAAAATGCATAAATAAATTAATACAAACATTAAGAAGAGGCTTGGATGAACATTTACTGTTTATGGTCCATAAATGGTAAATGGACGCTTTTCCATCTGCATTAGATGCTCAAAGCTTTACAGTAATGCCTCACATTCACCATGATGTGAGGGTGCTGCCATACAAGGTGCTCCCTACACACTGGGAGCAACTAGGGAATTAAGGACCTTGCCCAAGGGCTTTTCATCATTTTCCGGTCAGGCTGGGGTTTGAACTGAGGATCCTGTGGTTTCAAGCCCAACGCTTTACCCCCTAGACCATCACCTCCATATTTTCCTGCAATAGGAATTTTAAGCCATACTGCCCAGGCCTAGTATTTTCTGAACGACAGGTTATTTGAGTCCAGTCCTAGTGTAGTAATAGGATTGAATTTTCAATTTCTGTCTCACTGAAGGGCGAAGAGTTGAGCAGTTTGATTGAATGGTCCATCAATAACAAGAATATCTACAATGATAAATTGTAAGTTTAAGATTGGTTTGTCATGTTTATATTATTATATTCTTTTGGTTCTTTTACTTCTTTGAAGGTGTTTAATTCCAAAACAGCTGAGCTCCTCAGCCATCATCAGGTGGAAATCAAACAGAGCTTCCCCAAAGAAGGGTAAGTGGAAAGTCTTTGTCAGAAGAGAAGAAAAAAAAAAAAACATTTTTTGAGGTCAGATGTAAAATGATAGTAATTTGTGCATACTGTCATTACTCTTTGTCTGTTATCTTCAAATTTGAAATATTTTTGACTGTTTTGTTGAAGGTAAAATTTGTTAAGATGGACAGTGGCTGACTTGGAAAAAGTTCAGTAATTTTTACAATTTTAAAAATGGTTCTAAAAAGTTCACAAACAGCTTATTTGTTACCGCTGTCTGCCCCTCCCAGATGGGTAGAGGAAGACCCCAAAGAAATTCTGCAGTCGGTCTATGAATGCATGGAACGGACCTGTGAAAAACTCACCAAGCTCAGCATTGACATCTCAAATATTAAAGGTGTGCAACTATTATATGGACTGGGATTTTGGTGCAACCTGCTTGACTGCATTTTTTTCTCTTTGGGAAGTGTTCAGATTTACATTCTCTGGGAATTTTATTTATTTATTTATTTATTGTCCAGCAATTGGGGTGACCAACCAAAGGGAGACGACGATAGTTTGGGACAAAGAGACGGGGGAACCCCTCTACAATGCAATAGGTAAGATTTTGAATTTGTTGTGTAAACCTGATTGCCATATTTTCTGGAGTATCTCACTTTTTTTTGCTAGTTTTGAAGGTCCTGTGACTTATACTCCAGGGTGACTTGTATACTGAAAAATCACATGTTCATTATTAAAAATATTAATGATTGATTTTAGGCTTTCACAGGAACCAACACACTAAACAAAACAAACTACAGTAATAAAATAATGAACAAAAGTAATGACATTACATTACAACGATGCACAAAAATCCCAAATTAAAGAGCTGGGAAAAAAATCAAATGTGCTCACATTTTTATTTGTAGTGTTTTCAACGCTGTGGGCCAGCAACCTGTTCAGTTGCATGAAATGAGATGAAATATGTTGTCCAGTGCACAGCAACCACTCTGCTTTGTGTGCACCTGATCCCGTCAGATCTCAGAAGTTCAGAGTAGGACCTGATTAGTGCTTGGATTTGAGATCACTTAAGACCTGTGTGTGTGTGTGTGTGTGTGTGTGTGTGTGTGTGTGTGTGTGTGTGTGTGTGTGTGTGTGGTAAAACTGGAGTTGCATGAGGAAGGTCATCAGTTTAAAACTTGTGCCAAATTCAAATGTAGATCTGTACTGGATCCACTGTGGCAACCCTAAAGAAACAAGGGAAGCCAGAAGATAACAGCTTATTGTCCAGCACATGTTAATTTGTCCAGATTGCTTATTTTTCAAATTTAAAAGTTCTAATATTAAGTAACAGCACACACTGTTGGGTCCACATGTTCTACTGAGATCCTGTCCGTTGTTACACCCCTGTCACATCTTGACGATTTAGCCAGCGTATGCTGAGTGTATTAAAAACCCTGGCATATGCTAGCGTACGTCTAATAAGTCATGGGTAAGTTTTGTATAAGTTAAGAGCACATTGAAGCACACTGATATACGTCATAGTACAGTGAGGTGGTCTAAAGAGTTTGGGCATGCACAAAATTTTCAACGTATGTATAGGTGATAGTCTTATTTTTTTTGACTATTTTCTGTAAAAGTCAAAATTAATATTCTGTTATTTCCATTATTTTTTTTTGTAAATATATATTTATATATAAAATGGGTGAAAATGAAAGTGATGAGTGCCATTTCCTGAATGAAACCGAAGTGGGCAAACTAGTTACACGAGGCGTGACTGGTCAGAAATGGAAGCTGTGCTGTAACGAAGCAGTTTGACACGTGGTTCGAGCACAGAGTCGAGACATCAGCTTCGTGTGCTGCGTGCATTTCAGTACGGAATTTGGAATTTATTTTCTCTGTTGTAATCAAAGGTAAGCACACTACAGTTAATATAATGAATAAGGCCGGGTTCACACGGCAGGATAATTAGGCCGATATCGGACTCAGTCTTCCCCTTCCAATAATCTTAAGGACGCCCCGACAATCGTGATGATGCTAACGATAATCTTATCAGATATTTCTCCTGTGTGTGGTGTGTTAAGATCACTCTGATCTGCTCGGAAGGACGTCAGGAGCGCTACGATTACAAATCAGAGCTATTCAACATGTTGGATTTTTTTGGCCCGATATCGCAGTGTGTGTTGTGTCCTCCGACCACAAATGAGCATGCAGCCTGTTAAATGTGATGTGTAGCCAATCAGAAAGCGAGGTGACGGACGTACGGAGCAGAAAATAAAATCAAAACAGCTGTTCTGACTTACCAGAAAGTCCGGTGGTCGCGCTGTCTCCACTCCTTTAAAGAACGCCTTTTCTTTTTCTTTTTGTATCTTTTTTTTCCCCCTCTGTTTTAAATACTCCACAAAGTGCTTCCGTTTGTTTAATCTGAAGTCACATTTAATCTCGAGAGATTTTGCGAGATATCCTGTCTGAGCTGGAAATGTTAGTGTGTGAAATCTGTTCGTGTGTGGTGTTGTTGTCCGTACCATGTGGCTGAACACCACACACTGTATGACCGAAACTGTCCGATTTTTAATTTTTTTATCTTCACGTCTGTGGTCTCTCAGATTTTGGAAACCTAAAGATAATTTTAAAATCCTGTCGTGTGAACCAGGCTTAAGACATTCTGTCATACAATCCTCATTAAAAAAACTTTGTGATCGACATGTGAAGCCAAACATATTTTGGTGTCCGGTTAAGAATCGCTAATAAATGATTTGATCCACTGACATCAATAGCCTTTTTGCGTAATGATTCCCTTACCTGTCCTTCAGTTTACATTACGCCGGAGCGACCATTGTTTTTGAGGGTGTTTATCGGGAAAATGATCATTTCTCTACGCTGCTTCTGCAGCAGCTTCGCTGATCTCTACTTCGCTCCTTTTCAGAAACAGCAGGTTTCTTCATTAACCCCACACACACACACACAAAGCCAATCATGAGTCACTTTTGTGCAGATTAAAGTCACTAACTGGGACTCTTGTCTTGCTGCGGGCAAGAAACCAGAATCGTCCTCCATTCCACAACGGAGTTTTACGCGATGGTTCTCTGGTGTGAGTTGGACTCGCTTCGCCAGTGTATAAACTGAAGCTGTCCATCAGGTAAATGAAATTGTAATAATAATAATTATGATATCCTCTGTTTTGAGGGACTGCACAGCTCCAAACACTGCATGGCTCTCTGCCGAGTAAAGATGAAAAGAGATTTTGGTTGGAATTAATAACTTCAAAGTGAATCGCTGTTTTAAATCAAATGAGACCTCTTTCCAAATGTTGTAATACAAACAAACTACAACCGACCAAAATGTTTGTTTTTTTTCCTCCCAGATTGAGACGTCCTCTGTTCTTTATGAATGACGTTGATCCTGACGTGCACTGCAGCCGGCTGAAAGAGCTCAGAGCTGTGGAGTTACATTTGTCTCAATATCTGACAGGAAATGCTTTTGACAAATACGACAGATTTTGTTTATTGCTATTTCTGTCCAGAGATCAAGGATCCACTGACCAATTTCATATTTAACTATTCAGTCAGAGAAAGTGTACATCATTGACCAAAAAGGAAAATATTTACAATCATAGTTAACTTTTATTTGAGCTCATATTTTGACATAGAGAATGATCATTGATCTGAAGTGCTTATTATTACATATAAAATTTAACAGACTATTTGGATGTCTTATTATATAGTATGATATACTGGGTTATGGTGGTACCTTTAAAAAAAATTGGTAAGTGTCACTGTCTACAACTTTTCTTGCAATCAAAGCTACACTTTTTGCCTAGAATAAAAATCATTTTCTATGGTTATATTTTGTTCATATATAACTGAGAACACTTTTTTTTTTAACTAGCATTTGTGTGTCAAGAATCTACCAGAATGCACCATTAAAAAAAAAAAAAAGATTCGGTAGAGCATGCCCCCGGATCCCCCGAGAGGACTTTGTGCCTTTGGCGCTCGCGTTGTACCGCTTCACAATCCGTCAAACGCCAAAAAAGATTTTTTTTCTCACCAGCACCCGTGCATATGGCAGTGTATGGTTCATATGTCCCACATATATGGGACATAAGTTGTAGGTAATTTATGCACATTCCCACACACATAACTTGTAAGTGACTCATAAGTTGAAATACGGCAAGATAATGTTTAATGTTAATAATGTTTTAATTTGTTTATGGCATTTCAAATACAAAAGTAAATCAGGCTTCTCAATATAAAAATTTCTAAAATTTTTGCAATTCCTCCTTTGTGTGCTAGTCAGCTTAAATCGTGTTATGTGTGAAGGGGCCCTAAAGTACTTGGTACTTTAGTAGGCTTTAAAAGGCATTACAAGAGTAATAAAATTGCTTGCTGTAATCGATTTTTGTTATTGCTTTCAGGCTTGTGTGTCCTATTTTTTTGTCTGGTCGTGTTTTGTAAATTTGAGTTCATTGACTAATTTTGCATGTTTTTTTGGTATTTTTCATCATGGGTGTGTGTATGTGTGTATATGCAGGTATGCATACATGTATCTATATACATAGAGGGCTGCATCTGTCTGTCTGTCTGTCTGTCCGGGATAAACTCCCAAACTATAATATGTAGCCCTAAAAACTATATATATTCTGAATCATGACATGGGGAACAAACTGGTACCATTTTTTAAAAGTTGAACTGAAAATTATGCCCAAAATAGCAGGCTGTGGGTATGATCAGGCAGATTGAAATTTCCAGCCCTGTATATGTTTTGGCCATCTCTGTTTATTTAATCCCTTTCTACAGCACACTCAGCACAGCCACAGCACACTCAGCAAAACAAAAATATGCTTAGGCTGAGGCTGTGGGTATAACCAGGCAGATTCAAATTTCCAGTCCTGTATATGTGTTGGCCATCTCTGTTTATTTAATCCCTTCCTTCAGCTACTTTGTTCTCAACTGTTAAGCACCTGACTGTCCTGTACAACCCGGTTTGCCATCCTGTCTGTATACATTCATTTTATGTTTATAAAATTGCAATGTAAAAACAGTGCAATACACGACTACCTCAATTTTGATTCATTGATACTTACATTTACTGTTACCTACCTTTTGTGTGTAATTTTGTTATAAATTTGATTGCAAAACAAAGTCTGCATGAAGGACTTCAAATGTGTTTGTCTTTTAACCAAGTATTTCCACTTAGTTTGGGGAGTCCACCTCTTATAGTTCTGCTGGACAAACTTTAGCCCATTAACTATTATATTTATAAGACATCAGCATTACAAAAACAAATGTTGGGCAATTGTTTTGATTAAAATGATTGGCATTTGGCTTATGTCTAAAACAGGTTAACCCGGGCAGCGCTGGGTACCCCAGCTAGTATATATACATGTGTATGCACATAACTGGTACTCATGGTGCTTGTGCGTGCTAAAAATAAATGATACGCAGCAGAAAACACAAGGGAAGCACTTCATAAGAGGAAAGAAAAGACAGATTGTAAGAAGAGTGTTTCCCTCTGTGTTCTGTCTGCTGTGCATTAATTATTTTTAGCACACACGAGCATGATGAGTAACAGTTACGTATTTATGAAATTGTGTTTGTGTGCATGCATGTATATATATATATATATATATATATATATATATATATATATATATATATATATATATATATATATATATACACACACACACACACGCTGCCCCCGCGACCCGACTCCGGATAAAGCGGAAGAAAATGGATGTATGTGTGTGTGTGTGTGTATATTATATATATATATATATATATATTATAGTATAGTGTAAAGGGTGGGTATTTATTTAGACTGTTTTGTTATGAGTTTTTTGTTATTGTTGGATTGTGTGCCAAATAAATTCATTCATTCATCCACATAATATAATTATTAAAGGAGTGTTAAAGAAATTGAATTGAAAGTTGAATTAATAAAAAAAATTAACATTTCTAAGCTGATTTAGGTTACAATGAAAATGTAATGCACGCTTCTTTAACCCATGTTCCATTTGATTGGAAGAGCAGCTCCATATTTATGAATCTCTTCTGCAGGCATTGCCTATAAATAAAGCTGCAGTGGATGTTGTATTTTCTTAGTGCTAAATTATAACATTTTTTATAGCTTTTTCACTTTAATTGGATCCTAATCATGTAAAAAATATTTTGGTACCATTTTGCTTTGGAAAGCTTTTGAAACTTATTTTGAAAAATAGAATGCTGTTGACAGATACTGAAGGACTGTACACATTTGAGGCAAAAAACAGTATTGGACAGTTGTAATAATAATTGTTTATTCTGTAACTCATATGGATATCAATAATACGTGTTACTGGACCTGCTCATATTGCACCCGAGGTCAACTGAAGCAGCAGAATTGGACTAACCTTGTTTGATTGAAACTGTTTTTGTTCAGTGTGGCTGGACCTACGGACTCAGTCAACAGTTGAAGGTCTAATCAGTAAAACTCCAGGAAGGAATAAGAACCACCTGAAGGTGATTTGAAGTTTCTTTTTCTTTTTTCCCCAATTAGTTTTCCAGCATTGGGAGGAGTGCTGCTTTACTCGGAGGTTCTCCTGCATATAAACTTGAATGTTTTAGTCCAGATGAGATTTTTGGAAGTGAAACCCCAATGAGTTGAAGGGCACAGCAGAAGGATGGCTGGTCGCTGTGTTTACTAGACTGCCCGAGTCTGTTCTTATCCATCACTTCTATACGGAACTACAGAAATAAATTTTGTTCTATTTATTCAAAAGTGTTTGTAAACTGGAGTCAAAATGACTAATGAATTGATTTAGTCAGTCTGCACAAAACGTTTTGCCACTTTTTTTTTTTAATACATACAGTACTTTTTTTTCAAGAAAAATATGGAAAAACACACTATGTTGCAATTTTCAAGACGTGACATGTTGGTCCTCTACTCTGCTTTATCATGACATGATAGAAGATGCAGTTTGAATGACAAACAAGAATGTTGAAAATGTCACCTTCGGCTATGTTGTTTGAGGTTGATGTAGCTGACCTTCATACTGAGGCTGGAAGTAGCCAGTATTTAACTGGTGACCAATCTGAGAATTATTTTCGCAGTCACTTATTTGGTGCGATCTTTTAGTTGGAACTATGAGAGCCGCAACTCTTTAAGAGTCACAGCCACCATATTCTGAACAACAAAACATGTTTTATGTTAGAAGTGTACATTTTTTTAAATGTCTCTCTGAAAGTATGTTTCCTTCTAAGTGTATATTTATTGGAAATTTTTGCAGTTGCTCTTAATAAAAATTAAAATTGAATACATTTCAAAATATTGTCTTTCAGCATAAGACTGGGCTCCCTATCAGCACTTATTTCAGTGCAGTGAAGCTTCGCTGGCTGATGGACAATGTGGCTGAGGTCCATGAAGCCGTCCAGTCTCACCGCGCCATGTTTGGCACCGTTGACTCGTGGCTCATTTGGGTAATTAAAGACCACCTCCTTTAATGTTTATGTTACTGCTGTGGAAAGTGTTTATGGGGGAAGTATAACAAATTAATGTAACTATTAGATCCTTTGATGGGGGAACAAACTTTTTTTTCTCCCTCTGTCAGAATCAGACAACTTTATTAATCCCCAAGGGCAATTCAGTTCAGTTACCCGCCTTATTGAACTGTCTAAATATTGAGAGAATGAACAAAATAAGTACAAGACATCCATAACAGCATATAAACAATTGCCCTCACCCGTCAGTACTCACAGATTACCAGGATCAGCAATAATAAATACGTTTGCCTGTAAAACACTCTTTAGACTCCAAATTCAGCACAGGCCACAATCAGCCTACTCCCCAGCATTTAACAGCCTAATGGCTGATGGAATAAATGAGTTGGAGTATCTGTTTGTTTTCCTTGGGAGTGCATAATAGCTCCACCCGGAGGGCATGAGAGAAAAGTCAGGTGTCCAGGCTGATCAGTGATTTCTCTGGCTTACTGGACCACACGTTTCTCCCAGAGGAAGCTGAGGTCCATTAGCTGTACTCCAGTAATCTTGGAACAGACTTTTACAATCCTGTTCAGGCAGTTTCTGTCCTTTATTGGTAATCCATGAAACCAGCAGATAAAAGAAAAAGTTAAAATACTTTCAGCAAAAGAATAAAAAAAATAAGATGCTTCAGAAACACTAAAAGAGTTCAGCTTCCACAACAAGTAAATCCTTTGTTATCCACGTTTAACTATTGACTCTGTGTTCTGAACAAACTTGAGATCAGAGTCCATCACAGTTCCAAGGTATTTGTAGGAAGCAACAATTTGTACATCTTCACCATGGATGATGACAGCTACTGTTGAAGGCCCCCGGCCAGTCCTTCTGAAGTCGATTATCAGTTCCATTGTTTTTTAACATTAATGTCAATGAAACTGTCATCACACCATTTAACAAACATTGACAAAGCATCCCCATGGCCCATCTGACTCAGAACCCTGAAGAAGAGACAGCAAAGCTGTATCATCTGAGAACCAGTGTTGGACATTGAAGGATTGGACATGTGACCATTCATTAAAACCTGCTGAAATCTATTTGTTAAAAAAATTTAAGAGCAGCAATAAAACCTGACTATGTTTCCCTCTTTGGCGTTTGTATGCCAGTGTTTGACAGGAGGGAAATCAGGTGGAGTCCACTGCACAGATGTGACCAATGCCAGCAGAACCATGCTGTTCAACATTCACACCATGGACTGGGATCCAGAGCTGTGCACGTATGATAGCTACATGGCATCTTATTTCATAAAAACTTATTTTGTTATGGCCCAGTCACACGGCACTTAACGTGGGGGAAGGAAGCCCTGACAGAACAAGAAATCTGGGCTTTCGTTGACTTTCGTTGGCATCGTTTAACCTTCGCGCAGTTTTGTTCCTGCAACTGGCATATCGTCAGGATTTTTAAACTGTTGAAAAATTTGAACGAAGGTCAACGAAAGCCTCAGTTTGTCCGTGTTTCCTTTTGCTGTTGTTCTTGATGTTTGTTTAGTTTTTGTAAAGTTATTGTTTAATTTACTTCGTTCGAGCAGCTGAATGTTTTCACACAGTGCAGAAGCCGGTTTGTGAGCGCTGAGGCTGCTGCTGCGTTCATGTACTGTTGGAAATTACAGGGCAAACTCAGCCTGTTTGCTTGGATTTTTTTTTTAATCTGGGTGGAGAGTCAGGTTCAATGGGCTCAGGCACCTTATATAGGGAAGAATTAATCTTTTGTGTGGATACAGTTAATTATTTTGCCACAAGCAACTGCTGAATTTGAAACAACAAAAAATTGTGTATTTTCCGACGGTACTTGAACACAGCGGTAACGAGAGCAGCAGCTCCTGCGTGCACTTATTTTTTTTAAATATAACAATATGAGTGTAGAAATGACAATCCAGCCCTTTTGTACATGTGGCAACAGGTAGATGATTCAGATGATTATATAAAGAGCTGTTCGAGAAGGCAGAATTCAAATTGTAGATCAGCTGCAGATGGTTGAAATAACCGCACATATGAGTCAATGCGAGGCGTTCACACGCACTGATCAATTTGCTGCTCTGATATATTCAGTCATCTTTACACTTATATTTATTCCCCCTTTTGACAGTTTTCTGTTTTTTATATAAGCTTAGTAACGTGATACAGTGACCACGTCACACCAGAGGGTTTTTTTTTTAATTGTAGCAAGACAGAGCACGCAGCGTGTCATCAGGGTTCTGATGATGAAGGAGATGATCCCTCTTTTGTTCTGGATGAGGAATAGAGCAGGGGTCCACCGACATGCACACAGATCTCCACAGCTTCTGTTTGCAGTTTCTCCAGGACTCGGCCGCTATGAGCTCAGTCACAGCACTGAGTCCTGGAACTCAGAAATGCAGACACACACTGCTCCAGCAGTGGCTCCAGGCGCGTTTCATTTAAAGTAGACCTGCATTGCAATAAATGTGGTCAGATCTCAAAGAAATAGCTGATATGTATTTATAAGATCCTTATGAATGCAGTAAAGTAAATCTGCAAGCCCAAATTTGTAATTCCGGAGAAATCGTCATTTAAAAATGACAAATTTGCAGCTAAAATTTGGCCCTCAGCGAAAACTAGGGATGGGTATTGATAAGATTTTATCAATATCGATGCCATTATCGATTCTGCTTATCGATCTGATTCCTTATCGATTCCCTTATCGATACCTCGTGAATTTTGTACTAAAAGTAGGCTTTACAGGTTTTCTATGTATTTCCTTGAGTCTTAAAGTAAATAAATATGAAATTAGTCACTGTATCCTTCATCTCTGGACATAAATAAAAATAAACAAAAAGGTGTTTTGCTTTGAAGTTATTAATTCAGACTGGATTCTATTGTTCTATCTTGACTTGTCAGAGAGCTGCACAACATTTGGAGCTGTGTGAACAGAACGGAGGACGATTCTCGTTTCTTTCTCGCAACGAGACAGGAGTCCCAGTTAGTAACTTTAATCCACACAAACGTGAATCACAACTCATTCAGGGATGAAAGTGGTGAAAAACAAAAAAAGCTGAAACTCAAAATTACCCCCCAACACCACCTGCAGGAAAATGTTTCAATTCTAGAAGCTCTGAAATGCAATCTGGGACTATTCCAGACAATAAATTGAGTGAGTGCTGAATCCATTTAGGTGAGGAAAAAAATACAACTTTCCTTATTCAAATTCATTCCAGTAGTATTCTGTTCTTACTAGGATGCAGCAGTTTTCTAGTTTGGCAGATAGTTCTGGAGGAAATCACTGAAGAAATTAAATTGAAAATATGGTTTGACCGAAACAAACTGTCATTAAACTTAAATAAGACAGGGATGAAATGGAGGTGTCAGAGTCACTAGGTGTTCACAGGAAACACCTATTTATTTCTGTATGTATTTATTTCTGTTCATTGTTAGATGCTATTATATATTTTCTGTTGTGTTTCTATTCAGGTTCTTTTTGTCTCTCTCTAAAATTGTATATAATAATCATTCGATTATTAATATATAAGCAAAAATAAATTTAAGGAATATTACAATTTGAAAACAAATGCACCCGAACGTGATGACGGCTGCAATTGCTAAATGCTAACTTTTAACATTGAAAATGCCATAGACATGCTAATGCGTTAGCATTGCTCCCGTTTTTAAGTTATAAAATACATCTATCAACTGTTTCAGAAGACCATAACAGGTCGGTTTAACATAGAAAAGGTAAATAATACTCAGACGTATGCTCTTTAGGGTTTTAGCAGGGGGAAATTAAGCGAAAGAAAGAAATAAATGAAGCAATCGATCGAAGCATTGCTTCAAACTGCGAACCACTGCTTCGATTGGTTCAAGGTTCAAAGCAAAGCCGCGCTGCAGAAAAGTTGATTAAGGACCCGCTGCAGGGTCTGTAATCAATGTAGAGAAATTATCATTTTCCTGACAAACACCCGCCAAAACAGCGGCCACTCTGAAGGACCGATAACAGAATCGTTAAGCACAAAGCTTATTGATGTCGGTGGATCGAATCATTTCTTAACGATACCCGAAAGGAACCGGTTCTCGATACCCATCCCTAGTGAAAACTGTTTGTACATCCGGGTCATTGCAGTGACGTCCGGCAGAAGACGGAGCGCTCCCTCCTTCAGTCCGATCCCGCATTGAAATTGATTTTATCTGTTAGTAATGTTACTGTTATACACATCCTGGTTTCAGCATCCAAAAGTAAGCAGCAATGAATGTGAGATACAGCTCTGCATGCTCAAATCAGCGGCAACATCGACAGTGGGCGACGTTCTTCCCCGACGCCTCGCTCTCTGCCTCCGCTGCGCTTACTGAGTCTGCAGGCTCGGTAAACGCCGAAGCGGGCCACTCACATCGCCCCCGTGTCTGCTGTGCAGCCGGCACCATGTCCCTGTCTACTGAATGGAGGTGCAGCCAACTTGGCAAAAGTCCAGAGACTATACTCGCTGTTTTGATGCGGAGCGGCTGGTGACACCTGTTGCTGCAAGGATAGACTTTCCGCAGCGCCGCACGTCTCGGTAATCGGAGCCGCAGAGCTCCGTGGCCGCTGAGAGAGGTTTATATCTTTTTAATGACTTGGATTCTTTGTGGGTCCCGCCTCCGTACCCCGCGACGGTAACACCGGAGGTGAAAGACAGATTTTCAATGCGACACCACTCAGTCAAATGGGCGTATGAAAAAGTCCCCCCAAAATAATTTTCAAGCACAAATAAAAGAAATGTGTACTCACCAAACATGCCGCAAGACAATATGAAGTTTTAAAAAAAGTAGATCCTTCCGTATAAGACAAGAAAAAGGTGCAGATGCAAACCGACGTAAATCCACAAATTACAGTTGGCGCGCGCAATGCATGCTGGGATAGGGTCTTTTCCCTGACGTCTTGGCAGCGTCCCGGATGTGCTGACAGTTTGGCGGAGGACTAAATTTTAGCTGTAAATTTGGCATTTTTAAATGAAGATTTCTCCGTTGAATGACAGATCTGGGCTTGCAGATTTACTTTACTACATTCAGAAGGATCTTATGTGTAAATACTATAACTCATTTTTTGGTCCAAAGATCTGACTGCATTTATTTCAGTGCAGGTCTACTTTAAAGCGTCAAAATCGTTAGCGTCGGTTTTGTTAAGTTCCTCTTTCGCCACTTTTGCACTCTTGCTTCGCAGGCTGTTCAATGATAAAGCTCTTTCGTCCACCTTTTCTAAATGAATTGTGACTTTTTTTTTACTTTTCCCTTCGTTCAGGAATCGTCGTGTGCCGTGTGACTGGGCCATAAGTTGTTGATTCTGTCATAGTCAAAATGTTTAAACACTCCTATTGAAATTTTAACTTTGCTTTATTTTTCAATGATAAATTAAAAACAAAAAAACCCATATATATCAAAAGTTAATCACCCAAACTGACAATAAGAAATATTTTTGTTGTTAAAATAAGGAGCTTTATAGTTTTAGAGTATTCCTTTTAAATAATGATCAACTTAATATTCAGTGATCTCAAATTATAGGATGCACATCTCTGTAAATATGTCTCTTAGTTTTAGTTTATGACTTAGGTGATATAAGTAATTTGAAGTTGTCACTTGAGGCTCTCGAAAATATAATGAAGATATTCATTATATTTCCTGACACCGAATACATATATCATATATATGCAGTGGTGGGCACAGCTAACCAAAAAGTTAGCTTCACTAACTGATAGTCAGTTTACTGAAAAGTTATCTTTTATAAAGCTAAGCCGATAAACCACTCAAAAATTTATCGGAAGCTACAGATAACCAATAACTTTCAGTATTGTCTCCAGTACACCTGCAACTACGAACAAGGTGATTTTAAGTTTTAACACCACAATCACTTCTGTTAGCATCAAAGGTGACCACAGACCCAAACAATGAATCAGCACTTCTGTCTCTGTACACCCTGCCTGCTGCTGGAAGCTCCTGTTTACTACATAGCTTGTAGCAGTGAAGCTCAACTCTCTAGTCAATAGCAGTGTCACCGTGAAATAAATAAATAAAGCAGTGCTGACTTATGGTTTCATTTATAAATAAAATTATCGATAGATAGAATAACTCCATTAATGTCAATTCTGTCATTTGTACAAAGTTAAAATATAACGCATATCTTTTAATTTTAAATAATGCACTAATTCTGAAGTTTTGTAACAAACACAGACATGCGAAAGGGATTATGGGTAAATGAGCCTCCACTAACACTGATTGGGTGACTCATTCATTCTATGTAAAAACCAACACATTAATGTGACGTGTGTTAGTATTTAAATATGCCATTTTAATTATATGTTTTAAAAAAAGAAAAAAAAAGCAATTAAAGCCATAACTAAGTCAAGTTGTGATTTGACAACCGTCTGATGTAACTGGGGTCAAAATGCATAGAACACTGCCATCTACTGGTGCCCAGACGCTTGGAGCCTTACCCATAATCCTTTGCGTACAAGTTTTTTTTGTTTGTTTGTTTTTTTGTGCCAAAGAGTTCTGCGGTTTACCAACAGAATCCACAACAATTGTAAATGAACATTATACAGCCAAAATTTATAATTTTTTCTTTAGCTGCAGCAAGAGGTTGCAACAGCTATCAGGCACGCAAAGAATTATAATGTATGGGATATCTCAATACTTAGGGCGAATACTGCTGTGAACACTACTGGCCAATAGATGGCAGTAGGTACCGTAGAGCAAACAGGAAAATATTGGGAAAGCAATCTGAGCTTCTGCTGACATTTAAAACAAACACAGTAACAAGTAACAACGTCTATAAACCCAGAGAATATATTCATGAGAGTTTTAGGCACAGTATACAAAGAGTTTAATGCTATTGTCCGTGTGGAGCCTGATCAGAGCATCTCAAATGCATTTCTCCTGTCGTGACTGTACCGGGATTACCCAGAATGCACCACCTGCACACAGCATGTCCACACTTAAACCTTCAAAATTAGTGCATTACTTTAAAACTAAAACATATAGCTGATATTTTCACTTTATAAAACTTTATAAGTGATGTTAATTTAAATAATATGTCCAAAATTAGTTTTGTTAAAATTTTAACCATAAGTTAAAACTGTATGCCTTTGGATGACTTGGGTGATGTTGGTATGGTGTCAAGAGGAATTATCTCGTGACCAGTTCTCTGACTGCAGAGGATAGAGCGGTTTCTCCTGAAACCAGCTCTCCTCTATTTACAGAGAATAGAGTGGTTTTTCTACTACAAAACCTTTAACAGGTAAGTGCTAAAATCTTTGATATCAGACTTAATGTTTTTTTTTTTAGTTGTTAATGCTTTATTCACTTCACTTGCAAAAACGTATTAGCGATCTAAAAATTATTTGACCAAAATTTATCAGAAGATAATTGGTCCAATGATGCTTTTCAAAGTTATCTGAAAAGCTAATCTGATAATTAGCGTTGATAATTAGTGGTTAGCGGATTAGTGGAACTGTGTGTGTGTGTGTGTGTGTGTGTGTGTGTACACATGTCATTCAAAGTTTCAGTTAATTATTTTAGTGTAAGATACAGTGTTTCAAGTGTGCAAGGCAGTGGATGGATCTTGGGCTTTGCTTGATTGTTTTTGAATTACTGCTTCCTCTCCCCCCCCCCCCCCCAAATTCCTTTAGCTATTTTGGTATTCCGATGGAGATTTTGCCCAGAGTTAGGAGTTCTTCAGAAATATACGGCCTCATGGTAAGCACAACTTCATAAATGTCTTTGTACACAGAAAACATTGTACTGTACTTGCATCATCTGGATGTATTT
Source organism: Thalassophryne amazonica (assembly GCF_902500255.1). Taxonomy (NCBI): domain Eukaryota; kingdom Metazoa; phylum Chordata; class Actinopteri; order Batrachoidiformes; family Batrachoididae; genus Thalassophryne; species Thalassophryne amazonica. Next base: position 133,484,375 of record NC_047103.1, on the reverse strand, counting down.
TATATGTGAGTCATTATTTCTTTGCAGTGCCTAACATGAGTGTCACATTAAAGGAATTGAACAGTCCCTTCTGAACGTTTTGGACCAATAAGGCCAATTCATTTGTTTTTGGTGCACAATGAATAATTTTGTGATTGAGAGCAAAAGCTGACTTTGAGTTTAGAATGTCAGCTTTTACTTTCTGATATTTACATCTACATGTGTTAACATAACGTCTTTTGTATCAGACCACCAAAATTTTAGTGATTCAGAAATGCTGGAACAGATGACTCTTCACATAAGTAACATTCTGTTCCATATTCCTTCTTGCAATAGCTACAGTACATCAAGCCTGCAACTCATGCCAATCACCAAATTGTTTTTCTTCTTTTGTTATGCTTTTACAGTAGCTTCTTTAAGGTTACTTTCAGATTTTGCCAGTCTGGAACTTTCCATTTGTTAATTTATTTTTCCTCTGATGAAGTCCTTTGTTGAGTTGGCAGTGAATTTTGAAACACTGTCTTGTTGCATGATGAGGTTCCTCCTGATTAATTTTGAAGCATTTCTCAACAAATCCTCAGTCAAAAATGTTCCCTGAAGTCATTCTGCTTTACCATCATTAGCTTCGTCATCAGTACAGATTTGTGAGCCTGTTCCAGAAACAGCTATGGAAACAAGTCATGACACCACATTTTAATATTTCCTTCACTTTGATAGAGCTTAATCTTGGTGTCATTAGTTCATAAAACTACTTCAGAATTGTCGTGGGTTATTTCATTCTTTGCAATTTGAATCTTGTAATACAAGACTTAAGATGCACTTATTTTCCCTTTCGTATGGCTAGCATACTGGCATAGTATAGTTCTATGCTTTTTACTCTTTTAATTCATTTGATTAGGAAACGGAGCGTACCGCGGCCTCAACTTTTTCTAAATTCTCTGTCTTTTAGTGACGCTTAGGGCTAGTGGCCAGTGATCACCTTAGTATTTCTTCTGTTTTTCTTGTTGCTTAATGCTGACAAATTATCCTGTATTTGTTGTCTTTCTGATGCTTGATTCTGCTTTTTTTTTTTTATTTTTTTTTTTTATATATTCTCTCTGAGGTGCGGCTCCATCCAGAGATGGGTGTGGTATCTGTTCCAGAAACCGTCCTGTGCATGGCAACATTTCCTGTATGTTCGTTTTGCGAATTGTTTTGTAATTTATGTCTGTAGCATGTCCCAAGCAGAGGGTCACCCCTTTGAGTCTGGTCTGCTTGAGGTTTCTTCCTCAGAGGGAGTTTTTCCTTACCACTGCTGCTCTGTGGGTTAGTAAGGTTAGACCTTACTTGTGTGAAGCGGCTTGATGGAACCTTGTTGTGATTTAGCGCTATATAAATAAAGAAAATAAATTGAAAACTACAGGGGAATTTGGATAGCATTTCAGTCCTTTTGATGACATACAAGATTTCCAGTTGTTTGACTGGTTCCTTTGATGTACATACCCAATTAACATAAATTAGCATATTTTGGGCCCTTCCACCCCTTCTATTGTTTTCTAGTTTTAATATGTTATTCCGGTGGTATATCAGAGGAAAATCCCACATAAAACTTCTGGTGGTTTGGAACCTTAAATTTAATAACTTGAGTGGACAAGCAGTGTAGTGTTAATTTTGTCATGACGAACACGAGACGAGGACAACACTGTCAGTGTACTAAAATGAAATTAACGTGCGTTATTGTTGACAAAAGACAAGACTAAAATGTTTTGCATGAAATAAAAACAGATAAAATCTCTACATTTTTGTCTAAAAGCTCTTTCACCTTGAAAATGTTTCCAAAATGTGTGGCATTTAGCAGAGCTCATGTTGACACCGTCCTGACACAAAATCATAAAGGCTGGGTGCAGCATATAAATGTACTTCAGTCTCATTTGAGAATGCGCGGTGTTAATGTGTCTGATCAGCTCTCTGAGCCTCAGATTAAAGTTACTGTGTGTAGATTTTTTTATCATGGCAACAAACGCTATATCCAACAACTATATCCAACAAACGCTATATCCATCAAATCAAATCCATCAAATGCCTATTTGTTTTTAATGTTATTTATGACAAATATATAAAAATGACACGAAATATAAAAAAGAAATGAAATATGAAGTGTGCATCATATTTAAATTCAATTGGCTCAAGTTGTGGCTCTTGGAATAGATAAGAAACATTATCAATCTTGAGTTATTTTATTCTGCGTTGCTTTATCAAATTTCCAGCCAAATGTGCAAGTAGAATAGCTAGATCCAAATGTTTCATTTCAAAAGACCCGTGCCCCTACAGCGCTGTGGATTTACAAGAAAACTGAATGTCTAATTGGGCAGAGCAGTGTCGTTTGAAGGCGGGTGCTAAAGGGGTAAAATATGACGCATATGACATAATTTCTCTACTTCCAGGGACAGAAACACTGCACTTTCTCTGAGTTTTTGGGAAAATTACATGCAAACAAAGTGAAAATGCAAAGAAAAAGTGACAATGTGGTGGGTAAGTGGACATGTGTTTGTTTGTTTATGACCTGGAGCACAAACGTGTCGAGGCGGTTGTGCATGCGAGAGAACACAACTACCCTGGTTAGCTGTGTAGGCTAACACTTACAGACAACCTCTTCCATTTGCCTCGTCTTCCCTTCTCCACTGCGAACCAAAACAATTGCGCTTTCGCAACCGCTTCGGTGATTGTAGCCGAGAACAAAATGGTCCTGTGCACCAACAGCATTTCCTGTATACAGTAGTCTCTTGTTTATCGCGGGAGTTACGTTCTAAAAATAACCCGCGATAAGCGAAATCCGCAAAGTAGTCAGTCAATTATTATAGATGTTTTAAGGCTGTAAAACCCCTCACTACACACTTTATACACTTTTCTCAAACAGTCGTTAACATTTTCTCACTTTTCTCTCCTGTGTAAACATGCTCTTTTTCTTCCTGGCGAGAAGATTATAAACAGACACGCAGAACTCTCCCTTCGCTCACTGCATCTGGAGGTACGGAGTCCTCTCTCGGTAGCCATGGAGCTCTGCAGCTGCGGTCAACATCCGCATCAAAACAGCGAGCGTAGTCTCTGGACCTGTTGCCAGATTTGGTGCAGCTCCGCACAGCAGACAGGAGGGCGGTGTGAGTGGCCAGCTGTTGCGTTTACCGAGCCTGTAGACTCAGTAAGCACATCAGAGGCAGTGAGAGCAATCGCGGTGATGCCGACCGGTGCCGTGACCGGCCCGCCTGATAAGAACGCAGAACACAATGCGCTGTTAAAAAAAAAAGAAAAAAAGAAAATGCAAAATTGCACTAATAAAATCCGCGAAACTGCGAGGCCGCGAAAGGTGAACCGCGTTATAGCGAGGGACCACTGTATTCGTTTTGTGAATTGTTCTGTAATTTATGTCTGTAGTATGACTCAAGCAGAGGGTCACCCCTTTGAGTCTGGTCTGCTTGAGGTTTCTTCCTCAGAGGGAGTTTTTCCTTACCACTGCTGCTCTGTGGGTTAGTAAGGTTAGACCTTACTTGTGTGAAGCGGCTTGATGGAACCTTGTTGTGATTTTTGTGCCTTGAGGCAACTCTGTTGTGATTTGGCACTATATAAATGAAAATAAATTGAAAAATTGAAATTGGTACACCATTTTTCCATTAGAATTGACGCTGTTTGTGGGAAGAGACTAATACCCGGGTGGAGTGTGGGAGTGTCGGCACAAACCATTCAGAGGATGGGGGTTTCAACAGAAACCATTTTAAACCATTATATCTTAAACCAGCAGGTCCGCTAGGTGACAGCAAGTATGCTTTTAAGTTTACTGAGCCAGGCTGAATGGTATGTGGTCATATCCCGCAACATAATGTAGTGGTTCAAACGAGCCTGCGCTGCCCTATTGGATCTAGCAAATATTTTAAATCCTTGCGGATTTAAAGTATTAGGAAAAAACACCACAAATTTTATAATTCAACAAGTGCATTTTGTCATGATAACATTCAGTCTGAGATGTGTGAAATTGTCAGTGGTGGGCACAGCTAACCAAAAAAAGTTAGTTTTGATATCCGCTAACTGGAAAGTTATCTTTTTATATCACTAAACCAATAAATGGCTAAAAAAAAAAATCCAGTGGAAGCTACGGTTAACAGCAAACTTTTAGTATTGAGTATTGTCTTTTAGTATTGACTCAGTACACAGTCAGCTAAGCCAGTTTTGAGTGCTGCTGGGTAAATTCAAAGGTGATCACAAATCAAAAACAAACAAAAAGACAGAGCTTCTGTCTTTGTGCACCTGGCCTGCCACTACAAAAATCCATTTACTTTCAATGTGCACCCACTCACAGTGGGCAGGAGACATGAAGTGGAAAACACCTTTCACTCGTGGTTTCATTCAGAACCAACTAATTCCAGACCATTTATTGAAATTAACGGCAACCCTGTCATTTTTACAAAGTGAAAACATGATATTGCACATATTTTTTAAAGTAATGCACTAATTTCTGAAGGTTTGAGCCTTAAACAGACACATGTCCCAAAAGGCATTATGGGAAAATTCAAATGATCCGCTCTCATCACTCCCCCCCCACCCCCCGTCAAAAATGCAGAGAACAATGCCATCTACTGGATGTTAGTGTGAATAGACCAACTGCAATTTGTGTGTGATATTGAGGTTTCAAATCCTGCAAAATGTTGCAAAACTTCGGAGAGTTTGCATTGAGACTGATCAGGCTGCAATTTAACCGCTGCACTGCACACGAACAGCATCCCAAAAAAAACTCTGTATATTATGCCTAAAACTCTTGTGAATATATTCACCCTATTGAGGATATCCCATAATCCCTTGCATGCCAGAGAATCACTACAGTCAAAATGGCATAGAGAATCCACATGACAATTGCAAATGAACATTATACTACCAAAATGTAATTTTCTTATGCTTTTCATCATGTTAATAAGAGACTGTATGCATGAGACCCTGAAAACTCGCTAAAACAAATCATCCATGTCTGCTACGTCTAACCTGCGTGGAATATAATAAACGCAAAACGTGTTTCAGACATTTTATATATATATTACTCTGGAACAAACACGACAAACAGTGTTGTAAAGGACAATAAGCAGGACATTAAAGGGCAAACTTCACTTTCCCACAGAACTACATGAACAGGAAGTGATCGTGGCTCACAGCAACTCCCATTGAAAATAACGGAGAAACAACCTGGGCTTCTGACATGTTTACATTCAACTAACAATAACAATGTCTAAAAACCCATATAGTATATTCGCCAGAGTTTTAGGAACAACATACAAAGAGTTTTATGTTGCGATGTTAATGGTGTTGTCCGTGTGCAGCGGTTAAATTGCAGCCTGATCAGATTATCTCAATGCAGTTCTCAGTGTTACGGCCTGGTCACACGGCATACGATGATTCCTGAACGAAGGGAAAAAGCAAAGGAAAAAAATCACAGATCGAGAAAAGGGTGATGAATGAGCTTTTGACTTTTCCCATCACCGAATAGCCTGTGAATCAAGAGCGCAAAAGAGATGAAAGAGGAACAAAATGAAACCAAAGCTAACGTTGATCTCCACGCTTTAAAAAAAAACGTGCCTCGAGCCACTGCTGGAGCAGTGTGTGTCTGCATCTCTGCGTTCCAGGACGGAGCTCAGCTGCAAACAGAAGTACGTGATCTGACCCACTGTGGAGATCTGTGTGCACGTCAGTGGATCCACTTGCTCTGCTTCCTTGTCCAGAACAAAAGAAGGATCATACCATTCTTCCTCACTGTCTGGTTCAGACTGATGACATGCTGTGTGCTCTGTCTTGTTCCAATTAAAACAAACGAAAAAAAAGCTGAAGCACATGTTCAACATTCTTAAAAAACTTTTTTTTTTTACAAAAAAAAAAACACCACGCATGCTAAATACGCCACCAACATTATACACGCTGTAAACATGGCAAAACCCTAATTGCTGTCTGTACACAAAAAAAATGAAACATGCCAATTTTGAAACCCTCTGTAAAGTTACTGTAACTTGTGTGTTGGTTTTTAAAATGCGTGTGATCAGTGATCCACTTATATTGAGACATTCTGAGCGTAAAACTGCATTTCAGATTCACAAATATGTTGGTCTGTTTACATTTCCATTCAGTAGATGGCAGTGTTCTCTGCATTTTGATGGGGGGGGGGGGGGGGGGGTGATGAGAGCAGATCATTTGAATTTTCCCATAATGCCTTTTGGCACGTCTGTTTAACGCTCAAACCTTTAGGAATTAGTGCATTGCTTTAATAAATATGCCCAATATCATATTTTCACTTTGTAAAAATGACAGAGTTGTCAATAATTTCGATAAACTGTCCGGAATTAGTTGGTTTTAAATGAAACCATGAGAGAAAGGTGCTTTGCATGTCATGTCCCCTGCCCACTGTCTGAGTATCAGCATGTTGAAAGTAAATGACATTTTTCTTTTTTGCTATAGTAGCTGGCAGCTGGTCCGCCCCCCTTTTACTGGGGGATGGCTGAGCGTCTCACAGCGGTCCGTTTATTGCAAAACACAGGACAGGATTTTAGGTTTTACAGATATTTCTGACTGTTGAGCTTTATGTACTATGCCAGCAAAAAAAAAAAAAAAAAGTTAGCGGAACTAAATTTAGCAGAAGCTAATTGGTCCGCTGATGGTTTTCAAAGTTATCTGAAAATTTAATCCACTAACAAAAAAGTTAGCTTTGCTAATTAGCAGATAGTGGATTAGTGGAACTGTGCCCACCACTGGAAATGGTAAATCAGAAGTAATCTAATGTGTATTTTTTATCAAAAGACTAAAATGTCTCAACTGAAACGAGACTAAAATACAGAGTTCTCTTTTGACTAATACTAGACTAAACTTAAGACTTTTAGTCGACCAAATAAAAATGGTATGTAAGTGACTACATATGACTAAAGCTAAAAAGTACATTTGACACATGACTAAGACTAAATTATAAAGCAGGTGACAAAAAGAACACACCTTAGTGTACCTGTCTGTAACCTCTTGTGATGAGCCTCATGACGAACTCTAACACAGATTGCATTTCAGAAGTTTCAAACATGCGTAGTGATGCATCATCTGACCAGCATACAGGATCATATTGCAGGTTCAATATGGCATCATTTTCTTCTGCGCGGTCCTGCAGTCGCAATCCTATTGTACCTTTTTGTACTGTGCAGATAGTTTAACACATCTACTAGATGTGAAAAGTAGGATAAAAGCTGGCATTTTTATACCACTTTCTGTTATTCAAGTTTTGATCTGAAATCCAAAGATCTTCAATGCATAACGAAAACAAGTGAATTGTCTTTGTTCTTCCAATACGTAGAAGGGGACTGTACTAAAACACAACTCTCAGTTTTTAGTTAATGTTCTGGTTGTTTCAAGTGCATGAAGACTGACTTGAGAAATCCTCAGGCATTTTCTTGTGTGTGTGTGCCATTGTCTCTTCTCACTAATAGAAAATATGTTCTAGCAGGGTAAGTAGTACTCGCTATCACTAATTTTCTAATCCAAATTTAATACACCATCCTACAGTGCATTTCCAGTATAAATATCAATATTTCAGTAGCTATTTCATTCATTGACTTTTGATGTTGTTTCTTGTTCTGAGTCATCATTAACACAGAAGTCTGAATTTGGTCCATTTCCATGCTAGCTGTTATTTTGTGCTAAAACAATGATTGAAATACATTTAGAAATTGATATTTCTCTATCTTCTGACAAGATCACAAGAAACTATAAAACATTAATTCTTTACTGCAATACATTTCTAACATACCTCCCGTATATCGCTGCCACTGAAATAATCAAAATACAAAAACTGCACTACTGATGCTACACTATTACACACATTATTGCGTACAAATGATTTGTTTGTTTATTTTGTGTGTGTGTGTGTGCTTTATCTTCAGAGCATGCCAAATCAGCCTTACAGTGAGGCAAATAAGTATTTGATCCACTGTCGATTTTACACGTTTTCCCACCTACAAAGAATGGAGAGGTCTGTCATTTTTATCGTAGGAACACTTCAGCTGTGAGAGACAGAACATATACCATATGGTTGTAATACTTTGATACTAGCCAGCGACCTGTGATGAAGAGTGGATGTCTTTGGTGGTAGGTCTCTTTGGATGATCCTTGAGTACTGCTGGAGTGACTTTATGTTAAACTAATGGTTACTTCAGGAGACTTGGATGAGGATTATCCTTTCATTTTGAGGGAGCGTCAGCTGTGGCATTTTGGCCATGTGTTGTGTTTGTCTGGGAATGGTCCAGCACACTGGTGCCTCAGTGTTGAGGACCCCCGTGGCTTGAGAAGGCCAAGCAGATGTCCACGTTCCACCTAATTGCTACAGATAGTTGCATACTTTCAAGAGGTGGGAATAGAACAGTTGTCTACCTGGTTGCCATCCAGGACCTAAGGCAGTTCTGTAGTGTGTTGGAATGCAGCAACACGTAGCACCAGCACACGTTCCCAGAACTGACCAGATTTATGCCATCAGCTACTATTAAAGATGTCAGCCATAAAGTACTATATTGCTGGAATGAGAGTGTCACTTAGAGTAAAGGTCAGTAGTAGGAGAATTTATACATTTATTACCAAAACCAGTTTGTAAACTTGTCTCCTGACTTTACTGAACTGGACTGATGACGTTTGGGTGACCAAACGTCTTGTTTTCCCAGGACATTTCTTGTCTGAGACGTCCTGGGTTGTTTTTTTAGAAAGTAATGACAATGTTCTGTTTTTCACTGGGGCATTAAATTGACCGGAATTTGAGTATCTCGTTGCCAGGCCGAGTGTCCTGATTTTTGGGAATCAAAATACGGTCGCCCTAACTGATAGCGTTCACACACTTTCCACACATGCCTTCCCAGTTTTATTAAGCTGTTTTCTGTAGATTTCTGTTTTAACAATCTGTTAGCAAACAGAGATGTGGTTGTCTGTTGGCCACTGTCTGCCTGAAGGCAAGTTATCTCAAAGTGATGAAATGGTTGACACAGTATTGATGAGTGGTGGTCTGTCAGTCAGGGAAATGATTGATTGATTGATTAATTTTTGGTAGTGATACAGATCTGGTTCCATTTTTAACTATTATTTACAACATACTTTCTTTGCAATCGGACAGTCCTGCTGCCAGTTGGAGTGCACGTGCAAAGAGATGTGTAGTTAATCATCTCTCTTTTGGAAATGTACTGGATGGTCTCTGCTTTTGTTGTGGCATGTTCCTCGGCTGATTGTTGTTGATGTTCACGTTAATGTTTTTGCTCAGTTTCCTGAGCAAAAACATTCTGTAACATCTCATCACTTCTAAATCTCTTCACTCTTCCACAGCTAATTATTCTGAGTTCATCTTTTTAAGCACCTAATCAGAAAAGGAATATCAGAAAGGAGTGAAGACATTTGGATTATTTTGACTTTTTTTTGTTGTTAATTTTCCCCATAATGAACCATCACAATGTGTGATATACTGAGTTTCCCCAGTGCACTTGAGAGAATTATTTGGCACATTGTAGTCAAATAATGTTGTTAATTTCCAGTGTTGTTGTTGTTCTGCAAATAGCATTTACAAAATAATTTTACTTCCTTGAATGATGCTGAAGTGTATTCATTCAAGTTATGACTGAAGAGTGCATATCACCAACTGATGTTAATTTTATTGTACAACAATAAAAACACATCAATGTGTCATTTTAACTAGGGACAGAGGTGGGACGAAGTCACTTTCAAGTCATGAATCAGCAAGTCCCAAGTCAAGTCTCAAGACAGCTTGCAAACAATGGGTGGTCATTATGACTTGAGACTCGACTTGGGACTTACTGATTCATGACTTGAGAGTGACTTGATGGTGACTTCATCCCACCTTTGACTAGGAATGCAACAAATTGGATACAGGACACCGCAGAGTGCTCTCTTCATTTTCATTTTTAAAATTTATTCAAGGTTCACTCACTCATTCACTCATTAAATTTTTCTTTTCTCAGAAATCAGGATCTCTCTCGGGTATTCCCATCTCTGGTGTAAGTTTATGTATTTTATTTGACCTGCATTGTTTTCATTGATTTGCTGGTATTTGACCTCTGGGATTTGTAATGGCATCGCCTGAAAGAAGTACTTCCTTTTAAACAGTGTCTTGGGGATCAATCAGCAGCACTTGTTGGACAGATGTGCTTTCATGACGGAAGTGCGAAAAACACGTAAGCAGCTTTGCCTTTTTTTTTTTTGTTCTTTTCAAATTTTCTAATGTAGGCTTGCTGCATACCTTGCTCTTCAAGCATTTTTCCATCTCTGGATAGAATTTCAGAACTTATTTTTATTTTTTTTTAAAGATATGGAACTGGTTGTTTTTTGCTGCAAAACACCGGAACAAAGGTACGTCTGTGTTCACATCGTCTTTGTGAAGGTTCTCCACCCTGCAAACATTACATCCAGTGATCCTGAGAATTTCTTTTTCTGTTTTTGCAGCCAGTAATGTCTGATCACGGCCTTTTAACCACTGTGGCTTACAAGCTTGGTCGAGACAAACCTGCCTGCTATGCCCTGGAGGTATCGTGAGGACATATTTTAAAAAATGCTGTCTAGTTACACTGGACAGCAATGAAAAAAAACTTTTGCATCCTCAAAAATAAATAAATAAAAGACTAATAGAAAATGTGAAGCTAAAGAAGCAATCATTTTAAATTTGTTGTGAAATGCAGAAATTTGGAGAAACATTGAAATGTATTGAATTTAATCACGTTAAGTTGCGTTCTGGAGAAGTACGCAATGATGCCTTCCCATTGTGTTCTATTGACTGAAAGTTTACCCTGCTGCACATTGTCTATTTTATTATACAGTTATGTCTGTTGTTTCCCATGTAAAGTTATTAAAAAACAGCAATTTGTTTGTTATTCACGACACCATATTTCTTTCTTTAGTGTTACTCATTTACATAAACAAAGATCAGTGCCTCTTTAACAGAATGAAAGATTCCAAAAGTTTCAGAAATTGGTAGAATTACTTGTCAAAGTGGTTAAATGTTGAATTGGCATAACTAGAGAACATAAAATTCTGAGGTGTATAGTAATTTTCATGACAGATGAAACAAGAAAGGCAACATTAAACTACCTTTTTTGTTTTAAATAAATGGGATGGGAGGACTTCTTAATGAAGCTCAATTACTTTCAGCATGCATTTAAAACAGTCTGGTCACATTAAAACATTCATTATACGAGCAATCATGATGTTGTCACTAAGCTTTTCCTCATATGTTCGGCGATTGTCGGGCTCCAGAAATACGAAGCAATTAGCTTTCCTGCTCATTTCAAGCGAATATGAATAAACATCTTTACCAAACAGCAAAACATACTGAGTAAACAACTATGTAATAACGGAGTAAATGGACATCTGTTCTCGTGCAGTGCTGCAGCGCACAGCAGAGTAACAGAAAGTAAATAACAACCGCTAAATGTCACAGTGACCTGTGTTTGCACTGGACGTAATTTTTTCTTGGACCACTGTTTTTCACTTTGGGAAATGTTCCACAAATGGAAGAAATCCACAACCCAAACCACAGTTTCCCAAACATCAGAGTTTGTGCTGTGTTAATGAGCTGAAATTGTTCGATCCACTTGTGACAATCTAGCGGCAATTATTAAATGAGGACCCGGAACATTCCCAAACAGCAGTCTCCACACTCTGTGCAGAGACTGTGAAAATCATTTCTTTTCATCTGATCACAAAACTGAGGTGTCTGACACAATTTGGCTAATATATTAGCAGAGGCTACCTTCTTCTCCTAAATATGTGGCATCTAGGAAGAGGATAAGGAACAAGAATAAAACAACCTTCTTTGTAAGTTATTTATTTTTTACAACCCCAATTCCAATGAAGTTGGGACCTTGTGTAAAATGTAAATAAAAACAGAATTCAGTGATTTGTAAATCCCTTTCAACCTATATTCAATTGAATACACCACAATCAAAGGTGAGACTGTGGGGCAGGTCACCACATACAAATACCTTGGAACTGTAATTGACTCTGGACTGACCTTTGTAGCCAACTGCGAGGAAGTCTTCAAGAAAGGACAGCAGCGCCTGTACTGTCTCAGGAAACTGGCTGTTTTTAATGTTGATCGAACTCTTATATCCTTGTTCTATCGTGCTTTTATTGAGTCCATTTTATCATTTTCTTTAGTGGCTTGTTTTAGGTCATTATCTATGACAAACAGGAACTCTCTAAATAAGATAGTTACATGGGCGAGTAAGCTGACTGGGCAACCACGGCTGAGCCTAGATTCACTGTACATCAGACGGTTACAGCGGCTCGGCTCTAGTATCAGCCAGGATCAACCCCACCCTCTGAACTCTGTTTGTGCTCCTGCCGTCTGCTCAGAGATTTTCTGTTCCAAAATGTAGAACAAAGATTTAAAAACAGTTTTGTTCCTGCAGCAATATCTGTGCTAAACAAAAATCAGCGCCACTAAGAACACTTGACTCTGAACACTTTAAGTCCTGGTTTGTTTTTACTGTTTATTTATTCATGTTGTATGTATGAGTGCATGGTTTGGGGATGCCCCTCTCTTCTGAACTGCAAACCTAATTTACCTACGGGTACGAATAAAGGAACCTGACCTGACAAAGACAAGATATTTAATGTTCAAACTGATAGACTATTGTTTTTGTGCAAATATTTGCTCATTTTGAAATGGAAAACACATTTCAAAAAAGCTGGGACAGTGGTATGTTTACCACTGTGTTGCATCACCTTTCCGTCTAACAACACTCAATAAGCATTTGGGAACTGAGGACACAGTGTCATGATTGGGTATAAAAGGAGCATCCCCACAAGGCTCAGCCATTTACAAGCAAAGAAGGGGCGAGGATCACCACTTTGAACAACTACATGAAAAAAAAATAGTCCAACAGTTTAAGAACATTGTTTCTCAATGTTCAGTTGTAAGGAATTTAGGGATTTCATCATCTACAGTCCAAAATATAATCAGAAGATTCAGAGAATCTGGGGAACTTTCTACACGTAAGCAGAAAGGCCAAAAACCAACATTGAATGACCGTGACCTTCGATTCCTCAGGTGGCACTGCATCTCTTGCTTGCCTCTACTGGTGGTTGGCTCTCACTGCGGTATTGTATCACTTCCTGTTCCGGAGCACAGCGGTGTTTTTCTGTATCTGTTAGCTGTTTAATCTGCGCAGTTAGATTGATCTAGTTATCTAGATTACGATTTGTTTCCCAGTGTAATCTTTACGTGCCTTAACTAAAGCACTCCTTCTGCTGAATCACCTCTAAATTATTTACACATTATTCACTTTGCGTGTTTTTAGGAATCCGCTAGCTTAGCGTAGCTACTAGCTCTTAGCCGATTTAGCATGGCGGCTTCTCCTGTCTCTCCCGCACTTTTCTGCTCTGGGTGTGAAATGTTTAGTTATTCCTCGGCCTCCTTTAGCAGTAATGGTACTTGTAATAAGTGTAGCTTATTCGTAGCTTTGGAGGCCAGGCTGGGCGAATTGGAGACTCGGCTCCGCACCGTGGAAAATTCTACAGCTAGCCAGGCCCCTGTAGTCGGTGCGGACCAAGGTAGCTTAGCAGCCGTTAGTTCCCCCCTGGCAGATCCCGAGCAGCCGGGAAAGCAGGCTGACTGGGTGACTGTGAGGAGGAAGCGTAGCCCTAAACAGAAGCCCCGTGTACACCGTCAACCCGTTCACATCTCTAACCGTTTTTCCCCACTCGACGACACACCCGCCGAGGATCAAACTCTGGTTATTGGCGACTCTGTTTTGAGAAATGTGAAGTTAGCGACACCAGCAACCATAGTCAATTGTCTTCCGGGGGCCAGAGCAGGCGACATTGAAGGAAATTTGAAACTGCTGGTTAAGGCTAAGCGTAAATTTGGTAAGATTGTAATTCACGTCGGCAGTAATGACACCCGGTTACGCCAATCGGAGGTCACTAAAATTAACATTAAATCGGTGTGTAACTTTGCAAAAACAATGTCGGACTCTGTAGTTTTCTCTGGGCCCCTCCCCAATCAGACCGGGAGTGACATGTTTAGCCGCATGTTCTCCTTGAATTGCTGGCTGTCTGAGTGGTGTCCAAAAAATGAGGTGGGCTTCATAGATAATTGGCAAAGCTTCTGGGGAAAACCTGGTCTTGTTAGGAGAGACGGCATCCATCCCACTTTGGATGGAGCAGCTCTCATTTCTAGAAATCTGGCTAATTTTCTTAAATCCTCCAAACCGTGACTATCCAGGGTTGGGACCAGGAAGCAGAGTTGTAGTCTTACACACCTCTCTGCAGCTTCACTCCCCCTGCCATCCCCTCATTACCCCATCCCCGTAGAGACGGTGCCTGCTCCCAGACTACCAATAACCAGCAAAAATCTATTTAAGCATAAAAATTCAAAAAGAAAAAATAATATAGCACCTTCTACTGCACCACAGACTAAAACAGTTAAATGTGGTCTATTAAACATTAGGTCTCTCTCTTCTAAGTCCCTGTTGGTAAATGATATAATAATTGATCAACATATTGATTTATTCTGCCTAACAGAAACCTGGTTACAGCAGGATGAATATGTTAGTTTAAATGAGTCAACACCCCCGAGTCACACTAACTGTCAGAATGCTCGTAGCACGGGCCGGGGCGGTGGATTAGCAGCAATCTTCCATTCCAGCTTATTAATTAATCAAAAACCCAGACAGAGCTTTAATTCATTTGAAAGCTTGTCTCTTAGTCTTGTCCATCCAAATTGGAAGTCCCAAAAACCAGTTTTATTTGTTATTATCTATCGTCCACCTGGTCGTTACTGTGAGTTTCTCTGTGAATTTTCAGACCTTTTGTCTGACTTAGTGCTTAGCTCAGATAAGATAATTATAGTGGGCGATTTTAACATCCACACAGATGCTGAGAATGTCAGCCTCAACACTGCATTTAATCTATTATTAGACTCTATTGGCTTTGCTCAAAAAGTAAATGAGTCCACCCACCACTTTAATCATATCTTAGATCTTGTTCTGACTTATGGTATGGAAATAGAAGACTTAACAGTATTCCCTGAAAACTCCCTTCTGTCTGATCATTTTTTAATAACATTTACATTTACTCTGATGGACTACCCAGCAGTAGGGAATAAGTTTCATTACACTAGAAGTCTTTCAGAAAGCGCTGTAACTAGGTTTAAGGATATGATTCCTTCTTTATGTTCTCTAATGCCATATAACAACACAGTGCAGAATAGCTACCTAAACTCTGTAAGGGAGATAGAGTATCTCGTCAATAGTTTTACATCCTCATTGAAGACAGCTTTGGATGCTGTAGCTCCTCTGAAAAAGAGAGCTTTAAATCAGAAGTGTCTGACTCCATGGTATAACTCTCAAACTCGTAGCTTAAAGCAGATAACCCGTAAGTTGGAGAGGAAATGGCGTCTCACTAATTTAGAAGATCTTCACTTAGCCTGGAAAAAGAGTCTGTTGCTCTATAAAAAAGCCCTCCGTAAAGCTAGGACATCTTTCTACTCATCACTAATTGAAGAAAATAAGAACAACCCCAGGTTTATTTTCAGCACTGTAGCCAGGCTGACAAAGAGTCAGAGCTCTATTGAGCTGAGTATTCCATTAACTTTAACTAGTAATGAGTTCATGACTTTCTTTGCTAACAAAATTTTAACTATTAGAGAAAAAATTACTCATAACCATCCCAAAGACGTATCGTTATCTTTGGCTGCTTTCAGTGATGCCGGTATTTGGTTAGACTCTTTCTCTCCGATTGTTCTGTCTGAGTTATTTTCATTAGTTACTTCATCCAAACCATCAACATGTTTATTAGACCCCATTCCTACCAGGCTGCTCAAGGAAGCCCTACCATTATTTAATGCTTCGATCTTAAATATGATCAATCTATCTTTGTTAGTTGGCTATGTACCACAGGCTTTTAAGGTGGCAGTAATTAAACCATTACTTAAAAAGCCATCACTTGACCCAGCTATCTTAGCTAATTATAGGCCAATCTCCAACCTTCCTTTTCTCTCAAAAATTCTTGAAAGGGTAGTTGTAAAACAGCTAACTGATCATCTGCAGAGGAATGGTCTATTTGAAGAGTTTCAGTCAGGTTTTAGAATTCATCATAGTACAGAAACAGCATTAGTGAAGGTTACAAATGATCTTCTTATGACCTCGGACAGTGGACTCATCTCTGTGCTTGTTCTGTTAGACCTCAGTGCTGCTTTTGATACTGTTGACCATAAAATTTTATTACAGAGATTAGAGCATGCCATAGGTATTAAAGGCACTGCGCTGCGGTGGTTTGAATCATATTTGTCTAATAGATTACAATTTGTTCATGTAAATGGGGAATCTTCTTCACAGACTAAAGTTAATTATGGAGTTCCACAAGGTTCTGTGCTAGGACCAATTTTATTCACTTTATATATGCTTCCCTTAGGCAGTATTATTAGACGGTATTGCTTAAATTTTCATTGTTACGCAGATGATACCCAGCTTTATCTATCCATGAAGCCAGACGACACACACCAATTAGCTAAACTGCAGGATTGTCTTACAGACATAAAGACATGGATGACCTCTAATTTCCTGCTTTTAAACTCAGATAAAACTGAAGTTATTGTACTTGGCCCCACAAATCTTAGAAACATGGTGTCTAACCAGATTCTTACTCTGGATGGCATTACCCTGACCTCTAGTAATACTGTGAGAAATCTTGGAGTCATTTTTGATCAGGATATGTCATTCAAAGCGCATATTAAACAAATATGTAGGACTGCTTTTTTGCATTTACGCAATATCTCTAAAATCAGAAAGGTCTTGTCTCAGAGTGATGCTGAAAAACTAATTCATGCATTTATTTCCTCTAGGCTGGACTATTGTAATTCATTATTATCAGGTTGTCCTAAAAGTTCCCTAAAAAGCCTTCAGTTAATTCAAAATGCTGCAGCTAGAGTGCTGACGGGGACTAGAAGGAGAGAGCATATCTCACCCATATTGGCCTCTCTTCATTGGCTTCCTGTTAATTCTAGAATAGAATTTAAAATTCTTCTTCTTACTTATAAGGTTTTGAATAATCAGGTCCCTTCTTATCTTAGGGACCTCGTAGTACCATATCACCCCAATAGAGCGCTTCGCTCTCAGACTGCAGGCTTACTTGTAGTTCCTAGGGTTTGTAAGAGTAGAATGGGAGGCAGAGCCTTCAGCTTTCAGGCTCCTCTCCTGTGGAACCAGCTCCCAATTCAGATCAGGGAGACAGACACCCTCTCTACTTTTAAGATTAGGCTTAAAACTTTCCTTTTTGCTAAAGCTTATAGTTAGGGCTGGATCAGGTGACCCTGAACCATCCCTTAGTTATGCTGCTATAGACGTAGACTGCTGGGGGGTTCCCATGATGCACTGTTTCTTTCTCTTTTTGCTCTGTATGCACCACTCTGCATTTAATCATTAGTGATCGATCTCTGCTCCCCTCCACAGCATGTCTTTTTCCTGGTTCTCTCCCTCAGCCCCAACCAGTCCCAGCAGAAGACTGCCCCTCCCTGAGCCTGGTTCTGCTAGAGGTTTCTTCCTGTTAAAAGGGAGTTTTTCCTTCCCACTGTAGCCAAGTGCTTGCTCACAGGGGGTCGTTTTGACCGTTGGGGTTTTACATCATTATTGTATGGCCTTGCCTTACAATATAAAGCGCCTTGGGGCAACTGTTTGTTGTGATTTGGCGCTATATAAAAAAAAAATTGATTGAATTGATTGATTGATTAAAAACCGACATCATTGTGTAAAGGATCTTACCGCGTGGGCTCAGGAACACTTCAGAAAACCATTGTCAGTTAACACAGTTCGTTGCTACATCTACAAGTGCAAGTTAAAACTCTACCATGCAAAGCAAAAGCCATACATCAACAACAACCAGAAACACGGCCGCCTTCTCTGGGCCCAAGCTCATTTGAAATGGACAGACGCAAAGTGGAATATTGTGCTGTGGTCTGAGTCCACATTTCAAATTGTTTTTGGAAATCCTGGACGCCGTGTCCTCCAGACAAAAGAGGAAAATGACCATCCAGATTGTTACCAGTGCAAAGTTCAAAAGCCAACATCTGTGATGGTATGGGGGTGTGTTAGTGCCTATAGTATGGGTTCCTGACACATCTGTGATGGCACCATCAATGCTGAAAGGTACATCCAGGTTTTGGAGCAACACATGCTGCAATCCAAGCAACGTCTTTTTCAGGGATGTCTCTCCTTATTTCAGCAAGACAATGCCAAGCCACATTCTGCACATGTTCCAACAGCGTGGCTTCATAGTAAAAGAGTGCGGGTACTAGACTGGCCTGCCTGCAGTCCAGACCTGTCGCCCATTGAAAATGTGTGGCGCATTATGAAGCTCAAAATACGACAACGGAGACCTCGGACTGTTGAACAACTGAAGTCGTACATCAAGCAAGAATGGGAAAGAATTCCACCTACAAAGCTTCAACAATTAGTGTCTTCCATTCACAAATGCTTATTGAGTGTTGTTAGAAGGAAAGGTGATGTAACACAGTAGTAAACATACCATTATCCCATCTTTTTTTGAAACACGTTGCAGGCATCCATTTCAAAATGAGCAAATATTTGCACAAAAACAATAAAGTTTACCAGTTTGAACATTAAACATCTTGTCTTTGTGGTGTATTCAATTGAATATAGGTTGAAGAGGATTTGCAAATTATTGTATTCTGTTTTTATTTACATTTTACACAACGTCCCAACTTCATTGGAATTGGGGTTGTAAATGGAAGGCCACACCTTTGAATAAAAAGAGGTAATTTTTATTCTATGTGGGAGGAAACCTATTTAGACTATGCGAAACAAGGACAGCTCTTTTTTAGAGTCCTGTGCAAAAACTAAAGGTTATCTTTTACCAATGTGCTACAAAAGAGTTTTCAAACATTTAATTGCATTGCACATTTACTTCTATATCATCTATTCAGTGGCTTAAAGAAGCCATTTACTTGTTTTGCAATTGTTACAATAACGAGCTCATAGTGTCTCAATGCTAAAGCAGTGTTTCTGTTGTATATAAATAATGAATAAGTAAATTAAACAATGCACAGTTTTCACATTTTTAGTTGTATTGCACATTCATCTCATGAGTGGCCACTGTTCAGTGGTCTAAACAAGCAGTTTACTCACATTTTGTGTTTAGTATAGTAACATTAAATAGCTCATTAGCTGTGTTTCTTAACACTGTGTGTGCCTTTATAAAGGAATAATGCAGTGATTTAATTCATTTGAGTTGTTGTTGCATGAAGTGGTAAATGTGACTTAGACTCCTGTCGTACTTATATATGTCCACCTACCACAAAGAGGCATTTTTGGACAGGAGCAACTTATACTTTGTTAAATACGATATTTGTGCCTGTTATCCACATAAACACATTAATACCATCTGTTACACAGGGTGTTATTTTTCTGTCTCACATCTCACGGCAATTTGGCACACTGTAGACAGTTCTAATGGCACATGAAATACACTAGAATTTTTATTGTTCATTAAAACCTGGGGTCTTTATGTATCTAATTTCTCTCACAACAGCACTCTGCATCCTCTTTTTTTTTGCCCACATGGTCTCTGTTTTATGTTAAACTTTCTTTGAATATTTTTACATGAGATGAGATATCCACAAAATGAAAAAAATAGAGATGGCAGTCTTTTAGTCAACACATTAGTAGCTGTAGGACTCACACAAACTCACTATGTTGCCTGTTTGTGCGGGTGCACATCTTGCACTGTCCTCATGTCACTGTGGCTTTCGTAGCTGCAACATGTAACCGAGTCGGATTGATTTGATGTGTGGAAGGAGTAGCGCAGATATTACGCAGTTAATTTGTCTGAGGGTAAAATCTGGATCTAGTCAATCTGTGAAGCATCAAGATAAAAGACTGCACACGAACAAGTACAACTGCAAGTCTTCAATACATATTATCGTTATGAGAAGAAGTGCATCATTATAAATTGCACACATTTATTCAATGTTAGATTTACACATTGTCAAATGGGGAACATTAGGAATTATATATTGTGTAGTTTGTCTTTGAGGATTTGTTTTGTTTTGTTTTTTGTTCTTCTTAGGGATCTGTGGCCATTGCCGGAGCTGTTGTTCGTTGGCTGCAGGACAACCTTGGGATCATTGGGTCATTTGAAGAGCTTGGTACGTACCGCTGGACCATATTTCTAAGCATCTTTTTCAGGACTTGATCGAGGTCGTTGTTACAAATTGGCATTACTGCAACAGAGTTGAAATCCCCTCAAAGTGTGTGCTGGTTGAAAGATTAGTATTTTTGTGTCCAGTGATTTGACAAGCTACAATAATCTCATGTGATTGGTCAGTTGTGAAATAATGTCGGTATGCTGTTTGTTTTCGTTCTCCCCCCTCCCCAGGTTCTTACTGAACTTTTTTCATGCCAAAGCCTTCACAGATGAACACCAGACATTAATAACAGAATTGAACAGAACTGGCCCACAACCATCTGTGCATTGTGCCTTTGCAATCATGAAATCACATCAAACGCAACATGACGCCAAAGAGGCGCTCAGCTAATGCCAGGATCTTACAATGTCCACTCAGTATCCTCTCACAAACTGCCACGATTGCAATGGCCACTGTCAAGTATGAAGCTGCACCTGATTTGCGCAGAAGAGTCGCCAAGCCCAGAAGATGCACAAATATGACACAGGCCATGCAGAAACACCTCACAGAGCACCCCATGACTGCTTGACAGGTGCTCAATGACCACTGCGTTTTCACTGCAGCAACAGCAGGTTGAGACATGACTGGAGTGCCGTGAGTTTGGACATGAACTCAGGGGAAAAAAAAAAAAAAAAGACCATCATTTCAGTATCACAGCCAACAGGTGCACAATGATCAGGGCTGTGTGATGTTATTTTCATGAATAAAGTTAATTTTAGAAAGTACAAAATGAGTTCCTTGTCAGCTGAAGTCCACCGAGTTCGTCAGAAAGTTTTGTGCATGTTAAAAACCTTCAGCGGGGATCAGGCGGGGAGCTTTGTCTTAAGCCGCGTTCGCACCATGCGATGGTGGTAAACAGAATCTTTGCAGCAGCAGTTCTGAGCAGCAGAGGGCGCCACTAAGTCAAAAACACTAAATCCTGTAAAATCATACTCACTGGCACCAGCTAAAAGTTGGGATAAACAACAACTTTCTGGTGAAGAATGTGCACAAAAGCTCGCCTTTTAGAATCCCCCACGGAATCAGCAGATCAGACAGTTATGACGAGTAAAAGAGTTGGAACCTGGAAGAAATGCTTCATGGGATAAACTAGCAACAAGAGAATGTTTAAGGGGGAATGTGTAATACTCCATAAGCAGGTAAACAGAGATCACGGACAATAAATAGAAGAGATGTGGGGAGGAAACACGCAGGGCATGACAGTGTGTGCAAAATAGAACTAAACGGAGCATGAGGCGCCTGGCTGCCTACATGCCAGAAGAACCTGGGAGTATGAAGGAAACCATCACGTTGCTCCCAGAAATCAGCCAGATGTACATGCAGTCTGACACCAGTAAGCTGAATACACTTTAGATTTTCTTGTGGTTATTGCAGTTAGAAAACCTCAAAATTAAATTTGAAAGATTGAGAAAAAAGTAATTTGCATATGTGGGAGAAATATTAAGATTGATTTTTGTTTGCTTATTTATGGAGTTTGGGGGGGGGGGGGGGCATTTTGGAGAATGAAGTAGGAAATTGTCAAGACAAATGACATTTGTAATTTGGTGGAGACAGTCTGATCCTTCATAATGGATGTGCTGCTGTTGTGTTTGTGTTTTGTTGTTTGTTTTTTTGGTGCAGTATTATACCCCATTGTCTCAAAATACTGCAACTTTAGTTCTGTCAAATTAAGATGAAATTGTAAGTTTTTTTCTGGCAGTATGAAAACTGTCATAGCACAATGCTTTCTTAAAATATTTTTGACTTTAAGTGTGGAATAGTAGAAAAATTATTTTTCTCCTTCCCTTTCCCCCTTATTTGTGTTTCCCTTTGCAGAGAAGTTGGCTGCATCAGCTGGTACATCGTATGGGTGTTATTTTGTTCCTGCATTTTCGGGTCTTTATGCACCTTATTGGGAGCCCAGCGCAAGAGGGTAATGCCTAAAGACTATGCTATGCACAGTCATCAAATATCTATCTATCCATCCATCCATCGTTTTATTACTTGAGTTGCTGCCTCAGCATGTTGGAGTTGAAAGCAAATAATGAATATAACCTGAAAGTTTATAGATTGAGGTCATGAATTTAAGGGTGTAAATTGTGATTGTAAATTAATTTACATCCAGCTTTTGTATATGGCGCACGCCACAATATTTTTCTTTTTCTGTAAGGATCCAAATGCAGTTTGACAGTTGTTTATTCAACTACATTACGAATAATGTAAGTTTGCCAGTGAAGTGACCTGCCGTTCTTCATAAAAAAAGAATGCAAACCTGTCAGAAGAAAATACTGCAGGTAGCAAAATTAACCTTTTGGTATATGAAGGTATTGTTGACATCAGGATCACCAAAAGGGCCAGATCACAGATAATAAATGTGATGGGTGACTGAGTAGATTCCTATTACAATAAACTCACTTTTTATCCCACCCAGTATGAAATACGGGGATATATCGATCAGCATGCCCGTTCGTCTGTGTTCAATGGTTAGCGTGATATCTCAAGAACCAGTTGCTCAGTTTCATTCATATGTGGCATAAGAGTGTACTTGGGTGATCCCCCGATACTTTGTATTACTGATTTGTGGTGAGCGGGGAATATGTCATCTCCTGATGACTCTTGTTTCATTAGTTGACCGGATCAAGAACACCCTCCTGAATTTAGTCGCGTCAAAGTCAGCAACTGAGAACACTTTAC
This sequence comes from Thalassophryne amazonica, assembly GCF_902500255.1. Lineage (NCBI taxonomy): Eukaryota > Metazoa > Chordata > Actinopteri > Batrachoidiformes > Batrachoididae > Thalassophryne > Thalassophryne amazonica. The sequence continues at coordinate 133,461,487 of NC_047103.1, read as the reverse complement.
CAGAATTAATATAAAGGTGTTTACAGAAAACCAAAGCTGAAGTGATTTTTTTTATTTATTTATTTTGGATGAGGGGGGTTCTATGTATCTGGAACAACAATAGTAAAGGAGGAACAATGTCTTCCAGAAATATGAAAGACTGGTGAAGGGAAGGAAATGCTTGTGATCAGAAACGTATCACTTCATCTGTTAAACATGGTGGATGGTGTTACAGTGTAGTATTTATCTGCCGTTTCAAAGGGTACCCAAGATGTAGATGCTACGCTGCCGCCTAGTGAGTAAACATTTGCTTGTCACCACAATGCATTCTTGGAAAAGGTTGACATGAGCTGCTGTGTGTGATCATGTCACTCTACATTATCTGGTGTGAGTTTAAGGTGATTTATTGTTGGTAATGGTTCCCAGACAGCATAGCTTTCTTCTGTGACGCTGCAGAATGTGCATCACATACAAGCAAGCTGAAGAAGCTGGATGTTTAGCTGTGGATGTCGAGTGTCACCTTCTCTGTTAATGTTCAGACTCGTGATCACGCTGCCCAAGATCCTCATATCTGCCCTCTGCCTGTTCTACAAATGCGAATAACTTTCTTGTTTTTGTTGCCCGCATGTAGTCCTTTCCTTGATAGTTGTTTCCTGGTTAACAGTACACTGATTATGATACATGTTGGATTTTGTGTGTTGACTAGTTGCCTGGATGAGATGCAGATTTTTGCTCACTAGGTGGTAACACATATAACTTAGGCAGCCTGTATCATTTGACATTTCAGTCAGTTCAATGTTGTTCAACATTGTTTTCAGTGTCAATGAAACTTGGCACCTCTTACCACCTGAAAGATGTCAGTCAATTTTGGTTTCATTGTGACATTACTTTTTTTAACATAATGTAAAGAGATATTTTTGACATTTGCTGTTACTTGAAATTACAAACTAAAAGCAGCCAGATGAAATCTAAAGTGCTGACTGCATTCACCATGGAGAGGAGTAAAGTCCTAAACCTTACTGTAGTAGTAATAAAAGAACTTGTCAGATAAATGCCTATTTATGTTCAAATCAGTTTTGAAAAAAGGTGAATGTTTTGCAGCAGATTATACATATGGTGGCGCTCAATGGGTATTTTTAAGGGATCAACAAGTAAGTATGAAGAAACGCTCAAAATTTTGATATCCTCCACATTTCTTTGGCTTCAGTTCCAATGTGCTGTGGTTGCTAAAGTATCAATAACTATCAGATTTGTGTAGTCTGGAGCAGGAGCTGTGTTTATCTTCATGACACAGTAATATCTAACCTCAGTCTTTGTATGTTACAGGCTCATTTGTGGGTTAACTCAGTTCACTAATAAGAGTCATCTGGCTTTTGCCGCACTGGAAGCTGTTTGTTTCCAGATGCGAGAGGTAAACCTTCTCTCTTCACTTATCAGAAGTGTTTTACTGTGGCATTAGTTTCAGTTTCTTGACACCTATAACATGTCTTGGGTCTTGAGTTTTGTTTAACAAGCAACATACGTGCTCTGGCACATCAAGACCATACTCTGTAGCTTTGAAATATGAAATTCATACATTCACTTGGGTTTTCATATATGTCAGTCCCTGAGGGGATGTTTGTTTCGAATTAGTTAGTGACGTATTGAAACCCTATTTAGCACAGCTTGTGATTCCTTCCTCTTCACATGGAGCCCAGAACAAATCTTCAATCAGGTTTTGAAACATTTGTGGTTACCACTGTTGCCTCACAACAAGAAGGCTCTAGGTTTTCTTCCAGCCTGGTCTTGTCTATGAAACACATTGTATGTTCCTTTAGTTTGGTGAGTTGCAGGATTGTTGCATTTGTTGTTTTTGCGTTATTGTCAACACAAGATGGTTGGGATGGAATGGACTCAGTCACACACTCATCTACAATTTTGCTATGTTGTTACGAGCACAAGAAAAATAGCCTCTAAAATTTTGCCAGCCAGTGATTTATATACTTTATTCCTGTGCTGCGTTTGTGATGTATGTGTTTCTATTACTGTCAAACACAAAGAGTAAGTAATTTGTTGTAGGTCAGTTTTTCCTCCTAAAAGTGTTTTTTCCAGACCTGATAATTTTTCTGAAAGTCTCCATTTTTTGATAGGCTCATGTGATTATTAATGTGATTATTTTGCTTGTTTTTGGATCCAGATACTGGATGCCATGGACCAGGATAGTGGCATCCCACTAACTCACCTGCAGGTTGACGGAGGAATGACAGCCTGCAGGCTGTTGATGCAGTTGCAGGCCGACATACTCTGTATTCCAGTTGGTAAGATTTTGATTCATTTTTATAGAATAGGAAGTCATTGGAGAGCACGGTCAGGAAACGTAGTGCAGCGATTCATTGATTCTTTGATGTGATCACATCTGTGCATTTCATGTCCACAGCGGTTATGAACATCTGAGATTTGCGGGTTTAAACAGCGTGCTGTGCAGACCTGTAGATTCACCTCTCAACACCTTAGCTGTGCTTTTCTGACCTATTAATGGTTTCTGTAAGCTGTTGTGTTGCTGCTGTCCTATTGCTGGTCTCTTTTGGCGTTATACAGCTTATGCAGTAAAGCTACAACATGTACAGTGAGGAAAATAAGTATTTGAACACCCTGCAATTTTGCAAGTTCTCCCACTTAGAAATCATGGAGGGGTCTGAAATTTTCATCTTAGGTGCATGTCCACTGTGAGAGACAATCTAAAAAAAAAAAAAAAAAAATCCAGAAATCACACTATGATTTTTTAAAATTTATTTGTATGTTACTGCTGCAAATAAGTATTTGAACACCTGTGAAAATCAATGTTAATATTTGGTACAGTAGCCTTTGTTTGCAGTTACAGACGTTAAACGTTTCCTGTAATTTTTCACCAGGTTTGCACACACCGCAGCAGGGATTTTGGTCCACTCCTCCATACAGATCTTCTCTAGATCTTTCAGGTTTGGAGTTTCAGCTCCCTCCAAAGATTTTCTATTGAGTTCAGGTCTGGAGACTGGCCAGGCCACTCCAGGACCTTGAAATGCTTCTTACGGAGCCCCTCCTTAGTTGCACTGGCTGTGTGTTTGGAGTCATTGTCATGCTGGAAGACCCAGCCATGACCCATCTTCAATGCTTTTACTGAGGGAAGGAGGTTGTTTGCCTAAATCTCACAATACATGACCCCATCCATCCTCCCTTCAATACGGTGCAGTCGTTCTGTCCCCTTTGCAGAAGAGCACCCCCAGAATATGATGTTTCCACCCCCATGCTTCACGGTTGGGATGGTTTTCTTGGGGTCGTTCTCATCCTCTAAACATGGTAAGTGGAGTTGATTCCAAAAAGCTGTATTCTGGTCTCATCTGATCACATGACCTTCTCTCATGCCTCCTCTGGATCATCCAGATAGTAAATGGTGAACTTCAAACGGGCCTGGACATGTGCTGGCTTGAGCAGGGGGACAGGGCTGCTCTGCAGGATTTTAAACCATGACAGCATCATGTGTTACTAATGTAATCTTTGTGCCTGTGCTCCCAGCTCTCTTCAGGTCATTGACCAGGTCCTCCTGTGTAGTTCTGGACTTTCTCAGAATCATCCTTACCCCACAAAGTGAGATCTTGCATGGAATCCCAGACTGAGGGAGATTGACAGTCATCTTGTGTTTCTTCCACTTTCTAATAAATAATCATAACAGTTGTTGTCTTCTACCAAGCTGCTTGCCTGTTGTCCTGTAGTCCATCCCAGCCTTGTGCAGGTCTACAGTTTTGTCCCTGGTGTCCTTAAACAGCTCTTTGGTCTTCGCTATGGTGGACAGGTTGGAGTGTGATTGATTGAGTGTGTGAACAGGTGTCTTTTATACAGGTAACAAGTTCAAACAGGTGCAATTAATACAGGTAAAGAGTGCAGAATAAGAGGGCTTCTTAAAGAAAAATTAACAGGTCTGAGAGCCAGAACTCTTGCTAGTTGGCAGGTGTTCAAATACTTATTTGCCGCAGTAATGTACAAACAAATTAAAAAAAAAATCATACATTGTGATTTCCTGATTTTTTTTTTTTTTTTTTTTTTTTTTTTGATTATGTCACAGTGGACGTGCACCTAAGATGAAAATTTCAGACCCCTCCATGATTTCTAAGTGGGAGAACTTGAAAAACCGCAGGGTGTTCAAATACTTATTTTCCTCACTGTATATCTAAAATGGACTGTTTCCAGATTTATTCAAGGCCCCTGCTTTTCAAATGTTTCATTACTAAAGGTAATGGATGATGTACATCAATGAAATAATCATGTTTAATTGTGTTTTAGTGAAGCCCACCATGCCTGAGACCACAGCTCTTGGGGCAGCAATGGCAGCAGGTGCAGCAGCGGGGGTGAGTGTATGGAGTCTACAACCAGAAGACCTGAGCGAGGTCACCTCAGAGAAGTTTGAGCCCCAGATTAACCCAGAAGGTAAAGGTCATTGCACTTATCAGGCAAAATTTTCTCCCAGTCACTGTGGACTAATGGGCGTTTATTGTGCTCGGCAGAGAGCGAGTTTCGGTACGCACGATGGAAAAAGGCAGTTCAGAAATCTATGAACTGGGAAACAACAGAGCCTGTTCACAATGGAAACGGTAGGTAGGAGGGTTCACCCTCCCATTGTAGTGAGTGGAATTCAGTCATGTCATCACTGTTGTCTGTGGACATGAGCAGTGCAGCTCGCTGAAATGTCAGTGAATTATGGAAACAGATACGCACGTGTGTATAATCATACTGTGCAGAGGTGTGCCGTGTATTCTGTGTACAGTTCTGTGTATAAACAGATTTTTTTGGCTCTTCAAGGCAGAGCTTGACTATTTTGCTAATTCTGGTATTTCAACACAAAGGATTACCACAACCCAGGGATGTATAGTACACTGGTGTCAGATGTCACTGGTGTGATGGTACACCATGATATGGATTGCGCAGTACTGTCAACACTGAGAAATAAGACTAGTGAGAGCCTTCTGCAGTACTAATGGCCAATTGAGGTCTCATGAAGGATTTGGCCTCGTCTGTTTTTTAAGTTCTTTAAATGGCAGTGCCTGTTCAAATAATAATACAACCCGTGGCAAAAATTATGGAATCACCAAATACAAACATGGGAAGGTTGTTAAAGGCAAACATACTGGTAGACCAAGGAAGACATCAAAGCGTCAAGACAGAAAACTTAAAGCAATATGTCTCCAAAATCGAAAATGCACAACAAAACAAATGAGGAACGAATGGGAGGAAACTGGAGTCAACGTCTGTGACCAAACTGTAAGAAACCGCCTAAAGGAAATGGGATTTACATACAGAAAAGCTAAACGAAATCCATCATTAACACCTAAACAGAATAAAACAAGGTTACAGTGGGCTAAGGAAAAGCAATTGTGGACTGTGGATGACTGGATGAAAGTCATATTCAGTGATGAATCTCGAATCTGCATTGGGCAAGGTGATGATGCTGGAACTTTTGTTTGGTGCCATTCCAATGAGATTTTTAAAGATGACTGCCTGAAGAGAACATGTAAATTTCCACAGTCATTGATGATATGGGGCTGCATGTCAGGTAAAGGCACTGGGGAGATGGCTGTCATTACATCATCAATAAATGCACAAGTTTACGTTGATATTTTGGACACTTTTCTTATCCCATCAGTTGAAAGGATGTTTGGGGATGATGAAATCATTTTTCAAGATGATAATGCATCTTGTCATAGAGCAAAAACTGTGAAAACATTCCTTGCAAAAAGACACATAGGGTCAATGTCATGGCCTGCAAATAGTCCGGATCTTAATCCAATTAAAAATCTTTGGTGGAAGTTGAAGAAAATGGTCCATGACAAGGCTCCAACCTGCAAAACTGATCTGGCAACAGCAATCAGAGAAAGTTGGAGCCAGATTGATGAAGAGTACTGTTTGTCACTCATTAAGTCCATGCCTCAGAGACTGCAAGCTGTTATAAAAGCCAGAGGTGGTGCAACAAAATACTAGTGATGTGTTGGAGCGTTCTTTTGTTTTTCATGATTCCATAATTTTTTCCTCAGAATAGAGTGATTCCATATTTTTTTTCCCTCTGCTTGGTCTAAAAAGTAACCGTTACTGACTGCCACAATTTTTTTTCCTGATTTCTTATAGTGTTTCTTAAAGCCAGAAAGTTGCCATTTGAAATGACTTTAGTTTTGTGTCATGTCTGTGATCTGCTTTTTTTCTACAAAATTAAACAACTGAATGAACATCCTCCGAGGCCAGTGATTCCATAATTTTTGCCAGGGGTTGTAATAAACGTTTGAAGGAAGTTAGGTTTGCTCTTTAACGTCCTGTATCATCATGTTGCCTGTGAAAAACAATGTCACAAAGACATTCCACGTCCATGTACAAACAGCATAGCAGCCGTTTTAACCTGCATGTCAGCTGTTTTTTTTTCTTCAACATTAATTCTCTTTAAAAAGTTCCTTATAGGGATTGACAGTTTTATGACATTTGGGAGACTCTATAAGCTTAATACTGCTTATATATTGTTCAAATTTAACCAGAAGCCCATGTAAAATGCGGGTCCTTTTCAATACTCTGCATTAATGAATATGAATGATCAGACAGATAGATGTGAGCAGATCTGAAACAGCGGTGCTCCGTGTTAAAACGGCTGCGTGCGCACACACACACACTCAAAGTAAAACAAAAATTTTACTTAACTTGAAAGCTCCTTTGAAAGGAACACAAAGCAAAAGATGAAAAAAACAACATGCCACTCACCCTTTTGTATAGATTTCCAAATAAAAAGTCCACAACATCAAAGAAGCACACACTGCACATGCACACGATCGCTAGCCAAGGCAAGGGTCCACTAGTCCTCACTGGGATTGACAGCCAAACATCATTTTCAAGTTTCACTAGTCATCAGGTACGGATAGCCAGCCAGAGAATAATGTCCAGGTCCACTTGATATCAGGTTCTGATCAAGCACGCTTAATGTTTCTTCCTGTTAAAAGGGAGTTTTTCCTTCCCACTGTAGCCAAGTGCTTGCTCACAGGGGGTCGTTTTGACCGTTGGGGTTTTACATAATTATTGTATGGCCTTGCCTTACAATATAAAGCGCCTTGGGGCAACTGTTTGTTGTGATTTGGCGCTATATAAAAAAAAAAAAATTAGAATTAGAATGTCAAATCCCAGCTCTGCCTTCTGTTGAAATTCTGTCGTGATTGTGGCACATTATATAGAGAGTCCATTATCTCCTGAAAATAGCGTCTGAGTTTTGCCAATATGAGACATACATCTGCGTGTCCAGGCAGTCTGTAAATACAGCGTGGCGGAGACAGTCACGTCCATGTTCACAGCAGCAGTAAACCAGCATCCTGTGACAAACACAGCATCACGACACTAAGTTCCAAAATCTGACAGACTCTGACAAAGTTAAGAGTTTCAGGGTGACGCGTGTCCTCTCCTCTGTAAATCTGAGCCATCACTTTTAAATAAAAGCTCAGAGGTTTAGTTTTCGGAAGGAGCAGCTTTGTTTCACTCTGTCTGTCAGTCATTGGGATGTTTCTGCTCATTCTAAAATGTACGTCACACGCCGAGAAATGCTGAGACTTGCCAAGTGCGAAGTTTTCTGGAAATGCACCTGATAACTCACTCAGTGAGTGCAATAAAAAGCATCAGAGACCACTTATTATGAGGGCATGTGCGTGGAGAGACTTACAATCAAATACTTTGTGTTGCTAAAGCCCCTTTCACACCATGGCCACCGTAGGGTTGCGTATTGCGGCGTACTGACTACACAGCTCTATGCCGAGTTTAAAGATGTGTACGCTGAGTTTTTGCTCCCCTAAGCAGCAGTATGCTGAGGGCTATGCGAGGTGGACAAAAAAAATTAAACCTGTTTAATTAAACCTGCTTAATTTTTTCGGCGTAGAGCACTGGAGGCAGTTTTTAAGCACGTCTACACAGCACACGCAACTATATGCAATTCTACACAACACGCTGCAACTGTACATCAAGCCTCCGCAATTCGACACCAGGGCAAAAAATCCTTTTATCAGTACATACCTGGATGGATAGATTGTATTCATCCTTCTGGACTTTGCTGGCAGTGAAGCTTCAAAACCACAGAAGAAGAGGAGAGCCAAGCTTCCATGTTGAGAGGACATGTCCATGTCCGCTTCTCATGGAGACTCACCTCCTCCAGTTCTCTCACGATTGTGGCACATTAGTAAAGTCCATTAACTCATGGAAATAATGTCTTCTGACTTTTTCCACTGTATAAAATCCATCTGCATGTCAGTCTGTCATGGAGCCAAACTTCTCACCCCGGTGCCCAAGGTTTCTCTCTCTCTTTTGCATGCTGAAACAAGAAGCATGATGTTTGCGAGTTTAAATGGCAATATTTTCATTTCTTTTTTGGTGGGTGGACACACAACGGACTCTGAACTTTGTGATCTGATGTTACAAGCCTTGACAAGAGAGCAGTGTGTCCCACTGTACATCTGGAAATGAAATCCTGGCACTGGGATGTTCTGAACTTTGAAAATGGCTGGCACTCAATGAGTTAAGAGCGGACTTAGCCTCCACCTAGATGTAGACCAGGAAGTACTGAAATGACGTGGATTACTGTTCTTCCTTTTCTATTTTACATGAGTTACCTGATGCACTTGTGTAATGAAGACATCAACCTGGCTCCCGTGTCTTGAACACATCTGCCTGGGATGGCGGTTCCAGTGTGCAGTAATCCGCTAGTGACCGCATTGCAAATAATAATAATACATTTTATTTATATTGCACTTTACATTTGTAAACAAATCTCAAAGTGCCACAGAGGTTAAACAAAGCATGAAACAACAATCAACAATAAAATAAAACAAGATCAATTAAAATCAATTAAAATTAGCAACTATAATTCATAAGCTTTCTGAAATAAAAACATTTTAAGATTTGATTTAAACGAGTCCACTGACTGTGGCGCCCTCAGGTGGATGGGCAGGGCATTCCACAGGCGTGGTGCTGCTGCCTGAAAGGCTCTGTCCCCCATTGTGTGGAGCTTGGTTTTGGGGACCTGGAGGAGGTGACTGTTTGAGCGGAGGCGTCTCATGGGCGGACAGAAGTTCTTTGAGGTACACTGGTGCACCGCCGTAGACACACTGATAGGTCAGGAGGCAGATCTTATATTCCACCCTGAACCTAACAGGAAGCCAATGAAGTTTGTTGAGGATGGGAGTAATGTGTTGAGTTTTGGGCACCCCCATCAGGACCCTGGCAGCACAGTTTTGAATGGACTGGAGACGTAAATTTCTACCAGAGATCCCAATGAGGAGTGCATTACAATAGTCCAGCCTGGAGGAGACAAAGGCGTGGACCAGCCTCTCATCATCAGACAACGACAGGGAGGGGCGGAGTTTGGAGATGTTCCTGAGATAAAAGAATGCTGTCTTACAGATATGCTGGATATGGATGTCAAATGAAAGGTTGGGGTCAAAACAGACTCCCAAGTTTGTAACAGATGTTGATAATGGAATGTTGTGACCAGAAAATGAAAATACTTTGAGGGGGGATGATTTCAGTTGATGTGGGGTGCCAATGAGAATGGCTTCAGTTTTTGTGCTGTTTAGCTGAAGAAAATTGTCATTCATCCACGTCCCCATCGCCTCCAGGCAGGCAGTGAGGGTGTGAATGGAAGATGAGGAAGTGGGGTCCAACCTGACAGAGCTGAGTATCATCAGCATAGCAGTGGAAGGATATTCCATGCCTGCTGATGATGTGGCCCAAGGGGAGCATATAGATGGAAAATAAGGTCAGTCCAAGGACCGACCCCTGGGAGACCCCACAGGTTGCAATGTGGGGCCTCGACCTGGCTTCCTCAAGGGCCACATACTCAGCGCTATCAGTCAGGTAGGACCAAAACCACTGGAGTGCTGTATCTGAAAGGCCAATGAAATGCTGGAGTCGGTGAAGAAGGATGGTATGGTCTACAGTGTCAAAGGCGGCCGAGAGGTCCAGGAGCAAGAGAAGGGATGGAGAGCCCTGGTCAGAAGCCACCAGCAAATCATTGGTGACCCTGACCAGGGCTGTCTCAGTGCTATGGGCAGAGCGAAACCCTGACTGAAACTTCTCATAGAGGCTGGAAGATTGCAGGTGATCATGGATTTGGGTGGAAACAACATTTTCTATGATTTTTGAGAGGAATGGAAGATTTGAAATGGGCCGGAAGTTTGAAAGTAGTGCAGGGTCGAGGGTATGTGAGGAATGTGTTTTAATCATGACAATGTGGGGAAATCCCGCAGATACACACGCCTCGCGGTGCTGTCCAGTTAGGTGATTTTCTGCATGGCACAGTATTCAGCCTTGCGGTGCGCTGACGTGGCGATCAGCTGAGGTGATAGGTGTTTTAATTTATTTCCACGTAAAGACAGCATGCAGACGTCCGTGCTTCACGGTGAAGTTATGCGAGGTCATATTCGACATGCCACTACAGGTGTTCTCCAGCTGTGACTTGTGAGCACAGATATCCGAACAGCTGCAGGTCACAGGGACACGCCCATCTACGTCTGCAGACCTCGTCAGCTTACAGAAAAAAAAGGCTCCCTCTCCGTTCCTTTGTGATTATTTTATTTATTTTTTTCTTTACAACCCCAATTCCAACCAAGTTGGGACGTTGTGTGAAATATAAATACAAATAATGATTTGCAAATCCTCTTCAACCTATATTCAATTGAATACACCACAAAGACAAGATATTTAATGTTCAAACTGATAAACTATTGTTTTTGTGCAAATATTTGCTCATTTTAAAATGGATGCCTGCAACACGCTTCAAAAAAGTTGGGACAGTGGTATGTTTACCACTGTGTTACATCACCTGTCCTAACAACACTCAAGCATTTGGGAACTGAGGACACTAATTGTTGAAGCTTTATAGGTGGAATTCTTTCCCATTCTTGCTTGATATACAACTTCAGTTGTTCAACAGTCCGGGGTCTCCATTGTTGTATTTTGCGCTTCATAATGCGCCACACATTTTCAAATTTGAACTTTGCCCTGGTGACAATCTGTATGGTCGTTTTCCTCTTTTGTCTGGAGGACACGATGTTCATGATTTCCAAAAACAATTTGAAATGTGGACTCAGACCACAGCACACTTTTCCAATTTGCATCTGTCCATTTCAAATGAGCTTGGGCCCAGAAAAGGCAGCAGTGTTTCTGGATGTTGTTTGATGTATGGTTTCACTTTGCATGGTAGAGTTTTAACTTGCACTTGTAGATGTAGTGATGAACTGTGTTAACTACTATTGGTTTTCTGAAGTGTTCCTAAGCCCACGCGGTAAGATCCTTTACACAATGATGTCTGTTTTTAATGGAGTGCTGCCTGAGGGATTGAAGGTCACGGACATTCAGTGTTGGTTTTCGGCCTTGCTGTTTACGTGTAAAAAGTTCTCCAGATTCTCTGAATCTTCTGATTATATTATGGACTGTAGATGATGGAATCCCTAAATTCCTTGCAATTGAACGCTGAGAAACATTGTTCTTAAACTGCTGGACTATTTTTTTCCACGCATTTGTTCACAAAGTGGTGATCCTCACCCCATCTTTGCTTGTGAATGGCTGAGCCTTTTGGGTATGCTCCATTTATACCCAATCATGACACTCACCTGTTTCCAATTAACCTGTTCACCTGTGGAATGTTCCAAACAGGTGTTCTTTGAGCATTCATCAACTTTCCCAGTCTTCTATTTCCCCTGTCCCAGCTTTTTTCAAATGTGTTGCAGACATTTATTTCTAAATGAACAAATATTTGCACAAAACAATCATGTTTATCAGGTTGAACATTAAATATCTTATCTTTGTGGTATATTCAATTAAATATAGGTTGAAGAGGATTTGCAAATCATCATATTCTATTTGTATTTACATTTCACACAACGTCCCAACTTCATTGGAATTGGGGTTGCGTGTTTGTACTTATTATTGTATGTATTATTTTTTGTCTTGCATCTGTCTGTCTGTTTTTTTAATTAGACACCTTGCGTGCACGATCAAGTCCAGCTGACAGTCAGTTGGCGCTGTATGTCCACAGCAAAGCGTATGAGCAAAGCGATCACAGATGAATGAGTTCTTCTTTACCCTTATTTGTTTTATTTAATTTCCACTACAATTTGCGTGGTGGAAGTGGCGTCAGCCTGCCCGGCCGGCTTCACACCATTCCGTGCATGCTCAGACGCTGGGCGGTCCTCATGTGTCTGTACGTAATTATCAGCATGACAAGAGAGCGTGAGAGCATGAGCGCTGCCCACGCATGTGCATTACGTGGAATGGTGTCATGTTGTTCACAGCATGTTATGTGTTTTCCAGCTACAGTACAGAGCGGTCAGCTGTTCCAGCTGTGCACGGCGCTGGACAGTGATCGCACTCCGGGACCTTCAGCCACACCTGACAATGTTGGATCATGGTGTGTGTGTGGGGGGTGCAAATAGCCCTGCCTTTTCTAAGTGTCCAGCAAGAGGTGTTTGACATTTGTGTCTGACACCTGGAATGTGGCTAACTCTGGCCGAGAGTGGGTCGAATGGCCAGTCGTCCGGGATTTTCCGCCTTTCGGACGCCGGCGTGAAGGCTGCCTCGATCATGCCATTCGACCACAGTTCAACATGGCTGATGAAATCGTGCAGCTCCCTGGGCATGGCACCATATGTCCGACCTGCGTTCCGTGCGAATGCTGCGAACATGAGAAGACGGCAGTGTGACTTCATCTTGCCCGCTGTTCAAATGGGTTTCCACCGCGAGCGGCACGCGAATGTGGAGTGCATGTGCTGTGCACGAATGGTTGTGGCGACTGCTGTATGAGGCATTTGAGGCCGCTCAGATTTTTCACAAATGGCGACGATTCCTGCTTCGTGCACAATTTGGCCTCATTCATGTTATGCGTGAAGGGGCTCTAAAGAGTGTGGGTGACACTGTGCGTGACCTCAGGGGGTTATGATGGCAGCCCAAAGAAGTCCCCTATCTTTGACTTCATGTTTCCACTACAGTATTATAAGCCTGGTGGGCTGCTAGGCTAACTAGAATCCTCACCAGGCCAGAAATATTTTAATGCCAATGAAAAATACAGTCAAATACCATTCATTTGGATGTCGATAATCATTTCAGTGCCTCCAGAGTGCTTTGATTCTGGTTTTCTCTCACACAAACCGTGTGGAGTGAATGTTATTTTTATAGTGATTTGATAGCATGGTCATCATCTTACTGTTTTTTTTAATCTTAACAGCAGTCAGCTGACAGCAGCGCTCAGTTACAAGCTCCCGCTGTGGTCCACATCAGTGCAAGCCAGAGCTTTCATGAGGTGTCTGTGGTCAGGTTCTGATATCTACGATTTTAAGTAGTTTATATATATATATCAGGCAGGCAGAGTAAAAAGAAACCTTCACCTCCATGTGTGTACTGCAGAGGTGTGTTTTTTTTTGTTTTGTTTTTCTTGCCCATGAAACGCTCTCTCCCTGTTTGCACTGTCTGCTTGCACAGAGCATGTTTGGGTGTGTGCCCAGGCACGTTGGTAGAAGATCTGCTTTTGTACATGTAGACATGCTTGCAGAACAAATGAAATAGTGCAGAAGCTAAGGCAGTATTGATAATGACAGGATGAACACAGTGACATGTGCCGTGTGTCTGTGATGTTATTGTTTGTAGTAAGAACATTGTTGGAATGAATTGCATGTGGAATGCACACGATCATGCATGCATAATCAGGACAACATATGGACATGATCGGGACACTATAATGGACTTGAAAACAGCACATTTTTCCATTTTGTCCATGTCCCCAGTCTTCATAGTCTTCTGGCTGTGATGGGGTTCATATCTCTTCAAATGCTGGTAAGTGCTGGACTGTTCCTGCTTGATCTCTGTGCCAGCGTACCCTGTCCTGATTTTCTATACCTCAGCTTCCACTCATTTCTGGAAAGTGACGGTTGGTTTCTCATACCCGGACCACACCCTGTTAGCCTCTTACTTGGACGCTGAAACTTGTTCCTCTATTCTGTTCAATTGAGTTTTTACTAGGAAATGAAACTTAAAATACAAGGTCTTGGAGATTTTGTGATTTATTAAATTTTTTTGTGGGTGGGGGGGAGTAATTATTGTCAAGTCAGAAGGACTGTGGACTAGCTGGGTTCTTGATGGTCGTACCAAGGCTATTTGAAATGCTGTTTAGTAGCCAAACGTGAAAGAAAATACGCAGCATGGTGTGATAAAGTAGATTTTCGTTCATGATGACAAAAGAAAAAAAAAAATCATACACCTTGTATATGAACAAGATGAAGATTTTCTGTTCTTGTGTATAACCACCAGGTGAGAGTAGCATCTTCAGCAGTGTCCCGCTGGGATTTTACATCATTGGAAGCATGTTGATGTTAATTGGAGCAAACTACGTTGCAGGTAAGTGCACACAATGTAAGGAAACCAAACCACCACATTCCGTAGGCTGGTGTCCAGTCCTGCGTGTAAAAACCTTTTTGTAGTTTTAAAGGATTTGAGCTTTTTTTTTTAAAAAAGATTAGAGTATGACTTGACCAACAGACTGAAAGGTACATATGAATTTTCATCTTCTGCTATGACATCATTGAAAAGCTTTTGAACTGGAAGCTTCGTTCCACTGTTTTTTTTTTTTGTTTGTTTGTTTTTGTTTTCTGCTAATATGTGCCCTGTTTTTGTGATAAAAATAGGCAACAAGTAGGCTCCACCCCATGGAGGGATTTCCACAAATAAGAGGAGAGTGGACACAATAGTCACTGGATTGGATTTCCACAAAAAGCCGTTTTGTCCAGAAGACTTTTTGGAAGATAGTAACATCCAACACACAGCTGAACGGTTCACTGAGTGAAACATGGAGACCTACTGTGGTGAAGTTTCAGCGTCAACTCTGAACTGATTATACAAACGTATTTGCTGGATTTACTTTTCGCACTTCTGCGCTGTCAGTTGAAAAGGTATTACAAGTTTTAGGTTCAGCTGGTAATTGAAAACCTAGTATGTCACCAGTGGCGGTTTTTGGTACGGGCCATGCGGACCACCACCCGGGGCGCCATTTATGGGCAGGGGTGGCACCATGGGCCCGATCACTTAAAAAAAACAAAAAAACAAAAAACAAAATTAATTCCACTGCAAAATGATTTTCTTGTCACTGGGCATAGAATTGGCAGATTGGGCCCCCTACCGACATGTGCTAGTGTCGTGCTTGAAAGAAAGGGGAGGGGCGCACAGGGAACAGTTCACCTCTGGGTTTCTCTGGTTGACTCCAGTCTGTCGTAGGCTAAGTTCCAGTTGATTGCATGAAAAGAGAGAGCGAGAGAGAGAGCAGCTGGTCAGAAAGAGAGGTCGATTCAGACCCCTCCAGCGGCTTTTTGTTTTACTTCAAAAAAGCGACTAGCGAGAAATGTGGCGGCTTTTCCTGGTGTTATTGGAGACTTATGTGAAAACGTGTATTTCTACTTAATGAGCAGCGGCTGCTTCCGTGAGAGTGGGTCCCTCTATGGTCCCTCCCCCGCCCGAAAGCACTCACAGGAGGACCCCCCCCCCCCCCCCCCCATGAAAAAGGAGGTGGACATCCAGCAGAAATTTCCTCCATTTCATTGGCTGAGAGCTCCTTAGTGAGCGCTTCTGATTGGCTCACAGTTGCATGTTTATTTTTTGCCACATTCTATTCATAAATTGTTTTTGGCCCAAGTGCTGTAATTTTTCACTTATCCACAAAAATAAAACAGAACTGCAAAATAATAAATAAATGTCCCAACTGCCTGTGTGTCATGTCAATTCTGGAAGATTTTTTTTTCTTTGTCAAAAATAAATCACTGTACTAAATACCAGACTTAAGAAAACTAAAGCAAAAAAAAAAAAAACATTTGATATGGCTTGGTAGATCTCGATACACTGTCAATTTTAAAGTAGATCTCTATTCAAAAAAGGTGCTCAAGTTTGGTCCTAGAGCTCTACCTTCCTGACACTCATAGTTGTCTCCACGAAAGACTCATTAAAATCCTGCTAACGAGTCTCATTGGATTCAGGAAGGTAGATTTCGAGGACCAAACTTGGGCACCCCTGCGTCTAATGGAAGGGGGGGGATGGAATTAGTACACTGAAGTGGTCTTGGTGGTAGTGGTTTGTTTGTCCTTCTTGCTATGATGCTTGCAAAGTTTGTTTTAATTATATTACAATAATTCAGTCTTAACAAACATGAGATCTAATTTCACCATAAAATTATACTCAGAAAGGGTCAGAGAAATTGTCAGGTTTTTATTTTTTTTTGTTATAATTGTTATTTTACACACTGCTAAATGGCATAAACTGGACTTTGTCAGAGGGATGTACTACTACTATTAATAATAATAATAAATTAGTAATAGTAAATTATTTGAGACATTGTGAGGTAAACTGGCTGAAGCTGAGTTACAGGGAAATAAAATAATTCTTTAATTAGTGCAAACAAATTTATTTTTTGGGGGTGGATATTTTAGGGAGAAATCTCAAATATTAAAGTAGTAATGTGTGTAAAATTAACATGCTTCAATAGAAGAATGACTCCTACTTTTAACAAAACTGTTCCAAGTTCAGTTATTATTTATGTCCATCATTTGGGTTAACATTGAGGCCTGTAATTAGCCCTTTTTCATATCTGTAGGTAGTTTCAAAGACTCTACTTTGTGACAAGCATAGTTTAACCAGTCATAAAGTGTGCCAAACATTGAATTCCAGGCAGTAAGTAACAGCTAATTGTTCCTCCCTGAAAGACAGATTAATAAAGTGTCTGACAGATATTGATGACAGATATTTAGCATGTAAGGGCATGTTTATTCAAATTTACAGTTCATGGATCTTTTGTATACGAGTTATATTGTAGCCTGCAGTCTTTTGATGTCAGTTTCAGGGGCACTTCTAAAATATAAAAAAATAATGATAAATAAATAATATATAATAAATAATAAAAAAATGGGTGTTTGTGCAAAACTTTGTTTTTTGGGTTGGGGGGGTGCTCGGAGTGTAGAACCACCACTGCCTGTCACCAAATATTTTGTTTAGGAACGGTTAGTTTCCCCCTTCCATTTTGGAAAAGGTTTTTTTGTTTGTGTTCAAAAACTACTAGGAATCAGGTGAGCTGAAAATTTGACAAACGTTAAGATGTTCACGTAGGTCCGTGCAAGTAGATTTGTTGGGTCCATATTTGAATACTGGTCAGAAATGTTTGAGTTGGTCTATAGTCTGAATTTTTCTTGACTCAAATTTAATTTGGACTCAAAATTCATATTTAGTAAAGTAAGTTTCATTTAATTATTTTTATTTTGTGGGTGTGTGTTAGTCACTACAAGTTCCATGTGAATTAGAAGGCACATACAAGCAGCACATTTGTATATGATGAATTCTTAGGCCAATTTAAGTTGAAACTACATAAATGAAATTTGAGAGTTGTCATAACTGCTATATGAACTGAAAGCCACAGTAATTTTTTTTGTATTCTACGTAACTGTTACTGGCTGTGTGAGCTGCTGCATTGAACAGTTTCTCAAGCACTTTAAACAGTTGTATAGTTTTGTTTTAGGTCCTGGTTTGATTAATGCACAGAAGGTTTGAGTCAGGCAACAGTTTGCAACTACAGTAAAAACATGGAAAGAATGGCAAGAGAGTAAAATGAGTTTTTTTTGTTTTTGCAAAAGTAATTTGTATAATACTTTAATGTTTGCGTTAATACCCCTTTAAAGCAACTACTTTATGTGCAGTGTAACACACAAGCAGGCAGTGACCTGCAAACATGAATTTGTTACATAATGATGTGAAATGGGAATACTGTGCAATTTTGTGAGCTTGATAAGTCAAGCTCACAGCTTACCAACGGTCCCAACTTGGGAACAAGAATGTTTTCCATAGCTGGCTAAAAATCTTATGCAGTTGATAAATAAGGCTGCATCCACATTACTAGCTGAAATGACCCGAATCCTTTTTAGTCGACATGTTGTCGTAGCCTTTTACAGCTTCATATTAAAGTATTGTACAATATACCTTTGTTTGTGGGGCTAACATCTTAAAAACTGTTATGTTTAAATGATGAGCTCTGGATTTGTCTAGATTGTTACTAGAATTGAACGGTCTATTATGTAGACCAACTGACTTTTCCGCCACGCTTTTGAAAGACTGGCTCATAACATCTCTGACACAAAAGCTCAACTTCTTGGAGATGATATCACAAGAAACTGCCAATTTTTCTCATTTCTGTCACAGCTGTGTAGTTCTGTCACATTTTACTTTATTTGAAAAAAGCCAGTTAAGTACCACAATGCCAGAACTGTTGAGTGTATGTAGAAAATCTCTGTACTCTTAGGGTTTTACACACTGTAACTTATTTAAGCCATTGTAAAGAAAAATGAATTCAGGCTTTTCAAAATTAAAATTTTACAGTGAGCTCCTTTAAACTATCACCAAAAACAAATTTCGGCAAACATTGATTGAATACAGATATCACTGCTAAACTGTATTTCTTCATTTATGAAAATTAAGTTTGCAACAGCTTCAGTGATTTTGAAAAATCCATGTATCCATTCCTTGACACTTGATATTTTGCTTTAATTTAGATCATGTTGCAGAGATTTGTTTGCATTGTGAGTTTAAAGAGGATAATCAAAGAAAAATTACGATGGAAGGTTTTTTTAATGGCATAAAGAATTAAATGTGTAAAATCCCAAGGGTTTATAAACTTTATATATCCACTGTATGTATATATGGGGAAAAAAAAAACATGTCTAAAACTCTGACAACCAGATTTTTATTTATTCTTTTGTCATATACCCCCCCCAAAGTGGCAGTATTTTATTAAGGTTTATGTGCTCAAGTAGAACAAAATTACACAAATTGATGTTTTCACTTTTTGTAGGTTTTAACAGTGGAGAAGTTGTGTTGCTGGGTGTTTGACTTCTGTGGTGGATCCGAATTAAAAAAAAAAAAAAAAAAAGCCACAACAGGCTGGTGTTCCCATGAATGGTTGAGTAAGATATTTTGTCTAACAAATTTTTATGTGAGTAGTTATGTGCTCTGTGTAGCTGTTACTCTTTTTTGTGTGTGTGTGTGTAAAGCCTCTATGTGCTACAGGTTACTCACTGGTATGTTTTAGTGAATTGAATAAAAGGGGGAAAGCCATCTTACACATAATGAGGATGGAACCAAAACATCTCACTGTGCTCACAAACCTGAGAATCAGACTTACGAAATTGCTGCAGTGTTGTGAGCAATGCACACTGTTCATTTAAGACCTTTAACTGTGAAACTGTTGGGTTTGATAGAATGTTGCTGCTCACTTTGCCTGTCATTCAACCAGTACAGTCAATGTAACACATTTAATCCTGTAATCCCTTTGGATTTTTAACCAAGTCACAAAAAGGGCTTTCTGGGCACCTTTATATGTAACAACTGAATTTTGTCTTCACAAAAATGATGCACAGTCTTGTCACAGATATGGTCAAAATTTGTCTTTAGTCAAAGATTTTGAACCATATGGATTAAAACAGTGACAAAATGCCATGATGTTGTGAAACTGTTTCCCAAAATGCTGTTTGATGCTCAAACAGTCCTGCCACACTACATGTGCTAATGTTGCCATCATAGAGCTGTAGGCACATGGTGCACCCCCCATTGAACCCAAAAGTGCCATAAAAGATGGGAAATGAAAACAGTTGGCAACAGACATGGTTCATAAACAGACCACTAGAGAGCCCGCTGGGAAGAATCTACGATAGAATCTGTACAAATGTCACACTATAACTTGCAGTATACCTAATAAATAAAGGTACTTTAAAATAAAGATTTCATTAGATTGAAAAATTTTGTGTAAAGTCAAAAGGGACTACACCTTGAGCTACTTAAAACATTAAAGGGAAACTTACCCCTCAATTTGAAACATTTCTGATTAGTGAAGTGCAACAAGGAAGAATTGAAAAATTAATCACCAACAAGATACTGCTTTGTAGAAAATGGAACTGATTTAAAGTGGATAACCACAGTTTACATGTCATCAGTTGTCAGGAAACAGAATAAATGTGCCGTCAAAATCACACGTTCTGAATTTTATTGAAATACACACCGACTGAGGTTTATATGACAGATGACACCCCCGTGAAACATCTCAGTCCAGAAATCTAGATTTTTCTTTTACTTAACTGTGTACCATTTTCAGGTTATTTCAGAGGAATGAATAGAAGATGCAAGACCCCATGCTGTACCAAAAAGGACCAGTGATGGGGGTAGATTGGCTTTTATTACTTCCGTCAGTGAAGTTGAATGGAGGTTTTGTTTTCACCTCTTTGTGGACAGCCTGGAGCCCACAATTTTTCATATACTCGTATAGTTATGAAATTTTTAACGGATCCTGCTGGGTGATGTATCCTTTATCAACTGACAAAGTTGGATCCAGATCGGATCTGGATTTTGGATTTTATGGACATTTGAATTTAATATTGAAAAGCCCATTTGGTGTACATTTTGCATTATATCGAAATCAAAAGTGCCTCAATCTCTATCCTTTGTGATGAGGTGCAAACTCTCAATGAAAAGACTTTTGATCCACATCTGACCTCTATTGCAGAATTAGCAGCTATTTGATTTTAACATTGAAAAGCCCTTTTGATCTATATATTATCTGTTTCTATCATTTAATATCTTTAATATGATGCGAGCGTGCGAAGCTCTTACTTTAACCTCCTCGAAATTTGTTGACGGAGGTTTAACCAATGATCCAAACGCATTTTTTGCTCTCACACCCCCCCCCCCCCCACTCCATTTTTTACTCATTCTGCATGTGCTTTGAACGTTACAGAATAAACTCTTACCAGGACCAGTAATATGAATGAAATTTTTTCACACATTAAAGTGAGTAAACATTCAGTCACAAAAATACACAGTTCACACTGTCGGTTCTTCCTCAAAAAAATTTAAGGCCAAAAAAGTTTCGCCCAACGTGGGGCTCGAACCCACGACCCTGAGATTAAGAGTCTCATGCTCTACCGACTGAGCTAGCCGGGCACTTGTTCAGTGTCTCATATAATATCTTCTTATCTTTGATCTGTAACAGCGTCGTTTGTTCACCTATATTAGTTGCCTGGCTGTTATATTAACAATGTTGTATGTTCAAAAATGATGTCCACTAGTGAACTGAGGATCCCAAAAAGTCATCAGCTGAACCACGCTGAACTTCCTTGGTCTCATCGCCCTCTGCTGGACTCTTGAGCGTAACACCCAATGATTGCTTGTTTTTTGGACTCGGCTCTCGTCTCTGCCTGCATACTCTGTCTCACCGTGTTTTTTTGAGCATTTTGTTTTTGACTACGCCTCAGTCAGTCTGTTACCTCTGTATCGCTGCCTGCCGACACGTGTACCGAACCACTGCTTTGCCTCCAGATGAAGCCTTTTGATCATTCCATCATTTCTGCTTGTAGGTCCGCATTTGTGTCTTCCACCTTTTGTGCTACTCGTTCAAGAAACAGGTGTTGTGCCCGATTCAGCACCCCTGCCGTGAAATGCACCCCCTTTGCGGGAACGCGCATTTGAACCTCGTCGCCTTTAAACTCATTTAACAGCACAGATACAGTTTGCACAGACAAAAATGTACACAAATCAATGTGATCCTTATTCTATGTCAAGTGAACAGAATATGTTCATATTTACGAGCACTAATTGGCTGGTTTTGTTTAGTTGGAACGAAGCGTCTCTATTTTCGTGTTTATTTTATGACGTTTCATCACACGATGGTGTTTGTTTTAGTGTTTATTTGTTTAAATTATTTTAATTTTATTCATTGACGTTATAAATGAGTATGCAGCTTGAATCACTGGAACGTTTGAGGACCCTGTTGAAATTAACGTCCATTCCTATTGTCTGTATATGTATTATGTCTGTATAATATATTAATTTATTCAGAGTATCCTAATCATCATCAGAATTATTATTATTATAAAAATGTACACAAAACAATGGTTATCATTCCATGTAATTTAATTTCCAAATACAACACAAAAGTTAACGTGTATTTTTGGAAGAGTGTGAAATATATTTTCTGTCTAACTATAGTAGAGAAGCTTGAATCTTCGACAGGGTTGCTTGATGTGAGGACGTTTCGCTTCAAATCACAGAAGCTTCCTCAGCTAAAATTCTTGCTCTGGTAGTCTGACTTCTGTCTTGACTCTTGTAGAGAAGAATAAACCAGAAGCCAACAAAAGCTGGAGTTTTTAACCTAACCAGACCCCTCCTACCGAGAGGCCAACTGCTATAGGCTAGTGACTAAATAGTTCTAATAGGCACCTATTGTGCTCTAGTTAGCACTCTCCTACTGATGGGATGGAAGCCTCTCCTGATGGCTCCCTTGACGACTCTCCTGATGACGTGAATGACTCATTACCATGACCAAAAGACTGAAACTGCTTTGACCTGAGTACCACATTGTAAACAGGGGACAAAGCGTGTCTGAGACCCGCCCCCCGGTTAAAGCTGGGTTTCAACTGTTTTACAAAGAATGCTTCCTTGACACCTCTCTCAAACCATTTCTTCTCTCTGGCTAAGATTTTAACTTCCTTGTCCTCAAACGTGTAGTTAGTGTCTTTCAGGTGGAGATGAACTGCAGACTGAGGTCCACTGGTGCCCTCTCTGCGGTGCTGGTATAGCATCTTGTTTAAAGGTTGCTTAGTCTCACTTATGTAGTGTTCATTACAGTTTTCCTGACATCTGATATAATACACTACATTGTTCTGTTTGTAACTAGGGATCCTGTCCTTAGGGTCAACTAATTTCTGTCTCAAGGTGTTAACCAGTTTAAAGTAAACTGGGATTTTGTGCTGTCTGAAGATCCTCTGTAGTTTTTCCCCTACTCCTGCTAAATAAGGGAGAGGCACTCTTCTTGTCTCCGTCTCCTGTCTATCCGGTCTCTGTTTTCTGTACCGCTGTAATTCAGAGCCAGAAAGATGCCTGGTATGTTTGCTTACTCCATTATCATGATCAGACATGAGTTTATCTCAAAGCTTGTCCCACACTTTCCAGTACGTACGTTGCTTCTCGTGTAAATAATCCTTGAAGCCCTGCACGTGACCGACAACATGGAGATGGGGAGTGGCCACGTGACTGCAAGGGGTCTAGACGTATGAATTCCATATAATAGGTGAGCACGGCACTACGTCACATCCGGTTAGCAACGTGACCCCAACGAATGGGATTTGTTGTCAGCAGCTCTGCTAGACAATTGGGGGGGGGGGGGGTTTCTGGGCTGCCAGGCTGTCCACAGGGGTCATGAATAAAGTAACAATCCGTGTCCTTGTTTACACAGATTGGCTGTGACGTGTCAGACGTGGTACCACCATACCTGTGTACAGAAGCCTCCTTTGGATCAGGACTACCTGTGCCCTGGGTGCAAGTGATGGTATCTCATGTTCAGAAGTAGCACGGCATATTTTGAAAACATTTAATCGATAGTTTGTCATTTTATTGATAACATAAATTTAATATTCTTTATATTGGGTTTATTGCAGCTGCAATATTTTTTTAGGTTTTCATATAATGGCTTAAATACTTATTTTAATATTGTGTTTCTTATGTTTGCAGTGGTATTATAATATAACAAGACAGTTTATTTAACTTTGTTATTGCTTAAATATTTATTTTAATATTGTATTTATGTTTAAAGTGGTGTTATAATTACAAGACAGTTTAACTTTTTATATTATTGCTTAAATGTTTTAATTTTATTGCATATCGTGTTTAAAGTGGTGTTTCAAATAAAATAAACAGTTTATACATTTAGGTTTCTTAGGTAATTGCTCAAATATTTTAATATTGCAGTTGACATTGAGTGTGTGTGTGAGCCACTTCTGAAGACGTAAGTTAGGTGAATTGGTGACTTAATTGACTGTACCCAGGTGTGTGTGTGTGTGTGCTGGTTGTCTATGTGGTCCTATGGTACACTGGCATTGGGTACCAACGCCAGTGTACCGTAGGGTGAGGCCTACCACTTGTTCCATGACTGCTGGGACAAGCTTCAGCCCCCCTGTGACCCTTGAGTGGAGTAAGTTGGTATAGAAAATGAATGAATATGATTGTGTATAGAATGGCATTTTTATACAATAAACACTATTACCTTAATTTCATTAAATTGCTGGAATTTATTTTAATGCTGTTGTGTTCTTTATGTTCTGGGTATGCATAGTGTTTAAATCACAATTAAGTTTATTTGCTTAAATTATATTGCTAAAATATTTATTTTAATATTGTGTTTGAATATCAGTGTTGTGTTTTAACTCAAAGTGTTTATATTCCTTATATAGTACAGTTAGTGAGTTTTTCTTTGTATCTGGCAAAATAACTAATTATAGCTAATTGTAGCAAATTTGTTTCACTAATTAGGGAAAATATTCAAATTACACTGAGTGGGAAATGCCACAAAATTTGGGGGTATATTCACAATGCAGATACTAATAGGTAATAGATAATAAGAATAATAATGCCGCAAATTTCAGGAGGGCTCCAGCAGTTTTGGCTTACCCATATATAATAAAACTGCAATACATATAGAAAATAAAACAGTTTACTATAGGAGTATTCATTTATTGGCAGCATGTGGCTTTGTGGTTACGGCTGTCACCTCACAGCCAGAAGGCTGTGGGATTGATTCCCAAATGTGTAATAATCATGCTGTCTAATCAGCATCTTGATATACCAGCACAGCTGTGAGGTGGGATGGATGATGTTGGCAAAGAAGTGCTCACTAACAGATTTGTGAACAATATTTGAAAGAAGTGGGTCTTTTGTGCATACAGAAAATGTTTTAAATGTTCAGTTCATGAAAACACAGCAAAAACAAAAGTGTTGCATTTATATTTTTGTTCAGTGTATGCAGAAAATATATTTAACACACACTTCCAAAAATACACGTTCTTGTCACTTTGTTGTGTGTAATTTTTTTTTATCACAATAATAATAATAGTTTTCATCATACTAATAATTATGATGATGATTAGGATACTCTGAATAAATTAATATGTTATACAGACATAATACATATACAGACAATAGGAATATGGGTTGTGGGTTTTTGGGGGGGTCTCTCCCGGGGAGGAATTAATTGAAGAACCGCCACTGCTCTCCCCTTCCCCGCCAATAAATCTATTTTCATAAAAGTTACGTAACTAGTTAGAGAGAAATATATATTTCACACACTTCCAAAAAATTCATGTTCTTTTCCCTTGTGTTGTATTTGTAAATTAAATTACATGGAATGATAACCATTGTTTTGTGTACATTTTTATAATAATTCTGATGATTAGGATACTCTGAATAAATTAATATACTATATACAGACATAATACATATACAGACAATAGGAATGGACGTTAATTTCAACAGGGTCCTCAAACATTCCACAGTGATTCAAGCTGCATATTCATAACGTCAATGAATAAAATTAAAATCATTTAACAAATAAACACTAAAACAAACACCATCGTGTGATGAAACATCATAAAACAAACATGATAATATCAGACGCTTCGTTCCTACTGAACAAAACCAGCCAATTAGTGCTTGTAAATATGAACATATTCTGTTCACTTGACATAGAATAAGGATCATATTGATTTCTGTACATTTTTGTCTGCGCAAACTGTATCTGTGCTGTTAAATGTGAGTTTAAAGGCGACGAGGTTCAAATGTGCATTCCCGCAAAGGGGGTGCATTTCACGGCAGGGGTGCTGAATCGGGCACAACACCTGCCAAGATCCTTGGGTGTCGCTGGAATGACTTTAAATGACTGTGCACCTCTAAATCAAAGGTAAACTGTACATTTTCCTTTTTTACCAACTTTGTCCTGTAAATGTGCAGACTTTTCTGATCCATTTATCAGTGCGCGCTATGTAATATGATGGCAGACAAAGGATTATAGCAGAAGTGTCAAATCACAGCCCTTTGTGTCTGATTTAACAGGTGCATATCAGGCTTCAGGTCCCAGTATGAAAACTGGTTTGAAAAAGTTTAATGGTTGGACTTTTAATCACAGAAATGACTCTGGTCCCACTTTACTCAAATCGGCAAGTGTCAGAGCCAAACTTTAATTTGTACCTCTGCACGTTCAGACTGCTTGGGGTTTTTAATGGAAATACATTGCGATCGGACGTGACATTTTATCTGATGCAAGCGAAAAATCCATTACATACACTGTTTACTACATGGAAAACAATACAAAAAATTGGGGCTTTTTTGGTCCGGTGACTGAATATCCAGTTTATACGATGACAGTTTAGGTGAGTTTCACTGTACCTGGGACTCTACACTAGTGTGCCTTAAATGAGAGAGTGACGACATGATGAGTCAGCCAGAGCTCAAATAAATAAACTTTGTTGATTTGTCTGTTGGAGATTCTCGCCTGACCCCCATTTTAAAACACCTTCACACTCACTGGCTGTGACCTAGATCATACCCACAATTTTAAATAAAAAAAAAACTCAAGCACCGCTCTCATCGAGCGCAAACCTCATTTCCGATTCCACAAAATTTTACCTGGGAAAAAATTTCTGAGGTCAAATTCCTGCTAGAAGTGACTTTTCATGAGCTAAATTAGATGTGATCAAATGTCAGGAGTATGTATTTAGTTCATGCACTTGAAGTTTTTTGCTTTTTCAATGTTTTTCAATGTTTTCATTTTCTGAATCACGCCAACACATCGCTGCGTCGGCGGCTAAAGTTCACAGTATATTGGGCATGATAAAAAGAGCCTTCTCATACATCGACAAGGAGTCCTTCCTTCTCTTTTAGAAGAGTTTCGTTCACCCCCTCTTGAGTATTGTGTTCAGACATGGATGCCGTATCTTGAAAAAGGCAAACATTAATTGGAAAAGGTTCAAAGATGAGCCACCAAGTTCTTCCCTGAGTTGCAACATCTGTCCTATGAGGACAGACTTGCTGAACTAAGTTTAACTACTTTAGATGATGTACTAGAGGTGATTTAATTATGATGTACAAAATCTTGCATGGCTATGAAAATGTAAATTATGAAATCTTTGAAATGAGAAGATATTCTGGACTGAGGCCATGAACTTGTTTACATATGACACATTCTCATTTTAGACACTCAGGAAAGACCACAATTCCACAATTTATGCAACACTCATTTCTTTAGATATCTCCAAGTACGTAGTTTCGCTAAGAAAGTGTTCCCCTTGTTTCCTTACCTGCCGCCTCGAAGCCAACTAGACAGCATTTTAGAGCTTGAACCTTTTGAGAAGAGAAGGGTTTCAGCGATATACACTTTGATAAGGGGTTTAAATCAGATATCTTGGGAGAAAACTAAAACTGCATGGGAGAGTGATTTAGGGGTGGTGCTCTCAGAGGAGGCGTGGCGGGTACACACCTCTTCATTATGTGTACGCCACGGATTAATTCAATTTAAGGTGCTCCATCGTCTCCACTACTCAAAGGACAAACTTGCCAGAATTTTTCTCACTACAAACTCTGCCTGCCTGAGATGTGGTAACAGCCCAGCCTTAGTGGGACACATGTTTTGGGCCTGCCCCTCTTCTAAACAGTTACTGGGGCAATATTTTTGAGGTATTCTCTCATATGTGCAAAAAGACTATAGCTCCTGCTTTCCACACAGCCATCTTCAGCATAGCGCCCCGAAGTGTAAGGTCACAAATTTACAGGCGAAAGCTTTGGCATTTGCTTCATTATTTGCTCACAGACTGATTCTTTTTAACTGGAATGCAAAGAAACCCCCATCGTTTCTACAGTGGTTGAAGGAGGTGCTTTCCTTTCTACCTCTGGAAAACCTCAGATACAAGACAAGCAAAAGAAGCAAGGACTTTTCTGCGACCTGGAGTTCTTTTGTGGACTACATCGAACATTTATATTTGTTGTTGGTATGTATGTTCAGTTAAATGTGAAAATAGGAAAATAAAGTGTTTAAAAAAAAAAAAAACTTTCACTAATAGAACAATTGCTTTGTCGAAAAGTTTGCCAAACGAAGTGGTTCTCTCACCACTTGTTAATGCTTTCAAAATGAATTATGATTTGTATGATTGTAACACCAACAGGTTTTAATAATGGTTCTTAACGTATTTTTATCAGGGCGTGGCACAAACCAGGTGGACACAATTGCAATCTCTCCCAACTGATGCAGTTAGAATAAGGTTTAATTGCAGCAACAGGCAGGGATTCGGTACACAGGTGAACCAGCAGCGAAGCAAAGATACAGACAGACCTAAGGCTGAGGCTTGGTCGAACAAACAGGCTGAAGTCAAAATATACGGCGTGGTGGCAATCAGAGGCAGAGATAAAAATGTGGTCAAGGAAAAAACAAGGTCAAATACCAGCAGGCTGATCAGAAGACAAAAGACAAGACGTGAGGGCTGGAAAGTGAAATACAGGTGCTGGTCATATAATTAGAATATCATGAAAAAGTTGATTTATTTCAGTAATTCTATTCAAAAAGTGCAACTTGTATATTATATTCATTCATTACACACAGACTGATATATTTCAAGTGTTTATTTCTGTTAATTTAGATGATAACTGACAACTACTGAAAACCCCAAATTCATTATCTCAGAAAATTAGAATATTGTGAAAAGGTTCAAAATTGAAGACACTTGGCCTTTAACTGGTCTCTCAGTCTAGTTCTGTAGGCTACACAATTATGGGGAAGACTGATAACTTGATGTCTTGCCTGGGCTAAAGACAAAAAGGACTGGACTGTTGCTGAGTGGTCCAAAATTATGTTCTCTGATTAAAGTAAATTTTGCATTTCCTTTGGACATCAAGGTCCCAGAGTCTGGAGGAAGAGAGGAGAAGCACAGAATCCACGTTGCTTGAGGTCCAGTGTAAAGTTTCCACAGTCAGTGATGGTTTGGGGTGTCATGTCATCTGCTGGTGTTGGTCCACTGTGTTTTCTGAAGTCCAAGATCAACGCAGCCGTCTACCAGGAAGCTGTAGAGCACTTCATGCTTCCTGCTGCTGACCAACTTTATGGAGATGCAGATTTCATTTTCCAACAGGACTTGGCGCCTGCATGCAGTGCCAAAGCTACCAGTACCTGGTTTAAGGACCATGGTATCCCTGTTCTTAATTGGCCAGCAAACTCGCCTGACCTTAACCCCCATAGAAAATCTATGGGGTATTGTGAAGAGGAAGATGTGACATACCAGACCCAACAATGCAGAAGAGCTGAAGGCCACTATCAGAGCAACCTGGGCTCTGATACCACTTGAGCAGTGCCACAGACTGATCGGCTCCATGCCACGCTGCATTGCTGCAGTAAATCAGGCAAAAGGAGCCCCAACTACGCATTGAGTGCTGTACATGCTCATACTTTTCAGTTGGCCAACATTTCTACAAATCCTTTTTTGTATTGTCTTAATACTCTAATTTTCTGAGATACTGAATTTGGGATTTTCATTAGTTGTCAGTTCTAATCATCAAAATTAAAAGAAAAACATTTGAAATATATTAGTCTGTGTGTAATGAATGAATATAATATACAAGTTTCACTTTTTTAATGGAATTACTGAAATAAATCACCTTTTTCATGATATTTTAATTTTATGACCAGCACCTGTACATTCAACAATCTGGCAGGGGACTGTGAGGGTGTAAATAGTGGCTGACTAATTAGGGCGTGGACTGAGGAACAGGTGTGCAGAATGCTCTGGAAGGGGGCGTGGCCAGGGAAGACAAAGGTGAGTGCAAGACAGTGCAGTGAGAAGAAAAGTAAAGCGGACTGGAGCAAGATAACGATTGACCGAAAAAACCAATGGTGAAAAGAGTGATGTGCACAACAAACAATTAACCTGAACAAAACAAAAAGGCCAAAACTAAGAACTAAGGTGGCGAGTCAAAAAGTGGAAAACCACAAACCTAATGATAATTAAAACTAGAGCGGACCTGATACAGAAAAGTGAATACAATGAAAGTGGCAAAACAAACTATTGTTTTTTGTTGTTGTTTTTCCCCCTGTCTGCATATATAGTAATGGTAAATGCCACACTGGCAGAACCATTTATGAACATTAATACACATATGCAATTTATTCTTGCAGGACAGAAGGTATGTAGTGCATGAGTGAATGTGGTGTGTGTGTGTGACCCCCATCCGCCCTTCCCGATCACCCTACAAGATCCTACTCTAAGCTGACTGACAACTATGAGGAGGGACCGACCACCAAAACAACACGAAGACAGACAAAAATGAAAGGCAAGTGGTGAAAGCAATAAGTGTGAAGTGAGACACCGAGGAGACGGGTCCCCAACATAAAACATGCTGGAACAAACCACCACACATGAACAAGCAGTGAAAGCGACAGTTTGTTGTCTTGTTAGTGACCATTCATTCACTAATCTAGGACACTAGAGTCTGGATCCCCTTGAGCGCACCCAAAACCGAATTGTGGTGTCGGCCACGAACACATAACCAGCCACACACAGAGACCCGGATCACAGCTATATAGCCGATCACTATTGTGGCTGGTGTGTTAGGCCAAGATAAAAGTACAGAACCCTACCATAAGACATGGACCACTTCGGCGCGTCGGAAGCCATGCGGCTGACTGCAAGCAACAACGGAAAAGGGCACAGGATGCAGGGCCCCAGGAGGAACCAGGCGAAAAAGGGAAGCAGAAGGGCACAGGGGGCCAGGAAGGGCAGCCACCAGAGCCACCGGGGCAGCACGACAGACCAACACACCCGAGACCCCCCAAGCAGCCCGTAGGACTTAATAAAGCTGATATTCTTTCCATTGATATATATTCGAAGAGGAGGTTTGACCAGTGGTTAATACTGATTGTTTATTTTTCCAATTCAGCAAAATTGTTTTTTTTTGGCAATAGTCAGTGCTACAAGAATAGTTTTAGATTTAGTTGGTAGTTCAATAATTGTAGTGTCTCCAAGTAAACATAAATTAGGAGATAAAGGGAATTCTATATCCCGAGATAGAGGACAGTTTTTCAGTGACTTTGGACCAAAAACACTGGACAGGTGAGCAGAGCCAAAGGGCATGAAAATAGGTATCAAGGTTGTTTGTCTATTTGTGGCCCTGCAACAGACTAGCGTCCTGTCCTGGGTGTACCCCGCCTCGCGCTCTATGACTGCTGAGATAGGCTCCAGCCCACCGTGACCCTTAACTGGACTAAGCGGTAGAAGATGGATGAATGGTGTTTAGTTCACACTGAACAAGCATCAGAGTCGGAGAAGCCCATTTTATACGTCTTATATTGTGTAATGTGTGTTCTATGAAGAACCTTGTATTGGATGAGTTGTAAGTTGGTGTTTGTCATTGAAAATGTGTTTTTACAAATCTGTGTCCAGTGGTCAGGGGTGAGGAAGAAGTCCCCCCCCACCCATTTTAAACGGGGTAAATGTAAAGCAGTCTCCACGCATGATATTAACTTATATACCTTAGACAAGGTTTTCTTTATTGGGAGGAGGTTCTTGATGTCTGTCACTAATGTGGGTGGTTCTGGTGGGCACTGAAGCGTCTGGAGTTTTGACATCACTATATGCTTTACTTGATGGTAATGAATAAAATTTCCTCCTATAATTCCAAACCTCTGCATCAAGTTGTTAAATGGCACAAACTTATTTTGAAAGAGGTGATGGTGTGTGATTCCTTTCTGTTCCCATGGGCTGATATAAAGAGCTGCTTTATTAATCTTGAAGTCTGGGTTGTGCCAAATAGGAGTATCTGTACAGATTTCCATTAGTGAGTTTGTAATTTCTAAAGTTTTCCATCAGGCAAAGTGGGAGAAATCAGTGGATTTTTAAACATTTATGGCGTTTAATGGAAGTAGTGTCAAGGATTTTATATAGTTCATGCTTATATTATTTATTTCCTTTTATGACCGTGTACTTTTCCTCTTTGTGAGAAGAGAATGATTTAAAAAGAAAAACTTGTTTGCATTATTCATGATTAAGCAAACTGTTTTTCATTTTACATAAGTGCCTTATCCTGTTTTTGACAAGCCACAAGGCTCATGTTGCAGGAATGGCAGGTTCCAGCCGCTACCTTGCTTTGCTATCTCCCCATGCAGACATGACTCATGTGTAACCTCTCCCTGACTGTCCTTGTTTGTTTTTTTTCTCATGTTGGTGAACTAAATAAAAAGCCGAGCCAGAGGAATAGATTTTAAGAGAGCTTTGGAGGTGAGCACGTACAAGCTGCTACTGCCCGCTCCTACTCCTCCTCTGCGCAGAGCATAAAATATATTTGCATATCTGACTGGTTTCTTTACAGTGTCTGTGCCTCTCATTTCTTTAAAACAGGGTGCAGACCCAACAGTTTTTCCTGGCACCCAACGTGGGGCATCGACAGATCTTCGAGCGAACGGAGGGAGACGCACCGCTGACAGCGCGCACTGAAGAAAGTCCTGAGGAGTGAATTCTCCATTGGGCCGGTGACCATAGATGTTCACCCCCCGCTCGCCGTAGTAGACTGACGACACCTCCGAACCAAATGAGAGGCGCAACAAATTAACGTAAGTAATTACTGCCTGCGGGGATAAAATAACGTTAACGTGGGTAATAAAGTGGGGGGGGGGGGGGGGGGGGGGAGGGAGTTAGAGTCTCCGGTCCTGTCGGCACATTTGGTGGAGGGGTTGGAGTCCCCATCCGGCTAAGAAATACAGGAGGAGTAAAAATAAAATTCAGGAGAAGCATTTAGAGAGACGCGAATTAATTGAATATTCCAAAAGTGAAACTAAGTGTGTAGTATGAATGGGAGAGAATGGGACTGAGTGACTGAAGCACGGACAGCTTGATATCCCATTTTATCAGGGGACAAAAGTGAAGCTGTCCTCTGCAAAGTAGGTCATTAAGTCCATACGCACCACACTCACATATTCCCGACGAGTCTGCAAAGAGGGGGATTCCAAGGAAGGTCCAAGCTTGACCTGAACTTTGCAGAGTGAAGGGGAATAGGTGACCAACATGGGAAACATGCACAGAAAATAAGCCCCTATTTCAGGGCGACGAAAAATACATGCACAAACGCAATCCGGAAAATCTGAAGTACATAACTAAATGGAATTATGACTGTATACTGTAGATAACTCCATCTATCGGAGTTGAGACAAACTGAACAATTATTGGAAGGTCTGACGACCTGTGAAAACAGAACACGTAGTAATGTCACCAAAAGAGCTACACAACTATGCTAGTCACTCCACAAAAGGATGAAAGGTATGGAACAGGATTTCTGAAAATTCCATCAGAATTACAGACAGTAGCACACCTATACAGACAGAAAAACCACCTGTGTGTAGTGCTGACCCAAAGTGCAGACAAATGGTACAGAGGAAAACCTGAGGCTGTGCCGCATATTTCACTGACAAGGGCAGACAGTCCTGGAAGGACCTTGGAGGAATTGCTAAAATTGAGGAAGCATCTGCGGCACGAAGCAGATGCAATGTCGGTGTGGGATTTCAGTCCATCCACAGGCTTGTAAGTGCTTGGACAACACCGGTGATACATGAAGTACATCTGGACAATTGAAATTTAACAACATCTGTGTTGTTTTTGTCTTTATTGGCCAAACTGCCTCATCTCTGGGTGAATGCACCCACAGATGTAGGACTGTTGAAAAATATTCCACCAGTCAAAATTAAGCCACGATCTGATTGGAGACCACGGATCAAACAATATCCATTAAAACCTGAAGCAGAAAAAGGAATTGAACCGGTTATTGCAGAATTACTGGAAGCAGGAGTCATCAGGGAATGTTTAGATGCATCCTGTAACCATTTACAGATGGACTACATTACTTTGTGGATGGCTCATGTTTCAAGGATCAGAAAGGACAGACATTAACAGGCTATTCTGTTCAATTACCAAATACTGTTATTGAAGCAAAACAGATTGATCATTTTAAATCAGCCCAAACTGCAGAACTCACTGCATTAACCAGAGCTTGTATCTTGGCTAAAGGACAGAAACTGACAGTCTATACAGATAGTCAATATGCATTTTCAACAATTTGGTTCTTTGCAAAACAATGGCAACAAAGAGGTATGATAACCTCTACAGGGAAACCAGTGACATGCAGGCTTACTCACAAATCTGCTAGAAGTAGTGACATTACCATCACACCTGGCATTATGTAAATGCGCAGCCCACACCAGAGGCACAGATTTTGTCTCCAGAGGAAACTGTCTCGCAGACAAAATAGCGAAAGAAGCAGCAGCTGGTCGATATGGCACTTCTATTTACACAGCTCAGACAATGAACCATTAATAGACTCTGACCTTTTACTAGATATACAAAAACAAGCACCAACACAGGAACGAAATCTGTGGTTGAAAAATGGGGCAACCCCAAAGGACTTTATTGTGTACATAAACCCATCCTACCCAAAAGCTTATTCAAAGCAGCTGCAATTGCGACACATGGATCAACACGTGTCGACAGGGGGGATGGTACATATGGTAGACCAACACTTTACTACCTATGGATTTAATTTATACTCAAATTTTTGTAAAGCCTGTGTTACCTGATTGAAACAACCCACAGGGAAATATAAGACCCCGGAGAGGGCAATTCCCAAAACCACAGTATCCTTTTCAAATTGTTCATATGGACTTTACTGAACTAAATCAATGTGGACCTTATCAATACTGTCTAGTATTAATTGATGCTTTTTCAAAATGGGTAGAAATCGTTCCATCACAAAAAGCAGATGCTTTAACAGTAGCAAAAGCACTGTGTAAGACAATTATTCTGTATTGTGGAATACCAGAGACATTGTACAGTGATAATGGAACACATTTTGTAAATGAAGTTGTACAAAGAGTAGCAGAACACATGAAAATTAAGTTAAAATATCATTGTTCTTACCACCCACAAAGTGCAGGATTAGTGGAAAGGACAAATGGCACAATAAAGACAAGATTAAGGAAATGTATGGAAGAGACAAAACGAACCTGGATTGAATGTTTGGACCTAGTAAAATTGTATGAGAACACCACCAACACCATCAGGTTTAACACCATTTGAGATACTTTATGGACGACCATATCGTCTACAATTTTTGACATGGATACTAAGACAGCAGATGAGGAACAAACATTAGCAGATTTTATGAAAAAGACATTAACACAAAGAGATAACTCAAACACATTTACTGCCAAATAATTCTGATCTTCCACAGGACGGCCTTCCAGTAGTCCAACCAGGAGACTGGGTGTTCAGAGTGATTAAGAGGAAGAACTGGTTCAGTCCTCGTTGGGAAGGTCCATACCAAGTGCTGTTAACAACACCAACTGCAGTAAAGATAGAGAGATCAACGTGGATACATCCGAGTCACTGTAAGATACAGTGTGTGTTGCTGCCTCCACAGTGTAAGGGGAAGTCTGGCTACAAAGGGAGTCTAATTAGCAATAGATTGTCTCAACACCAGTGAAGCAGGGAGATCCTTGCACTATTAGGTGAGGTTGGTCAACAGCACTGTATCCTAGCAATCATGACTGAACTACAGCACACCCCGGAGCGGCGTGCTCAGCGCCACCGTTGCCAGACTGTCGGTAGGGCAGCCGGTTGCGCTGTGACCTTAGTGTGTTTCACGCTCCTTGGATTCCTGGCCTGGTGGTTGACCCAAGAATTGAAGCTCACTGTGGACTGAGCCAGAGAACAACGGAAGCAACGTCAGAAGAGGTTTATTTATAATGTGAATGAGACAGATGGGCACCCTCATATATACCACACTAATTCGTGGTACAGATATGTTCATTTATTGGCCATGGAATTACATGTTACTAATTGTTATGTTTGTTCGCATATGCCTATATCCTCAACACACCCAGCTCTGACTGCTAAACCGTACCCTGCTAGGGTGACAGAATGTCTTATCATATGGATGCATAATCAAACTGTATTTCAGGGACAACAGTTCTCAGCTAATCTGATAAGACGTAATACCACTTGTTTCAATGCAACCACTTTTATGATAGGGACTCCAACAGACGATTTACAAGCGTGCCCAAGTGCTGCTCCATTGACTAGACTGAAGGGAAACGCAAAAATATCACACGTTAAATTGTCATCACAACGGCCATTCCCGATTTGGTTTTACGGGACAGGGAATAAAACTGTAGGTAAAATTAGGAAATGTCTGTGTACCCAAACTTATGTTTTATCAAATGATTTAAGCCTAACCAAAATATATTTTGAGAATGATACTTATTTTCATTGCATTGGACGTGGATGTAATCATACAGGCTCCTGTCCATGGGGAACGGATGAATCATGTGCTTATGTTAGTAAGTTTTTGCTACCACCTATAAATGGTACTCCGGTGTATGACGACATCTTTTGGCTTTGTGGTTCCAGGCTGTACATGAGTCTCCCACCAAATTGGGGTGGTGTGTGCACCTACCCAGGTGACTGACCATACATATGTGGTAGTGCCAAGGACCTCCACAGAAAAGAATGGCAGCACCAGATGGAGGAGATCGATATACCCAGATGTGTTGCCACATGATCACACGTGGGGCTTTGATGTACCGGAGGACCAAAAGTTGTGGTCTGTAGGAGATAAAATAGCACATTCACTGTTCCCCTGGATAGGAGTGGTAAAAAATTAATTAATGATTGAAACGCTGAATTATCGATGGGGTCTGTTCATGAATGAAACAGAGAAAATAGTAGCAGCTCAAAATACTGAAATAGATGCTTTACGTACTATGGTGATGCAAAAATCGCATGGTTTTAGACTTGCTTACTGGTTCACAGGGAGGCGTTTGTGTTCTGCTGAACACAACATGCTGTACTTTCATCCCAGACTCCATTCATTCAGTGGATGTGCAGGATGCATTGGAAGAGCTGAATAAACTTCGTGATGCAATGCATAAAGACACCTTAACTGTGAGCCAGTGGGATCCCTGGTCCTGGTTGACTTCAGGACGATGGTGGCAGTTACTATTGAAAATGATGACACCAGTTATTGTAGTCCTAATTCTGATTGGACTTTGCATGTGTTGTGTGATCCCTTGTATCAAAACAATGGTTGGCAAAATGGTTTCAAATACAAGGTCTGTGATAAAAGTAACGGACCTTATTTTTTTCAAAAACCATATGGATTTCAATCACGTGTGATTACATCAGACATGCTTGAACCCTCGTGGGTATGCAAGAGTTTTCACGCCTGTCGGCTACGTCATTCGCCTGTGGGCAGTCTTTGAGTGAGGAGTGGCCCACCCTCTTGTTTTTTCATTGTTTAGGAATGGCTCAGACTGCTGCTTTGTTTGATCAAAATTTTTTCAAAACTGTAAGGCACAATTGAGTGGACACCATTTGATCAATTCAGCTGGTTTTCAGTAAAAATTTTAACGGCTGATGAGAGATTTTGGTCTGGTAGTGTCGCCGTAAGGACGGCCCACGGCGCCTGACGGCGATCTGCGCTTCGAGGCGGCAGCGTCTCGTCGTTTCAAGTTGAAAACTTCCACATTTCAGGCTCTGTTGACCCAGTAAGTCGTCAGAAAAGAACTTTCAGAAGAAGTCGGCATGAGGAGTTTATTCGGACATTCCATTGTTAACGGACATTTTGTAATGAAAGAACGTGCGGGCAGAGTCACATGTCGGGCCGGACCCGACCGCGGGGGGTCGTGATAGAAAAAAACACCTCTGTTGGAAACCTTAACGGGCAAGTTGGAACATGCCCAAGCTGTTAAATAATTTCTTAGTTACTTGTTGAAAGCCATCAAAAGCCACCTGAATTTTAAATGGTTTTCAACACAGAGGTGTTTTTCCTGTCGTGGCGCACACAGATTTGCCAAGTCGTCATGGAAACGACTCGGCGAATTTGCGTGCACATCTTTCATTAAAAAATGTCCTTAAACAGTGGAATGTCCGCATAACGTCCTCATGCTGGCCTCTTCTGAATCTTCTGTTCTCTCACGACGTCCTGGGCGAATTAAGCCTTAAATTAGGATGTTTTCAGGTCAAAGCTTTGACGATGATGTTGGCTTCCATCCCACACAACTGACTATTTTCCCAAATTTTTCTTCTGTTCGGATCTGAAGGGAATCTGTACATCTTGAAGCCCTTGCTTTGTCTATTTGTGCATCCAAATGCACAGCAACCCGGCATTTTCAGCAAATAAATTTAAAAAATTGCTGGATTTACATGCTGATGGATTAACAGCGAACGCTATTTTGAACCCAAGATGGCACCATGAGTCACCTGACTGATTTTTTTACTTGTCATGTCACCACTCTCTATCAAGGCACTCTGTACACTACCCCCCCCCCCCCCCCTTCTGACCTAATTGCTGGCAAAAATAACCAGATGGAGGTTTGTGAAGTCATGTGCACCTAAGCAAAGATTGTTTGCAACACTAGGAGAACATCTCCACCCACCTGTTCAGTGAATTCCTTGGCGCTTTCCCTGCCTTTGCTTTTTTTGGTTAATTTTAAACCAACCTTTTTGATTTAAAATCTGTTAATTGGTGAAATAACTTTATGAAACATAGCATGTTATTTTCAGCGCAGTCTCACGTTTTTTTTCATGCTGCCGTCAAATTTGTCAAATTTTTGGTGATGGGTTTTTTTAAACTCATTACTAACCCTACTCCTTCGCCCAACCCTAACCATAACCATGCCTGACCCCCCCGCTTCACTTTTAGTTTTGTGCAGCCATCACGGAATGAATGTGAATTTGTGCTGCCATGAGGCGCTTTTTGTCACAATATCACAAACCAGTAGATTAATGTTTTATGCTGCTCAATCACGACTTGCCGTTTTCATCTTTTCTTGTAAAGGGTGACATTTAGTTGAGCTTTTCAGCTCTTTACCACATGGGACTATGAGACTGCCAGGGAATTATAAAAATATGCACGTGTTGCCTTCCTACTGACTCAGCTTAAAATTCACATTGTACACATTCAGTCAAAATAAACAAATACACACTACCAGCTGATCCATGCTGTGACAATAAATGAGAAGGAAAGGAAAACAAAAGTGTTGCAAAAAAGAAAACTCAATTCTTACTTTGATCCTGTAGGGAGCGCTGTGCAACCCAAGCACTCACTCACTCATCATCAACCGCTTACTCCAATTAAGGGTCACAGATGTCAGGATTCAGAGCCAGGTATTTAACAAAATAGAACCCAAATGCAGGACAGCCAAAACACAGGAGGTGAGTTCAAAAAAGTTGCCAAGTTTTAATAAACAGTCAATGAGCCCGAAATACAAAAACAGGAGTGGGTAAGGCTTCAACAAAAATAGGTCTACATCCAAAAAGGGGTATTGTATCTAACACATGGCAGGTGAGCGAAAAGAACAAAATAAAGTCTTTATCCCATTAAGGGTGTAATATCAAAACTCAGGAGTGTAAAAGGAGTAAAAAAAAAAAAAAAAAAAAGGGGGGAGAGGTTACAAAAAACAGCAAGAGAGGAAAGTTATAACCAAAATACAAATAACCCTGAACACAGGGTGAGGAAAAAACCAGTCAAAACAGAAAGTACAAACAAAAGCCAAATATGCTTAGAGTCCCAGGAAATTACCTGAACATAACAAACAAAAAGAATTTCCTTGATCAATAATATAATACATACCATGACATGAGAAGCATCAGCAACAAACAATGGACCAGCCAGGACTAACTCAAAATGTGACCTTAAATAGCCAGCTGAACTAATGAGGCACACCTGTATTGATTACACAACAAGAACATGTACTGACAAAAGGAGAACACCAGAGTGCAGCAAAGAACAGACTTCCATGTGAAGAGAAATAATAACACTTAACCCCCAAGTCATAACCTGAATACATCAGAGACAGGAACTGCAAAAATCAAATGAAACCTGAAGGACTGTTAACACAAATAAAATAAATAACTTAACAGACTAAAAAGGGGAACAGACCTGAACAAACACCAAAAAATAATCCATCACAGATGGCTGCATGACAACAGAGGGCTGGATCCTATTCCACACAGTAAATTTTGCAGAGTAAAATTTACTCAGTCCAAATAGAGTTGAATATACTCTTATCACAGTGTAAAATCAACTCTTATTGGAGTAGAAACACTTGATTTGACAAGACGGTAGAGATGATTTCACTCTATAATAGAGTGTATTTTACTCTATTTCGACTGGGACCAAATGTTATCCCGGTGTTGCAGACCAAGCGGTCCCCCCTAAAAATCGGTCCACCTTGCGACACCCTGCGAGTATATTTTGCTCTGTGAAATTTACTGTGCAGTAGTCATAGAGTGTGAGGTGGGGTACACCCTGGACAGGACACCAGTCTGTCGCAGGGCCACATATAGACAAACACACACATTCACACCTGCATACACACCTATGGACAATTTAAGTATTCAAACCACCTATCCTGCATGTCTTTTGGAATTGGGAGGAAGCTGGAGTACCCAGAGAGAACCCATGGGGAGAACATGCAAACTCCACACAGAAAGGCCACAGGTGGGAATCGAGCTCATGACCTTCTTGCTGTGAGGCAACAGTGCTAACCACTAATCTACCATGCTGCCCCCAAGCAGTTGAGACAAAAACAAATTGTATTATTTGGAAGAATATATCCAATTCCTCTGCTGAATATTTAAAGAAATGAAACTGAAGCCCAGGGTGTTCATGAAGGTTTGGGCTTTCTGTCTTTAGTTGTCCTGTGTTGGCTGTGGTACTCAAAATGAAACAGAAAACACAAAAACAGTTGTGCAATTCCTGTAAACTAGTCTTTGTAATTCTTTGCTACTGTGATCAAGTGTCTCACATTTTGGATTCAATCCAAGTAGATCATTTCTTCCTGCTGGGGGGAAATCCCCAACACGTGACGAATGTGAGATGGAAGTTATTCGTTTCAACAACATCTGCAGGTATCTCAAGGAAGAATAGGTCCCAGAGGTGCATAACAAGACCTTTATCTGCACTTACAAGAAGTTGCATTCATTATTCCTCGAAAGACTGAAAAAATGAAGTTATCCATATTTCAGCGTCGGGCAGCATGTTGGGTTAGTGGTTAGCATTGTTGCCTCATAGCAAGAATGAGTTTGTCCATTTATTTGTGGCCCTGCGATAGACTGGCGCAGTGTCCAGGGTGGATCACGCCTCATGCCCTAATACTCGGTTAGGCTCCAGCCCCCCGTGGCCCTTAATTGGAGTTAGGTGGTATAGAAAATGAATGAATGATTCAATGTAGTATCAATTTGTGGCTAGGAGGGGAATCTGAAATGTATGAACTGTCTCACATGTTATTCATATACATATATATACATATATTGTATCACCAGTTATCCATCTTCATGATGAATTGGTACAGAGGAGGATTTTCTTTAAAAGCAGACCTAAAAGTTTAGCTACAAATTGCCAGAAGGTACATCTGAGATGCCAGCCTGGATTTGATATGTTTTGGTGAAAGAAAATCCTTCTCTGCTCTACTCCACTATGAAGCTAAGAGTAGTGATGCAAAATGCAAAGCTTGCACTGTGCACAATTTCTCCAATCACAGCCACACAGTCTGGGTGTCTTGGTAGCTTTCCTCACTCTTCTCCTTCTTACACACTCACTCAGTTTTTGAGAACTGTCTACTCCATGCAGATTTACTATAAAGTGCCATACTGTTTGTATTTCTTTGTAATTAAGATAAATAAAGTCCAAGACATATTCAGTGGCAGCTTCACCATCAGAGAGCCTCGTCCACAACTACCAGAAAAGACTCCAAGCTGTCAGTGATGTTAACCTTCCTCTTGTGTTAGTTTGCTGTTACCATCTCTTATGTTAATGGGTCGGTTTTGACCTGTGTTTTAATTTAGTTGTAAAATACACTAAAAATTATCTGTCATCCAGTTTGTTTCCCATCTCTTGGTTACCTTGTTAGGCTTCCTTATCCATGAAAATATTGGTTTTAATATTTTTGTTGTGGGCCACTGGGCCTTTTTTTGTCAGTATACCTCTCGATTTCAATTAAAAATGTAAAATGAAACTCAAGAGAATCATATAAATAAATAAAAGGTTGTTATGTCACCTGGCTATTACTGAGGGGATTTAGAACACATCTGTTAAATAAATTAGTTTTATTTATTTTTTTAATTAAATATTATTAACTATATAGTAACATCTATGGTGTTACGGGTCAGTTTCGACCCATATATATTTACTTCAAGAAAAAGGCAAAAAAGTCTCTTTTTTCAGCAATAGAACTTTAGTACAAACACAAAATGAAAAGCGGAACAAATATATATATTATATGCAGTCACATCAAACATTTTGTAAAACAAAACCAGCAAGCAAACTTTGTGGAAAGTGCAGCCCTGTACTTCACCTGCAAGATTTCAGCAGGCAGCTCAGGTTTATTTTTCTTCGCTGTGCCCACCATGGTAAGTTTCCTCCTGAAAAGTTCTTGTCCAAGGTCATAGCTGGTAAAAAAAAAAATTGTGACAAGTGATATTGTGACCCTGCAGTCCAGTAGTCATATCGAGGACCACACGTTTTCCTTGGTTTTTCTCAGGGATGCCACTCGCAGTTTTGCCTGTGTAAATCTGTAGATTCCAGGCATAGCTAGTTTTTGTATCACAGGCTGCCCAGATTTTTATGCCGTATTTCCCTGGCTTACTGAGTATGTATTGCCGGAAGGGGCATTTTTCTCGGAAAGGGACAAGACGTTCATCCACTGTCACCTCTGGCCCTGGGTTGAACATCAGTGGAAGGAGCTGCGCCCATCTCTCCCAGACATCCCTGATGGGGGCAAGCTTGTCAGAACTAGCTCTGGTATTTCTGTTGTCAAATCTGAGGACTCTTGATATCATTTGAAAGGTCTGAAGTGACATTGCTGCATGGAAAATATTTATGCCTGTCGATGCGTCCCACAGACTATTAGTGGCCTCACTGCAGGATCTGTACACTCCAGCAAGAAGAACACCAATATAAGCATCAAGGTATTCCTCATCAATGTCTTTCCACATGCTGCCATGGACTTTTTTTCTTTCAGGGTTTGTCATAGCAGTGATGACTTTTTAGTGACAATGACATAAATAGCTCAAAACATGTCTTGATGTCACTGACTCATCAAAGCAAACCTTGTGATTCCAGGGGTCATTTTGATGACATTTGCAGCAGCTGCCCTGCCATGTACATTAGGAGGTACTGAGCTCCAACAGATCTTACCATTTCTGGACTTGAATCTTTCAGTGGAGTTTTGTTTTTGTGCAGGTATACTGGAAAACAAGGCAAAATGAGAATCCCCTGAAGCTCACATAATTGGGAGAGGAGCTGGCTGTCAGTGTGTTGACTGACAGTGAACCTGTGATTTCAGTTTTGGGTCTAATTATTGCTTTATAATCTTATATTTATAACTGGGTCGAAGCTGACCCTAACAACACAAAGGTCATAATTTCAACTTGAGCATTTTATAATTTTTTGAAAACAATTTTTTTATTTTTTTTATTTTGTTGAAATAGT
Organism: Thalassophryne amazonica; assembly: GCF_902500255.1. Taxonomy (NCBI): domain Eukaryota; kingdom Metazoa; phylum Chordata; class Actinopteri; order Batrachoidiformes; family Batrachoididae; genus Thalassophryne; species Thalassophryne amazonica. The sequence goes on along the minus strand of NC_047103.1, from coordinate 133,418,077 downwards.
GGTTCCTGGCAAAGTCATAAAGCCTTGATGCAATAAACAAATTTATATGGTTATTTTATGCATTTAAAACCTAAAAACAGGTTGGTGCCGACCCTAACACAAGACGAAGGTTAAAGGGGGCAACACATGGCATTAAGAAAAGGAGTATGTAAACAGAGAAAGGACGATATACAGAAGGCCTAAAAGACCGGACACCCCATGGGCAACAGACAACATGACCAACGGCCGAGAAGGGAACCACCAACGGATAAAGGGGGCAGAAAACACCAGTAGGTGAATATATACTGTGCATCCAGAAAGTATTCACAGTGCTTCACTTTTTCCACATTTTATATTACAGCCTTATTGTAAAATGGATGAATTCATTTTTGTTCCTCAAAATTCTACACACAATACCCAAAATAACAATGTGGAAAAAAAGTTGTGTTTTTTTGGGGGGGGGGTCGATTTTTGCAAATTTATTGAAAAACTAAGAAATCACGTGGACATACGTTTTCACAGCATTTGTCATTAAGCTCAAAATTAAGCTCAAGTGTATCCTGTTTTCACTGATCATTCTTGAAATGTTTCTACATTTGTAAAAAGAAGAAGCTCAGATCCTAGAGCTGACCACCCGTCTAAACTGAGACATCAGGGGAAAAGGGCCTTAGTCAGGGAGGTGACCAAGAACCTGATGGTCACACTGTCAGAGCTCCAGCATTCCTCTGTGAAAAGAGGAGAACCTTCCAGAAGGGCAACCACCTCTGCAACAATCCACCAATCAGGTCTGTATGGTAGAGCGATGGAAACCACTCCTTAGTAAACGGCACATGGCAGCCCGCCTGGAGTCTGCCAAAAAAAAAAGGGCAGCTGAAGGACTCTCAGACCATGAGAAACAAAAGTCTCTGGTCTGATGACAAAAAAATTGAACTTTTGGTGTGAATACCAGGCATCATGTTTGGAGGAAACCAGGCACCATCCCTACAGTGAAGCATGGTGGTGGCACCTCACATCGCAACCTAGCTGTTACAACAAGCATGGCGACGTTGAAGCGGAAAATGGATTTGGACATCAAAACAATCAAGACTTCATCACCAAATAACACGTAGATTTAAAATAAAAACTTTGCATAACCATTTCCGCAGCACCCTCCGATGGTCACAGCCAGAAGGCATGTGTGTCACCACTGTAGCAATCAGCAGGAGAGAATGAGGAAATGTGACATGATTCATGTCACATGAGGGAATCATGAAGGATTAAACTGCTTTTCTGTTTTTTATTTTATTTATTTTTTTTAATCCCGTGTCAGGCCAGAAGAATTTTACAGAATTGTAAAACCCCAATTCCAATGACATTGGGACGCTGTGTGAAATATAAATAAAAACAGAATACAATGATTTGCAAATCCTCTTCAACCTATATTCAATTGAAATTTAATGTTCAAACTGATAGACTTTTTTGTTTTTGTGCAAATATTTGTTCATTTTGAAATGGATGCCTGCAACACATTTCCAAAAAGCTGGGACAGGGGCAACAAAAGACTGGGAAAGTTGATGAATGCTCAAAGAACACTTGTTTGTTTCTACAGGTGAACAGGTTAATTGGAAACAGGTGAGTGTCATGATTGGGTATAAAAGGAGCAACTGCAAAAGTCTCAGCTGTTCATAAGCAAAGATGGGGCGAGGATCACCACTTTGTGAACAACTGTGTAAAAAAATAGTCCAACAGTTTTAGAACAATATTTCTCAATGTTCAATTGCAAGGAATCTTGGGATTCATCTACAGTCCATAATATAATCAGAAGATTCAGAGAATCTGGAGAACTTTCTACACGTTAGCGGCAAGGCCGAAAACCAACATTGAATGCCCGTGACCTTTGATTCCTCAGGTGGCACTGCATTAAAAACTGGCATCATTGTGTAAAGGATCTTACCACTTGGGCTCAGGAACACTTGAGAAAACCATTGTCAATTAACACAGTTCATCGCTACATCTACAACTGCAAGTTAAAACTCTACCATGCAAAGCGAAAGCCATACATCAACAACATCCAGAAACGTCGCCGCCTTCTCTGGGCCTGAGCTCATTTGAAATGAACAGCCACAAAGTGGAAATGTGTGCTCTGGTCTGATGAGTCCACATTTCAAATTGTTTTTGGAAATCATGAAAGTCATGTCCTCCGGACAAAAGAGGAAAAAGACCATCCAGATTGTTACCAGCACAAAGTTCAAAGCCAGCATCTGTGATGGTATGAGGGTGTGTTAGTGCCCATGGCATGGGCAGATTACACAGATCTGTGATGGCACCATCAATGCTGAAAGGTACCTCCAGGTTTTGGAGCAACACATGCTGCCATCCAAGCAACATCTTTTTCAGGGACGTCCCTGCTTATTTCAGCAAGACAATGTCAAGCCACATTCTGCACGTGTTACAACAGCATGGCTTTGTAGTAAAAGAGTGGTACTAGACTGGCCTGCCTGCAGTCCAGAGCTGTTGCCCATTGAAAATGTGTGGCGCATTATGAAGTGCAAAATACGACAACGGAGACCCCGGACTGTTGAACAACTGAAGTCGTACATCAAGCAAGAATGGGAAAGAATTCCACCTACAAAGCTTCAACAATTAGTGTCCTCAATTCCCAAACTCTTATTGAGTGTTGTTAGAAGGAAAGGTGATGTAACACAGTGGTAAACATACCACTGTCCCAGCTTTTTTGAAACATGTTGCAGGCATCCATCTCAAAATGAGCAAATATTTGCACAAAAACAATAAAGTTTATCAGTTTGAACATTAAATATCTTGTCTTTGTGGTGTATTCAATTGAATATAGGTTGAAGAGGATTTGCAAATCATATTTTGTTTTTATTTACATTTTACACAATGTCCCAACTTCATTGGAATTGGGGTTCTACTCTACACACATACCAACAGCAACAACATTTGATCATCACTAATTATAAACTTTCTAATTTAAATTTTTTAACTTAATTTTTTTTTTTTTAAAGTTAATTTTTCCTCCCCCTCTAGCTGCCACCTTATCATGGTGGGGGAGTTTGCGTACCCGGATGATCCTAGGAGCTATGTTGTCGGGGGCTTTGTGCTCCCTGTAGGGTCTCCCAAGGCAAACAGGTCCTAGGTGACGGGTCAGACTAAGGGCAGTTCAGAACCTCCATGACCAGTAAAAAATCAAGGGCTGAGACGTTGCCAGGTATGGCGGAGCCGGGGCCCCACCCTGGAGCCAGACCTGGGGTTGGGGCTGGCGTGCGAGCGCCTGGTGGTCGGGCCTTAGCCCATGGGGCCCGGCCGGGCTCAGCCCGAAAGAGCAACGTGGTCCCGCCCTCCTGTGGGCTCACCACCTGCAGAGGGGGCCATGGGGGTTCAGTGCAGAGAGGATTGGGTGGCGGTCGAGGGCAGGTGGCCCGGCGGCCCGGTCCATGCTCACAGCCCCTGGCTGTTGGCACATGGAATGTCACCCCGCTAGGGGGGAAGGAGCCTGAGCTTGTGTGGGAGGTTGAGAGATACCGACTAGAGATAGTCGGTTTCACCTCCACGGACAGCTTGGGCTCTGGTACCCAACTCCTGGAGAGGTGCTGGACGCTTCATTTTTCTGGCGTTGCCCACAGGGAGAGGCAGAGAGCTGGGGTCGCAATGCTTATTGCTCCTCAGCTCAGTCGCCATGTGTTGGAGTTCATTACGGTGAACGAGAGGGTCACGTCCCTACGCCTTCAGGTCGGGGACAGGTCTCTCACCGTTGTCTCAGCCTACGGGCCAAGCAGCAGTGCAGAGTACCCGACCTTCCTGGAGTCCCTGGAAGGGGTACTAGATAGCGCTCTGACTGGGGACTCCATTGTTCTCCTGGGGGATTTCAACGCCACGTGGGCGGCAACAGTGAAATCTGGAGGGGGGTGATCGGGAAGCACGGCCTCCCCGATCTGAACCCGAGTGGTGTTCAGTTGTTGGACTTCTGTGCTAATCACAGTTTGTCCATCACAAACACCATGTTCGAGCACAAGGGTGTCCATAAGTGCACGTGGCACCAGGACACCCTGAGCCGGAGGTCGATGATCGACTTTGTAGTCGTATCATCTGACCTTCGGCCACGTGTCTCGGACACTCGAGTGAAGAGAGGGGCAGAGCTGTTGACCGATCACCACCTGGTGGTGAGTTGGATCCGTTGGGAGGGGAGGAAGCCGGTCAGACCTGGCAGGCCCAAACGTATCGTGAGGATCTGCTGGGAATGACCGGCGGAACCCTCTGTCAGCGAGGTCTTCAACTCCCACCTCCAGGAGAGCTTCTCCCAGATCCCGGGGAGGTTGGAGACATGGAGTCTGAGTGGACCATGTTCTCCACCTCCATTGTCGATGCGGCCGCTCGTAGCTGTGGTCGCAAGGTCTCTGGTGCCTGTCGCGGCGGCAATCCCAGAACCCGGTGGTGGACACCGGAAATAAGGGATGCCGTCAAGCTGAAGAAGGAGTCCTACTTAGGTGGGACCCCAGAGGCAACTGACATGTACCGGGAGGCCAAGCGTGCCGCAGCCTGTGCGGTCGCAGAGGCAAAAACTCGGGTCTGGGAGGAGTTCGGGGAGGCCATGGAGGAGGACTATCGGTCGGCCTCGAAGAGATTCTGGCAAACCGTCCGACGCCTCAGGAGGCGGAAGCAGCTCTCCACCAGCACTGTTTACGGTGCGGGTGGGGAGCTGTTGACCCTGACTGGGGATGTTGTCGGGCGGTGGAAGGAGTACTTCGAGGATCTCCTCAATCCCATCGTCACTTCTTTCGAAGAGAAAGCAGAGACTGGGGACTCAGAGGCGGACTCATCCATTACCCAAGCCGAAGTCACCGAGGTGGTTAGAAAGCTCCTCGGTGGCAAGGCTCCTGGGGTGGATGAAATCCGTTCTGAGTACATTAAGTCTCTGGATGTTGTGGGACTGTCTTGGCTGACACGCCTCTGCAACATTGCGTGGCGATCGGGGACAGTGCCTCTGGATTGGCAGACCGGGGTGGTGGTCCCTCTGTTTAAGAAGGGGGACCGGAGGGTGTGTTCCAACTATTAGGGATCACACTCCTCAGCCTCCCCGGTAAGGTCTATTCCAGAGTACTGGAGAGGAGAATTCGACCAATGGTCGAACCTCGGATTCAGGAGGAGCAGTGTGGTTTTCGTCCTGGTTGCGGCACACTGGACCAGCTCTACATGCTCCATCGGGTGCTCGAGGGTTCATGGGAGTTCGCCCAACCAGTCCACATGTGTTTTGTGGATCTGGAGAAGGCGTTCGACCGTGTTCCTCGGGGCACCCTGTGGGGAGTGGTCCGGGAGTACGGGTCCGGGGTCCTTTGCTAAGGGCTATCCGGTCCCTGTACGACTGCAGCAGGAGCCTGGTTCGCATTGCCGGTAGTAAGTCAAACCTGTTTCCAGTGCACGTTGGCCTCCGCCAGGGCTGCCCTTTGTCACCGGTTCTGTTCATTATTTTATGGACAGAATTTCTAGGTGCAGCCAGGGTGTAGAGGGGGTCTGGTTTGGGAACCACAGAATCTCGTCTCTGCTGTTTGCGGACGATGTGGTTCTGTTGGCTTCGTCAAATCAGGACCTTCAGCGTGCACTGGGGTGGTTTGCAGCCGAGTGTGAAGCGTCCGGGATGAGAATCAGCACCTCCAAATCTGAGGCCATGGTTCTCGACCAGAAAAAGGTGCTTTGCCCTCTTCAGGTCGGTGGAGTGTCCTTGCCTCAAGTGGAGGAGTTTAAGTATCTCGGGGTCTTGTTCACGAGTGAGGGACGGATGGAGCATGGGATCGATAGACAGATCGGTGCAGCATCTGCAGTGATGCGGTCGCTGTATCGGACCGTCGTGGTGAAGAGAGAGCTGAGTGGGGGGGTAAAGCTCTTGATTTACCGATTGATCTACGTTCTGATCCTCACCTATGGTCATGAGATTTGGCTCATGACCGAAAGAACGAGATCGCGAGTACAAGCAGCCGAGATGAGTTTCCTCCGCAGGGTGGCTGGGCACTCCTTTAGAGATAGGGTGAGAAGCTCAGTCAATCAATCAATCAATCAATTTTTTTCTATAGCGCCAAATCACAACGAACAGTTGCCCCAAGGCGCTTTATATTGTAAGGCAAGGCCATACAATAATTATGTAAAACCCCAACGGTCAAAACGACCCCCTGTGAGCAAGCACTTGGCTACAGTGGGAAGGAAAAACTCCCTTTTAACAGGAAGAAACCTCCAGCAGAACCAGGCTCAGGGAGGGGCAGTCTTCTGCTGGACTGGTTGGGGCTGAGGGAGAGAACCAGGAAAAAGACATGCTGTGGAGGGGAGCAGAGATTGATCACTAATGATTAAATGCAGAGTGGTGCATACAGAGCAAAAAGAGAAAGAAACAGTGCATCATGGGAACCCCCCAGCAGTCTACGTCTATAGCAGCATAACTAAGGGATGGTTCAGGGTCACCTGATCCAGCCCTAACTATAAGCTTTAGCAAAAAGGAAAGTTTTAAGCCTAATCTTAAAAGTAGAGAGGGTGTCTGTCTCCCTGATCTGAATTGGGAGCTGGTTCCACAGGAGAGGAGCCTGAAAGCTGAAGGCTCTGCCTCCCATTCTACTCTTACAAACCCTAGGAACTACAAGTAAGCCTGCAGTCTGAGAGCGAAGCGCTCTATTGGGGTGATATGGTACTACGAGGTCCCTAAGATAAGATGGGACCTGATTATTCAAAACCTTATAAGTAAGAAGAAGAATTTTAAATTCTATATCTGAGTTTAAAAGCAGGAAATTAGAGGTCATCCATGTCTTTATGTCTGTAAGACAATCCTGCAGTTTAGCTAATTGGTGTGTGTCCTCTGGCTTCATGGATAGATAAAGCTGGGTATCATCTGCGTAACAATGAAAATTTAAGCAATACCGTCTAATAATACTGCCTAAGGGAAGCATGTATAAAGTGAATAAAATTGGTCCTAGCACAGAACCTTGTGGAACTCCATAATTAACTTTAGTCTGTGAAGAAGATTCCCCATTTACATGAACAAATTGTAATCTATTAGACAAATATGATTCAAACCACCGCAGCGCAGTGCCTTTAATACCTATGGCATGCTCTAATCTCTGTAATAAAATTTTATGGTCAAGAGTATCAAAAGCAGCACTGAGGTCTAACAGAACAAGCACAGAGATGAGTCCACTGTCCAAGGCCATAAGAAGATCATTTGTAACCTTCACTAATGCTGTTTCTGTACTATGATGAATTCTAAAACCTGACTGAAACTCTTCAAATAGACCATTCCTCTGCAGATGATCAGTTAGCTGTTTTACAACTACCCTTTCAAGAATTTTGAGAGAAAAGGAAGGTTGGAGATTGGCCTATAATTAGCTAAGATAGCTGGGTCAAGTGATGGCTTTTTAAGTAATGGTTTAATTACTGCCACCTTAAAAGCCTGTGGTACATAGCCAACTAACAAAGATAGATTGATCATATTTAAGATCGAAGCATTAAATAATGGTAGGGCTTCCTTGAGCAGCCTGGTAGGAATGGGGTCTAATAAACATGTTGATGGTTTGGATGAAGTAACTAATGAAAATAACTCAGACAGAACAATCGGAGAGAAAGAGTCTAACCAAATACCGGCATCACTGAAAGCAGCCAAAGATAACGATACGTCTTTGGGATGGTTATGAGTAACTTTTTCTCTAATAGTTAAAATTTTGTTAGCAAAGAAAGTCATGAAGTCATTACTAGTTAAAGTTAATGGAATACTCAGCTCAATAGAGCTCTGACTCTTTGTCAGCCTGGCTACAGTGCTGAAAAGAAACCTGGGGTTGTTCTTATTTTCTTCAATTAGTGATGAGTAGAAAGATGTCCTAGCTTTACGGAGGGCTTTTTTATAGAGCAACAGACTCTTTTTCCAGGCTAAGTGAAGATCTTCTAAATTAGTGAGACGCCATTTCCTCTCCAACTTACGGGTTATCTGCTTTAAGCTACGAGTTTGTGAGTTATACCACGGAGTCAGGCACTTCTGATTTAAAGCTCTCTTTTTTAGAGGAGCTACAGCATCCAAAGTTGTCTTCAATGAGGATGTAAAACTATTGACGAGATACTCTATCTCACTTACAGAGTTTAGGTAGCTACTCTGCACTGTGTTGGTATATGGCATTAGAGAACATAAAGAAGGAATCATATCCTTAAACCTAGTTACAGCGCTTTCTGAAAGACTTCTAATGTAATGAAACTTATTCCCCACTGCTGGGTAGTCCATCAGAGTAAATGTAAATGTTATTAAGAAATGATCAGACAGAAGGGAGTTTTCAGGGAATACTGTTAAGTCTTCTATTTCCATACCATAAGTCAGAACAAGATCTAAGATATGATTAAAGTGGTGGGTGGACTCATTTACTTTTTGAGCAAAGCCAATAGAGTCTAATAATAGATTAAATGCAGTGTTGAGGCTGTCATTCTCAGCATCTGTGTGGATGTTAAAATCGCCCACTATAATTATCTTATCTGAGCTAAGCACTAAGTCAGACAAAAGGTCTGAAAATTCACAGAGAAAGTGACTCGGGAGGAGCTTGGAGTCGAGCCGCTGCTCCTCCACGTTGAAAGGAGCCAGCTGAGGTGGCTCGGGCATCTTTTCCGGATGCCCCCTGGACGCCTCGCTGGAGAGGTGTTCCGGGCATGTCCCATTGGGAGGAGGCCCCAGGGAAGACTCAGGACACGCTGGAGGGACTACATCTCTCGGCTGGCTTGGCAACGCCTTGGGGTTCCCCCGGAGGAGCTGGGGGAGGTGTGTGGATCGGGAGGTCTGGACAGCTTTGCTTGAGCTGCTGCCCCCGGGACCCAACTCCGGATAAAGCGGAAGAAAATGGATGGATGGATGGATGGATGTAACTTAATTTTTCTTTACTTTTTGTCAACAACAGTGTAATGTATACATTTCTGTATCTGTGAACATTTATGCATATTCAAACATTATGTACTCAAAATATTAAATGTCCACTCCCAAACACACAAAGAAACAGCAAAAAAGGGGTGGCAGGAGGAAAAGAGGAGGAAAACCAACAACAGCAACAATACCACTGCACAACAACAGTAACTGAAGAGGAAAAAAAGTGCAGTATGTATCAGAGAAAACATGATGATATGGCATGTACAGAGCAGAAATTAAAGCTCAGATGGGGGGGAGTACACAGCAACCCTCTCACTGCATTAACAAAGCCATGACAGGGCCCCATCGCCCAGTAAAAATGGATTTTTGGGGTCTTAATGTATGTAATTTGCTCCATTTGATAGAGGTCCCATACTTTTTGAATCCATATATTATAAGTTGGTGGATCTGGCCTCAGCTATCTAACAGTTATACATGTTAATGCAGATGTGAATAACATATTCAGTAGATATTTTGTGGCCCTCTCCACCAATCCTCCAGGAATCACCCACAATAATGCCACTGTAGGTTCCCGTGGAATATCTTGTTGGAAAACCACTTCAAGGCCATCAAGTACCTCTCTCCAATAAACACTTATCTGAGGACAGGAGCAGAATACGTCAGTGTGATTGGCGTTATGAGCTCCACAGGTCTTCCAACATGAGCTGGAATGAGCTGAGCTCATAGTAGCTACTATTTCTGGTGTCCTTAAAAACAAAACAAAAAAACCCTAGTGTTTATTTTCCTGCATGTGTTTGAATTTGTGGTCAGGCGCGCCTCAGTGCACACCTGGCTGTAGTATGATCTTGTACATCTCCACTTCCCACCTCTGTTTTATCTGTAGGGAGTTATACAGATTCATGGATAAGAATAAATGGTAGAATTTGCTAATCATTTTCTTATCTCTATTTCCCATTTGTATTTCTGTTATTCTGTTTTATGTGTTTTGGTAATTCATCTTTAATTATTAAATCAGAAATTTCAGTATTCTATTTACCCAAATCCAAATGTGGCAGCATGATTAAGTTGGCAACCATGCTGGTTGTTCTTATCTCCAAATACAGTAAAAGTCACACTTGAGTGAAAATCTCAGAGGTGATCAAGCCAACACTAAGCGAAGTGAATGCCATGGGATGGTCATGGCAGGAATATGCATTCTTATTTTTAAATCAACTCCACTTTTTAGGAGGGGAAGTTGTATAAATTACAGGGTGTCTTTATTGGAGAACTGTTGCTTAGCTTGTTTATATTTTACAGGCATGCCTATTTTTCTGGTTGCTGAGCTGAAATTTCAAACTGCTGAACTTGAAACTGAATGTAAATATTTAAACTCTGACCTTGTTTAAATAACTGAGCTTTATTTTGATGCGTGTCCCCCTAACGTATAAAATAACCTGTTAAACAGGAAGTAATGGAACATGTGTTATTATGTAGCGCCTATCTGATCTGACAAGCTCACAGGTGAGACACAGGTGAGTCACAGGTGAGTCACAGGTGAGTCACAGGTGATCACACACATTTTACATGTCTGATACTCTCAGGCATTAAACCCACGCTTTGTTGTGCTGACAGTTTGCATTTTGGGAGCGTTAGAAAAGAGGAACTTTAGTCCTGGGAGGAATTCAGTGTTACTAAAAGACGGTTCGAACATGCTGAACCAATTCTGGAGTGAACCAGGAGGAGGGAAAACTCTGCCAATGGACACAGAGGATAAAGGTCAGTATTCTTCTTGTAATTCTGGCAGTCAGATATGTAAACATTTGTAGATGTGTAACTTTTCATACCACACACATTTAATTGCTTTTTAAAGATCACTTAAAGATCACCTACCTGTATTGTTTTGTAGAGACTGAATGAGGAAGCGCTGCCCAACATTCCTATGAGCAAATAGTGTTACTTAGTTACATTTATGAAAACCAGTAGGATTCATCTGTTCTACCCGATCAGTTCCTCCTGTTCTAACCTCATCTGATTATTCAAAGTGATCCAGATGAATTATTCTATGTTGATCAGTTCCTTAAGGGATTTGTAGATGTTACCCATATTTTGTGAATCTGAAGTATTCCTGAATGGGACCTGGACCAAATCAGAGTTGTCCTCCTGTGTAAGACTTCTGGAAATGCGCACATAGAGTTGGGTCAGATTGTTCGGAAATTCAATCGGTTACTTTGTAATTGGTCACGTAATCCATTGTATTTCAAAAATGTAATAGGACTATTTTTTAATTATTTCAAAATCTAACTGAAAAAGATGCACTTTGTACAAAACAATAAAATAAATAAATAAATAATTCTCTTTATCTCATTCAATTTTCAATTTCAGTTTATTTTCCTTTATATAGCGCCAAATCACAACAGAGTTGCCTCAAGGCGCTTCACACAAGTAAGGTCTAACCTTACTAACCTCCAGAGCAACAGTGGTAAGGAAAAACTCCCTCTGAGGAAGAAACCCCAAGCAGACCAGACTCAAATGGGTGACCCTCTGCTTGAGCCATGCTACAGACATAAAATACAGAACAATTCACAAGAACGAATATACAGGAAATGCTGTTGGTGCACAGGACAGGAGGGTCGCCAGCAGAAATACAACTCCCATCTCTGGATGGAGCTGCACCTTAAACAGAGAGAAAAAAACAGAATCAGGCATCAGAAAGACAAGAAATACAGTATAATTTGTCAGCATTAATAAACAAGAAACACAGAGAAATACTAAGGTGATCGCCAACCACTAGCCCTAAGCTTCAATAAAAGACCCAGAATTTAGGTAAAGTTGAGGCCGCGGCACGCTCCATTTTCTAATAAAATTAATTTAAAAGAGTAAAAAGCGTAAAACAAAACTATACCAGTATGCCAGCCATACGAAAGGGAAAATAAGTGCGTCTTAAGTCTGGACTTGAAAGTCTCCACAGAATCTGACTGTTTTATTGATGCAGGGAGATCATTCCACAGAACAGGGGCACGATAAGAGAAAGCTCTATGACCTGCAGACTTCTTATTCACCCTATGGACACAAAGTATTCCTGCACCCTGAGAACGCAAAGCTCAGGCCGGCACGTATTCACTCACTCATTTTCAACCGCTTAGTCCAATTAAGGGTCACAGGGCCTTTGGCCTATCCCAGTAGTCAGTCATAGGGTGTAAGGTGTCCGCATGTTTTCGGATGTGGGAGGAAGCCGGAGCACTCGGAGGGAACCCACGCAAACACGGGGTTCCCTCCAGGTGCTCCAGGAGAAGATACAAACTCCACACAGAATAGCCACAAGTGGGACTCGAGCCCATTACCTTCTTGCTGTGAGGTGACAGTGCTAACCACTAAGCCATCTGGTCTAATTATAGCTAGTTGTTTTATCAACTGATTACCAAATCCCGATTACATGTAATCCATTACTACCCAACCCTGTGCGCAGAGTTGTGGTCCAGAACTGAAAGTGTTGTTTAAATTTCCAAATGGTATGTGTGTTTTGCAAAGGTTATACCTCACACTCTTACATGTTGCATTATGAGGTGTTTTGTTCATATTAGTAGATAGATATGGTGTATCCAGAAAGTATTCACAGCTCTTCATTTTTCCACATTTTGTTATGTTACAGCCTTATTACAAAATGTTCATTTTTTCCATCAAAATTCGACACAGCACCCCATAATGACAAAATGAAAAAGGTTTTTATGAATTTTTTGCAAATGTATTAAAAATAAAAATCTAAGAAATCACATGCACATTAGTGTAAGAGTGTTCCATGATGCATAACACAAAATGGCTGACGCACATCCAAAATGTCCTTGTAACTATCTGATCTTAACCTAGCTGCTTTTCAAAATGGCTGAAGCACAAAATATTCTTGTATTTGGTAAAACTATCAGATCCTTTTACAGGTGTCTAATTGATAAAAACCATCTGATCTTTTTATATATGTTTAATTGCTAAAACCAATCAGCATGATGGAACACTGTTAAACACACACTACAAGATTTTTACATAACAACCTTGAATGCAACGCGAACAGACGGCCGCTTACTTCACCTCACTTTGCAGCCTATCAGGTTTGGCAGACAGAAGCGTCTGGACACAATTGCAGGACTCGACACAGTAACTCTGTTTGGTAAAAGCATTTACTGAAAAATTCAGTGGGATCCGGTACATATCAAGGCAGTCCAAGAATAGCAAACAGATCAAAAACATCAAGTGTAAGGCATGGTCAGTACAAACAGGCAGGTGGTCGAAAGACAATGTGGTAGCAAGACTTGGAAACATGGAACACAGAGCTGGAAGCGAAGGCACAAGGCGCTACGATCTGGCAAAGAATTACACCCAGGTGATGAGATGCAGATTAGAAACAGGTGTGTGGAAAGATCCAGAACAGGGTGTGGCCCAAGCAGAGTGCAACGCCCACCACCAAGCACCAAGAGAGACAGACAAGAGAGATGGGGACAGTTAAAGACCAAGCAGGAAAAACCTGACACAGAGAAAACAATCAAAACCAAAACTAAACACGGCATAACACAGAGCACAGAGTTCAAAGCATGACAAAGCCAGCTCACATCGACACTGATACCAGCCATATGGGGGTGGCTTAGGCTGAAGGAACAAAAGGTAGCAGAGAGTGGAAATCTGGATTCTTTGTTCCAGGTGTTTGCATGTGACCTGTTCAAGATCCCAGCACTGAGATGATTCCTGTATCAGTGTAACAACTCTTTAGAATACAACGTCTAAACATTGAAGTATGTTTCCTGTCCAATTCTTTTTGGGGATCACTCACCGTGATAAAAGAACCTAACATTACTATTCACATCCTTTGTTCAATACTTTGTTGATGCACCTTTGGCAGCAATTACAGCCTCAAGTCTTCTTGAATATGATGTCACAAGCTTGGCGCACCTATCTGGGCAGTTTTGCCCATTCCTCTTTGCAGCACCTCTCAAGCTCCATCAAGTTGGATGGGGAGTGTCAGTGCACAGCCATTTTCAGATCTCTACAGAGATGTTTAATTGGATTCGGGTCTGGGCTCTGGCTGGGACACAGAGTTGTTCTGAAGCTTCTCTTTTGATATCTTGGCTGTGTGCTTAGGGTCAATGTGCTGCTGAAAGATGAACTGTTGCCCCAGTCTGAGGTCAAGAGCACTCTGGAGCAGGTTTTCTTTCAGGATATCTCTGTACATTGCTATGTTCATCTTTCCCTCAATCCTGACTAGTCTCCCATTTCCTCCCGCTGAAAAACATCCCCACAGCATGATGCTACCACCACCATGCTTCACTGTAGGGATGGTGCCTGGTTTGCTCCAAACATGACACCTGGTATTCACTGGAGTTCAATATGTGTGTCATCAGACCAGAGAATTTTGTTTCTCATGGTCTGAGAGTCCGTCAAGTGCCTTGCTGAAGAGATGGTTGTCCTTCTGCAAGCTTCTCCTCTCTCCACAGAGGAATGCTGGAATTCTGACAGCGTGACCATCAAGTTCTTAGTCACTTCCATGACTAAGGCCCTTCTCCCCCAGGTGCCCAGCTCTAGGAAGAGTCCTGGTGGATTAGAACTTCTTCCATTTATGAGTGATGGAGCCCACTGTGCTCATTGCGACCTTCAAAACAGCACAAATGTTTCTGTACCCTTTCCCAGATTTGTGCCTCAAGACAATCCTGTTTCTGAGGTCTACAGACAATTCCTTTGACTTCATGCTTGGTTTGTGCTCTGACATGCACTGTCAACTGTGGGACCTTATATGTAGACAGGTGTGTCTTTGCAAATCATGTCCAATCAACTGAATTTACTCCAGATGGACTCCAGTTAAGCTGTAGAAACATCTCAAGGATGATCAGTGGAAACAGGATGTAAATGTTAAATTTTGAGCTTCATGGCAAAGGCTGTGAATACTTATATACACGTGATTTCTTAGTTTTTTATTTTTAATAAATTTCCAAAAATCTGAGACTGAGTGTAATCAAGTGGAAGACAAAAAATTAATGTAAATAAAACTGGCATTTTTAAAAGATGAGTCGGTTTCGATTCTTACAAAATTCCAAACAAATAGAAGACCAGTAATCCCGGTCCTGCTACCAACACTAAATATTGTCCTGGATAAACCACAAATCAAGCATAATCATTCTACAAACTCATGTACAGCTTGTCATGAAAGCCTCAGGGTGTCTGTGTTTCCATGTGAGTGGGCGAACAACAGAAGGAATGAAGCAGAGGAATGCGGAACGTACTCTGATGAACTTACTCGTACCATTAAGGAAATGAAAGAAACACACTCTCACCTGTCATTCAATGCCTCTTTGTTAGCTCTGCAACTGCCTTCCCTCATTTTTGACATGATACAGGAAAGCATCATTGCCTATTTTTGAAGCGCGATGGTCGTGAAGTGCTGCTGCTGCACTTTGTGACACCACGTCTTATCATACACTAAAAAACAAAACAAAACTTGTTTTTACAGGAAAACGCTGGCAGCTGTGGTTACCAGGGAATTCCTGTAAAAAAAAATACAGCAGCACAGTAGATAACTTTACAGACATAATATGCAAATGGATTTACAGTGAATGAACCACAGCTGACTCACATTAAAAAACTGTTAAATCTACAAAAAAGAGAGCCTAGTCAGAGTATCGTATCGCATTAAAATTAAAAGAAACAAAGCATGCAAGGCTTATGACTGAACAGAAGTACTTAGACTAGCGATAATAATTTCTTATAGGCCTACTCCCTAGCCTCTACAAGCTGCAAATAGCCTACCTGTAGCCTATAGGCCTACCCGAATTTGCATCGTTTCATCAATCATGTTAAAGTTAGGCTACAGCATAAACTTGTAAAGTAACTTACATATAATTCTTGTATTTTGAAAAACAACTGACTAAAACTATAGGTTTTACAATGTTTGCATGTCAATTTACCACAATTGTTTTGTAATGAGTATTACAGTATTTCTCAGTTTTTGTTACAAATAGTTGTAGTTTCAACAAATACATTTGATTAGAAACACATATTGTTGTTGTACATCTAACAAAAACATTCTGTTTAATAGTTTACAAAAGTCCACTGTGATTGAAACAAAAATATGTGTTTTTGGGTTTACAATACTTTTCTGTGGTGATTTTACATTGTTTTTATGTAAATTTCACTGCAAAAAAAAAGCTTTAACACGAGATCAGATGGTGATGAAGATGTAGATGAACAATTAAATAAAGAAATAAATTTAAACAGTAGCTTCCATTCAATATACAGTTCATTATGCACTCCTCTGGGGGGTGGCATATGGCGATTGGTTTTCCATCCATCTGTCTGTCTGTCACTCTGCATGTGAATGCAATAACTTGAGAACATATGACAGCAGGCCCACTAAACTTGGTGTGTAGGTGCCTCTTATGAACACCTCAGATGAGTTTGCATATCGGTTGTGGCAACCTACTTTTAAAAGTTACACAGGTCATCTTATGAAATTCTTGGTGAACATGATAAATTGAGAACAAATAGAGCAGGTTCTGCCTAATGATCAGTCACAATATTTTAAACAGTCAATAAAATGCTTATATTATTTTGAGTCATATCTCCCAGGGAGGAGGGCACACCTCATGCACTCTTTGAGCTCCACTTTGTCAGTACAGAATGTATCAAAGTAATAACAAAGTAAACATGGAACATAATGGTAATAATCAAACTGATTAATTTACTCTGGCTTGATCTCCTATTCTTCCATCTCCTCAAAGTGATGCTTGTTGCCTTCACATGACATGTCAGTTTAATTTACTGGATTAGTGTATAGTAGGGTTGCCAACCGTCCCTTGAAAAACGGAATCGTCCCTTATTTGGAAATAAAAGTGTGCGTTCCGTATTGACCTGAAACGGGACGCAGTTTGTCCCGTATTTTTGTGAGAATCAAAAAGTCTGGCGCTTTATATGGAAACTTACGGTAAATATGATCCCAGCCTCTCTCCTGTTCTTCACCAATGAGCTGACAGACACGACTTGACGATACAGAATCACTCTTATCTCATTGGTTGAGGGACATCTGTTCGCAAGAAGATCCTGGATGAGAATCATAACAAAGCAGCATGGCTGATACCGACACTGGCACCGCAGACACGCCTACGAACAGCAATGTCTGTAACGTCGTTACTCCTCTTCGAAAAAAACAAAACAAAAAAGAAAGCAAAAACACATGGGCAAATGGGAAAAGGAAAATGGCTTTTTCAGACTTTCACTGTTACATTGTTTTGGATGATATTTTTTTTTTGTTAATTTATACACTTTTAAGTTAAGCAATAACACGACAGAGAGATTTATTTTTAAAGAAATTTGTTTTATATTTTGAAGCAGGACAGGATGCTCATATTGAAATTGTGAGTGAAAATTTATTTTGCACTAAAAATAAATTGCTAAATAATAATTTGTTTTCCGCATGTTCATATCATAACAAATGCGTGTGCATCTACTTAAATTCAGGGTCAAGTCAATAGTCAAATGTTGGCCGGTCCATGGAAATAGAGACCTGGAATGGACGTCACGTGACTAGCGGCGTGGAGAGAGACCTTGATCCTGTTAAACAGAAGCGATATGAGGAGAAAAAAGGCAGCCAGTGCTTCACCATCAACTGCACGAACCACAAAAACAAATTCTCCAATACTAAAATGAACTGTACAAGAGCCTTAATGTAATTATGTAAAACAAATGTCTATTTTAAAGTCGTTATGCCGCAATTTAATGTCAATATACTGAGACTATAACTCAACGCCATAAGTTCTTTTCATTAAGCTGCGTTCACATGCGGAAACAAAAATGTTTAAATATATTTGTCTATATATATACTTGCAGCTGTTGTTTAATATGATATGTACATGGTGGTCACAGGAGTGATTTAAATTGTAACAGTGTGGTTGGAGGGGATGGAGGAGGTACTTTTTACCCTGACTGAGGGTCAAAAGTCAAATTCTGAATGGCTTTATATCTACTTGTAATAAAATGTTAGTAAAAATCATATATATGTTGTCATTAAAACACTAGCAGTAATATTACAGTGGAAAAAGCAGCAAGGTAAATGAGCACAATGGCAAGACATACTTCAGATTAATATTTTAATACATAAGGATTTTTTATCCAGACATGTATGGGTTCGTTAGACCTTTTAATTAGCATGAATACAACTTACAAGTGTCATTTATAAAAATCTATCGAGAATTATGATGACAGGAAAAAAAAAATCACAGTAAATGAACAGAATGGAATATTTTCCTCAAATTTCCACACTTTACATAAAACATTTTTTTCTACCTAGACATGTATGGGTCCATTAGAAAGAGCAATTAAAGGGCTTTGAAACAAGCCTACATTTATTAAAATCCATTAAGAAATAGTGACACTAGTGCAAAAAAAAGCAGTCAGTTTATTATTGATGAGCTGCACATTTCCACCGTTAGTAATGGCGCCTTCCTGTCCTGAGTGACGCTAATAGATAGAGGCGCACACGTCCATTCCAGTCTATATTTCCATGGGCCGGTCAGCCCTGCCAGTGAGGTGTCCCTTATTTATTTTTCAGAGAGTTGGCAACCCTAGTGTATACACTCCAACAGAAACCAATGTATGATGTTAGCATTTACAAACCTTTTTTGACCTTCAACTTTATTTTTTAAAAAATAAGTTAGCAGACTTAAGGTTAGAACTCAATTTAAGTGGGAGATAGTTGGTCTGCTCATGATTGCCAAAGTTAGCTGAAAAAGTTGCTAATTAGCCATTAGCTGCTAATTAAAAGTTATTAAAAGTTGCTAATTAGCCATTAGCTGCTTATCTGAACTGAGACCCAACATAATGTATACTGTTCTTTATACATTCATCAAAATTTCAATCAGATATCAGTGAAGAATGATAAAAACAAGACCAAAGAATTCCAAAAAACCCAACTATGTGTCCTTCCCCAGTCTGTGTATTAAATATAGAGAATCTTTATTCATATTTCAAAATGTTTTTATCTGTATTTGTTTTCTTTCACCCTAAATAAGACGTTGAGTATCTACCTGCAGGTGTAACTAATGAACCTTCATTATGACTATAAGGCTCAGTCTTTAAGGACATTAGATGTTATTACGGACTCTTTCACAATCATTTATCAGCACTGATGAAATTTATCTGTCCCTCGGGCTATAAGGCTACATGTTTATGATTTGATGAACATAATCTAGCATTGTGCTGTTGACAGTGTTTTTCCCTGAAGGCAGGAAGAGTGCATTGTGATCATCAAGAGGAGTGGCAGAGGTTGTGTGAGCTCACCTGTGTTTTTGTCTGATTGTTTAAATAATCTGAAAAGACATCAGCGGTATTGTGGGTTAAATGTTTGTGTTCAGAAAATATTCTGTTACATGTTGGTATTCATCTGAATTTTTACTTTCTATTTCAATTTTTTTAAAACATTGTGAGACACGTTTTCCTTTGATCATTTATTTAGCTTCCTTAGTTTATGACATCATAAAGAGCTATACTCCCATGGCTTGTGTTCACTTAGATTAGAGATTTTTATTGTAGGATATACATGCCTGAATCCAAACTATCCCAAGGTTTCCACAATGTCCTAATTTAGTGCCAGATCTCAGATCATGTGCTGGTGCTGCACATTGCCACATCTACCACACTGCAGAACCGCCTTGGGTTCTAGATTACAGGCACAAAGAGAGATAAGTGGTCCATGTCCACCTCGTGAAAGTAAAAAGTAACCGCCTAGCTATTGCCCAGTGAAACTTCTTGGTCTTCTCCAGTAATGATGCCTGATTTTTATTTTTTTTTAAACTATATGGATTTGATTCATATGTTTTCACGTCAGACAAGCTTGAACCCTTGTGCGCATGCGTGAGTTTTTCCATGCCTGTCGGTGACGTCATTCACCTGTGAGCACGCCTTGTGGAAGGAGTGGTCCCGCCTCGTCGTCGGATTTTCATTTTCTGGAAATGGCGGAATGATTTGGGTTTTTTTTCCATCAGAATTTTTTCAGAAGCTGTTAGAGACAGGCACCTGGAAACCATTCGAAAAATTTATCTGGCTTTCGGTGAAAATTTTACGGGCTTCACAGAGAATAAGGACTATTACTACAGCTTTAAGGATGGCCCACAATGGCGCTCGGTGCGCCGCGCTCCAAGCTGCGATGACAGGCATGAACCACCGGATTATTTCTAAACGGATAGCTGTGTGGAGCTGGGACCGTCGTGTGCTCTTTCTCTGGTTATCACAAGAGCTGGACATCAACCATTTTCTGGCAGATTTCACTTTTAACAAGAGATTTTGTCGTGGATAACCGCGCAGAGGCTTCACACGTCACGACCGATTCGCTTTGGAAGTGAGACAAAGGAACACCTCCGTTTCGGTGTGCCAGTGGACAAGTTCAGACATGCCCAGCTCTCCACAATTTCTCTTATAACTCACTCGACTGGTAATCATTGAAAGCCGAGATAGGCATGTCCGAACTTGTCCTCTGGCACGCCGAAACGGAGGTGTTGCTTTGTCTCGCTTCCAAAGCGAATCGGTCATGACGCGCGAAGCCTCCGCGCGGCTTTCCATGACAAAATCTCTTGTTAAAAGTGAAATCTGCCGGAAAATGGCTGATGTCCAGCTCTTGTGATAACCAGAGAAAGTGCACACAACAGTCTCGTATCCACAGAGCCATCCGTTTAGAAATGGTCCGGTGGTTTGTGCCGCATCGTCGCAGCTCGGAGCGCGGCGCGCCGAGCGTCCTTAAAGGGATCCTTAAAGCTGTACTAACAGACCTTATTCTCTGTGAAGCCCGTAAAATTTTCACCGAAAGCCAGATAAATTTTTCGAATGGTTTCCAGGTGCCAGTCTCTAACAGCTTCTGAAAAAATTTTGATGGAAAAAAACCCCAAATCATTCCGCCATTTCCAGACAATGAAAATCCGACGACGGGGCGGGACCACTCCTTCCACAAGGCGTGCTCACAGGCGAATGACGTCACCGACAGGCGTGGAAAAACTCACGTATGCGCACGAGGGTTCAAGCTTGTCTGACATGAAAACATATGAATCAAATCCATATAGTTTAAAAAAAAATAAAAAGGTACGATACTTTATGGACAGACCTCGTACATATATATATATATATATATATATATATATATATATATATATATATATATATATATATATATATATATATATATATATATATATATATATATATATATATATGTATATATATATATATATATATATATATATATATATATATATATGTATATATGTTCTCCACTCAGATTGCAATAGCCAATCACAGATTAGCCTTTCTGTCCATCATTTACCTGTATTTTGGCATGCTTGGTGCCAGAAAGTTATGTTGGATCAGTTCCCACTGACAAATAGCGTTACAGTTTACTTCCAACAGCTAGCCAGTCAGAGCGCGGCATACAATTATTCATGAGATGACATCACTAATGGCGTAGCGGAGGTCAGGAACTTGCTGACAGACGCTGGTTCTAGTTGGCCGTTGTGAGGGTATCCCGCTGCTGAAGCACTACAAGCATCCAACCTCTCGCACTGTGCCTGTGCAAACACCGCAGACCTGTCTTGTAATGTTTTTTTTTTAACTTTTATGTCTCCCATCAAGAGTTTTTGTAAAAAATAAGAAATGTAAATTCAATTTTAAAAAAAGCTTCTGTTTACGTTTTGCTTCTGGAAACACGAGTCCGACGTGTGGTTTTTGAACGTACAATGTGTGTGAGAACATAAATCGGACACTCTGAACTTTTACACCGTGTGGATCTGTCGTCCAGTTTGAGCTGGAACCGAGTACAGTGATTGAAAATATCATACAGCGTCTGCCCAGCTTCAGGGCAAATACTGCCATGAACATGGCAGTAGATACTGTGAAAACTTGCCAAAACAAAATTCCAGATAATCCGTGTCTGCTACATTTAAGATGCGTGGAATTTAATAAACGCAAACACAGTAACAACGTCTATAAACCCAGAGAATATATTTACGAGAATTTTAGGCACTAGAGTTTAATGCTGTTGTCCGTGGAGCCTGATCAGATTGTCTGAAATGCATTTCTCCTGTCGTGAACGTACTGAGCTTACCCTATCCTACCCATAATGCACTTGGCACACCATGTCCACACTAAAACCTTAAAAAGTAGCGCATTACATTAAAACTAAAACATATATCTGATATTTTTTGTATAAAACTTCAGACGTGACATTAATTTAAATAACTTGTCCGAAATTAGTTTGGTTAAAATTTGAACAATAAGTTAAAAATGTATGCCTCTGGATGACATGATGATATTGCCCGCGTATCAGTATGGGGTCAAAAGAAATGTTTCTGTTTAGGCTCTCAGTTGTCCAGGTGGTTTCCATAGTAGAGAAGCTTGAATCTTCGACTGACAACTGACAAGCAACCCAGTCCAGTCAAAGATTCAAGCTTCTCTACTAAGGTCAAAAGAAATGTGTTGTGTGGGCTGCTGAAGAGGAGGTACTGCTGGCCCACCACCAGAGGGCGCCCTGCCTGAAATGCGGGCTTCAGGCACGAGAGGGCGCCGGAGCAACCGGGAGTGACAGCAGTCACTTATCAACAGCACCAGCTGTCACTCATCTTCACCTCAAACCACTTCAGCATAAAAGCCGGGCAGCATCTTCACCTCGCTGCCGAGAAATCGTCTACCTGTCAGGTAAACCGCTCAGCCTGAGTAAACACAACAGTAGTAACGTCTTTGCTTCTGTGTGTAACATTACTTTTGCAGACGAACCTGTTTGTACGTAAGGAGTAGTCGTGTGTTGGGGAGTTGGCGTACTCCGCTCCTCGGTTGGGGACTACTAAGTATACCAACAGGATCTGCACTTAATTCTGGAATATTGTGATTAAGACGTGGAGGTGTTTCCCACCCTCTTCTGACTGTTTGTTGGGTGTTCACGCACCCACCATCACCTGTCTGTTCTTCCTGCCAGCAGTACCAGATCTGACAGCCGGAGGCAGTGGCCACCTGGGGACTCAGCGCTTGGTGGCTCCGGGGTGCTCCAGATCCGCTGGCAGTGGAAAGCGTGTGGGATCCGGCTCTTCTCTGGACAGGCGTCTTCTATCCTCAAGCCTGCCCACACGTCACCTTGAATTATTGACTGCTGTTCTAAATTGTGTTGTCCGTTGTTCTGTTGTGCACATTCACAACATTAAATTGTATTTTGGCTTATTCCATTGTCCGTTCATTTACGCCCCCTGTTGTGGGTCCGTGTCCCTACACTTTCACAACAAAATGAGTTTTTTGTGGCCAAGTCTCCTTTGATTGCAGAGGATAGAGTGGTTTCTTCTAGAAGCAGCTCTCCTCTGTTTGCAGAGGGTAGAACTACACATCTGCTATGAAACATTTAACAGGTAGGTGCTCAACTGATTTTATGTTTCATTAATATTTGTAGCTGTTCAGCTTTGTTTACCACGTTAACAGTCTAAAAATTATCAGACAAAAATTTATTGGAAGACAATTAGTCCGATAATGTTTTTTAAAGTTATCTGAAAAGATAATCCGATAATGAAAACATTATACTCGATAATTATCGGTTATCGGATTATCGGAACTGTGCCCACCACTGCCAACAATAATGGTGCCATTATGTACATGTTGTGCCACAGTATCCTTTGCAACCATCGCAAAACAATTTTATACATGTGACTACAACATTAGTTTTTGCCAAAACATCAGCGACTGTATTCTTGAGGTGGCTGCAACCTGACTCTCCCAAATGGCCGAAAGTATTATCTCTGTGTGACTGAGGCTGAAGGTAGAATTATGTTCTGGATCAAAAAGGACTCTTTACTATCTAAAGACAGAGGAATTTGTGATATTTTGTCTTCCACAAATTTGAATGGAATGATCCAAATTGAATTAAACATCTGGAGCTGCTTGCCAACAATTAACGTTTTTGTCTGTGTCATAGCATCAACCTAATGGCAGTCTTGTATTTTTACAGGACTGTTTATCACAGATCCTGAGCCACCAGGATACATGCAAGATATGCACAGGAAGAGCACTGTGCAAGAACTACTCATGATACAACACCAGAATGAGCAGGTATTTCTACACTAACATCTGTTACACGTACTTGACAGGTCTGAGAGAATACACTGATGGTACATCTCACCACATCACCAAACCAGGGAACTGCCTTGGCTCCTGGATGCCAACCACCCAGGCAAAAAAAATGGTCCATCCCAAACTCTTGAAAGTAACATCTATATTTTGAAGCCAGGTGACAGATGGACATCTCCTTGGCCTTCTCCAACTGCTGGGTTCCTCAACAGTAACAGTTGTTACTCAAAATCCTGCTTTCTTCCTCGGTTTCTCACCACCACCACTGTCTGAGAGATCCAGTCCTATAATGCTTCCTGATCCCTTCAGCGTTTGCTACAGTGTTTTAAAAAAGCTGAGGTACTTGTTTTAAGTGACGCACTTACTGTGAAAGCAAGTATAAGTTAAAGTGATTGAGTCAAAAATGTGGCATGTAGCATTTCTGTCATAATAGACTAAGAATGCTTTTTAGTCTTATGACAGAAATGTAGCTATGTTTAAGTTCAATAATGGATAAAGATCAATGTAGAACAGTTAATTAAAGTAGATGATAGTTTCGTAGTTGTTCTTTCTGTTTGCCTGGTCATTGAGCTCTATAATATTGTTCCCTGTTACATGTCCACAGAACGTTTGCCTTGTGGCCTTCAGTTTGTAATATCACAGTAAGTGTGTTAAAAATAAGATATATATATATATATATATATATATTCTGCCTTCTTTGATATGTTAGCATGGTTACTTGCCAAACAAGCTCATCCAAAAAGCAGAACCTGGTGAAGTTTTGAATTGGAAGGAGGACAGTTTAACAGTCACTGTCCTGACTGTTGTTTGTTGTTAGCTGCGTAGTTTTTAATTTTTTCATCCTGTATTTTTTTTTTTCAGCTCCAGTTGTGTCCTTTCAGAAGAATAGCTGTTGTGATTTTTAAACCATTTTTTGTCTTGTAGCCATTTTATCTGCTGTGTATTATTTGAATTAACATGTATGTTGTAGCCACTTGTAATTAACTTTAAAATGCCTGTTTTTCACGTTTAGCCAGTCCACTAAATAAGCATGCTCTCACATAGGCTTACAAGGGAGAAAAACAAAAGAAAAAACTCTGGAGAGAAATTGATTTAATTCATAAATTTTCACCAAAACATCTAGTTTGTAGCCATGTGGAAAAGTGTGCATGAACTTGCAAAGTTGTTGAATTGACATTTTATTTAGATGTCCGTTTAGAGACATGAAATATATATATTTTTTTACTTCCTTCAGTATGAGGAAGGAGCAAGAGATTTAAAACTCATGTAGGGCTGAGTTATGCAAACTATTTTAAGGTGTGACTGGTGATCATGTCTTTTAGAAATGGAACTACTCACCAGACTACGACAACTCTGTGTCCAAATTTCCATATGCACAAAGAGACATCTTCAGGAGTGAGCTCAGTCCTCCTCAGATGATCAACACTCCAACACCTGCAAGCCCCACTGTGACTATGTCTCCTGAAAATGGGCACATTACCCCTCAGTATGCACAACATCCAGGTGTGTGGGGGAATGTGGCTCAGAGTGTGGGTGGAATGAGTTTATTCCAATGGCAAGTACATCAGGAGGAGAAGAGAGTCGAAGGAGTTCCTCCTGAGCTCTTCAGTATGCAGGATGCAGATGGTGACACGTATGTTTTCATTTTATTTGGAAGTGATTAAATGCGGGCATCTTCTCGTAGCACTCTCTCATGTACTTTTCTCACCTGTCAGATATCTGCACATAGCAGTAGCACAAGGAAGAAGAGCTTTGTCTTATGTGCTTGCTGGAGAAATGGCAAAAAGTGGCACACTGGATGTGAAAGATTACAATGGACAGGTATCATCATCAACTATATTATAATAGCCAAGTGGCCTCTGTGTGTGTGTATCCGTGTGTGCATGCATGTGTATGGCTTTGATTATGGAGAATCTGGGGAGAGCTGACATTTGCTGATATGCGTCTGTATTTTGGGTCAAGGATGTATACCACCCTTGAAAAATGTCATCTACCAATTTTATATCCACCCAATCTAGAGCACCATGGGCAATGTGCTAGTTAATATTGATATAATCACATACTCATTAAAAAATGCGACATCATTAATTGTGAGAGAATACCAAGTACTTTGTTGTGTGTTGGGGGGGTTTGGCTGGACATTTTGGTGTTCTTTTCTTTTCTTTGCTCTCCAGGTGGTATGCAAACTGGTTTTTGTCTGTGGAGAAGGTGCTGGCAGAAGAGTCCTTCACCCTCATCAGCGTGATGTGCAGCACCTGTGGACGATGCTCACGTGCAACCTTGAAGACTTTCAGCTGAAGCAGATAGTGAGATGGCGTTCTGCATTTGAGCCATGTGTGGTTCGGGCAGAATTGCCGGGGACTCAACCTTGTGATGTTCGTTTGTGAGACGCTGAGGACCGCGCCTGGGTTTGACACATCGTGCCTGTGAAGGAGGACGGGTGAGGGACACATGCTGTCAGCACACATCAGAGGTGATTGATTGTCTGAATAAGTGTTAACGGTAATTTGGTATTTTGTTACGCAGTATATTTGAACATTGATGAGAATTGTGCAGCTCGCTTCTCATGGCCGTGGCGTGCGGACAGATGATCCTCCACCTGTTGTGAGAAGCTGCTCATTTACATAAAGCTTAAATTCAGACCTGAATGTGTTGCTGATAGTGTGTGCCTTTGAAGGATATTAGTTGTAGCTGTTGACTTACCTCACCTTTTCTATCCTTCGCAGAGTTGGTTTGTCGTGTCCACCTGGGGGGTGTTTGGCGGTGAACGTGAGTCCAGAAGCGCTGGGCTTTGATCCTTTTGGGCGCTGGAGAGCGCGCCGTCCTTCACTCCGCCAGATAAACGCACTTTTTGTTTGTACACTGAGTATTGCACAAAAGGGGGAAAATAAATTTTGTTTTTTCCTGGAGCCGCTTTCTGGTTAATTAGCGCTGGGTTCAGTCAGACGCAGGTCCGCTCCTCAACCCGCGTCGGCACATAACATACTTTTCCATGTAATTACCTGTATTGAGTCCTTGTGTCTTGCGTTACTCTCTAACTCGTGTAAAACCCTGCATATTTCTGTGATTATTGTACTGTTATCAAGTTGGTGACGGTATTCCCTCCTTGGTAGCATACAGCTCAGAGTGCCTTACATCAAGAAAAAAGTCATTTTAGTAAGAGCAGCAACAAAATTTAAATAAATATGACTAAATACGAGGGCTGTCCGTAAAGTATAGGTCCTTTTTATTTTTTTCTAAAACTATATGGATTTCATTCATATGTTTTTACGTCAGACATGCTTGAACCCTCGTGCGCATGCGTGAGTTTTTCCACGCCTGTCGGTGACGTCATTCGCCTGTGAGCACTCCTTGTGGGAGGAGTCGTCCAGCCCCTCGTCGGAATTCCTTTGTCTGAGAAGTTGCTGAGAGACTGGCGCTTTGTTTGATCAAAATTTTTTCTAAACCTGTGAGACACATCGAAGTGGACATGGTTCGAAAAATTAAGCTGGTCTTCAGTGAAAATTTTAACAGCTGATGAGAGATTTTGAGGTGATTCTGTCGCTTTAAGGACTTTTCACGGTGCGAGACGTCGCGCAGCGCTCTCAGGTGGCGTCATCAGCCTGTTTCAAGCTTAAAACCTCCACATTTCAGGCTTTATTGATCCAGGACATCGTGAGAGAACAGAGAAGTTTCAGAAGAAGTCGGTTTCAGCATTTTATCCGGATATTCCACTGTTAAAGGAGATTTTTTTAATGAAAGACGTGCAGGCGGATTGCAGCGTCGGCTCGCAGCCGCCGCGACGCTCCGCCACAGGAAAAACACCTCTGTTGGAAGCCTTAAGGACAAGTTGGAACATCTCCAGCTGATAAACAATTTCTCATATACTCACTCCACTGAAAGCCATCAAAAGCCGCCTGGATTTTACAAATGGTTATCAACACAGAGGTGTTTTTCCTGTGTCGCCGCGCCGCGTCGGCTGCGTCCCGACGCGCGGACCCGTCCGCACGTCTTTCATTAAAAAAATCTCCTTTAACAGTGGAATATCCGGATAAAATGCTGAAACCGACTTCTTCTGAAACTTCTCTGTTCTCTCACGACGTCCTGGATCAATAGAGCCTGAAATGTGGAGGTTTTAAGCTTGAAACAGGCTGATGACGCTGCCTGAGAGCGCTGAGCGACGTCTCGCACCGTGAAAAGTCCTTAAAGCGACAGAATCACCTCAAAATCTCTCATCAGCTGTTAAAATTTTCACTGAAAACCAGCTTAATTTTTCGAACCATGTCCACTTCGATGTGTCTCACAGGTTTAGAAAAAATTTTGATCAAACAAAGCGCCAGTCTCTCAGCAACTTCTCAGACAAAGGAATTCCGACGAGGGGCTGGACGACTCCTCCCACAAGGAGTGCTCACAGGCGAATGACGTCACTGACAGGCGTGGAAAAACTCACGCATGCGCACGAGGGTGCAAGCATGTCTGACGTAAAAACATATGAATGAAATCCATATAGTTTTTGAAAAAAATAAAAAGGACCTATACTTTACGGACAGCCCTCGTAGATGAGCTATTCATAAGCAACTACAAACAAGCCTTAAGCTTGCTTCCGATGATCTGAACTGGCAACACTGACCCTGAGTTATCTAAAGTGTGATGAAGTCTTCTTCGTATTTAGACGGCGCTCCAGGTCGCAGTTGCTGCCAATCAGCGTTTAATCATTCAGGACCTGCTGACACTCGGAGCAGAAATCAACACTCGTGACCGGTGGGGGCGCTCTCCTCTGCATGTGTGTGCTGAGAAAGGCCACTTCCACTGTCTTCAGGTAAGAACTCAGGATAAAAACACCAGTGGATGTTTTAAAGGAAATCTGACAAAGTCATCATGGTGGATAATGCATTTAAATTCAGATTTCAGAGTAGTGTAGGCAGGATTTGGTGAGTTTTTCAACAACATGAACATCTACAAACAAAACCCAAGCAAATTAAATAAGCCAGCATACAGACCATATTCTCAAACAGAGATAATCTTTCAGTAAAATGTCAGCCACAGTTTACTTAGACTGAAGTCAAGTTGTGCTGTACTTTGTTACAAGTCAACAAAATGGGTAGTTTATCGTGAAGGGCCCTATCTTGATCTACAGCACACTGTCTAAAGTGCATAGCGAGTGCTCCATTGCGATTAATGGGCTATACAGTGCAGACTGTAGGTGTCGGGTGCACAGGGATTGTATAATGCCAGCCGTGCACTACAGATCACATGCAGATCCACCTCAAATTTGCTGTTTATTTTCACCCAGAGTGAAAAACAAGGGAGAAGCCGAAGGGACTGACTTCTAATAATCCATACATAAATTGCCTAAAGTATGTCTCTCTGTCCATCTGTGTGCGTGTGGGTCTGCAACCCATATGTGGGTAAAGAGGTTGAGCATGGGTTAGACCATTTATGACCTGGGCAGGACAAATGAAGCTTGAACATCAAAACTAAAATAACAGACAAATTTTGGTTCATGTATTTTCTGTTTTTTTCTCTCTGTTTGAGGTGTGGCTCAATCCAGAAGTGTCTTCTTCTGCAGTCCTCCCGTCCTGTACACCAACATGGACTCCCAAAAATTTTCTGTATATTTGTATTGTCAATTGTGTTGGTAGCATGGCCCAAGCAGAGGGTCACCCCTTTGAGTCTGGTCTGCTTGAAGTTTCTTCCTCAAATCATCAGAGGGAGTTTTTCCTTACCGCTGTCGCCTGTGTGTTTGCTCTAGGGGTTGGTGAGGTTAGACCTTGTGTGAAGCACCTTGAGGCAGCTTTGTTGGCATGTGGCGCTATATAAATTAAATAAATTGAAATTGAAATCATGGATTAACTCAACCTAATGTCTTCAATCTAGACATAACTATTGCCTAACACTGTCAGAATCCAAAGTCACATCACACAATATTTTCAGTTGATGCAAATACTGGTGCATACACAATTTAGATGATCTGTTCAGAGAAGTAACCTCCCAACATGCCAAATTATTACAAATATTTGTTATAAAATACGCACAAAAAAAGAGACAGGCCTTCACAGGAACTGAAGCCATCAGCCTGTCAGGATACGTGACGTGAAACAAACAGGATGCTAGGCACAAAAGGAAGACTCGCGGACTTAGGAGTTGGAGTTACAAAAAAAAGGCTTCATCTTGTAAAACAGGCAAAGGTTCGGTACACAGGTAGACAGTCAGCAATGCAGAAGTACAGGCAGGTGCAGTGCAAATGGTGTGGTCAAAAATAAACTGGGTTCAGTGGCACAGAGAGACAGTGTTATAAGAACAGAGACAAAAACAAAGTAAAAAAAAAACAAGCAAGGTCATACATGGCTGAACTGATGATCAAAGATTAACTAGCAAAGGAACGGGCTGGAACGAGGGCTGTGGCACGAGGCGTAAGATCAATGAACTAGCGAAGAACAAGGAACACACAAGGCTTAAATAACAGGCTGTGATTAAGGACATGAGATACAGGTGTGTGAGAAAGTAAGAGGGTGTGAAGTAAGAGACGAAGATGAGGAAAGGCTGGTGCAAGAGAATGCAGTAAGATAAACACAAAACAGACAGAATCAGAGTGAAGATGAGTGAAGACTGGTGCAAGAGAGTGCCATTAGACAAACAGAAGGCAGACAGAAATAGACTAAGAGATCAACCGCATGAAAAGAACAAAGAAACAAAACCAAGAAAACAAAAGGGAGAACTGAGACAAGATCAACAAGAAAATTAAAGGCGGCTGTAGAGAACATGAGAATAAACATGATCATGATGTCTGAAAGACAATAATTACATTTTTAAATTGAATTTGCATGTATAAGATGTTTTAATTTGTTCTGCTTGCTTCAGCAGAATAAGCAACAGTACATTCACAGATTATGACAACAACAGTTGTTTTCCCCCCAAAAATGACAGCCCCCATGGCAAGTTTTTTTTAAACAATTCATTCTCTGACTAATATAATATGGTAACTGCATTTATCATTTTGTCGTTTGCATTATGGATTCTAATGACCTGGTTAGAAGGAGTAACACTAATAATAAATTAAAAGTGTTTTCAAGATAATTTCAGAAGCAACAGCTCGTAATTCACCTTTTAAGAGTTAGGTAAAGATGTTTAAAAAATGATTATGTACTTAAGTACATGAAGGGAAGAACACAAACCTGAAATATATTTTAAACTATGTTGCTTCAGTGTTTTTAGTATTTGAATGCTGTGTTCATGGATTAATAACATGAATTTTATTTGCTTGGCCTGTTGAACATGATCCAGGATCAGCTTATTTGAAATTTCAGTTGGAGAAATGCTGTTATCTGCAGTGATCATCAAATAACAATTTTTACTTTGCATTGTATTTGTGATTTAAACCACAAAGATAGTGTGTGAATTTACTTATTGCTGGTG
This sequence comes from Thalassophryne amazonica, assembly GCF_902500255.1. Taxonomy (NCBI): domain Eukaryota; kingdom Metazoa; phylum Chordata; class Actinopteri; order Batrachoidiformes; family Batrachoididae; genus Thalassophryne; species Thalassophryne amazonica. The sequence continues at coordinate 133,386,735 of NC_047103.1, read as the reverse complement.
AAAGTCCAATCTGATAATAGTGGGTAACATAGAGCTTATCTGTCTTGTTAATTTGTAACCACCTATCAAATGGTGTACAGAATGTTACAGAATGTTTGTGGGCTGTACAGGCTTTGCACGAGATGTCACAGGTCACGTGCAGGGTGGTGCCATGCACAGCTGAAGGTCAAGTTTAACCAGTCAAAACACATTTGGCTGTGTAAACAAGCCATCTCAGCTCATCTTTCCTCTGTTTTTAACCGTTTTTTTCTGCCATTACACCATGGGTATGACTAGAAATTTGAAAATAAAAAAGCTGGGCCACTAAGACATTACTCATTTTGTTACAGAAGCAGCAGTGGGACGAAAAAGTGAAAACTGGCTGAGTTTTCTTCCATGATCCCGCAGCCGCACACACAAAATCCAATAAAATTAATGACAGACATTATCACTAAGGGTATGCTTAGAAATATTAAAATAAAGAAAAACTGCACCACTAAGACATTACTAATTTCATTACAGAAGCAGCGGTGGGACGACGAAAAAAGTGAGAGTCGAGTTTTCTTCCACAATCCCATAGCATTACACACAAAATCCAATAAAGTTAATGAACATTATCACTAAATCTATATTATAATAGCCACATGGTCTCTCTCTCTGTGTGTGTGTGTGTGTGTGTGTGTGTGTGTGTGTGTGTGTGTGTGTGTGTGTGTGTGTGTGTGTGTGTGTGTGTGTGTGTGTGTGTGTGTGTGTGTGTGTGTGTGTGGGAGGGGGCTGCGATCACGCAAAAACTGACATTTGCCATTTGGCATGCTTATGTATTTTGGGTCAAGGATGAATGCTGCAAAAACAGAAAGTTGATAGGAAAATTTTTGGAGAAATTATCAATTTTAGCTAACCAATAAACAATGGATGTTGTGCTGCAATGAGCCATGGGAGTTTGTGGTTTTGAGGTTTTAAATGGTGTTGTTGTGGTCTATGTTAGTTTAACAGTGTTGTTAGTGTTATTTATTGTGTTTTTGTAACTCAATTGGTTTAGTCAATTTAGATAAGTCTCATGTTGCTGTTGCCATGAATGACTTAAGTTTAATATTGGTACCTTGAGTCAACTGTTTAAGCCCCTTTCACACCGTGCTTGCATACAGTTGCGTTGCGATGCGTACTTTGGAAAATTGTGCAGCTTTTGGCGTAGTCCCTGTGTAGGCTAATGTGTGTTTGTGTGTGGTTGCATTCCTAGTCTTGCTTTCAGTTGCTTACTGCCACGTATGTAGCCCTCACCGCTTTTTCTGTCTACTCCTGCCTACTTTTCTTTTTTTGACAGCGTGGAAATGTACTCCGTTCTCAAAAACATGGTACATGAACGGCACTCACATTGTACACAGAGAGAGAGAGAGAGAGAGAGAAACCTTGCGCATGAGGGGAGAGTGAGAGAACTTTATGGAAACTGAGTCGGAAGCAATAAAAGGAGACGAGTTTTACATTCAAACATGCATAGCATGTACTTTAATCACAGAAAATAAAAAAAAACAGCAGCATCACTTTTCAGGCACACATCACAATACGTTACCCGATGCCAGTTTATGATTCTTGCTGTGTTCCATTGTTCTCGCAGTATAAATCACACAGGATTGTTTTTATACCATGTACACAATGCAGTGAAACTACACGCTCAAAAAGAGCACAGAAAAAAAATGCTGCTGATTGCAGCTGCTGCAGCTGCAGCTCCTCGATCTTCTGTCACAAATGTGTTTAAATAAAGTCCATAAAAGTCCTGCTCACAGACTGATTGCGAGAGACAGGACATGTCCACATCCAGTAAAAATTCCGGATATCTCCAGTCCACTCACAGACGATTCGGTCGCATGCGCACATATGAACAATTAAAAGAAAAAAAACTGTCTGGCTGCTGCAGTTCCTCGCTCTCCTCTCAAACTCTCTCATCAGTGTTAAATAAAGGACAAAAAAGGACATAAGTCCTGCTCAGAAACTGATTGCCAGAGACAGGATATGTCCACATCAAGTATAACTCCAGACATCTCCACATTTACTCATGGACGGTTCGTTCGCGCACACATGCACGCGCATATCGCGGTCAAAGGAGGGAAGATAAACTATAACAGAACTCAGAGCACAGACCTGCAGCTCAGCACAAGAACAAATATAAACTAGAAGAGAAATCAGAGTGCACATTCTGGCTGTAGCCAAACTGTGCACTCTGATTCCTCTGTGCAGAGAACCTGCAGGCTGCGTTCTCACCTCCTCCCTCCCCCGTGCTGCGCACACTTGATGCAGACATTCCTGCTTCGTCATGACGCTGCAAGACGCAACTCGAAGCAGCCCCGGTGTGAAAGGGGGCTGAAGCAACTCAGTGCGGAGACAATGTAGCTCAACGCCACAACAGCGCGAGGGACACAAACGATGAAGCGAATTGGACACCAAAATTAAACATGTTTAATTTTTTTCTGCATCCTGTGCTCAACGCAGAAATTAAGCGGTCTCACAGAGGAGAAATTCACGTTACGTCAGCTCTTAAGAAAACACACAAGGTGGGTGCAAGTAGAGGAAAATGTTACAGCGTGTGCAAGGATAAGCAATGATAATAATACTTGTAACAGTACAAGACATAAGAAATGAGGCAGAAATAGAATATGTATGTATATATACACACACACGCACACACATACGTGCGTATGTATGTATATATACGAGGGCTGTCAATAAAGTAACGGTCCTTTTTATTTTTTTCAAAAACTATATGGATTTCATTCATATGTTTTTACTTCAGACATGCTTGAACCCTCGTGCGCATGCGTGAGTTTTTCCACGCCTGTCGGTGACGTCATTCGCCTGTGAGCACTCCTTGTGGGAGGAGTCGTCCAGCCCCTCGTCGGAATTCCTTTGTCTGAGAAGTTGCTGAGAGACTGGCGCGTTGTTTGATCAAAATTTTTTCTAAACCTGTGAGACACATCGAAGTGGACACGGTTCGAAAAATTAAGCTGGTTTTCAGTGAAAATTTTAACGGCTGATGAGAGATTTTGAGGTGATACTGTCGCTTTAAGGACTTTTCACGGTGCGAGACGTCGTGCAGCGCTCTCAGGCGGCGTCATCAGCCTGTTCAAGCTGAAAACCTCCACATTTCAGGCTCTATTGATCCAGGACGTCGTGAGAGAACAGAGAAGTTTCAGAAGAAGTCGGTTTCAGCATTTTATCCGGATATTCCACTGTTAAAGGAGATTTTTTTAATGAAAGACGTGCGGACGGATCCGCGCGTCGGGACGCAGCCGACACGGTGCGGCGGCACAGGAAAAACACCTCTGTGTTGATAACCATTTGTAAAATCCAGGCGGCTTTTGATGGCTTTCAGTGGAGTGAGTATATGAGAAATTGTTTAACAGGCAGGACATGTTCCAACTTGTCCTTAAGGCTTTCAACAGAGGTGTTTTTCCTGTGCCGCCGCACCGCGTCGGCTGCGTCCCGACGCGCGGACCCGTCCGCACGGACCCGTCCGCACGTCTTTCATTAAAAAAATCTCCTTTAACAGTGGAATATCCGGATAAAATGCTGAAACCGACTTCTTCTGAAACTTCTCTGTTCTCTCACGACGTCCTGGATCAATAGAGCCTGAAATGTGGAGGTTTTCAGCTTGAACAGGCTGATGACGCCGCCTGAGAGCGCTGCACGACGTCTCGCACCGTGAAAAGTCCTTAAAGCGACAGTATCACCTCAAAATCTCTCATCAGCCGTTAAAATTTTCACTGAAAACCAGCTTAATTTTTCGAACCATGTCCACTTCGATGTGTCTCACAGGTTTAGAAAAAATTTTGATCAAACAACGCGCCAGTCTCTCAGCAACTTCTCAGACAAAGGAATTCCGACGAGGGGCTGGATGACTCCTCCCACAAGGAGTGCTCACAGGCGAATGACGTCACCGACAGGCGTGGAAAAACTCACGCATGCGCACGAGGGTTCAAGCATGTCTGACATAAAAACATATGAATGAAATCCATATAGTTTTTGAAAAAAATAAAAAGGACCGTTACTTTATTGACAGCCCTCGTATATATATATATATATATATATATATATATATATATATATACACAGTGAGGAAAATAAGTATTTGAACAGTGAGGAAAATAAGTATTTGAACACCCTGCGGTTTTGCAAGTTCTCCCATTTAGAAATCATGGAGGGGTCTGAAATTTTCATCTTAGGTGCATGTCCACTGTGAGAGACATAATCTAAAAAAAAAAAATCCGGAAATCACAATGTATGATTTTTTTAAATAATTTATTTATATGTTACTGCTGCAAATAAGTATTTCCTACTCAAAGCCAACCAACAGCTTCTATCAGGAAGGGCCGACCACCAAAACAACACGAAGACAGACAAGAACGAGAGACAAGTGGTGAAGACAATAACTGTGACCTGAGACACCGAGGAGACGGGGCCCCAACCATACAACATACCATGACAAACAACCACACATGAACAAACAGTGACAGCAACAGTCTGTTGTCTAATTAGTGAGCATCCATACCCTAATCTAGAACACCATAGTGTTAATTCTCTTAAGAGCACCCAAAAACCGAATTGTGGTGACGGCCACAAACACGCGACCATCCACACACAGAGACCCAGATCACAGCTAAATATCCGATCACTACTGTGGCTGGTGTGTTGGGCCAAGACAAGAGTACAGAACCTTACCATATGACATGGACCACTCCGGCACATCAGAAGCCACGTGGCCGGCTGCGAGCGACGATGGAAGTGGGTCCAGGACGCAGGGCCCCGGGGGAGCCGGGAGAAGAGGGGCAGCGGAAGGGCACGGGGGCCAGGAAAGGCAGCCCCCGTAGCCACCGGACAGCACAGCAAACCAACAGGGGAGCAGCCCGATGGCACTCTTCACCTGTATTAATTGCACCTGTTTGAACTTGTTACCTGTATAAAAGACACCTGTTCACACACTCAATCAATCACACTCCAACCTGTCCGCCATAGCCAAGACCAACGAGCTGTCTAAGGACACCAGCGACAAAACTGTAGACCTGCACAAGGCTGGGATGGACTACAGGACAACAGGCAAGCAGCTTGGTAGAAGACAACAACTGTTATGGTTATTTATTAGAAAGTGGAAGAAACACAAGATGACTGTCAATCTCCCTTGGTCTGGGATTCCATGCAAGATCTCACTTTGTGGGGTAAGGATGATTCTAAGAAAGCTCAGAACTACACAGGAGGACCTGGTCAATGACCTGAAGAGAGCTGGGACCACAGTCACAAAGATTACATTAGTAACACATGTTGCTGTCATGGTTTAAAATCCTGCAGGGCAGCAAGGTCCCCCTGCTCAAGCCAGCACATGTCCAGGCCTGTTTGAAGTTCACTAGTGACCATCTGGATGATCCAGAGGAGGCATGGGAGAAGGTCATGTGGTCAGATGAGACCAGAATAGAGCTTTTTGGAATCAACTCCACTTACCATGTTTAGAGGATGAGAACAACCCCAAGAAAACCATCCCAACCATGAAGTATGGGGGTGGAAACATCATACTCTGGGGGTGCTCTTCTGCAAAGGGGACAGGATGACTGTACGGTATTGAAGGGAGTATGGATGGGGTCATGTATTATGAGATTTTGGCAAACAACCTCCTTCCCTCAGTAAGAGCATTGAAGATGGGTCATGGCTGGGTCTTCCAGCATGACAATGTCCCCAAACACACAGCCAGGGCAACTAAGGAGGGGCTCCATAAGAAGCATTTCAAGGTCCTGGAGTGGCCTGGCCAGTCTCCAGACCTGAACTTAATAGAAAATCTTTGGAGGGAGCTGAAACTCCAAACCTGAAAGATTTGGAGATGTGTATGGAGGAGTGGACCAAAATCCCTGCTGCAGTGTGTGCAAACTTGGTGAAAAACTACAGGAAACATTTGACCTCTGTAATTGCAAACAAAGGCTACTGTACCAAATATTAACATTGATTTTCACAGGTGTTCAAATACTTATTTGCAGCAGTAACATACAAATAAATGATTAAAAAATCATACATTGTGATTCCCGGATTTTTTTTTTTTTTTTTTTTTTTTTAGATTATGTCTCTCACAGTGGAAATGCACCTAAGATGGAAAGTTCAGACCCCCCATGATTTATAAGTGGGAGAACATGCAAAATCGCAGGGTGTTCAAATACTTATTTTCCTCACTGTATATGCATATACACATATACATACACATACATATACACCCATACACGCATACCCATATGCACACACATACCTATACACATATACATATGCATATATATAAACATGATTGGGATTGAAAAGGAGATAGGAGCACGGATGGTTTACTCACGGATGGTTCGTTCATACGCAGCTCGCGGTCAAAGGAGGAAGGATAAACTATAACAGAACTCAGAGTGCAGAGCTGCAGCTCAGCACAAGAACAAATATAAACTAGAAGAGAACTCAGAGTGCACAGTCTGGTTGCAGCCAAACTGTGCACTCTGATTCCTCTGTGCAGAGAACCTGCAGGCTGCGTTCTCACCTCCTCTCTGCCCCCTGTTGCGCGCACCTGATGCAGACATTCCTGCGTCGTCATGACACCACAGGAAGCAACTCAAAGCAGTCCCGGTGTGAAAGGGGCTTAAGTGCCTGGAGCGGCCATCGGCAACCGCACGCACGTTCCGTACATGAGAAGTGGACATGGACATGTCCCCTCGCTGGCAATTTGTCCATGAGCAGGGGTTAATGGACTTTACTTGCTGCAATCCTGAGAGAACTGGAGGAGGTGAAAGTGCCTGGAGCGGCCACTGACAGCCGCATGCGCGTTCTGTGCATCTACTGGCGATGGTGGACATGTCCCCTTGCTGGCCATCCATCTGTGTGGAGTTAACCTGGATGTGGAAATGTCCTCTCGCTGGTGATTCATCCGTGAGCAGGAGTTAATCGACTGCTTATCTTGCTGCACTCGTGAGAGAACTGGAGGAGATGAAAGAAAGCGACGAGCTGCAGCGGTGATGTCATGTGCGATCCGTGCACGAGAAGTGAACGGTGGATGTGGAAATGTCCTCCCGCTGGAAATCTGTCTATGATGACTGGACATGGACATGTCCTGTGAATGTGGATGCTTGGCTCGCCTCTTCTTCTTCCATGGTTTTGAAGCTTCACTGCCAGCAAAGTCCAGCGGGATGAATAATATCTATCAATCCAGGTATGTATTGATAAAAGGATTTTTCCACCCTGGTGTGTAGAATTGCAGAGGCTTGGTGTGCAGTAGCACAGTGTTCTGTAATCCACTAACTGCTAATTATTGAAGATAATGTTTTCATTATCGGATTAGTTTTTCAGATAACTTTGAAAGCTATCATCAGACCAATTATCTTCCGATAAATTTTGCTCCGATAATTTTTAGTCCGCTAACATTTTTGCAGACATAGCTTTTTGTAGTAGATGCACAGTTCTTTCCTCTACAAACAAAGAAGAGCTAGTTCTAGAATAAACTGCTCTATCCTCTGCAGGCAAAGGAGAACTGGTCATAGAAAAGAAAAAAAGCTCATTTCTTTTGTCCCCATACTGATACATTGGCAATATCACCCAAGTCATCCAGAGGCATACAGTTTTAACTTATGGTTAAAATTTTAACCAAACTAATTTCAGACAAGTTATTTAAATTAACGTCACGTCTGAAGTTTTATGAAATGAAAATATCATATATGTGTTTTAGTTTTAAAGTATTGGACTAATTTTAAAGGTTTCAGTGTGGACATGGTGTGTACGCAGTGCATTCTGGGAAAAAAGGTCACGACAGGAGAAATGCACTTGAGATGCTCTGATCAGGCTCCACACGGACAACAGCATTAAACTCTTTATATATTGTGCCTAAAACTCTCGTGAATATATTCTCTGGGTTTATAGACATTGTTATTGTGTTTGTTTTACGTACAAATGCCGGAAGAAGCCCATGTTGCTTCAGCCCCTTTCACACCAGGGCTGCTCCCAGTTGCTTCTGGTTGTGCCGTGCATCATTATGACGACGCCGCATGGAAGCAACTCAGTGCTGAGACGATGCAGCTCGGTGCCATAACAGCGCGAGGGCGCAAAGGAGGAAGCAAGTCGGGCACCGAAAAAATTAAACCTGTTTAATTTTTTTGGCATCCTGTGCTCGACGCAGAAAGGAAGTGGTTCCAGCGCAAGTCAGGGCAAAGAGGCGTAATTCGGGGTAAAGAGGCGTTACCCGGCATGACTCGGAGCCAATTTACGATTCCTGCTGTGTTCCATTGTGCAGGATTGTTTTGATACAGTGTACTTAATGCAGTAAAAACTACATGCTGAAGAAAAAAATGGAGAATGATTGCCAGAAAGATCCAGTAAAAAGTCATCTCTAGTCCACTCATGGATGTTCTTTCACGCGTGCACATGTGAACAATTAAAAGAAAAAAAAAGTCTGGATGCAGGCATTAGTTCCTTGTTCTCTGCTCAAGCTCTCACATCACAGTTTAAAAAAGGACAAAAAAGGACATAAGTCCTGAGACAGGACATGTCAACATCAAGTAGAACTCCAGACATCTCCACATTTGCTTGACAGTTTGCTCGCGGTCAAGGGAGGAAAGATAAACTATAACAGAACTCAGAGCGCAGCCCTGCAGCTCAGCACAACAAGTAGAAGAGAAGTCAGAGTGCACAGTCTGTCTGCAGCCAAACTGTGCACTCTGACTTCTCTGTGCAGAGAACCTGCAGGCTGCGTTCTCACCTCCTCTCTGCCCCCTGCTGCGCACACCTGATGCAGAAATTCCTGCGTCGTCATGACGCCACAGGGAGCAACTGGGAGCAGCCCGGTGTGAAAGGGGCTTTACTCCAAAAGCCGAAAAGTCTGTTCAATTGTGATTCAGGCTTTGTGATATAACCGATGTCAAAATGCATAGAACACTGCCATCTACTGGTGACCGGTTATATCACAGTGTTGTTGACCACAGGATTTTAAAATTATCTGTAGGTTTCCAAAACCTGAGACCCCACACGTGGAGATAAAAAATTCATAGATCTGACAGGTTTAGTTGTACAGTGTGTGGTGTCAGCCACATGGTAAAAACAACACACAGAAACAGATTTCACACACGAACATTCCCAGGTCAAACACCTCGCTTTCTGATTGGCTGCATGTCACATTTAGCTCCTCACGTTCTTCTTAACACACCACACACGGCAGGAATATGATAAGATTATATTTAGTGCCATCACGATTGTCGGGGCGTCCTTAAGGTTGTCGGAAGGGGAAGATTGTGTTGTGTGGGCCGCCAGAAGAGGATGTACTGCTGGCCCACCACCAAAGGGCGCCCTGCCTGAAGTGCTGGCTTCAGGCACGAGAGGGCGCTGCCGCCACGGACACAGCCGGGAGTGACAGCTGTCACTCATTAATTCCTGACAGCTGTCACACATTCTTCATCATCGCACTCCATAAAGACCAGACGTCATCTCCACCTCATCGCCGAGATATCATACTTCATTGGAGGTAATATCCTCAGCCGTTTGTGTCTTTTGCAATATATCTGTATATTGTGAGTGTTTGCAGGAGTACCAGTTCCTTTTTCTGTGGAGGCTGAGTGAGTGCAGGACGGCACTCTTTTCCCCTGAGGAATCACTGCGGTACTCTGCAACATATTGAGTGAGAGGTGGAGGTGGCATTCCCACCGCTGTTGTTACTGGGTGTACACACACCCACACTTGACTGTCTTTGTTCTTCGCCAGCAGTACCAGATCCGACAGTCGGGGAAGGTGATCACCTGGGAATTCGGGACTTGGCGGCTCCAGTATTCACCAGGTTCTGTGGGGGCGGAAATCGTGTGGTTCCGGCTCTTCTCAGGACAGACGTCTTCTATCCTCGAGCCTGCCCACACGTCACCTTTGTAATTTGACTGTAATTATATTCTGAGATTGTCTGTATGTTCGTTGTGCACATTTCACAACATTAAATTGTTACCTTTTGGCTCATCTATTGACCGTTCATTTGCGCCCCCTGTTGTGGGTCCGTGTCACTACACTTTCACAACAGGATATCTCGGCCAGCGTCATGGACTCCGAGGGGCGTCACCCGGCTGTTGAACGACCAGTGGGAGAGCAGGGAGCGCAGGCGTCTGCAGGAGGCGTGATTGGTGAGCTACAGCACATTCTCACCGCCTTTACGGCTCGGTTGGATCAAATGACCGAGCAAAACATCCTCCTGAACCGCAGGGTGGAGGCTCTCTCCGCGCAGGTGGCGGCGAGCACTCAGGGCGCTGCTGCAGCTCGTCCTCCTGTTGACCCTGTGCAGAATATGAACGTTCCAGTGGTGGTTCAACAACCCCTCCCACCATCCCCTGAAGCATACATAAGCCCTCCTGAGCTGTACGGAGGTTGTGTGGAGACGTGCGCGGACTTTCTCATGCAATGTTCGCTCGTCTCCGCACAACGTCCCATCATGTACGCGTCAGATGCTAGTAAAATAGCTTATGTGATTGCTTCGGGGTAAAGCACGCGCCTGGGCTACGGCGCTCTGGGAACAGAACTCACGGTTGTTATCAGCATACACTGGGTTTGTGGGGGAGTTCAGAACAGTGTTTGATCACCCTAACAGAGGAGAGACCGCTTCAACTGTGCTGCTGTCAATGAGACAGGGACGCGAGAGCGCAGCCGCTTATGCAGTCAACTTCCGCATCGCGGCTGCGAGGTCCGGCTGGAATAACGTTGCGCTCCGCGCCACCTTCATAAACGGACTGTCGTTGGTTCTGAAGGAGCAGCTGGTAGCTAAGGAGGAACCGCGGGATTTAGATGGGCTTATCAATCTCGTTATACGGTTAGACAATCGGTTGGAGGAACGCCGTCGGGAGCGAGGCGAAGGACGTGACCGGATACGCGCCGCCCCTCTCCCTTCCGGGTTCGAAAAGGCGCCGCCCTCCCCACGCTCCACAGCCACAGCGCTCCGTGGGGCAACAGCTCCCCCTGCTGACGTTGTTAGGGAAGCGCACAGGGCCAAAATGAGGAGGCTGATCCACGGGGAGTGTTTTCTCTGCAGCTCAAAGGAGCACATACAGAAAAACTGCCCCAAACGGCCAAAACGACAACACTCGCCCTTAGAGACTGGGCTAAGGGGGGGTCAAAACATTCAATTGAGACACACACAGATTGCCACACGACTCCCAGTCACAATCCTGAGCGGGGATTTAACCCTTCAAGCCCCAGCACTGGTGGACACGGGGTCAGAAGGGAATTTGCTAGACAGCAGATGGGCAAGGGAGGTAGGGCTCCCTCTGGTGGTGCTTCCTTCGCCATTGCAGGTTCAGGCACTAGATGGCACTCTCCTCCCTTTACTCACACACAAGACACAACCAGTAACTCTGGTGGTGTCTGGAAACCATCGGGAGGAGATTGAGTTTTTTGTAACTCCTTCTACCTCCCGCGTGATTTTGGGCTTCCCATGGATGTTGAAGCACAATCCCCGGATTGATTGGCCCTCTGGGGTGGTGGTTCAGTGGAGTGAAACCTGCCATCGGGTGTGTTTAGGATCCTCGGTTCCTCCCGGTTTACAGGCTAAGGAGGAGGTCAAAGTCCCTCCCAATCTGACGGCAGTGCCGGTTGAGTACCACGATCTTGCTGACGTCTTCAGCAAGGATCTGGCACTCACCCTTCCCCCGCACCGTCCGTACGATTGTGCCATTGATTTGGTTCCAGGCGCTGAGTTCCCGTCCAGCAGGCTGTACAACCTCTCATGACCTGAGCGCGAATCAATGGAGACCTACATCCGGGACTCATTAGCTGCCGGGCTGATCCGGAACTCCACCTCCCCGATGGGGGCAGGTTTCTTTTTTGTGGGCAAGAAAGATGGCGGACTCCGTCCATGCATTGATTACAGGGGGCTGAATGAGATTACGGTTCGCAATCGATACCCGTTGCCATTGTTGGATTCCGTGTTCACCCCCCTGCATGGAGCCAAAATCTTTACTAAGCTGGATCTTAGAAATGCGTATCACCTGGTTCGGATCCGGAAGGGAGACGAATGGAAGACGGCATTTAACACCCCGTTAGGTCACTTTGAGTACCTGGTCATGCCGTTCGGCCTCACCAACGCCCCCGTGACGTTCCAAGCCTTGGTTAACGACGTCTTGCGGGACTTCCTGCACCGATTCGTCTTCGTATATCTGGACGATATTCTCATCTTTTCTCCGGATCCTGAGACCCATGTCCAGCATGTACGTCAGGTCCTGCAGCGGTTATTAGAGAACCGACTGTTTGTGAAGGGCGAGAAGTGCGAGTTTCACCGCACGTCTTTGTCCTTCCTGGGGTTTATCATCTCCTCTAACTCCGTCGCCCCTGATCCGGCCAAGGTTGCGGCGGTGAGAGATTGGCCCCAACCAACAAGCCGTAGGAAGCTGCAACAGTTCCTCGGCTTCGCTAATTTCTATAGGAGGTTCATTAAGGGCTACAGTCAGGTAGTTAGCCCCCTGTCAGCCCTGACCTCTCCAAAAGTCCCCTTCACCTGGTCGGATCAGTGCGAAGCCGCGTTCAAGGAGTTGAAACGACGGTTTTCTACTGCGCCAGTTTTGGTGCAGCCCGACCCTAGCCGCCAGTTCGTGGTTGAAGTGGACGCCTCTGACTCAGGGATAGGAGCCGTGCTATCCCAGAGCGGAGAGACCAATAAGGTTCTTCACCCGTGTGCCTACTTTTCACGCAGGTTGACCCCGGCTGAACGGAACTATGACGTCGGCAATCGAGAACTCCTTGCGGTGAAAGAGGCTCTTGAGGAGTGGAGACACCTGTTGGAGGGAGCGTCTGTGCCGTTCACGGTTTTCACTGACCATCGGAACCTGGAGTATATCAGGACCGCCAAGCGGCTGAACCCCAGGCAAGCCCGCTGGTCACTGTTCTTCGGGCGTTTTGACTTCCGGATCAACTATCGCCCCGGGACCAAGAACCAGAGGTCAGATGCCTTGTCCCGGGTACACGAAGAGGAGGTCAAAACTGCACTGTCGGATCCACCAGAGCCCATCCTGCCGGAGTCCACTATCGTGGGCACCCTCACCTGGGATGTGGAGAAGATCGTCCGGGAGGCCCTGGCACGGAGCCCGGACCCAGGTACAGGTCCCACCAAAGGCCAGAGCTGCAGTCTTGGACTTCTGTCACGGTTCCAAGCTCTCCTGTCATCCAGGGCTGCGAAGGACCGTGGCAGTTGTCCGGCAGCGCTTCTGGTGGGCGTCTATGGAGGCCGACATCCGGGAGTATATCCAGGCCTGCACCACCTGTGCCAGGGGCAAGGCTGACCACAGGAAGGCCCAAGGACTACTCCAACCGCTTCCTGTGCCTCATCGCCCCTGGTCCCACATCGGCCTGGATTTCGTCACGGGCCTCCCGCCGTCCCAGGGCAACACCACCATCTTCACGATAGTGGACCGATTCTCCAAGGCGGCCCACTTCGTGGCCCTCCCGAAGCTCCCAACAGCCCAGGAGACAGCAGACCTCCTGGTCCACCATGTTGTCCGTCTGCATGGGATACCTACCGACATCGTCTCAGATCGTGGTCCCCAGTTCTCCTCACACATCTGGAGGAGCTTCTGCAGGGAACTGGGGGCCACCGTGAGCCTCTCGTCCGGGTACCATCCACAGACGAACGGACAGGCAGAGCGGGCCAACCAGGAACTGGAACAGACCCTCCGCTGCGTCACATCCGCGCACCCGACGGCCTGGAGTAACCATCTGGCCTGGATCAAGTAAGCGCATAACAGCCAGGTGTCTTCTGCCACCGGCCTCTCCCCATTTGAGGTGTGTTTGGGGTATCAGCCCCCGTTGTTCCCCGTGGTGGAGGGAGAGGTCGTGTGCCCTCGGTCCAGGCCCACCTGCGGAAGTGCCGTCGGGTGTGGCGCTTCCATGCAGACCGCCGGCAATCCCGGCCCCTGCTTACCAGCCCGGGCAGGAGGTGTGGCTGTCCACGAAGGACATCCCCCTCCAAGTGGACTCCCCCAAGTTGAAGGACCGGTACATTGGACTTTTCAAGATCCTCAAAATCCTCAGTCCTGCCGCAGTGAAGCTCCGACTCCCAGCTTCACTGCGGATCCACCCGGTTTTTCATGTGTCCAGACTCAAGCCTCACCACACCTCACCCCTCTGTGCTCCCGGTCCGGCGCCGCCTCCTGCCCGGATCATTGACGGCTTGGACAGTGCGCCGGCTCCTGGATGTCCGTTGAATGGGCCGGGGGTTCCAGTATTTGGTGGACTGGGAAGGGTATGGACCCGAAGAATGCTCCTGGGTGAAGAGGAGCTTCATCCTGGACCCGGCCCTCCTGGCCGATTTCTACCGCAGACACCCGGACAAGCCTGGTCGGGCGCCAGGAGGCGCCCGTTGAGGGGGGGGTCCTGTTGTGTGGGCCGCCAGAAGAGGATGTACTGCTGGCCCACCACCAAAGGGCGCCCTGCCTGAAGTGCGGGCTTCAGGCACGAGAGGGCGCTGCCGCCACAGACACAGCCGGGAGTGACAGCTGTCACTCATTAATTCCTGACAGCTGTCACACATTCTTCATCATCGCACTCCATAAAGACCAGACGTCATCTCAACCTCATCGCCGAGATATCATACTTCATTGGAGGTAATATCCTCAGCCGTTTGTGTCTTTTGCAATATATCTGTATATTGTGAGTGTTTGCAGGAGTACCAGTTCCTTTTTCTGTGGAGGCTGAGTGAGTGCAGGACGGCACTCTTTTCCCCTGAGGAATCACTGCGGTACTCTGCAACATATTGAGTGAGAGGTGGAGGTGGCATTCCCACCGCTGTTGTTACTGGGTGTACACACACCCACACTTGACTGTCTTTGTTCTTCGCCAGCAGTACCAGATCCGACAGTCGGGGACGGTGATCACCTGGGAATTCGGGACTTGGCGGCTCCAGTATTCACCAGGTTCTGTGGGGGCGGAAATCGTGTGGTTCCGGCTCTTCTCAGGACAGACGTCTTCTATCCTCGAGCCTGCCCACACGTCACCTTTGTAATTTGACTGTAATTATATTCTGAGATTGTCTGTATGTTCGTTGTGCACATTTCACAACATTAAATTGTTACCTTTTGGCTCATCTATTGACCGTTCATTTGCACCCCCTGTTGTGGGTCCGTGTCACTACACTTTCACAACAGATTGGGTCTGATATCGGCCCAATTATCTTGTCGTGTGAACCAGGCTTGATGTTATGATGGAGTGACTGATTGATGTGTTATAAAACCGCACCCGCTAACCGATCGGATGTTATGATGCCTCATAACTGACGCGACTGATTGATGCATGATGACATTTTTTCACTATTATTTGATTTCTTTGTGTAACTGACATCGTTATTCAAGCATTCAAAAGGCAATTCCTATTGCCACACAATTCCATCCACACACGAGAAAGTTTTTTTGACAGTTCTTGTTATTGAAAGAAACCTTGTCTACCTAACTGCATTGAGTTGTGATGTCATCACACATGCGCTTAGGCGCTGTCTAACGGGATTACATTTATTTGTAAACACCAACACATGTTACATTGATTCACTTGTGTTGGTTTTTACATAGAATGAATGAATCAACCAATCAGTATGAGCGGAGGCTTAGTTTACCCATAATCCTCTCTGGGCATCTGTGTGATAATGTTCAAAACTGCATTATTTTAAAATTAACAGATATGTCTTATATATCACCTTATACATTTTTAGAGTTTACATTAATGTAGTCATTCTATCTGGAATAATTTTATTTATAAAGCAAAACCATAATTCAAACCTGCTTTCCATTTCAAGACCTCTGCCTTATCGCTGGACCTCTGTATCCTGTGAGGGTAAATGACCAGGAGACAGAGCGCACAAAGACAGAAGTGCTGGCTCATTGGCTATTTGGGTTTGTGATCACTGTTGCTTTTGTTAGAAGCTTTGGTGGTTTTTAAACTCAAAATCACTTTCTTTGTAGCTGAAAGCGTATTTGAGGCAAAATTGAAAGTTATTGGTTATCTGTAGCTTCCAATATGTTTTTAGACAGTTTAGCGTTTAAAAGATAACTTTTCAGTTAGCTGATTACCAGTTATCAAAGCTAACTTTTTGGTTAGCTGTGCCCACCATTGGATTTACAAACGCTTGTGGAGTGTTATGTAGACTTGCTTATAAACTGTATACTAAGACAAAAATGAAAATCTTTTAGTACTGTTTCTGGTCTGATTCTGTGCTGAATTGTTGATTAATTAAATTTATCTAAAATGTTTTTCTTTCACTGACGCACTGTATCTTTTGAATGTGCAATAAACTCATTTGAAAGAAAAATAATGTACAGAAAGACTATTTAAAATGTGGGACATTCCAGACTTTTTTTTACACATTTCCCCTGCATAATTTTCAATTTCAAAAGTTTGAATTCCCAAGTCACAATATCACCAGGCTGTGGTCCTACCAAGACGGAACAAAAAAATGCAGAGATCGTCCTCTGATCATCTGGCTTTGTGTAACGCTTGCATTTTGTCATGGTTTGTGTCATCTGGATGTAAACAGGATAAAATAGAGCAGAAGTTGTTTTGTGAAATTTCCCGCAAAAGCGGGTTTGTGTGCCGTTAGATTACCACCAAGTCTCCCGCTAAAACATCATGAGAAGACACTACACTATAGCGGCGCTAGATGGCAGTATAACAGTGTGGCGCCGTTGGTCCATTGTCTGGGGAGAACCCTGTATATGATAACAAGAACCTAAACAATTTACAAATACATTAAGACAGTAAATTAACATAAAAATTACATAATTAACAGGAAAAAAGGGTTGAGTTCCAAGACCGGCAGTGTTGCTCCAGGTGCGGTCAGCAAAGAAAACAACACGCCCGGTGCTGTGTGCGGGTCACAAGTGGTCAAAATGGAAATTTTCTGCCTGTACCACCAGATAGATGCCTGGTATGTTCATTTACTCCATCAGGTTCAGACATGATTCATTTATCTCTAAGCTTGTCCTACATTTCCCAGTAAGGATGTTGTTTCTCGTGTCAACAATGCTGGGAGCACTGCGCATGACCGGCAACATGGCAATGGGGAGTGGCCGGGTCACGTGACTGCAAAGCCTTTATAGGCCTTTGAGACACCATGTGAGGAAGGAAGGGCAAAAAAAGTACCTTGAACTCATGCTACTGGTTTTCTGCAGTCTTTGACAAATAATGTGAGATCAACATGAAATAAATGATTTATTTCACATATAAAATCACTATTTTAAAATCTTTTACAGAGCATCTGGATGACCATGAGACAGAGTGGACAGCAAATCGATATTGAAATGTTTAATTATGATGGTGAGTATTAAAAATAAACCAGAAACCAGAAAAAAAAACAGACATTAGAATTTTTATATACAGTATGCAGATAAAATACTGTTCTCTTTCATTTTTTATTTAACCAAAGGTCTCTTCTCCCCCTTTTGGTGAAAGGGAGAGAGATCTCTCAGCTTGGTCTGTGAAATCTCTGGCCTTGACATGAGGTCATAAAGGTTGTTCGTCCTACCCTGGAAAGCTTATAATTCTGACGTGAAGTAATTATAAATGTCTTATGGTATCCCACACTGACTGGAATCTCACCGATACACGTTTCAAGGGCCACTTTGAAGAGCTTTAAATTATAGGCCCCGTGCATTGTCCTGCCAGCAACCATCAAAATATACAACAGGGGGAAGTGCACCTCACCGGGTCTTCTTCTTCATCTTCTGTAGAGTTTATTGGCAGTTTGCAAACTGACAGTGTGCATCACCGCCACCAACTGTTTGGATGTGGAGCATTAATGGAGTCTGATGTCCTCATCTGGTCATTGTAAACAGAAATCTTTTCAGGAACTAAACAAATAATGGTAT
The DNA here is from genome assembly GCF_902500255.1 of Thalassophryne amazonica. NCBI lineage: Eukaryota > Metazoa > Chordata > Actinopteri > Batrachoidiformes > Batrachoididae > Thalassophryne > Thalassophryne amazonica. The sequence continues at coordinate 133,368,898 of NC_047103.1, read as the reverse complement.
TAACTGGTTACCATTATTTTAAATAAATAGTTCTGTTCTGGAACATAAAAAGTTTAATGTTTCTGGTTTAATTTTCATTCCTAGCAAAATGCCAAAATTTTCTGTTTTTGTTTTCATGGTGGTTCAAAGTCTTGCTTTGTCCTGCTTTTTCTTGTTAACTGCAGCTGGATAGATAAGTGGAACCCTTTCTGCTGCAGCAGTGCTTTATTTAAATTATTTTTTTTTAATTTGTGCTTGGAATTTAAAGGCAATTGTGGAAAAAGTTATCAATGGTGTCACAAGGCTGTTCTGGACCATTCCAGTCCACTTTAACCCATGGTTGTAGCTGTCCCTCAAGGTGCATCCAGATCTTATTATTCTTCTTGGTTTACAGTGGTTGGCATCCAGCTTAATCATGCATCACTGCAGCCTTCTACTCTGGAGTGTGGATCCGACAGTACCACATTCAGACCAGTATACAACAGTGGTTAATGTGGAAAATGTGTAGGTTAGGTAATCCTTGAGGACAGGCTTGAGAACCACTGCAGCATAGGATGAGCTTGTCGCATGTGTAGACATGATGATAGATGCAGTGGTTGGCACACTTCCGATAATCCGATAACAGATAATTATCGAAGATAATGTTTTCATTATCGGATTATGTTTTTAGATAACTTTAAAAACCATTATCGGACTAATTATCTTACGATGAATTGTCATCCGATAAACTTTTAGACCGATAACATAGTCAACCAAGCTGAACAGCAGCAAACATTTTAAAAATTTAACATCAGTTGAGACTTACCTGTTGAAAGTTTCCTAAGAGATGTATAGCTCTATCCTCTGCAAACAGAAGCGAGCTAGTTTAAGGAGAAACCACTCTATCCTCTACAGACAAAGAAAAAGTGGTCACACACACAAAAAAAAAAAATCTGATACTGATACGCTGGCAATATCACCCAAGTCATCCAGAGGCATACATTTTTAACTTATGGTTCAAATTTTAACCAAACTAATTTTGGACAAGTTATTTAAAATTACTGTCATGTCTGAAGTTTTATAAAGTGATAACATTAGATATATGTTTTAGTTTTAAAGTGCTAATTTTTAAGGTTTTGTGAGCACATGCTGTGCCCAGCAGTGCATTCTGGGTAATCTCAGTACATTCACGACAGGACAAATGCATTTCAGACACTCTGCTCCACGGACAGCAGCATTAAACTCTAGTGCCTAAAACTCTCGTGAATATATTCTCTGGGTTTATAGACATTATTGTATTTACGTTTGTTACATTCCACGCATCTTAAATGTAGCAGAAACGGATTATCTGGAATTTTGTTTTGGCACGTTTTCAAGGCCTCTACTGCCATCTACTGGCCAGTAGTGTTCATGGCAGTATTTTCCCTAAGTACTAAGCGTCTGGGCATCAGTAGATGGCAGTGTTCTATTTATTTTGACCCCAGTTATATGAGATGGTTGTCAAATCAACTTTTTGGCTTTGCAAAATGGCTTTTTTTTTTTTTTTTTTTTTTTTTTTTTTTTACAAATTAAGTTTAAAAACAAAACAACAACAGCAAAAACCATTACAAGACAGCTCTGTGGTGTTTGCACATGCACAGTGCGAGCGGTTGGATGCTTGTAGCTCTTCTGCAGCCAGACCAGAATAATATCAAACAGGTTTGATTTTCATTCGACCATACGATCGGCAATCAGGAGGTGGTCGTGAGATGTTGAACGCAGCTTGTTACTCCATGTACACTACACGATGCAGGACACGCATTAACACGATTAACCTGAAACTCGGTCCAAAAATTTCTCACACAAATGAAAATCATCTGAAAAAGGGCCAAAACTTGCACAGTGTAAAGCCAACATTTATGTGCCAACACAATATTGAGTGCACGTTTTACATCATCATAAAATGTGCGCACGGCACTAATAAAATGAGTGCACATTCTCTCCACATGCAAAACATTTTGCGATGACACTTCCAGGGCTCCATAAAAATGCTTGTTTTTACAAATAAAAAATGGAATATTTTACAAAAGCACATTTATCTGTAAACACCAACACATGACACACGTCACATTAATGTGTTGGTTTACATAATGAATGAATGAATGAACCAATCAGTGTTTGGGTGATTCTTAGACTACGGGCACTTATTATGTCCTTTGATCATATTGTATGAAAAACAGTAAAAAAGGGGAAATTTCACACTTTTATAGTTATCTTTACAATGAAACTGTGTTAAGAAATTTGTCCTAGTAGTCTATGATGGCTTTTTCACTTTTTTTGAGCATCATTATATGCAAATATTGCCGTTTTGTGCTTCTCCCACACCCAGACTTTTGATCTTCAATTATAAAAATGAATGGAAAAGAAACGTTTTTTCTAATGTTTTAAAATATCTCTGAATAAAATATCAGTAAAATAATCAAAACATAATTGGGGTATTCAATGTCATACAACTGTTGTGATTTTTTTAAACAAAATGTAGTTGTCCCACACTATTGCTGTAATTTCCACCACAACACTGTAATGTCCCTTTAAACAGTTTGTATGAAAGATTGTTTGGGTAGTTTCTATGGAGATAAACAGTGACATCAGAGCACATGTATATAGCGCCAAATCACAACAAACAGTTGCCCCAAGGCGCTTTATATTGTAAGGCAATGGTGTGGTGGAAATTACATTTACAAGGCCAATAGTGCCCATAGTTAAAGAATCAACCCTTTAGCAGAGGCACTTTTACCCAGAATTCTTTGCGATCTGTCTGTGTTTGTTACAAAACCTCAGAATTAGTGCATTATTCAACATTAAAAGATATATGTTATATTTTAGCTTTGTACAAATGACAGAACTGACAATAATGGAGTTATTCTATCAGTATTCACACAAAACCATAAGTCAGGATGCCTTTATTTTTCAAGACCTCCGCCTGACCGGAGCATTGTGACTGGTACAGAGCTGGCTTTGTGTCTGCTCTTAGGGTGTGTCAGTGCTGTAGCCGTGTAGCTTCCACAAGGGGGGCAGCATATTCAAACGTAGAAGTGCTGACTCATTGTTTGGGTCTTTTGTCGCTTTTTATGCTTCCAAAAGCGATTGTGGTGTTTAAACTCAAATTCAGCTTGTTAACAGTTGCAAATGTACTAGAGACAATACTGGAATTTATCGGTTATCTGTAACTTCCGATACATTTTTGGGTGGTTCATCGGTTTATCTTTATCAAAGATAACTTTTCAGTTATCTGATTATCTGTTATTGAAGTTAATTTTTTGGTTATCTGTGCCCACTGCTGGATAGATGATAATGCAGTATATTTTTGGACACATGAGTTGCTTTGACATATAAGTCACAGAAACCAGTCAAACTAAAAAAAAAAAAAGAACCATGAATTATAGTCCAGAAAATATTGCCAGAGATTTTGAGTTGTGGCATGAAAATATTCTATAAGCAAAGTTTCATGTCATCTTATGAAACATGTTTCCACTGAATAAATGATTGAAGAAGAGTTGTGGTGTCTCTACAGGTTTTACACCACTTCACACAGCCATCTTATCCCACAACGTCATTGTCAAAGAGCTGAGGAGCCTTGATGATCCGTCATCATGCATGGCGGTGAAGCTGTTGCAGAAGAAACAGACCTACAGTGAATGTGTTAAGATGCTGTTGCACATGGGTGCCTCTTCTGGGACAAGGGTTGGTATTTATGTATTGTCATTAGGTCCATCATAACAAGGAGGAGAAGACAAATTACAAGAAGACTACAAAACAAGGTCCTCGGTTCGAAGCCACCTATGTCTCATTCTGTCTGCTGTAGCTAGGTGAAATGTGAGCGACCCCTTGGCCTTCTCCAGCTGCTGTTGTCCTCAACAATGAGGCACTTGTGTGCTGGATCATGTCAAGAAAAATGTCAGCGCTAATGCTTGTTCACAATACAAGTGATACTCCTCATCCGAGTGTCCTGAAGTAACCGTTTTCTGACACAAGTCATGCCAGCGGTACCCAAGGATCCTCCAAAGAATCCTAGTACCAAAAATGTAGCAAAGTGAATTCCACCCTGAAATATGTTCCTACTCGTTTGGTTAGTGGGGATTCTCCTTTGGCTGACCTGGTAGTGGATTGGCCTTGAGAGGGAGGGATCTAGAGTCAGAACCCTACCGGAGCCACATACATATGTTGCTTAGTTACAGTTGCTGTTGCTGGCAGGAAGTGGCAGATGACCATATATAGTACCAGTTACAGGTGAATGTTCTTAATGCTTAAATGCATCTGTGACTTTGGCACAAGGTCAAAAAAATAGTGGGGAGGTTTGTACTAGCAAGGTCAAATCCAGATTGAAATTGGTTATAGCTTAGTTATTAGGGATTCCCCTTTGGTTGACCTGGTAGTGCATTGGTCATGAGAGCAATCTGCTGTTCGACTACCTACCAGAGCCTCAAAGTGTCATTATGTTACAGCTAGGTAGAACACATTTTAACTGGATTTCACCTTGCCACATATCTGTGTACACAGTTCAGCATTTTGCTTAAATGCCATGGATGGAACAAATGTTAAATGTTGGAAAAAGATTGTGTGTGTGTGTGTGTGTGTGTGTGTGTCAGGGCAGGGGTTTGTTGTTTGGTTTAATAGCCAGCTTATGAGCATGTTCACATGCTGTGCATCCTGTGTGCACACACTTTCGGTCAATTTAAAGTTTTCAGTCCATCTAACCTGCATGTCTTTTGATGTGTGAAGAAGCTGGAGCACCTGGAGGAAACCCACGCAGACATGGGGAGAACATGCAAACTCCACACAGAAAAACCACAGGTGGGAATCAATCCCATAACTTTCTTGCTGTGAGGCAACAGTGCTAACCACTAAGTCACCGTGCTGCCCGAGTAATGATAAGGTGTCTCACTAAAATGTGTTTTGTGCTTAGTGCAGAATAGCACAGAACTATGATACACCTGTTACGCATGGGGATATTTATTCTTCATGACACAAGCATAAAATAAACCTCATCTGTTGAAATATTTTTTTTAGATTCTTTGTATGAGGAGGTGCCAGCCTCTCTGTTACTGGAACTGTCAGGATCAGACTAGGTATGGCACAGAAGGTGGATGGACGCAAATGCAAAACTCACAGGGACAGGTGTGATAGTAAAAAGGGTTGCAAAACTCACAGAGACTGGTGTGATAGTAAAAAGGCTTTATCTCAAAAAGGCAGGCAGGGATTCGGTACACAAGTAGACAGTCAGAGAGGCGGCAGTACAGGCAGGCGTCAGGCTAAGGCGAGGTCAAAAAACATGCACTGGTCAAAACACAAGGCAGCAATGGTCATGGGCTGAGGCGAGAACACGGTCAAGAACACTGTAGAGCAAAACAGAGCAAGAGAAAGGCCTGGAACATGAACTAGAAAGCACAACGGACTGGCAGGGAGTGGAGAAAGTGAGGGGTTTAAATAACAGGTGCAGTAATTAGGAAAACAAGACAGGTGTCAGGGAAAGTGCTGGAAAGCGGCGTGGTCAGATAAGACAGAGGTGAGGCAGGAGTACAGTGACAGGTGGGCGTGACTAAAAGAAACAGACTCAGTGACTGAAAGTCAAACCCCAACCAACTGTGATAAAAACTGAAAACCTAACACAGAGAAGAAGAAAAGAAAAGAGTACCAACATAAGACAGTGATCAACAAGAAAATAAAGGCAGAGACCACACTAGAATGGGACCAACAAGTGGCAACAGAAAATACAACTAATGACTACCCAGAAAATAAGTGATAAACAGAGCATAAAACCAATGACAAAAGTAATATGCACAAAAAAGAGATACTCAGAACAAAACCAAGCAAGACTTAACAAGTGACTAAAATACATTGGCCAGATACATATAACCAGGGACTGAAATCATGATAAACAGAAAAGCAAGGACAAAAGTCACAAAAAAAAAACAGGACATGAGCCCAGATCCAAGACAAATCATGACAGGAACAACATTCTGAAACAGCAATTTGTCAAGTGGCATAAAGTAATGCTGCTAAATTTCCTTTTGACATTGATAAATTGTGTTGCGTGCGCAACCCTCACCTATGTGAGCATCCAAAGACATGCAGGTTAGGTGAATTGGAAACTTTATAATTGTCCAGGTCTCTCTTGCAAAAGAGAGCTCGATCTCAATGGGTCTAACGTGGTTAAATAAAGGTTCAAATGTGCATGTTCCCTTCCACAAATTTGTGCAATCTGGTGGACAAACCCAAATTGCATGTTCATTGTTCATGAAGGCAAACATGCACAATGAACAATACGTGCAATTATGCACATTTAAAAAACAATCCTCAGTGCACGCTGTTCGGAATCTCTTTATCTTTTTTTTTTTTTTTGCAAGTGCTATGGTGTTTGCATGCATGTTCACATGCAAACATTTAATAAGTCATGCACATTGACAGCAGTGAATGCTGGTCCAACATAACACTGAGACTGGTTTGAGTGAGCGCCTCCTCTCAGAGGTTAGACAAAGTCACCATCAAGTCAATCTCAAGTCATGAATCAGCAAGTCCCAAGTCAAGTCTCAAGTCATAATGACCACCATTTGTTTGCAAGCTGATCTGAGACTTGACTTGGGACTTGCAGATTGATGACTTGACAGTGACTTCGTTCCACCTCTGCCTCCTCTGGTCACCATGGTTTTCATGTTTGTTTGGCTCCCACAGGATCTGAAGTGTGGAAGGACGTCACTGCACTTTGCCTCTGAGGAGGCAAACTTGGAGCTGCTGCAGCTTTTCCTGGACCAGCCGTCTTCACTGTGCATCCTGAATGACAAGGTCAGATCTTTTCTTGGCTTGATATTGAAGGATAAATAACATTCCGATGTGACGGTCGCTGCAGACTGCCCTTCCATTGAGTTCAGTTCAACTCTGAGTTTCTTCCTGTTAAAAAAGGGGAAGATTTCATTTCTAATGTTGACACATTCTTTGTTGGCACCCTGTAAATGATGAAGATACAATCTGGATCTTCTGTAAATGCAAAGTCCCTCAACAAGATGTCCATTGTAAAAAAATCTTGTCAAATTTACGGTGAAAAACTGGCAGCTGTGGTTGCCATTTTTTCACCATAAAAAATACAGTGATATTGTATATGGCTTCACGGTAAGGTATATTAACACTTGTAAAAACAACAGTTTGAAAATGTTCCATAAAGATGAATTACTGTTAAATAACGGTGAAATTGTATATAGGCTCATGGTATAGCTGTACAATTCACAATGTAACCTTGTTGCTTTTTAAGTGAAATACTATCCATTCCACAGCATTTATTGTCCTATTTTATGGTCAATTTCTGTTAAAACAACAGCACAATTATTTATGCCTTGACGGTATGACTGTTCAATTCCCAGTATAAACCCTTTGCTTTTAAAGTGAATTTCTAGCCATGCAACATAATTTATTACCCTGTTTTATGGTTTATTCCTGCTAAAAACAACAGCACAAAAACATATCAGAAGTTACAGATAATCGATAAATTTCAGTGTTTTTTCTGGTACATTTGCAATTACTAAGAAGCTGAAATTGACTTTTAACACGATCACTTTTGAAAGCATCAAAAGCGACTAAAGACCCAAAGAATGAGCCAGTATTTCCATGTTTGACCATACTACTCCCTGTAGGAAGCTGTACAGACAAATCCTGAGAGCACCCACAAAATCAGCTCTCTACTAATCATAATGCTCCAGTCAGGCAGAGGTCTTGAAAAATAAAGTCATACTAACTTATGGTTTTGTGAAAATACTGATAGAATAACTCCATTAATGTCAATTCTGTCATTTGTACAAAGTTAAAATATAACATATATCTTTTAATGTTGAATAATGCATTCATTCTGAGGTTTTTGTTGGGAAGGTGTCGTAGCACGGACCCACAACAGGGGGCGCAAAGGAACGGACAATGAATAAGCCAATAAGTAACAATTTAATGTTGTGACAACACACAACTAAACACACAAGATATGACTAGACAATTAACACCAGGTGACGTGTGGGCAGGCTCGAAGATAGAAGACCCCCGATGAGAGATGAGCCGTGTCCCACACGGCTTCCACCACCAACGGCCTGAAGAACACCGGAGCCGCCAAGTCCCGAGTCCCCAGGTGGCCTCTGTCTTCGGCTGTCGACCCTGGTACTGCTGGCAGAAAACAAAGACAGGATGGATGAGTGTGAATTCGCACACTCAGTAATCCACAGTCTGCACTCAGTTAGGAGGGGAAACCTCCACCTCCAGAAACACTTTCACCCGTGCAGCTCCCGCTAGTCTCTTCCCTGGATGGAGTGAGAGGCGAGGACCGTTGCACTCCCACTATCCGCAAACCCAGCTTCAGATAGAGCCCGCAGGAACACGGCTGCACACAGAACACTGTTATAATAATGAATAATCACAGCAGAGAATATTACCTCTTCGGTAGTTGATTTCTCGGCGGGGAGGTGGAGTTGCAGTCCGGCTTATGTAGTGGTGTAAATGAGTGACAGCTGGTGTGATGAGTGACAGCTGTCACTTCTTCTGGGTCTGGCGCCCTCTCGTGCTTGGAGCCCGCACTCCAAGCAGGGCGCTCTCTGGTGGTGGTGGGGCAGCAGTACCTCCTTTTCAGCGGCCCACATAACAGGACCCCCCCCTCAACGGGCGCCTCCTGGCGCCCGACCAGGCTTGTCTGGGTGTCTCTTGTAAAAATCGGCCAGGAGGGCGCGGGTCCAGGATGAAGTCCTTTTCACCCAGGAGCGTTCTTCAGGTCCATGACCCCTCCCAGTCCACCAGATGTTGGAACCCCCGGGCCCTTACGACGGACGTCCAGGAGCCTGCGGACTGTCCAAGCAGGCTCCCCGTCAATGAGCCGGGCAGGAGGGCGGCGTAGGTCCAGGAGCACAGAGTAGCGAGGTGTGGTGTGGCTTGAGGCGGGACACATGGAACACAGGGTGGATCCGCAGTGAAGCTGGGAGTTGGAGCTTCACTGTGGCCGGGTTGATGATCTTGAGGATTTTGAAGGGTCTTATGAATCTGTCCTTCAACTTCGGGGAGTCCACACAAAGAGGGATGTCCTTTGTCGAAAGCCACACCTCCTGCCCGGGCTGGTATGTGGGGGCCAGGGAACGCCGGCGGTCCGCATGGGTCTTGGCCCTCGTCCGGGCCTTTAACAGGGCAAAGCGGGCGGTCCGCCACACCCGGCGGCACCTCCTGAGGTGGGCCTGGACCGAGGGCACACCGACCTCTCCCTCCACCAGCGGGAACAATGGGGGCTGGTACCCCAAACATGCCTCAAAAGGGAGAGGCCGGTAGCAGACGAGACTTGGCTGTTATGGGCATACTCGATCCAGGCCAGATGGTGACTCCAGGCCACCGGGGGCGCGGAGGTGACGCAGTGAAGGGCCTGCTCCAACTCCTGGTTAGCCCGCTCTGCCTGGCCGTTTGTCTGGGGGTGGTACCCGGACGAGAGACTCACGGTGGCCCCCAGCTCCTTACAGAAACTCCTCCAAACCTGCGAAGAGAACTGGGGACCATGATCTGATACGATGTCCGATGGTATCCCATGCAGCCGCATGACGTGGTGGACCAGGAGGTCTGCCGTCTCCTGGGCCGTCGGGAGCTTCGGGAGGGCCACGAAGTGGGCCGCCTTGGAGAACCGGTCCACTATCGTGAGAATGATGGTGTTTCCCTGGGACGGCGGGAGACCCGTGATGAAGTCCAGGCCGATGTGAGACCAGGGGCGGTGAGGCACCGGCAGGGGTTGGAGGAGTCCCGAGGTCTTTCGATGGTCTGCCTTGCCCCTGGCGCAGATGGTACAGGCCTGGACGTAGTCCCGAACGTCGGTTTCCAGGGATGCCCACCAGAAGCGCTGCTGGACCACTGCCACGGTCCTACGCACTCCGGGATGACAGGAGAGCTTGGATCCGTGACAGAAGTCCAATACGGCAGCTCTGGCCTCTGGTGGGATGTACATTCTGTTCTTGGGGCCGGTCCCCGGGTCCGGGCTCCTTGCCAGGGCCTCCCGGACGGTCTTCTCCACGTCCCTGTTGAGGGAGGCCACGATAGTGGACTCGGGGATAATGGTCTCGGTGGGGTTCGACAGCCCCGCTTTGGCTTCTTCTTCGTGCACCCGGGACAACGCATCCGATTTTTGGTTTTTGGTCCCGGGGCGGTACGTGATCCGGAAGTCAAAGCGCCCGAAGAACAGAGACCAGCGGGCTTGCCTGGGGTTCAGCCGCTTGGCGGTCCGGATGTACTCCAGGTTCCGATGGTCTGTGAAAACCATGAAAGGCAACGACGCCCTCTCCAGCAGGTGTCTCCACTCTTCAAGAGCCTCCTTCACCGCGAGGAACTCCCGATTGCCGACGTCATAGTTCCGTTCAGCTGGGGTCAACCTGCGGGAGAAATAGGCACAAGGATGGAGAACCTTATCAGCCTCCACGCTCTGGGACAGCACGGCTCCTATCCCTGAGTCAGAGGCGTCCACTTCCACTATGTACTGGCGATCAGGATCAGGCTGCACCAGAACTGGTGCAGTCGAGAACCGGCGTTTCAACTCCTTGAATGCGGCTTCGCACCGATCCGACCAGGTGAAGGGGACCTTGGTGGAGGTCAGGGCAGTCAGGGGGCTAACTACCTAACTGTAGCCTTTAATGAACCTCCTGTAGAAATTTGCAAAGCCGAGGAACTGCTGCAGTTTCCTGCGGCTTGTTGGTTGGGGCCAATCTCTCACCGCCGCAACCTTGGCCGGATCAGGGGCGACGGAGTTGGAGGAGATGATAAACCCCAGGAAGGACAAAGAAGTGCAGTGGAACTCGCACTTCTCGCCCTTCACAAACAGCCGGTTCTCCAACAACCGCTGTAGGACCTGACGTACATGCTGGACATGGGTCTCAGGGTCCGGGGAAAAGATGAGTATATCGTCCAGATATACGAAGACGAACCGATGCAGGAAGTCCCGCAAGACGTCATTTACCAAAGCTTGGAACGTCGCGGGGCGTTAGTGAGACCGAACGGCATGACCAGGTACTCAAAGTGACCTAACGGGGTGTTAAATGCCGTCTTCCATTCGTCTCCCTTCCGGATCCGAACCAGGTGGTACGCGTTTCTAAGATCTAATTTCGTGAAAATTTGGGCTCCATGCAGGGGCGTGAACACTGAATCCAACAGAGGTAACGGGTATCGGTTGCGAACCGTGATCTCGTTCAGCCCTCTGTAATCAATGCATGGACGGAGTCTGCCGTCCTTTTTGCCCACAAAAAAGAAACCAGCACCCATCGGGGAGGTGGAGTTCCGGATCAGCCCGGCAGCTAAAGAGTCCCGGATGTAGGTCTCCATTGATTCACGTTCCGGACGTGAGAGGTTGTACAACCTACTGGACGGGTACTCAGCGCCCGGGACCAAATCGATGGCACAATCGTACGGTCGGTGCGGGGGAAGAGTGAGCGCCAGATCTTTGCTGAAGACGTCAGCGAGATCGTGGTACTCCTTTGGCTGACGTTTGTCTTTACTTTGGCCCTGCTCGTGTCCATAGCCTCCTCAGCAGGGGGAGCTGTAGCCACACGGAGCCCTCTGGCAGTGAAGCGTGGGGACGACGTCACCCTTTCGGAACCGGAAGGGGGAGGGACGGCTCGTGCCCGGTCACGCCCCCCGGCCTGCTCCCGACGATGCTCATTCAAACGGGTGTCTAAGCGTATAACCAAATTGACAAGCCCGTCAAAATCCCGCGGTTCCTCCTTAGCCAGCAGGTGCTCCTTCAGGACCGGAGACAGTCCATTTACGAAGGCGGCGCAGAGCGCAACGTTATTCCAGCCGGACCTTGCTGCCGCGATGCGGAAGTCGACTGCATACTCGGCTGCGCTGCGACGCCCCTGTCTCATTGACAGCAGCACGCTCGAAGCGGTCTCGCCTCTGTTGGGATGGTCAAAAACTTGTTTGAACTCCCGTACAAACCCAGCATAAGACGTTAGGAGCCGTGAATTCTGCTCCCAAAGCGCCGTAGCCCAGGCGCGTGCCTCTCCTCGAAGCAGATTAATAACATAAGCCACCCGGCTGGCGTCTGACTCGTACATGACAGGACGCTGTGAAAAGACGAGCGAACACTGCATGAGGAAGTCTGCGCACGTCTCCACACAGCCTCCGTACGGTTCCGGAGGGCTTATGTATGCTTCAGGGGACGGTGGGGGGGGTCGTTGAACGACCAGTGGAACGTCTGTTACGGGCCCAGGACCAGCAAGAGGAGTGGCTGCAGTAGCGCCCTGATCACGCGCTTCCACCCTGGCGGTGAGAGCCTCCACCCTCCGGTTAAGGAGAACATTCTGCTCGGTCACCAAATCCAGCCGAGCCGTGAAGGCAGTTAAAATCTGCTGCAGCTCACTCAACACGCCTCCCGCCGACGCCTGCGCTCCTGGCTCTTCCATTGGCCGTTCAAGCTCGGGTTGACGCCCCTCGGAATCCATGACGAGTGGCCGAGAAATCCTGTTGGGAAGGTGTCGTAGCACGGACCCACAACAGGGGGCGCAAAGGAACGGACAATGAATAAGCCAATAAGTAACAATTTAATGTTGTGACAACACACAACTAAACACAAGATATGAATAGACAATTAACACCAGGTGACGTGTGGACAGGCTCGAAGATAGAAGACCCCCGACGAGAGATGAGCCATGTCCCACACGGCTTCCACCACCAACAGCCTGAAGAACACCGGAGCTGCCAAGTCCCGAGTCCCCAGGTGGCCTCTGTCTTCGGTTGTTGACCCTGGTACTGCTGGCAGAAAACAAAGACAGGATGGATGAGTGTGAATTCGCACACTCAGTAATCCACAGTCTGCACTCAGTTAGGAGGGGAAACCTCCACCTCCAGAAACAATTTCACCCGTGCAGCTCCCGCTAGTCTCTTCCCTGGATGGAGTGAGAGGCGAGGACCGTTGCACTCCCACTATCCGCAAACCCAGCTTCAGATAGAGCCCGCAGGAACACGGCTGCACACAGAACACTGTTATAATAATGAATAATCACAGCAGAGAATATTACCTCTTCGGTAGTTGATTTCTCGGCAGGGAGGTGGAGTTGCAGTCCGGCTTATGTAGTGGTGTAAATGAGTGACAGCTGGTGTGATGAATGACAGCTGTCACTTCTTCTGGGTCTGGTGCCCTCTCGTGCTTGGAGCCCGCACTCCAAGCAGGGCGCCCTCTGGTGGTGGTGGGCCAGCAGTACCTCCTCTTCAGCGGCCCACATAACAGTTTTGTAACAAACACAGACCGCAAAGCATTCTGGGTAAAAGTGCCTCTGCTAAACACTGATTGGTTCTTAAAAATTAGCACATTACTTTAAAACGAAAACATATATCTGATATTTTCACTTTATAAAACTTCAGACATGACAGTAATTTTAAATAACTTGTCCAAAATGAGTAGGTTAAAATTTGAACCATAAGTTAAAAATGTATGCCTCTGGATGACTTGGGTGATATTCCGTGAATAATACAGTAATGTGCTATTTTTAATATGACTGTCCAATGGTATCACCATTTCAGCTTTTCACCATATATTTCACATGTTAAAACAATTAAAAATAACATTTTTGACAGTTTTTAAATTTATGGTAATTCAATGTTTAGTCTACAACAGTAAGCTTCTTCTTGCTTTACGGTTTATTCCTGTTGCCATTTCACAGTTTTTCACTGTAATTTTCACGGACATTTTTTACAGTGTCTGTTACGGTTTGGTTCCAAGAAAATAATAGACTTGACATGAAAAATGGATTATTTCAGAGATGATATGGTGTGTGACGTTTGCAGCCCAGTCTCACGTTTTTTCATGCTCCAGTGACGAAATTAGTCAAATTTTCGTGACGGACCTTTTTTCTAACTCACTATTCCTAACCCTAATCATGCCCCCAACCGAAACCTTAACCATAACCTAATCTTACTCCTTCCCCCCACCCTAACCATAACCACCCCGACCCCCCCCCCCACTTCACTTTTAATTTTGTGCAGCCATCACGAAATGAATGAAAATGAATTTATGCTGCCATGACGAAAATGAGGTGCTTTTCGTCACAATATCACAAACGAATAGATTAATGTATATTTTGTGCTGCTGAAGCACGACTTGCCGTGAGATCAGGTTGGACGTTTGACACTGGGTCACCTTTTCCATATGTATTCTGTAGAAACAGTTTGTATTATTTCTTTGAATATAATTCCACTTCAGATGTGTTGAGCCCAACAGACATGATTCATACAACAGCTTATAACGTGTTTTTTCAGACGTTCAGTGGAAACACGGCGCTGCATCTTGTCTGCGCATTAAGAAACCATGAGCACCAAGTGGAAGCAGTGGAGTTGCTGGTCAGAAGAGGTGCCGATCCTATGGCCAGAAACTTAGAAAGGGAGCTGCCATGTCACCTGGTGCCTCCAGGCCTCACCGGTAAAAAGGTAAAGTATGAAAAATGTCAGGAACATTTGAGCCAAATGAAAATCATTAACTTTGGAGAAATAGAAGTGATGCGCTGATATTTGTTTTCTTCCAGGTGCAGAAAATCCTGAAAGGAAAATGTCTTCAGCTTTAACTGAAGTTCAGAAACGCTGTCAGTCAGACAGTCCAGTCTAAATCGAAAATATTTGCCAAAACGAGGCAGATGTCGGTTGTTTCAGTGAAACACGTCCAAGTGTTCATTACTGTGTAATGTGTTTAAAGAAAAGGGTGGTGGTAAATATTATTTTTATTTCTTGTATTAGGGCTACTGTTGATGGGAAATAAATCTAATGTAAAATGTAATGCGTTTAAATAGTTGTGTTGATGTTAGGTCAGTAATCCCCCCCACCCCTTTTTCTTTTTAAATGGTCCTCTGAGTATTTGATTCATTTGACCAGGCTGCTCTTTGAGGATCCTTACAATGTTCTGGATCTCCATGACATTGCTGGACAACATAACCAGCCTGTGAGTGCTGAGGAGCACGGGGGCAGAAACTCTTGACTGTTTCCCAGTGAATTTTGGCGTTCATCAGGGAGGTGCTCTGGTTCCGCCTCTGTTCTTTTACTTGCACGGACTGGGTGCTAGGTAGGGTTTGGTGACACCAGCAGCTTAGGTGTCCCTGTTCGTGAGGAAAGGCTTATTAGCTTTGGCTTCACAGACGATGTTGTCACCTCTGTGAAATCAGTGGACGCCCTGAGTTCAACACTTGAGAATCTGAGCGAAGAACTGAAGTGTCTGCCATAGCAACTGTCGCTGATCAAAAGATCTAATGACTTCCTGGACTCTGCCATCATGTGTTTATCTGGTTATGGTGGAAGTGTTTAACTAGTTCATAGAGTCACTCATCTCCATTTGGGAAGAGCTTCTGGAATCTTGAGGCTGGCGTGAACTTTGCTGATGCAGTTACTTTTGCCAGACAACAAAGTCTTTCGGGTCCTGGTGCTTCCAATCTCACAATATTGCTGAGACTTGTACACTAACTAGTGACTAGTTATATCTGTCTTGCACACAGGTGCATCAGTGTTGAAGACTGTAGTGGCTGGAGAAGGCCACGAAGATGTCCACTTTTCATCAGACTGCTGCGAGTAGATGCTTAACTTTGGCAGGTGGGGATGGATTGGTTGTCTGCCTGGGTGGTTATCATCCCAAAATCATAGTGTGGTGTGGAGGTCCTATCCTAATCTGTGATTATAAGCCCCTGTGTCCATATAGTGTGTTTTTTGTTGTGGCTTGGTGTGACTTGGTGATTGGTGTGACTTTGTCAAATTTCTGATTTTGGTTGTGTGATAACAGTGGCCCTAACACATTGTGTTGGCAGGAAATATTTCTGCATGGTGAGTGATCATGGTTTAGTGTAAATGTGTGTTTTATTTTTTGAATTAAACAGATATTTGTGTGTTTTAAAGATTTACCTGTTCAGAGAGTGTAATCAGTAGATCTGCATCTTAAAGTTTCTTTATGATATTAATCTCAAATAAATGATTTAACATCAGAAAATTGTTTTAATAAATCTGACATCCACAACTCAGATGTTCAGTGAAGAATAGAAGGGAACAAAATAGTTTTCCTGTAATTATCAAACCTTGTGCATTTTTAATGTTTTTAGTGAGTCGAAATTGAATTCTGTAGTGTATTTAGTTCTGTATTAATATTGCATGTTATTTAATGGTTACACTGATCTCACAGCAAGAAGGTACTTGGTTCAAGTCCACCAAGACCCTATTCCTTTCTGTGTAGAGTTGCATGTTCTATCTATGGTTCTAAACTTGCAAATTAGGTTTGTTATCCCTGCTAGTCTGGAGTTATATAAAGAGGGGCATGCTGAGGAAAAAAAGTTCCGTACTGGAGAAGGTTGATCTGCTGTGGTGACCCCATAGTATATGGGACTGGCATTGTGATTCCAGTGTAGTAAACTTATGTAAAATGTGTTGTGATGTTGGTTCCATTACACTTGTAGCCTTGACTTTCTAAAGCCTATTTTCATAGCAAAATGTTTAATGATTTTTCTGATTTTTCAATTATTATTTAATGAGTTACATTACAATTCAATTTCAGCTTCTGAGTAGCTTAACAGAAAAACTGTAGTTACTCCTTTGGTTAGTTACTCTGAAGTGACAGGCTTCTTTACTAAAATTGTGGTCACTGTTTAGGGCAACACAAACCTGATTACTTTCTCTTTTTTTATTTGTGCTTATTGCTACATTTGGATGGCTCTGCACTGTAAAGAGAACGTTATACGAGGGCTGTCCATAAAGTATCGGTCCTTTTTATTTTTTCAAAAACTACATGGATTTCATTCATATGTTTTTACGTCAGACATGCTTGAACCCTCGTGCACATGCGTGAGTTTTTCCACGCCTGTCGGTGACGTCATTCGCCTGTGAGCACTCCTTGTGGGAGGAGTCGTCCAGCCCCTCGTCAGAATTCCTTTGTCTGAGAAGTTGCTGAGAGACTGGCGCTTTGTTTGATCAAAATTTTTTCTGAACCTGTGAGACACATCGAAGTGGACACGGTTCGAAAAATTAAGCTGGTTTTCGGTGAAAATTTTAACGGCTGATGAGAGATTCTGAGGTAATACTGTCGCTTTAAGGACTTCCCACGGTGCGAGATGTCGCGCAGCGCTCCCAGGCGCTGTCGTCAGCCTGTTTCAAGCTGAAAACCTCCACATTTCAGGCTCTATTGATCCAGGACGTCGTGAGAGAACAGAGAAGTTTCAGAAGAAGTCGGTTTCAGCATTTTATCCGGATATTCCACTGTTAAAGGAGATTTTTTTAATGAAAGACATGCGGACAGGTCCGCGCGTCGGGATGCAGCCAGCGCGGTGCGGCGGCACAGGAAAAACACCTCCGTGTTGATAACCATTTGTAAAATCCAGGCGGCTTTTGATGGCTTTCAGTGGAGTGAGTATATGAGAAATTGTTTAACAGCTGGACATGTTCCAACTTGTCCTTAAGGCTTCCAACAGAGGTGTTTTTCCTGTGGCGGAGTGTCGCAGCGGCTGCGAGCCGACGCTGCAATCCGCCCGCACGTCTTTCATTAAAAAAATCTCCTTTAACAGTGGAATATCCGGATAAAATGCTGAAACCGACTTCTTCTGAAACTTCTCTGTTCTCTCACGATGTCCTGGATCAATAGAGCCTGAAATGTGGAGGTTTTCATCTTGAAACAGGCTGACGACGGCGCCTGGGACCGCTGCGTGACGTCTCGCACTGTGGGAAGTCCTTAAAGCGACAGCATCACCTCAAAATCTCTCATCAGCTGTTAAAATTTCCACCGAAAACCAGCTTAATTTTTCGAACCGTGTCCACTTCGATGTGTCTCACAGGTTTAGAAAAAATTTTGATCAAACAAAGCGCCAGTCTCTCAGCAACTTCTCAGACAAAGGAATTCCGATGAGGGGCTGGAAGACTCAAGGAGTGCTCAAAGGCCAATGACGTCACCGACAGGTGTGGAAAAACGCACGCATGCGCACAAAGGTTCAAGCATGTCTGACGTAAAAACATATGAATGAAATCCATATAGTTTTTGAAAAAAATAAAAAGGACCTATACTTTATTGACAGACCTCGTATATGCAGAGGAAAAGGCTTCCTCTGTGAACTGTATAGTTGAGCGATGCAAAGAGACACTGTCTGCAACAAGATCATGTTGTAGGTCTGCAGCGTACAAGATGAGCAGGTCTGTGGGTTGACTGTGACTGTTCTCACCATCTTTCGCTTCAGCTTATGTGAGATATTTCTTGGCCTGACACTTCAGGCCTTAACTAGTACTGTGCCTGCGGTCTTCCATTTCCTCACTATGTTCCTCACAGTAGAAACTGACAGCTGAAAACTCTGAGACAGCTTTTGTATCCTTCCCCTAAACCATGATGTTGAACAATCTTTGTTTTCAGGTCATCAGGAGAATGGCCAGAAATATATATATATACGAGGGCTGTCAATAAAGTAACGGTCCTTTTTATTTTTTTCAAAAACTATATGGATTTCATTCATATGTTTTTACGTCAGACATGCTTGAACCCTCGTGCGCATGCGTGAGTTTTTCCACGCCTGTCGGTGACGTCATTCGCCTGTGAGCACTCCTTGTGGGAGGAGTCGTCCAGCCCCTCGTCGGAATTCCTTTGTCTGAGAAGTTGCTGAGAGACTGGCGCTTTGTTTGATCAAATTTTTTCTAAACCTGTGAGACACATCGAAGTGGACACGGTTCGAAAAATTAAGCTGGTTTTCAGTGAAAATTTTAACGGCTGATGAGAGATTTTGAGGTGATTCTGTCGCTTTAAGGACTTTTCACGGTGCGAGACGTCGCGCAGCGCTCTCAGGCGCCGTCGTCAGTCTGTTCAAGCTGAAAACCTCCACATTTCAGGCTCTATTGATCCAGGACGTCGTGAGAGAACAGAGAAGTTTCAGAAGAAGTCGGTTTCAGCATTTTATCCGGATATTCCACTGTTAAAGGAGATTTTTTTAATGAAAGACGTGCGGACGGGTTAGCCGACGCGACGCTCCGCCACAGGAAAAACACCTCTGTTGAAAGCCTTAAGGACAAGTTGGAACATGTCCTGCTGTTAAACAATTTCTCATATACTCACTCCACTGAAAGCCATCAAAAGCCGCCTGGATTTTACAAATGGTTATCAACATGGAGGTGTTTTTCCTGTGCCGCTGCACCGCGTCAGCTGCGTCCCGACGCGCGGACCTGTCCGCACGTCTTTCATTAAAAAAATCTCCTTTAACAGTGGAATATCTGGATAAAATGCTGAAACCGACTTCTTCTGAAACTTCTCTGTTCTCTCACGACGTCCTGGATCAATAGAGCCTGAAATGTGGAGGTTTTCAGCTTGAAACAGGCTGACGACGGCGGCTGAGAGCGCTGCGCGACGTCTCGCACCGTGGGAAGTCCTTAAAGCGACAGAATCACCTCAAAATCTCTCATCAGCCGTTAAAATTTTCACTGAAAACCAGCTTAATTTTTCGAACCGTGTCCACTTCGATGTGTCTCACAGGTTTAGAAAAAATTTTGATCAAACAACGCGCCAGTCTCTCAGCAACTTCTCAGACAAAGGAATTCCGACGAGGGGCTGGACGACTCCTCCCACAAGGAGTGCTCACAGGCGAATGACGTCACCGACAGGCGTGGAAAAACTCACGCATGCGCACGAGGGTTCAAGCATGTCTGACGTAAAAACATATGAATGAAATCCATATAGTTTTTGAAAAAAATAAAAAGGACCGTTGCTTTATTGACAGACCTCGTATATATATATATATATATATATATATATATATATATATATATATATATATATATATATATATATATATACACACACACACACACACACACACAGTGGGGAAAATAAGTATTTGACCCCCTGTCAGTTTTGCAGGTTTTCCCACCTACAATGAATGGAGAGAATGAATGGTCTGTAATTTTTATCGTAGGTACACTTCAACTGTGAGAGACAGAATCTAAAAAAAAATCCAGAAAATCACATTGTATGATTTTTAAATAATTAATTTGCATTTTATTGCATGAAATAAGTATTTGATCTCCTACCAACCAGCAAGAATTCTGGCTCTCACAGACCTGTTAATTTTTCTTTAAGAAGCCCTCTTATTCTGCACTCTTTACCTGTATTAATTTCACCTGGTTGAACTTGTTACCTGTATAAAAGACACCTGTTCACCAACTCAATCAATCACACTCCAACCTGTCCACCATAGCCAAGACCAAAGAGCTGTCTAAGGACACCAGGGACAAAACTAGACCTCCTGTTGGGAAAGTGTAGTGACACGGACCCACAACAGGGGGCGTAAATGAACGGACAATGGAGGAAGTCAAATATGAACACTTTACTGTTGTAAATCGCACAACTCAACACAGCAGATTACAGAATAGGTGCAAAAATCAATTAACAAAGGTGTCGTGTGGGCAGGCTCGAGGATAGAAGACGTCTGTCCTGAGAAGAACCGGAACCACACGATTTCCTCCGCCACCGAACCTGGAAAATACTGGAGCCGCCAAGTTCCGAGTCCCCAGGTGGCCACCATCTCCGCGTGTCGGATCTGGTACTGCTGGCGAGGAACAGAAACAATCAGATGTGGGTGTGTGAACACCCAGTTACACTTATGGTGGATATTCCACCTCCACCTCTAACACAGTAAGAGACTGAGGGCTACTTAGTTGGACGTGCGTCACTCGTCACGTTTCCCCACACTTAGTGTCCAGTTAACAGTAGGCTCCTAAGGAACTCCTGCAACAACTCAGAGAATTACGTGTTTTTTTAGAACAACAACGGCTGAGAGTATTACCTCCATAGGTAGATGATATCTCGGCAATGTCCGGTCTTTATGGAGTGAGATGATGTAGAGTAGATGGGTGACAGCTGTCAAGAGATAATGAGTGACAGCTAGCTGTCACCCCGGCAGTGTCCATGGCGGCAGCGCCCTCTCGTGCCTGAAGCCCGCACTTCAGGCAGGGGGCCCTCTGGTGGTGGGCCAGCAGTACCTCCTCTTCTGGCGGCCCACACAATAGGACCCCCCCCCCCTCAACGGGCGCCTCCTGGCGCCCGACCAGGCTTATCCGGGTGACGGCGGTAGAAATCGGCCAGGAGGGCCGGATCCAGGATGAAGCTCCTCTTCACCCAAGAGCGTTCTTAGGGTCCCGCAAGATGTCATTTACCAAAGCTTGGAATGTCGCGGGGGCGTTAGTGGGGCCGAACGGCATGACCAGGTACTCAAAGTGACCTAACGGGGTGTTAAATGCCGTCTTCCACTCGTCTCCCTTCCGGACCCGAACCAGGTGGTATGCATTTCTAAGGTCCAATTTGGTAAAGATCTTGGCTCCATGCAGGGGGGTGAACACCGAATCTAATAAGGGCAACGGGTATTGGTTGCGAACCGTGATCTCGTTCAGTCCCCTGTAATCAATGCATGGACGAAGTCCGCCATCTTTCTTGCCCACAAAAAAGAAACCTGCTCCCATCGGGGAGGTGGAATTCCGGATCAGCCCGGCAGCTAAGGAGTCCCGGATGTAGGTCTCCATTGATTCGCGCTCAGGTCGTGAGAGGTTGTACAGCCTGCTGGACGGGAACTCCACGCCTGTAATCAAATCAATGGCGCAATCATACGGACGGTGCGGGGGAAGGGTGAGTGCCAGATCCTTGCTGAAAACGTCAACAAGATCGTGGTACTCAACCGGCACCGTTGACAGATTGGGAGGGATTTTGACCTCCTCCTTAGCCTGTGAACCGGGAGGAACCGAGGATCCTAAACACACCCGATGGCAGGTCTCGCTCCACTGTACCACTACCCCGGACGGCCAATCAATCCGGGGATTGTGCTTTAACATCCACGGGAACCCCAAAATCACGCGGGAGGTAGAAGGAGTCACAAAAAACTCAATCTCCTCCCGGTGATTGCCAGACACCACCAGGGTTACTGGTAGTGTCTTGTGTGTGATCAAAGGAAGAAGGGTGCAATCTAGTGCCCGCACCTGCAATGGCGAAGGGAGCGCCACCAGAGGGAGCCCTACCTCCCTAGCCCATCTGCTGTCTAGCAGATTCCCTTCTGACCCCGTGTCCACCAGTGCTGGGGCCTGAAGGGTTAAATCCCCGCTAAGGATTGTAACTGGGAGTCGTGTGGAAATATGTGTGTGTCCCACGTGAATGTCTTGGACCACCCTAAGCCCAGTTTCTAGGGGCGGGCGTTGGTGTTTAACCGCTCGGGGCAGTCTCTCAATTGATGCTCAATTGAGCCGCAGACAAAGCACGCCCCGCGGGCCAGCCTCCTTTGTCTATTAGGAGGTCTAAATGTGGCCCTGCTCATGTCCATAGCCTCGTCAGCAGGGGGAACTGTAGCCACACGGAGTGTAGAGGCCGTGGAGCGTGGGGAG
Source organism: Thalassophryne amazonica (assembly GCF_902500255.1). Lineage (NCBI taxonomy): Eukaryota > Metazoa > Chordata > Actinopteri > Batrachoidiformes > Batrachoididae > Thalassophryne > Thalassophryne amazonica. The sequence goes on along the minus strand of NC_047103.1, from coordinate 133,346,563 downwards.
GGCGGAACCCTTTCGGAACCGGAAGGGGAGGGACGGCGTGTGCCCGGCCACGCCCTTCGTCCCTGTCCCGACGGCGCTCCTCCAACCGATTGTCTAGCCGTATAACGAGATCGACAAGCCCATCTAAATCCCGCGGTTCTTCCTTAGCCACCAGGTGCTCCTTCAGGACTGACGACAGTCCGTTTATGAAGGCGGCGCGGAGCGCAGCGTTATTCCAGCCGGATCTCGCAGCCGCGATGCGGAAGTCGACTGCATAAGCGGCTGCGCTCCGACGCCCCTGTCTCATTGACAGCAGCACTGTCGAAGCGGTCTCTCCTCTATTAGGGTGATCAAACACTGTTTTGAACTCCCTCACAAACCCAGCATACGTGAGAAGGAACCGTGAATTTTGCTCCCAAAGCGCCGTAGCCCAAGCGCGTGCCTCTCCTTGAAGCAGGTTAATCACATAAGCTACTTTACTAGCACCAGACGCGTACATCACGGGACGTTGTGAAAAGACGAGCGAACACTGCATAAGAAAGTCCGCGCACGTCTCCACACAACCCCTGTACGGCTCTGGGGGGCTTATGTATGCTTCAGGGGATGGTGGGAGGGGTCGTTGAACGACCAGTGGAACGTCGATATCCCGCACAAGGTCGGCAGGAGGAGAAGCTGCAGCAGCGCCCTGAGCACGCGCTTCCACCTGAGCGGTGAGAGCCTCCATCCTACGGTTAAGGATGACGTTTTGCTCAGTCATCTGATCCAACCGAGCAGTAAAGGCGGTGAGGATTTGCTGCAACTCACCAATCATGCCTCCTGCAGACGCCTGTGCACCCTGCTCTTCCATTGGCCGTTCAACGGCCGGGTGACGCCCCTCGGGATCCATGACGCTGGCCGAGATATCCTGTTGGGAAAGTGTAGTGACACGGACCCACAACAGGGGGCGTAAATGAATGGACAATGGAGTAAGTCAAATATGAACACTTTACTGTTGTGAATCGCACAACTCAACACAGCAGATTACAGAATAGGTGCAAAAATCAATTAACAAAGGTGTCGTGTGGGCAGGCTCAAGGATAGAAGACGTCTGTCCTGAGAAGAACTGGAACCACACGATTTCCTCCACCACCGAACCTGGAAAATACTGGAGCCGCCAAGTTCCGAGTCCCCAGGTGGCCACCGTCTCCGCGTGTCAGATCTGGTACTGCTGGCGAGGAACAGAAACAATCAGATGTGGGTGTGTGAACACCCAGTTACACTTATGGTGGATATTCCACCTCCACCTCTAACACAGTAAGAGACTGAGGGCTACTTAGTTGGACGTGCGTCACTCGTCACGTTTCCCCACACTTAGCATCCCGTTAACAGTAGGCTCCTCACTCCTCAGGAACTCCTGCAACAACTCAGAGAATTACGTGTTTTTTTAGAACAACAACGGCTGAGAGTATTACCTCCGTAGGTAAATGATATCTCTGCAACGAGGTGGAGATGACGTCCGGTCTTTATGGAGTGAGATGATGTAGAGTAGATGGGTGACAGCTGTCAAGAGATAATGAGTGACAGCTGTCACCCTGGCGGTGTCCGTGGCGGCAGCGCCCTCTCGTGCCTGAAGCCCGCACTTCAGGCAGGGTGCCCTCTGGTGGTGGGCCAGCAGTACCTCCTCTTCTGGCGGCCCACACAACACCTGCACAAGGCTGGGATGGACTACAGGACAACAGGCAAGCAGCTTGGTAGAAGAGAACAACTGTTATGATTATTTATTAGAAAGTGGAAGAAACACAAGATGACTGTCAATCTCCCTCGGTCTGGGATTACATGCAAGATCTCACTTTGTGGGGTAAGGATGATTCTGAGAAAGCTCAGAACTACACAGGAGGACCTGGTCAATGACCTTAAGAGAGCTGGGACCACAGTCACAAAGATTACATTAGTAACACATGATGCTGTCATGGTTTAAAATCCTGCAGGGCAGCAAGGTCCCCCTGCTCAAGCCAGCACATGTCCAGGCCTGTTTGAATTTCACCAGTGACCATCTGGATGATCCAGAGGAGGCATGGGAGAAGGTCATGTGGTCAGATGAGACCAGAGCTTTTTGGAATCAACTCCACTTACCATGTTTGGAGGATGAGAACAACCCCAAGAAAACCATCCCAACCGTGAAGCATGGTGGTGGAAACATCATATTCTGGGGGGTACTCTTCTGCAAAGGGGACAGGACGACTGCACCGTATTGAAGGGAGGATGGATGGGGTCATGTATTGTGAGATTTTGGCAAACAACCTCCTTCCCTCAGTTAGAGCACTGAAGATGGGTCATGGCTGGGTCTTCCAGCATGACAATGACCCCAAACACACAGCCAGGGCAACTAGGGAGGGGCTCCGTAAGAAACATTTCAAGGTCCTGGAGTGGCCTGGCCAGTCTCCAGACCTGAATTCAATAGAACATCTTTGGAGGGAGCTGAAACTCCAAACCTGAAAGATCTAGAGAAGATCTATATGGAGGAGTGGACCAAAGTCCCTGTTGCAGTGTGTGCAAACTTGGTCAAGCTGTTGTGTGGGCCGCCAGAAGAGGAGGTACTGCTGGCCCACCACCAGAGGGCGCCCTGCCTGAACTGCGGGCTTCAGGCACGAGAGGGCGCTGCCACCACGGACACAGCCGGGGGTGACAGCTGTCACTCATTATCTCTTGACAGCTGTCACCCATCTACTCTACATCATCTCACTCCATAAAGACCAGATGGCATCTCCACCTCGTTGCCGAGATATCGTACTTCTATGGAGGTAACATTCTCTGCCTATATTGATTGATTCCAAGTGCTATTGTGTTGCAGCTGTCAACCAGAGGACCGGCGTGGGTCGCGATTGTTTCGTCCTACGTCAGATAAGTGGTTACACAGACGCTGCACGAGTGTGTGTTAGAGGTGGAGGTGGCATTCCCACCGTTGTTGTTACTGGGTGTGCACACACCCACATCTCACTGTTTGTGCTCCTCACCAGCAGTACCAGATCCGACAGTCGGGGACGGTGATCACCTGGGAATTCGGGACTTGGCGGCTCCAGTATTCACCAGGTTCGGTGGCGGCGGAAATCGTGTGGTTCCGGCTCTTCTCGGGACAGACGTCTTCTATCCTCGAACCTGCCCACACGTCACCATTGTGGATTGACTGTTATCAGATACTGAGATTGTTTGTATATTCGTTGTGCACCTTCACAACATTAAACGGGTCCGCGCGTCGGGACGCAGCGGCACAGGAAAAACACCTCCATGTTGATAACCATTTGTAAAATCCAGGCGGCGTTTGATGGCTTTCAGTGGAGTAAGTATATGAGAAATTGTTTAACAGCTGGACATGTTCCAACTTGTCCTTAAGGCTTCCAACGGAGGTGTTTTTCCTGTGGCGGAGCATCGCGGCGGCTGCGAGCCGACGCTGCAATCCGCCCACGTCTTTCATTAAAAAAATTTCCTTTAACAGTGGAATATCCGGATAAAATGCTGAAACCGACTTCTTCTGAAACTTCTCTGTTCTCTCACGACGTCCTGGATCAATAGAGCCTGAAATGTGGAGGTTTTAAGCTTGAAATAGGCTGACGACGGCGCCTGAGAGCGTTGCGCCACGTCTCGCACTGTGGGAAGTCCTTAAAGCGACAGTATCACCTCAAAATCTCTCATCAGCTGTTAAAGCTTTTACCGAAAACCAGCTTAATTTTTCGAACCATGTCCACTTTGATGTGTCTCACAGGTTTAGAAAAAATTTTGATCAAACAAAGCGCCAGTCTCTCAGCAACTTCTCAGACAAAGGAATTCCGACGAGGGGCTGGACGACTCCTCCCACAAGGAGTGCTCACAGGTGAATGACGTCACCGACAGGTGTGGAAAAACTCACGCATGCGCATGAGGGTTCAAGCATGTTTGACGTAAAAACATATGAATGAAATCCATATAGTTTTTGAAAAAAATAAAAAGGACCTATACTTTATGGACAGCCCTCGTATATAGTGAATCAGTAGCTATATCTCCAAAACTACATATACATTTGCAGTAGTTGTGCCATATTTTTATGCATGAAGACATCCCCTTTATAAATTAGTGTTTTGTTTTTGGATACATTAAGGGCAAAACTAAGTGGTAAGTGAAAGTTGTTTCCTGTCAAAAGTAAATTTTGTGGATGTCAGTGTCGTTGTATTTATTTCCCACAACAGAGGAAAGGTGGCCCAAAAAATTGTTATTAGTTGGAAGACTTCCCCGTAGTTGTTTGGAACATTGACATGAGAGACCCTGTTAATATTGAAAGTTATGTTTCCAGAAGCATTTGACAATTTTTATATTGATTGTAAATAAACAAACAAACAAACAAACAAATAAATAAATAAATAAATAAAAAATGAAGCATCCCGTTGAAATTCATTCTGTATTTAAAGCATGTCTGCATTGTTTGTTTTGGTCAGCAGAGGGCGCTAGATGCCGTTTATGTCCTATTTCTGTTTTTGTGCCCCAAATCATTTCAGTTTTTTTTTAAACATTCAAATAATAATTATATCATATAAATAATATCATATATTAATATGTAATATGAGATAATAATAATCATCATCATCATAATAAAATGTGACATGAAGGTGGAGGCTCCACTGGTGGTGTTGTCACAGGTGGCCTGGATTACCAACTACCTCACAGGCCGCCCACAGTATATGAAGCTCGAAACATTATATCAGACACCATAAGGAGCAACATGGGGGCACCACAGGGTACGGTCCTGTCTCCCTTTCTGTTCACACTCGACACCTCAGACTATCTATTTATCTATCTATCTATCATCTGTTGTGTGTAAGCATCCTGTAGCCCTGTAGGTGGCGCTAATGCATTTTTAAGATGCCATCCTACACGCCAACCGTCGAGATAGTTCAGTCACCATGTCGGATTCAATGGCAGCATGACTCAGCATTTCAAATGGCAAATCTGTTTGCAGGCCAGACTGGTCCCTCTCCACGTTTCCGTTAAGATGTATCAAAAGTGAAATGACCGTGGAAATGTGCGGTGCGTCACGCAAAAATCCTGGCTAGCGTACACACGTTTCTACAGCCATTGTGCCACCTCCAGTACATACAGGTGATGCTGGGAACTGTTAATAGTGTGAAAATAAGAAGTCATCAGAGTAATGTGCACATCAGAGAAACACAATGAACAATTAACACACTCATGTGTTTGCAATTATATGGGTGGATGTAAAAGCATGCGCAAAGTGATGCGTAAAATGGCACTAACAGTGGCTGCGTTAGTGTTGTCAGAGGACCTGGCAAATGGTGCAATCCGACATGAGTGTGTATTCAGGAAAGGCGAGGATTTACTTGCAAATGACAATAACTGGCTCATAAACTGATTTTGATTACCAAGGCCACTGTTACTGGAGTTGCACACAGAACTGCGGCCAGCCCAGAGCCGCAAGGGTTGTCTGTGCCCACACAGGTGCTGACCATGCTTGGTGTCCTGGCATCAGGGCATTCTGATATCGATACCGATACTTTTTCATTTTTAAGCTTCATAGATCCAAAGGATCTGAAAGACCTAGGATAGAATTTCGCCAAACATTGTACGTGACAACAAAATACTTTATTATCACAATCAACATTTTTGTTTAAAAAAAATATCACTCAACACAACTTAAAACAAAATCTCCTGAGGTAGAGGGCTGACAAACCACAATACAAGGGTGCGCTGCACCGTGTTGTGTGACACAGCACGGTGTTGCTCTTACAGACAGAGAGTAGACGTAGATGAATCTGTGTGCACAGCAGTCAGTGCGTGCGGGAGTATCAATCTTCTTACATGAGGATCATTCAATATCAATACCAGCGTTGGTATCGATATTATCAATATTAGGATCGATTGGCCCACCTCTAGTGAGGAGTGTGACTGTGCTATGGGACAGGAAATCTAAAGATCAGTTTTTAAATATAATTCAGGACAGGTTGTATCAAGAAGACAAAGGAGATGGAGTCACAGGAAAGAAGTAATCACATCATACAGGTTTAAATCATACTCTCAACATCAATGGAAAACATGAAATCAATCAATGTTTGAGATGCAGCAGAAGAGAGACTGTGGAGCATCTGTTACTGAACATATAACAGACAAAGAAGAATTTTATTAGACGATGTCAGAGCCCTAGGACAGTATACAAATAATGTTTATGATTGTAATGGTAAGAGTATTTCATCAAGTGAAAGATGAAATGTTCCAGTTCAGAAAAAAACACTCATTATTTGTTTTATATAACACCTAAAAAAGATTCTTGTCATTTGATATTTTATCAGTTTATAATCAAGAGAAAAGGTGCTTACATTTTGGTGTGCGTCCTTTGAGGTCAAGAGGTTCCAAACTGTCCAGTGCAAACTTTATATAACAGTCCAGTTCAATCTGAAATTGTTTTCAGTCAACTCATGAAAACAGTCAGATATTTAAAAAACAATCCTGACGATGTAGTCCGTAGCTGATGCCATGCATTGACTTCTTCGTGTACAGACTACCGTCTGCTTTGCTCGGTCCAGCGATCAATCGCGACAGAAATTTGTTGAGCTCTTCATCCAACAGCCTTACTACTTCAGCTAGAGGTGTCCCAGGGAATACTGCAAATGTCTCCAAACAGTTTACAAGGTACTGGATTATTTTGTGTGTGTGTGTCTGTTAGAATATGAGCACAAATAAACTCATTTAAACCGTAGCCTGTCGCCAGAACAAACCCCACCATGTTTGTTTTTAAGCTAAGCCGTCGCTGCTAGTGTGAGAGAGCGGTGGTTGTGGTGTGCAATGGTACAAAATGTATGGAACCAAAATTGCACAGTAAATGGAACAAAATGGCAAATGGGATGAATGATCATCACATGACATACAAACCACCATTCAAATGACAAGGATCTATTTAGGCGTTATATAAAATAGTTTAACACTTCAGGGATTACTTTCTTTTTCTACACTTTCACCACCAGCTTGGAGGCATTTCATCATTAATATAGCATACGTCAGATTCCATTAATACTCCACACCCAAGCAGTTGGTGGCGGTAATGCACGGTGTCGGATTGCAAACCGCCAACAAACTCGACAGAAGAAGAAGAAGTCGAAGAAGAAGAAGAAGAAGAAGAAGAAGAAGAAGACGCAGGGCCGGTTGTTGCTGTTAGCAATGGAGCTGCCTGTTAGCGCAGTGATGCTTCTGTTTATTAGACGATCTTTGGGTTTAGCTGTGACCGTGTCAACAATATTTAGGACATAACGAACAAACAGCCGCTGACATACTTATTAATTTAACGGACCGGTGTGTCTGACTTTACGCTCTGCTTAGTAGGGCCACCTGGTAAGTGAAACGGTTCTTATCTTTAAGGAAAAGGAAAAAAAATAATTAAAAAGACGTGTTTTGTGTTAGTGAGCTGTAATGAGCGGTCAGCTAGCTGAGGGAGCTCCGACTGCAGCCTGTAAAATGACACACCTGCCACTCTGACTGCTACAGGCGACCCTGTCCTTTCTAACGCCGTTTAACTTGTTGTCGCTCTGTGGTAGTGTTCTACTTTTAATCTGGGTTAATACTTAACCAAGCAGATGTTAGGTTTAGTCATTTTCGGTTTGTTTGCATTGACGTCATGCTGACAGCACTCGGCTGGTGAGGTACCTTTTCCTTTCTGTTTTGTATTTAGCAACAGCAGCATCATCAGAACATGACATGCTGGTGACAGAGAAATAAATCCATCTGATGGAAGCCCAGAGGAGGAGGTAGGTGTCCATCTGTCTTACCAAACACTATAATTCTGTTCAGCTGCTGCTTTTGGTCCGGTTGAGTGGATGTGATGACATTTAGAGGTGGGCAGATCGAGCCTAATATTGATAATATCGATACCAATGCTGGTATTGATATTGAACGATCCTTGTGTAAAAAGATCGATACTCAAGCTTTTTTCTCTCCTGCATGGACTGCTGCGCACACAGATTCATGGAGATTTTGGAGATTTTGTTTTAAGCTGTGTTGAGTGACTTTTTTTTATTTTTTTTTTTTTAGGAAGTGGCTATTTGCACGGCTGCCGTGTCCATAACTCTTATTTGGCTATTCGCACGGCAAGACTCTGGTGGCAAAACTTGGAACTACTCGTATAAACAAACATACTGCATTAAATGAGAGTTATGGACACAGCTGCCGTTCGAATAGGGTCGGCCTATTGCCACGAGTCATGTTTGTTTATACAAGTAGTTCCAAGTTTTGCCACCAGAGTCTTGCTGTGCGAATATACATACCAGAGTCTTGCTGTGCGAATATACATACCAGAGTCTTGCTGTGCGAATATACATACCAGAGTCTTGCCGTGCGAATAGCCAAATGAGATTTATGGACACGGCGGCCGTGCGAATAGCCATGGCCATTTTTTTAAACAAAAATGTTGATTGTGATAAAGTATTTTGTTGTCACGTACAATGTTTGGCGAAATTCTCTCCTAGGTCTTTCAGATCCTTTGGATCTATGAAGCTTAAATATGAAAAAGTATCGGTATCGATATCAGCGATACTGGGCCTGTATTTACTTGGTATCGGATCATTACCAAAATTCCTGGTATCGCCCACCTCTAATGACATTCGCTTCATGTGATCACTCCAAGTGATGGCCCGAGGTTAGAGAAGAGTTTTTGTTTTTTGGTGCTTTCATCCAAAAAACGTGTTGGTCAGATGTCCTGCCACAGGGAAGACAATAAAGGTCCAGGCCAAAGCAAAAGTCCAGATGTGGCCACCTGTCTATCTTTGTCAGAACTCTCAGCTGTGATACAGTTTAATCAGTTTCCAGATGTAGCAGGACCCCACTCTTCTGAAACCGCAACTACGTAGAGAATCTTTGACATTTTTGACAAATAAATGACTAAAAAGATGGAGGTAAAAATCATTTACAGGTGAGCCCCGTTAACTCGTGTGAGTTGAGGTCCACAAAATCGGGCCGTGAGTTATCTGAAACCCAAAGTTAATGAGGTTGATCAAAGAGAACTTAAAATCAGCTTACCTTGTCATATTACAATACTGTCGATTATCTGAAGCATGATTCCTTCCTGGATGGTGATGATTTCTTCATCTGGAGTGGCTTCAGGATTCCGCTATGGCTGCTGCACGTCAGCGATGACTGAGGGCTTCACCAGTATGGACGGTTCTGGATAATAAGTTTTTGGATGTGATCTTCCTCTTTAGATCCTGACTGCTGGTTCAGATTGTGCTGGAATGTACACATGTGGCAGGCACGTGTGCAAATTCTGGCACAATCTGAACTGTCAGTCAAGATCTAAAGAGGAAGGTCACATCCAAAAACTTTGAACCGTCCAGAATCGTCCACATTGATGATCCCTCCCAAAAACAGTCAAATCAAAATTGACTTTTATGCAGTAGTCTAAATTTTCAGGGTCCACAACTTCATCGCAAGTAAAGCTGAATCGCGAGTTGTCTTCATTTTTGTGACATGTTGAAAAATGAGAGTTCATTTTATAAGTATTTGCTAACATGTTGCCTCTGGGGATCCATGGGCACCAGATTGGGTAGATTGGGTTTATAAAATGGGTAGCTGGCATTTTTCAAGAGTGATAATAAATTAAGCAATGAGTTGGAATGGCATGCGAGTCCAGAATGTTTTTAGAACCTTAGTCCTCAACAATTTTTACGCTTTTATTTCTTGTTAATTATGTCATTTTTTAATGTTAATTTGCTGTCTTAATGCATTTACAAATTTAGGTTGTTGTTGTTATATATATGCTATTATTATTATTATTATTATTTTATTATCCTTTTTATTATTATTTCTATTTTGTCGTTTGATTTTTAAATAGAACACAATGGAAATAAGTGTTTTTGCTTTCTTGTGTCATCAATGTATTTTTACCATATTTACAAATATATGCACTTACACTCATGCGTTTAACATATACATGATTTACTGCCCCCTGCTGGAAACACGTGTGAGTCCAAAATCTAATTAGCAACATTAGCTAATATTCATAGCTTCTCCAAAACTATTAGTCCTATCACTGTTTTGTTTTGGTGCCGTTCGTCCTTGACCCAAAATACATAAGTACACCAAACAGCAAATGTCAGTTGTGTGCATGCACGCATGCACAGCTGCTGTAAGCAGGTGCTTTGAATTTGACAAAGACAGTGGCTGATGACATTAAAACCACAACACATTTTACTCATGGTACCAACATGAAACTTAAGTCACTCATGTAAGAGCAACATTGAGCTACGAAAACACAATAAATCAATAACACTAACAACACTGTTAAGCTAACATAAACCACAGTAACAGCATTTAAAACATCAAAACCCTGAACTCCCATGTTGGGTTGCGACACAGCATCCATTGTTTATTGCTTAGCGAAAATTTCTAATTCTCCAAAAATATTTGTCCCATCAACTAGGGTTGAGCCGGATACTCCTTTCAGACGAGTATCCGGTACGGATAAAGCATTTTTGACGAGCATGAGCATGATCCGAGTAAAACTCATCAATATCTGTACTCGTGCTGAAGGAAAATCCTTATTGGCTAACTGACTGTCTTCACACTCTGTGATTGGCCAGTCACACACAATGCCCGCCCCTCCCTGAACAGACACGTCTCTCTGCAGCTTCTCGCACACACACAGACACACAGGATATCTCTCTCTGTGCTTGATTTGACTGTAGCTCACGTTGCCGTGCTCCTTAATTTTTCTTTAATTCGCCTCTGTTTTGCTTTGTATCATATTTAACATTACTTGGTGAACTTGTTTCATAACGTACGTGGGGCATTTGACAAGACAGAGCTGAAAGCGGCTCATGTTGTGTCGCTCACTGACTCCGCTCCTGTCATTTTTTTTTTTAAACATTTGTTTGCTGGCTGGTGATATAAAGTCAGTTGGAACACTTTGCCTGTACTGAACGCAGTGCTTTTGAGAAGAATACAGTGAACAAGGCTGACATATTATTTCTTTGTTTGCCATCACTGGATGTTTGCATGAATCACTAAGTTCACACAGACCATAAAAAAAAATAAACATTCTTAGAACAACCTCTCTCTGTCCCTCTCACACACATGCACACAGACACACACGCACAAACACCTTAATCAAAATGCCATGAACGTTAGGTAGTAAAAATAAAGAAATAACTGAAAAAATCATAGTTTTATCATAAAAATTTTAAAAATAATAATAAAAAAGAAAGTTGTGTTGATTATGACAACTCTTGTTCATGCATACTTAGTTCATAATTTCCTACTACATTGAATGTTAATTCTGAGGCTGTTCTGTTACTCATTCATACCCTTAAGAATATTCATGTTCTGAGTTTATAAAAAAACTTGTTCTATAAATAGTTCTCTTTGTGATCAAAATCATTTATTTGATTCTCAGTTTTGAGGCTGTTCTGTACATAGTTTTCAAATAAACAATAAATATAGCAACTTCTGATCAATCCATATCAATTTCAGACTGAAAATAATGTACAGCTTTAAGCCCCATTTCTGGTTAAACCACGCCCACTTCAGTTTAGGCCCCGCCTGCTCCAAGTACAGATACAGCTAATTTAGATAGTTGAATACAGATACTGGTGTACTCGCTCATCCCTACCACCAACTTTTTGTTTTTACAGTGTTCATCCTTGACCCAAAATAGATAAGCATACCAAATGGCAAATGTCAGCTCTCCCCAGTTTTTGTGTGATTGAAGCCATACACACGCACATGCACACAGAGGACACTTGGTTATTAATATGTGTATGTCGCGGACGTGAACGAGTGAAGCTCTTCAGCATTTCACCATGTCATTTCCAGTGTGTGGCTTCGTCTACCATCGGTAGGCTTTTTATGGCAGTGTTGTCTGGTTTGTGGCTTTTTCCCCACTGGGCAGATTTTTTGTGCCATTTCCGGTTTGTGCCTTCATCTAGCATCGTGCAAGCTTGGCTTTGCTCGTATAATATAGTTTTTGGAGGGATTCTATACCATATACACTACCAGTCAAAGGTCTGGACACACTATCCCATTCAATTGGATGGGAAAGTGTGTCCAAACATTTGATTGGTGCTGTGAGATTTTGCAGATTACATGGGGGAGGAAGTGTTTGTTAGCTGTGTCTGTCGCTGTCTGTCATCTTCAATTCCACATTTTATTTATTTATTTATTTGTACTTTCAGTTGCGACTGAAGGTCTACTGCATTTCTTTGGCTCCATGATGCCAACATGAACATATGTCCCATAGCTGTGGTGTTCAAACTTCAAACCCACCCTCCCCTCCCACTGTATCCTGTGACACCACCATTGCAAGTGTATCATAGCTTCTTTTCCTTGTGTTTTAAGCCATGAAGGACTAAATTATTAATTGTTTTCCATATTAGGTGAATTCTGGTCACATTGGGGATGTAAGATTATGAGTCCTTCATTTGCATACTCAACAAAATTATACTGGTGCAGAAGAAAATCCTTTTTTGACTTAAATTAGACTGTATTTATTTATGAAACTGTCTGAGTTTAACTACAGTAAATAGATAACCAGCACTGGCTGGCGTAGATGGGCCTCGAGGCCTGTGTGATGGAGGCAAGCGAGACTGCTGTGCAAATATTGTCAGTAAACCTCACTCCCTAATGCCAAAAGACGCTGTAGATGCTAGAGCCTGTGGGTATATTCTCATGCTTAGAGGGTCTGCCTACCATCTGGGAGATCGTAGGCTCACGCCCCAAGGCAGAGGTTTATCCTGCATAGGACTTTCTTCACCTTCTTCTTCTATTATCTTGTTTCTTTTAACACCAGTGGAGTTGATTTTGCAGAGACAAAGTGACATCAAAGAAACAGGCTGCAAAATTAAGATTGATAAATTTAGCCCATGTTTGTCAGTGAGAGCCCTGATGTTAAATGTTATTAAATATGCATTATGAAATGATAAATATTAAGTTGTCATGAAAACACCAGCAGCACACTGTACTGTAAAGACAGTTAGATCTATAAACATTTGACAAAGTTTGTTGGGTGACATACATCCAGACATACAATTACGTTAAATATTTTCATGTATGGCTGCTCTGCTACAACGGTGCCTCACACCTGTCTCTCACAGATGACTTTCTGAACCATGTCCCCCTCCACAACTATCCTTAGATTTTATAAATCAGGAGCTTTTAGATAACTTATTCCATCTGTTTTGAACCCATCATACTTATAGCACAGAACTAAAAAAAAGTCAGTCTGTTCAACCAGAGATCACTATAATGGTTTCTCTTTGGAGTGGTTTGTCAGCTTCACATGACTTGAGACTGTGTCCCCTTAGGTACATATGTATTGGGGATACCACACCACCTTAATTTTTAAAATGGAAGACGTCACTTGGGTGAGTGGTGACGTGTACAAGAAGTCTGGTTGTAAACATTGACAGGTGGGATTTATTGCATTTTGGAAAGTTAAACGATGTTAAAAACATACTCCCTTGGGTTCTGTTTTTTTTCTTTTTTGAAACCGTTATCTGAGTTTCTTGACAAAACTACTTGATTAATTTTAAAAATCATTGAGATATTAATGTTCTTTTTTGTTTTGTGTGTGTGTGGTTCTCCCTTACACAGTTTAGTTTTAGCTATTCTGTGCTAAAACATCCCGACTTAAAAGATGCGGCTCTCCCTATTAAAAAAATATTGAGTTATGTTCAGTGGATTCTGCATTATTTTGGTGAACATTATCAGCCTGACCTCTGAGTCTTGTCTCACTTGTGGTTGTGGCAATTGTGTTAATCTGTCAGCTCTGGGGATGACAGCAGTGGACAACGAGGTCTTCTTCACACATGGAAGGGCTACTCTTGCAGTGTCACTCCAGAGAGGTTGTTTCTGCCTCAGCCTGTATGTCAGGTTTCCCTCGGCAGTCGGCATGGACTTCTTCTTGTTGAAGGTAAAGCAGATATTTTGATATGAGCATGTTCACAATGCTGGGTCTTAGAACCAGTGACCTTCTGTTCAAGCTTCAGAAATAGATAAAATGCACTTTTTTGTAAGCGTTGTGTCTTTTTAGTCATCTAATTCTAGGAATCAGTAGAGAAATCCAGTCCCTGGGTATGTTTAGAATTTCCACAGTAAGCATTTATTGTCCAAAAAATTACTCTCTTTATTGCTGCTGTCCTTTAATTGTGGGTATTTCTTTTCTATCCCACAGTGTCCATTCCATAAAATTGCATATTGGTCCTCACTGAAGGATGGTTAAAAAAAAAAATACTGTCATAAGTAGGACATAGATCCGCCAGTAAGCCAACTGCATAGTCACACTCCTGCAAAAAATCCAACTGGTCTGGTTACCGTAACCTTTCAACTTCTGTCACACAAAATGTCTGTCTGTTACACGTGTGATGACCAGATGTGTTGTACTTGAATTAATGATACAAACCTATCCCAATTAAATGGACCGTGTGGACTGGAATTTACCAAGAACAGTTAGTATTTTAGGACAGCAACTTGAGGTGTTATTTCTCATTAATTTCATGCAAATTATTTGATGAACTCCTATTCTGAGACATTTAATTCAGGCATAGTTCTGAGAGTTTACTTTGTTAAAAGGATAATGTGGTTACACTTGTACACTAGGATGAATGCAGTGTAGAGCTGTGTCAAAGTGGGATGTCCAGTATGGGACAGGGGTATAACATGCATGTAACACTTATAACAGGATGGGGCAATGTTTCATGTTTTAAGTTAAGGTTAATTTAGGAAAACTGTTACATAAGTGGATGGGTTCAATTCACATAGCACAATGTTTTTGTTTAAAAAAAAAAAAAAAAAACCTGAGTGGAGTGGTCACTAACCTTTTTAATGAGTAAAGGAACCATGGACTGTGTCTGAATTAAATATCTTGTACAAACACTTCTCATCTGAGGTGGGTCTTGCAGTGTCTGTCCATCACAATAGTGAAGAAACTACTAATATTCCACTTTCAACCAATAGGCTTATGAAATCCATTTGAAACTGTAATACATGGTGGCCTTAAACAGTTATGAATTCAGGATAATAGACAAGTTTCTTGGACTGCCCTTATCTGAAATTATTATTTTTTTGATTTATGCCAGTTTTGCACGTTCAATGAAATATTCAGTTTTTTTAAATCATTCACTACAAGTTTGTAAACTGATCATTTTTGTTGCTGTTTTTCAGTTTGAGGTCAAAGTTGTTATTGTAACATAAGTGTTTTGTTTTATTAAGAAGTGTATTTCTTTTCAAAATAATAGCATTGTGTTTGAAAAAAGTGAGTACAGCTCAAAATCTTGACAGCAGCTTTGATTTACATACACGCAAATGCAATGGGAACATTATACATCCTATTCCAAATGTATTACTTTATAGAAAGTGAAGAAAAAGGAACATATATATATATATATATATATATATATATATATATACACACACACACACACACACGAGGTCTGTTAGAAAAGTATCCGACCTTTTTAATTTTTTCAAAAAACTGATGGATTTAAATCACGTGTGCTTGCATGAGCCAGTCTTGAACCTTTGTGCACATGCATGATTTTTTCACACTTGTCGGTTGCGTCATTTGCTTGTAAGCAGCCTTTGTGTGAGGATGGGTGTAGGCTCTTGTCGTTTTTTCTTTACAAGGAAATGGCGGAATGACTGGAGCAGCACGACTGCATCAAATTTTGCCAGAAACTGGGCGACAGCCAGGTGGAAACCATTCGTATTATTCAGATGGCTTTCGGTGACGATCCTATGGGCATCACACAGATTAAGGAGCGGTACAACCGGTTTAAAGACTGCCGCACAACGGTGGAGAGCGTGCCGCGCTCCGGGCGGCCATCAACACGCTGAAACGACCGGATCATTTCCAAAGTGAACGCCGTGATGATGTGGGAATTCAACGGCACAAAGCTGATGGCACAGCAAAAGCGCCACCATGTTGAAGCCTCACAGGACATGCTCGGACATGTCCAGCTTTTCCACCATTCGGAAGATTCAGACGACTTTTCCGTGGCTTTTCAGTCGTGTGACTATTTTGCTGCGCTATCAGCTTTGTGCCGATGAATTTCGCTGCAACTCTTTTCTTGGCAAAATCTCCTGTCACAGTGGAATGTGCCGAAAAAGTGCTGATGTCCACCTCTTCCGCAATTTCTCGGATAGTCACACGATGGTCCCACATCATCACAGCGTTCACTTTGGAAATGATCTGGTCATTTCAGCGTGTTGATGGCTACCCAGAGCGCGGCGCGCTCTCCACCGTTGTGCGGCCGTCTTTAAACCGGTTGTACCGCTCCTTAATCTGTGTGATGCCCAGAGGATCGTCACCGAAAGCCTTTTGAATAATCTGAATGGTTTCCACCTGGCTGTCGCCCAGTTTCTGGCAAAATTTGATGCAGTCGTTCCGCCATTTCCTTGCAAAGAAAAAACGAGGAGAGACTACACCCATCCTCACACAAAGGCTGCTTACAAGCAAATGACGCAACCAACAGGCGTGAAAAAAAAAATAACGCATGCGTACGAAGGTTCAAGGTTGGCTCATGCAAGCACATGTGATTCAAATCCATCAGGTTTTTTAAAAAAATAAAAAGGTTGGATACTTTTCTAACAGACCTCGTATATTTATGTGGCACGATTTGTGTTCAGAGTAAACTTCCACAGCGATTAAGAAATCAACACCAACCTTTGTATAGTGACTGGGGGCACTGAGGTGGACGTCTTTGGGGCCTTTGTATTGAAAACGCATGTGCGCGAACACACGTACACACATGCGCACACTAGATTAAAGCATCACACACACACTAGATGAAAGCATCAGACACACATTAAATAATAATGATTAAAGCTGAATTCTGTAATAGATAAATAAATAGAGAATATATTAAAGCATTATATTATTGGTTGTCCAGTAACCATAAAGGATTAAAGTGAAAGTTCTTTTTGTCTAAGATTTCTAGCAGTAATGATTAAAGCTGAATTCTGCAATAAATAGAGAATAGATTAAAGCATTAAATTATTGGTTGCCCAGTAACCATAAACGATAAATAGATAAAAAAGAATAGATTAAAGCATTAGCCCAGTACCCATAAAGAATTAAAGTGAAAGTTCTTTTTGTATAAGATTTCTAGCAATAATCAATAAAACCTGAATTCTGTAATCGATTTATAGACTATTTCTAGCAATAATGATTAAAACTGAATTCTCTAATAGATAAATAGATAAATATAATAGATTAAAGCATTAAATTATTGGTTGCCCAGTAACCATAAAGAAAAGTGAAAGGTCTTAAGTACAGAGGTGATGTCAAATCATTACAGAGTGACCGCAAATCATTAAGGTACAGAAGTGACACACACAGTTATCCTTATATAAATATACTTGCTTCGCAGCAGGTACACCTACTAGCTAAACAATAGCTGTGTCTGTATTTTTCTTTACAAAAATGCCTGTAGATTCACAGGAAAGATCAATATCCTGTGAATCTACAGGCATTTTTGGAAAGATAAATATCTTTCCTGTGAATCACTGAACTAATATTTAGTTGTATAACCACTGAACTGAAGCATGCTCCAGTTTTCTCCTCTCACCTCTTTCCTGCCCCTCCCATCCTGTGGCTGGCCTCCGTTCTTTCCCAAGCTGGCAGGCAGCGCAACTTGATAGTTGCAGAGCGGCTACCAACACACTCTCATAGCCTCAATTGGAAAACGGACTGTTTCAAGCTTAGTGCACATAAACAATGTCAAATGTATATGTGTTGTCCTAATTCTGATGTGTGCCATTATTACGGTAAACAAGTAATAATTGTAGATCAATTGCTGTTTGTATGTGGAATGTGAGTGTGGAAATCTGAAATTTCCCTATTGAGTGATGAATAAAGGCTTATCTAATCTAATCTAAATTCAGCATTATTTCATCAAAAAAGGCATCTGAAGCAGTCAGAGTGACATGGCTAAGTTCCTAACTGATGTGTTCACTGCGCGTTGGTCATTTCAAAGCGTCACAGAATTTCACAGAGTTTCTGCTTAAAACTGGCTTTAAAATGATTTAAGAGGTTTTACCTTTATCATTTGAAGGTTAATAATCCAATTAATCCATTTGATTGCTTTGGGTGAAAAGACTCTGTCTCAGATGTGCTGCTGTGGCCTGAAATGACGCATGCGCAGATACAAAAGGCGGACAGATTTTTAGGGGCGGACCGTTCGGTCTGTGATTCCGGGAAAACAAGAAGATGAGGGAAAAGTAGGTGTTAATCTTTAACACTTCAACTCTGAGAGACATAATCTAAAAATAAATAAATCACATTGTCTGATTTTTAAATTTAAAGTATTTGATCACCTACCAACCAGCAAGAATTCTTGCTCTCACAGACCTGTTAGTTTTTCTTTAAGAAGCCCTACTATTCTGCAGTCTACCTGTATTAATGGCACCTGTTTGAACTCATTACCAGTATAAAAGACACCTGTCCACACACTCAATCAATCACACTCCAACCTGTCCACCATGTCCAAGACCAAAGAGCTGTCTAAGGACAACAAGGACAAAATTGTAGACTTGCACAAGGCTGGGATGGGCAACAGGACAACAAGCAAGCAGCTTGGTGAGAAAGCAACAACTGTTGGCGAAATTATTAGTAAGTGGAAGAAACACAAGATGACTGTTAATCTATTACTCGATCTGGGGCTCCATGCAAGATCTCAAGGATGATTCTGAGAAAGGTCAGAACTACACAGGAGGACCTGGTGAATGATCTGAAGAGAGCTCGGACCACACGCAAGAACACCGTCCCAACTGTGAAGCATGGGTGTGGAAACATAATTTTTGGGGGTGCTTTTCTGCAAAGGGGACAGGACGACCACACCGTATTAAAGGGAGGATGGATGGGGTCAAGTATCACAAGATTTTGGCCAATAGCCGCCTCCTCTCATTAAAAAAATTGAAAATAGGTCATGGCTGGGTCTTCTAGGATGTGTCCAGCATGACAATAACCTGAAACACACAGCCAGGGCAACTACGGAGGGGCTCCGTAAGAAGCATTTCAAGGTCCTGCAGTGGCCGAGCCAGTCTCCAGACCTGAACTCAATAGAAAATTTTTGGAGGAAGCTGAAACTCGAAATCCTGAAAGTTCTGGAGAAGATCTGTATGGAGGAGTGGACCAAAATCCCTGCTTCAGTGTGCAAACTTGGTCAAGAACTACAGGAAACATTTGACCTCTGTAATTGCAAAGCTTTCTGTACCAAATATTAAGGTCTGTTTTTAATATTGTATCAAATACTTATTTCATGCAATAAAATGCAAATTAATTATTTAAAAATCATGCAATGTGACTTTCAGTTTTTTTTTTTTTTTTTTTAAGACTGTCTCTCACAGTTACCTATCACACAAATTACAGACCTCTCTATTCTTTGTAGATGTGAAAACTTGCAAAATCATCAGTGGGTCAAATACTTATATGCCTCACTGTATGTTTTTCCTTCTCCAATCAACTTTTTAATCAGAGTACGCTGTTCTTTTGAACAATGTCTGTAACAACCCATTTTATTCAGATTTTCAGAGAGAAATGTGCTACAACCAGCAAGTACAATGTTTGCTGCTTTTGTCTTTAAATAAGGGCCACCTGTAAGGGTGTAATAAGGGTCACAGAAAGAAAAATGCAGACACTGCTATTTTTTGAACAGCCTAATATTCCTTTTTCTTCACTTTCTGTAAAGTAATAGCGAATTTGATGAATTATTCTTCATGTTTTGGTTTGGAATGGAATGTGCAGTGTTTCCAATGCATTTATGTGTATGGAAATCAAAGCTATTTTAAAGATTTGTAGCTTTACTCTCTTTTTCAAACACAGTGCTATTATTTAGCTACATATGTGGTCTGTCCACGTATGTTCCAGTACTTTTCTTGGCAAAGTGATGCAACTCCCAGCAAAACATCTTGCATCATGCTTGGGCACTACAAAAAATGCTACAAATATAACATGTTTTATATAACATATGATGTGATATAACATACCTTAAATTTGGAATGTACTGTATAATAGAAGATATACCTTACTGAATTTTCATATTTTATTCTTTTGTCCACTGGTTTTATTTCTACAAGAAATTAAATAGTAGACATTATTGTAAAACAAAAATCAAAATAAATGCATTCTTTGCCTCACTGTTGCATCATGCCATGACTGCCACTGATAAAACATTGTATGATGTTTGCCTACTTCCATACCTGCTTGGAAATATTTGTTTGGATTATCTCTGGGGGGGAAAAAAGACAGCTTTGTAAAACAGTGATCGTTTTGGCATAAAATTTAAATTTTTGGACCTTTTTTGTTTTCCACGGATGCTCTGTCTATTATAGTAAAAAAATGTTCTAGTTAATTAAAAAAAAAATCTCTCTTGATGTTACACTTCTAATGGCCACCAATGTGAACATGCTCCTTTAATGACCCCTCAATTTATTTGTCAGTTGTCCAGTATCTTTTTTTTTAAATGGACATTTGTAATTTTCAAGTCATCATAGGTTAATTCTTAATTGAATAGTTAAGAGACGATGCATGCCTATCTTTATTTTATTGCCAAAAAGCCACCTTAATTACTGTCTTATTATTGCCGTCATATCAGGAGGACAAGTGTACAGCTTTGGAGAGTTACCATGGAAACAAAGTCAAGTACTCAAGGTGGAGAAACCCATCCTGGAGAGTGTACTGAGCGGCCAACAGGTGGTCACTGTGGCAGCTGGAAGCTTCTATAATGGAGCAGTGACTGTGGATGGTGGGATCCACATGTGGGGGGACAATGGTGCAGGGCAGTGTGGTCTGTCAGGCCTCAGTACCATCCCCAACCCAACTCCAGTCACTTTGGTGGAGCCCAATACCAGCCCTCCACAGAGAGTCCCGGTTTTGGAGCTTGCCTGTGGGGAACACCACACCCTCGCACTTTCTGTAAAGCGGGAGGTTTGGGCCTGGGGCAGTGGTTGCCAGCTTGGACTTAATGTCACAAGCTTTCCCATCTCTAAGCCACAAAAAGTTGAACACTTGGCTGGCAGGTATGTTCTTCAGCTGTCCTGCGGAGCTTCGCATAGCCTGGCACTGGTGCGATGTCTCGGTCCTCAGGATGTCCACCAGCCCCCAGCAGACAAATGTGGACAGTGTAACCAGCTGCTCTATACAATGACAGATAAAGAGGACCATGTCATAATTTCTGACAATCACTACTGCCCCTTTGGTGTGGAGCTGACTGAAGACGATGGCAAGATGGAAGTCCCTGCCCCTACTCAGTGTCTAGCAACATCACCATCAGAGCCACCTCTCTCATCCAATCTCTCCACTGCAGCTGTCTCAGCACCATCCACAGTAGACTCCACACCAAAAGATGGTGATCCATCGTCTGAACCTACTTGCTCCCAGAGCATGGAGAAAGAGGAGTCTTCCTTGGCTAATAGTGATCTAACTGCCACAGATTCTGACCTCTCAGTTCAGTCCAGAAGTAGTTGCAGTACAGTTGCTGGGGTCAGAGGTTCACCATATCCAGATGAACGTGCTGTCAATGACTATCTGAAAAGACTGACAGACCACACTCAAGCAGTGCAGACAGCTAAAGCTAAGGCTGGAGGACTGCACACTCTGCTGGTGAGTCATAATTTCTTTATGTGTTATTCAGATTGAGATAATGGTCCAGAAATTAAAATGTCTGATTTCTAAAACAAATACAGAATCTTTCAGATCAGTTAAAGGAAAAGTTGGCATTACAGTTTCAACCATTTTCAACCTGTCAATCACGACAGGCGAATGGTGAATTTGCGATCAAATACATCTTGGCTTTTTTTATGTCCTGGAACATTTTTCACTTCATGCTTTCACAAACTGTTATTCTTTCCAGTAAACACCACATACAATTTATCTTTAGATCTTTATTGGTTTTTGAAATATTGAGACTTTAAAAATGGGACATGGCAATGGTTTTACTTAAAATGATTTTACTTTATTGTTACAATGAGTGGTACAGAAAAAAGATACTAAGTTCAATGAGTCCATGTTAAAATGTCCAACTTAGAGCAGAAATAGACATGGTTACAGTCTGGTACAAAAAGCGGTTTTGGCCTCTATAGTGTCCTCCTCCATGACAGCTGTACGGGGGTGAATTTTTTTTTCTAACTTCTTAGTTTAAGATGTTTTAAGCCCTAAAATTCTGTGTAATTGTGGCATAGTTGCTTTGAGTGACAGTGGTTGAGCCCAGCGACTCCACCTTTCACTGTGACCGTAGCTCAGAGGCTGCATGATGTGTGTGGTAGCGGTTGTGGATACTGTGTCTGTTTTGTTTGGGGTATTTAATTTCAAATACCTGGAATAATATGGCTTGTGGCAAATTGCAGAAATGTGATATCAGGGGATTGGCATATGACTGGATAGCAAGTTATTTACACAATAGGTATCAGTATGTTCATTTATGTGGGATTAATTTTGAAGCTCACACATGGGGTGCCCCAGGGTTCAGTCCTTGGTCCATTGTTGTTTCTTTTATATATTAATGATATATGTTTGGTTTCTAATAATAGGCATGTGGAGATTAATCGATACAAATTGGCAATTGGTATCTAGATACCATGGCAGTGGTATGGCTTTGCCTTGCAATGTGAAGCGCCTTGGGGCAACTGTTTGTTGTGATTTGGCGCTATATAAATGAAATTGATTTGATTGATTAGATACAAACGTGTGTGATGTGAGTGCATTGATTCATTCAGTGTGCATCCATTCAATTGACGGGTTGAATCGTGTTGCATCGCTCACTGCCTGCTTGCATCCATTCTTTTTTTTTGTTTTTCTCCGAGGCACATTGAATGCACCACGGCCATTGTATTTGAGGGTGTTAATTGAGAAAATGGTTATTTCTCGATGCTGATTGCAGACTGCAGCGGGTCTGCTTGAAGCATCAAAGCAGCACTTCAACCTGCTGTTCTCTGCTTCACTGGTTTTCAGAAGCAACAAGTCCACTGGCGTGAGCACCAGCCAGTGCATAAACTGAAGTTGTCCGAACTTTGGGTGAAGGAAATACTAATAATTATATCCTCTGTTTTGTGGGACTAAGTGCACAGCTCCAAAGAGCCGCGCGGATTTCGGTCGGAATTAATAACTTCGGAGCAAGTCACCTTTTTAAATCAAATGACACCTCTTTCCAAATGTTATAATGTAAAAAATAAACTACAACAGACCAAAACCGGGGTTTTTTCCCAAAATGACATGTCCTCCATTTTTTATGAATTACATCCTGACGTGCAGCCCAGAGCTCAGCTCAGAGTCTATGGAGTTATGTGCCGTTAATATCTGAAAGGAAATGCTTTTGACAAAAACTACAGATTTTGTTTATTTCTGTTTATGTTCAGAGCTCAGTGATCCACCATGTACATCAAGGATCCAGTGACCATTTACAAGTTTTATTGATTTTTATTTATGTCCAGAGATTAAGGATCCAGTGACCAATTTCATATTTATTTGCTTTAAGACTCAAAAAAAATATTGACATAGAAAACCTGAAAAGCGTACTTTGAGTACACAGAAAATTCACAGGAGGTATTGATAAGGGAATCGATAAAGAATCGGATCAATGAGCGGAATCGATAATGGCAGCGATATCGCTAAAATCTTATCAATACCCATCCCTAATTGTATCGCATTGTGAGGAATTGAATTGCCATTAAATGCATATCAAATCGCATCAAATCTGGAATAATGGTGAACCGCATCACATCAGATTGCCATGTATCACTATATATATCATATCGCTGGTAGTGTATCGCGGTGCATATCGAACTGTTGTCAGTAATGAGATTCACATGCCTAGTTTCTAGGTCCCTGGCTTGTACTTTGTTTGCTGAAGATACGACTATATTTTGTAGTGGGGATCATTTGGGGCAGCTTTTGGACATGATGGAGAAGGAATTACAGAATTTTAAACAATGATTTGATTCAAACAAATTATCGCTCCATTTTGGTAAAACTAAGTGTGTGTGTGTGTGCTAGCTGGGGTACCCGCCGCTGCCCGGGTTAACCTGTTTTAGACATAGGCCAAATGCCAATCATTTTAATCAAAACAATTGCCCAACATTTGTTTTTGTAATGCTGATGTCTTGCAAATGTAAAATTTAATGGGCTAAAGTTTGTCCAGCAGAACTATAAGAGGTGGACTCCCCAAACTAAGTGGAAATACTTGGTTAAAAGACAAACACATTTGAAGTCCTTCATGCAGACTTTGTTTTGCAATCAAATTTATAACAAAACTAGAAGCACTCGGAGAGTGCAAACCTCTGCCAAGGCCATGGGGTCACTGACGCCATAACATCTACACACCATGGAATCATTGAACCTAAAAAAGTCTAACAGTGATGTTTGCTCATAAAAAAAAGTTTCATCTGCTGCGACTGGATAGCATATATCCTTAGCACCTGGCATCACAGTTTATTGCAACTTGCACCTTTCCCAGAAGCTACTGTCATCTGAGCACTGATATTGATGTGCTTATAGACAAAAACAAATAAGAGACAAAATTCAATTTATTATTCAACTAAACTGCAAATATATGAATTTTTTGAAACACTTTTCTAAATAAATAACAGTAAATTCTGAAATAGAACCATTTTTTAAGTGTTGCATGTGCTACACAAGGCCATAGGGTCACTGACCCTAAAGAGATTCCCTCCTAGGCACAGTGATCTATTCAACAATTCAGTGTTACAACCAAACCTATGATACATACACTTTTCTTTCCTTTATATTTGACATCCTTGACCATGAAAACATACCACTAGAACTTGGAATCACTTTTATGTCTTTATTAGTTCAAAAGTTATTGTATAAAAACGATTTTTCGGTAATGGCGGTTTTCTTATGGATCTAGCTCCATAACATTTGAAGCTACATCAAATCTGATGACACCTTACTGAATCAGTACAGATTCAGTTACAATTTGGTGTTAGTTGTGCATCTCTAGCTTCATTTGTCACCTCACACTGATACATTTTCTATCTTCCCTATATTTTTGCACCAGATCCGGAATCCAGATCCGATCATCACCAAACTTTGTTGTTTGATAGAACATTTGACTATGTTACACCCTAATTTTTTTTCAAGCCTTTCTGCCTTGTTTTTGTGGAGTTAGAAACTAGAATGTCAAAATTCCCCCTATCCCGCAATGGTGAAGAATCCTTTAAAAAATTCCTGGATCCAGATCGTGATCCGGATCACCACTAAAATATAATCACTTGTTCCTCTTGTCATTTCCAACCACTCCACAAAATTTCATCAAAATCCGTTCAAAACCTATTGAGTTATCCTGCTGACAGACAGACAAACAAATAAACTCAACCGAAAACATAACCTCCTTGGCGGAGGTAATTACACACAAAAGATAGGTAACAGTAAATGTAAATAACAATGAATCAAAATTGAGGTAGTGGTGTGTTTCACTGTTTTTACATTGCAATTTTACAAACATAAAATGCCTTTAAACAGAAAATGTAAATATTAGAATGGAGAAATATTTCTTCATGAAATTCACTTAGTGTTTTCTGACCAGTAGTTTTGAGGAGCCTCTTGATAGACAATGTTCCTTGTCATGCCACCTGGCGAGTGGATGTACAGCTGTTGTGGGTTACCAACCCCGGAGCAGCCGACATACAACTGGCCGTGGGAGAACACAGGCTCTGCCAGATTCACTCCAACCACCTTAAGGGACTGTCCCTGAGCCTGGTTGATGGTAGAGGTGGGCAATACCAGGAATTTTGGGATTGATCCGATACAAAGTAAATACAGGCCCAGTATCGCCGATATCGATACCGATACTTTTTCATATTTAAGCTTCATAGATCCAAAGGATCCGAAAGACCTAGGATAGAATTTTGCCAAACATTGGACGTGACAACAAAATACTTTTTTATCACAATCAACATTTTTGTTTAAAAAAATATCACTCAACACAACTTGAAACAAAATCTCCTGAGGTAGAGGGCTGACAAACCACAATACAAGGGTGTGCTGCTCCGTGTTGTGTGACACAGTGCAGCATTGCTCTTACAGACAGAAAGTAGACTTTGATGAATCTGCGTGCACAGCAGTCAGTGCGTGCGGGAGAGAAAAAAAGCTTGAGTATCGATCTTTTTACATGAGGATCGTTCAGTATCAATACCAGCATTGGTATCGATATTATCAATATTAGGATCGAACTGCCCACCTCTAGTTTATGAACATTGCAAAGCTGGGTTTGACTGGGAACTGCAGACGCCTGAACTCAAATGGCATGTATGATGGGATAAGTGGAATCCTTGGTATAAAGACATCTTCTCCCTTGACCTTGCCTGTCATTACTGTGGCCTCCAGGACTCTTGGCATCAACTTCTTAATTGTGAGTCGCATTCCCCTGCAGAGCTTGGGTGGTTTGAGATTCTGCAGGAGCATGACTGGGGCACCAACTTTGAGCACCAAGCTGTGTGGTGGGAGGCCTGCTGGTGCCAGGTTGTTAAGGAAATCAGCTGGGTAGTTAACCACCTCATCTGGATCGGGCAAGGTGTCAATTGACATGTAGCTGGAGGCCTGTCCTGGAAGTTGGGCCAGAAGCTTAGCATTGATGTTATCCACTGCCAAGTTATTTGGAGCAAGGATAGTACACTCACTCAGCCAGTTGTGGTTCTGGTAGTTACGGTGGAGGTTTGGAAAGACATTGGCCACCAACTCGCATATGTCATGAACAGTGTGACCAAAGGGCAGCCTGACCTGGTCATCCAGAGTGTCAGGTTGCCCAGTAACCATAAAAGATAAATGGATAAAGAGAATAGATTAAAGCATAAAATTATTGGTTGCCCAATGACCATAAAGAATTAAAGTGAAAGTTCTTTTTGTCTAAGATTTCTAGCAATAATGATTAAAGCAGAATTCTGTAACAGATAAATAGATAAAGCAAATAGATTAAAGCATTAGTCCAGAAACCATAAATAATTAAAGTGAAAGTTCTTTTTGTTTAAGATTTCTTGCAATAATGATTAAAGCTGAATTCTGTAATAGATCTATAGATTATACCTAGCAGTAATGATTAAAGCTGAATTCTGTAATAGATAAATCAATAAAGAGAATAGATTAAGGCATTTAAATTATTTGTTGCCATTAATTGTGACTTTAGGAAGTAAAATGTCTTACCTTTAACCTTTATGTATCTTGCCAGCTTTTTCTGTCTTGTCATAAATGGTGAAAATACAAAGTTTTCAGACAGCAAAGCTTCAAACTGTACTGGGTTGTACACCAAAGGTAATTATATTTTACAGACTCATTATATTGTTATGTTGAATCAAATAACTCCTTTGGTTGAATGTATTCAGACAGGAAGGCAAACTGGGTTGTACAGGACAGTCAGGTGCTTAACAGTTGAGAAACCACATAGTACAGCACTGTATGGTCTTACATAAAAGGCTGTTTCTTACATAAAAGGCTATTTTGGGGGTAATTTTCAGTTCAATTTTTTTTTTAAATGGTACCACTTTGTTTCCCATGTCATGATGATTCGGAATATATATAGTTTTTAGGGCTACATATTATAGTTTGGGTGGGGTGGAATTAGAATTGACCACTTTATACTTTTTGTACTCAGGCTTTCTTGATGACATCATCAGGATTGGGGGGGGAGTGGAATTAGAATTCTGAACGCTTTATACTTTTTGTATTTCTTGATGATGTCATCAGGATGGGGGGGTGGGGGTGTAATTAGAATTCTGACTGCTGTGCTCAGGCTTTCTTGATGACATCCTCAGGATGGGGTGGAATTAGAATTCTGACCGCTTTATAATTTTTGTACTCAGGCTTTTTTAATGACATCAAGTAACCATAAAAGATAAATAGATAAAGAGAATAGATTAAAGCATTAAATTATTGGTTGCCCAGAGCTTTTTAAAAAATGGTATCAGTTTGTTCCCCATGACATGAGGATTCAGAATATATATATATATATATATATATATATATATATATATATATATATATATATATATATATATATATATATACACTCAACAAAAATATAAACGCAACACTTTTGGTTTTGCTCCCATTTTGTATGAGATGAACTCAAAGATCTAAAACTTTTTCCACATACACAATATCACCATTTCCCTCAAATATTGTTCACAAACCAGTCTAAATCTGTGATAGTGAGCACTTCTCCTTTGCTGAGATAATCCATCCCACCTCACAGGTGTGCCATATCAAGATGCTGATTAGACACCATGATTAGTGCACAGGTGTGCCTTAGACTGCCCACAATAAAAGGCCACTCTGAAAGGTGCAGTTTTATCACACAGCACAATGCCACAGATGTCGCAAGATTTGAGGGAGCGTGCAATTGGCATACTGACAGCAGGAATGTCAACCAGAGCTGTTGCTCGTGTATTGAATGTTCATTTCTCTACCGTAAGCCGTCTCCAAAGGCGTTTCAGAGAATTTGGCAGTACATCCAACCAGCCTCACAACCGCAGACCATGTGTAACCACACCAGCCCAGGACCTCCACATCCAGCATGTTCACCTCCAAGATCGTCTGAGACCAGCCACTCGGACAGCTGCTGAAACAATCAGTTTGCATAACCAAAGAATTTCTGCACAGACTGTCAGAAACCGTCTCAGGGAAGCTCATCTGCATGCTCGTCGTCCTCATCGTGGTCTCGACCTGACTCCAGTTCGTCGTCGTAACCGACTTGAGTGGGCAAATGCTCACATTCGCTGGCGTTTGGCACGTTGGAGAGGTGTTCTCTTCACGGATGAATCCCGGTTCACACTGTCCAGGGTAGATGGCAGACAGCGTGTGTGGCGTCGTGTGAGTGAGCGGTTTTCTGATGTCAGTGTTGTGGATCGAGTGGCCCATGGTGGCGGTGGGGTTATGGTATGGGCAGGCGTCTGTTATGGACGAAGAACACAGGTGCATTTTATTGATGGCATATTGAATGCACAGAGATACCGTGACGAGATCCTGAGGCCCATTGTTGTGCCATACATCCAAGAACATCAACTCATGTTGCAGCAGGATAATGCACGGCCCCATGTTGCAAGGATCTGTACACAATTCTTGGAAGCTGAAAATGTCCCAGTTCTTGCATGGCCGGCATACTCACCGGACATGTCACCCATTGAGCATGTTTGGGATGCTCTGGACCGGCGTATACGACAGCGTGTACCAGTTCCTGCCGATATCCAGCAACTTCGCACAGCCATTGAAGAGGAGTGGACCAACATTCCACAGGCCACAACTGACAACCTGATCAACTCTATGCGAAGGAGATGTGTTGCACTGTATGAGGCAAATGGTGGTCACACAGATACTGACTGGTATCCCCCCCAATAAAACAAAACTGCACCTTTCAGAGTGGCCTTTTACTGTGGGCAGTCTAAGGCACACCTGTGCACTAATCATGGTGTCTAATCAGTATCTTGATATGGCACACCTGTGAGGTGGGATGGATTATCTCAGCAAAGGAGAAGTGCTCACTATCACAGATTTAGACTGGTTTGTGAACAATATTTGAGGGAAATGGTGATATTGTGTATGTGGAAAAAATTTTAGATCTTTGAGTTCATCCCCTACAAAATGGGAGCAAAACCAAAAGTGTTGCGTTTATATTTTTGTTGTGTGTGTATGTGTGTATGTATGTATGTATGTATGTACACACACACACACACACAGTGGTGGGCACACTTCCGATAATCCGATAACAGATAATTATCGAAGATAATGTTTTCATTATCGGATTATCTTTTTAGATAAATTTAAAAACCATCATCGGACTAATTATCTTCCGATGAATTACCGTCTGATAACTTTTAGACCGATAACGTACTAAACAGTGAAAAGCATTTTTAAAACTGTTAAAGCTGTTGAGACCTACCTGTTAAAAGTTTCCTAATAGGCATGTTCTTCTACCCTCTGCAAACAGAAACCACTCTATTGTCTGTAAGCAAAGGAGAACTGGTGACCAAAAAAAAGTCATTTCCTTTAACACCATACTAATATAATCGCAATGTCACCAAGTCATCCAGAGGCATACATGTTTAACTTATGGTTCAAATTTTAACCACTCATTTTAGACAAGTTATTTAAAATTATTGTCATGTCTGAAGTTTATAAAGTGAAAATATCAGATATATGTTTTCGTTTTAAAGTAATGTGCTAATTTTTAAGGTTTTGTGAGCACATGCTGTGCCAGGCAGCAATGCATTATGGGTAGCATAAGGTAATCTCAGACGTTCACGACAGGACAAATGCATTTCAGACACTCTGTTCAGGGTCCACAGTTAACAGCATTAAACTCTAGTGCCTAAAACTCTCATGAATATATTCTCTGGGTTTATAGACATTAGTGTATTTGCATTTGTTAAATTCCACGCATCTTAAATGTAGCAGACACGGATTATCTGGAATTTTGTTTGACATTTTTTCAAGGCCGCTACTGTCAGCTACTGGCCAGGAGTGTTCATGGCAGTATTAAACGTCTGGGTACATGGCTGCTGTCAACGTGTTGGTATTGTCCATTGTCCAGGCGCTTTTTGTGTGCATATATTTAACTTTGTATTCTAAAACTACGGTTAGAAGTAATTCCGACTCCTTATCGGTCCACACGAACGAGGTTGGCGCCATGTTTTTAGTTTTTGTGGAAGTGACGACAAGAGAATAAGGCTCCTGATTGGATAGAATTTTAATCAGTACCGCCACCCAAAGGTTTGGCAGACTAATTACATTCATATGGTTCAATGTGGATGGATTTTTTTTTTTTTTTTTAAACGACATAGTGTGGATGAAGTTTTTCCCCAAACTGAAAGGGTATGATATTCAGTTTTACAAATACCCGACAACGTGTGTACATGGCCTTATGTCTGTGAAAGGCACTATATAAATAAATTTACTTACTTACTTATTAATATTGAGTGCACGTTTTACAACATCATAAAAGTTTTAAAACATGCATTTGCGATGACACTTCCAGGGCTCCGTAAAAATGCCTGTTTTTACAAATAAAATGGAATATTTTACAAAAGCACATTTATCTTTAAACCAACACACGACACACGTCACATTAACGTGTTGGTTTACATAATGGATTACTGAACCAATCACTGTTTAGCACCTTTACCCAGAATGCTTTGCGGTCTGTGTTTGTTACAAAACCTCAGAATTAGTGCCTTATTCAACATTAAAAGATATGTTATATTTTAACTTTGTACAAATGACAGAATTGACATTAATGGAGTTATTCTATCAGTATTTTCAAAAAACCATAAGTTAGTATGACTTTATTTTTCAAGACCTCTGCCTGACCGGAGTGTGGAAATTGATAGGGACTTGGCCTTATGACTGCTCTCGGTGTGCCTTTGTGGTGGGAGCGCTGTTGTAAAGGGGCAGAATGTTGAAAGAAAAATGATTATGATTAGTAAAGAGTTGATTTCGTGGGTGCTCTCAGGATTTGTCTGTGCTGTTTCCTGCAGGGGGCAGCATGGTCAAACATTCTTGCTTATTCTTTAGGTCTTTTACCGCTAAAGCGATCGTGTTAAAAATCAATTTCAGCTCTTTAGTAACTGCGAATGTCCCATAGACAACACCGGAATTTATCGGTTATCGATTATCTGTAACTTCCGATACATTTTTGGGTGGTTTATCGGTTTATCTTTATCAAAGATAACTTTTCAGTTATCTTATTATCTGTTATCGAAGTTAATTTTTTGGTTATCTGTGCCCACCACTGTGTGTGTGTATGTATGTATGTATGTGTGTATATATATATATATATATATACCATATTTTCTGCACCATAAGGCGCACCAGATTATAAGGCATGCCCTCAATTAGCGGGTACTTAACCCTTACAAAAGGCACACCGGATTATAAGGCGCGGCCTCAATTAGCGGGTACTTAACCCTTACAAAAGGCGCACGCTAAAACATATAGTCTACAAAAAAAAAAAGTTCAAGGAAGCAAAACAGTGAGTTTATTTGAACTTTTTAACAACTTTGAACTACCGCTATTTAACAATAT